>NW_026126407.1:42062500-42662500 GCF_943737965.1 Phodopus roborovskii
GAATTAACATTACCTACTCTATTAGTGTGGTGTGGGACAGGAACAGGAAATAGAAGAGTCAGTTGAACTTTCAGGGGCTCACTGGATTGGTTGCTACCAAGGTGACATTTAGAATGACCATGACATCCAATTCCACTTTGGAATATACACCCATAATGATTGAGAGCATTAGATATCTGGACACTCATGTTGACAGCAGCCTTATTTACAACCACTAGAGGTTGAAACTAGCCCAAAGTCTCAACAGATAGCTGGTAGACAGTTGTTTCATGTTCATACAGAGGAATACTACTCAGTCTTTAAGAAAGGAGAATGTCCTGGCATGTGCTGCAGTGTGGATGAGCCTCAAAGATATTGTGCTAAGGGAAAGAATGCTGTTGTGTTTCTAGTGTAAGCAGAGTGGCAGAGATTGAAGACAGGAAGGTGATTGCCAAGGACACAGAAAGATACATGGGGGGAGTTACTGTTAGATAGGTTTGGAAGAATGAAAAGGTTCTGTCCATAAAGGGTGATAATGGGTTCTCAATTCTGTATGTTTTGTTTGTTGGTTTTAAGACAGGGTTTCTTTGTGTAGTCCTGGCTTTTCTGGCCAGCCTCAAACTCACATTGATCCACCTGCCTCTGCCTCCCAAGTTCTAGGATTAAAGTCATGTGCCACCATCTCTGGGTTCCTGTCAATGTTCTTAAAGTTACAGAATTTTGTGCCCTACAATGATTTGAAAGGTGAATTTTGTGCCAATTTAACAGTGTCAAAAAACTTTCATGTCATTAATTTATGCTAGATAGAAAGGAAACCAAAGGGCAACAGGGAATGTCAGAGGAGGCTGTTGCTCTGCTATCTAGCTCAGTGTCAAAGAGGTGGTGGGGTGTGCGGGTGTGGGGGTGGGAGGTGGCTCAGTGGTAGAGCACTTGCCTAACAAATTTGAGACCTTGGTTCTACTCCCAAACACCAAACAAAATAAAGCAGCAGACAGCGGTGGGTCTGGTGGCAGTAGGAAAGCAGAATCTATGGATCTGAAACATGTGTTAGAGAAAAAGCCACGGGTCTTATTTGCGGATAACACTGCCATTCTTTGTAGTTTGAACTCTCATGCACTTGAAGCCAATAGACCACTCATGTAGAAGTAGAAGACTGGCAAAATCCCTTTCCGCTGGCAGATGTGCTTAAGCTTGCTGTCTTGGTGCATGACAAGGGAAGCTTTATTTTTAAACTCTGCAGTCGTCTTGGATGGGTAAAGGAGCTGCTGCTGTTGACATGTGAATATTTGGCTGCACTGCCATGCAGCGCTCATATGCTCAGTGTGAACACGGCCTGACTTGTGATGTGCAGTGATAAGTAGCATGTGGCTAGCGCTGTTCATTCTCTTCCTCATTAGTGATGCACGTCTTCCATTAGCATATGCAACTAACTACTCCCTTTCCCCTGTGCAGTGTTGACATTCATTGTAATGATTTATTATCCAAGCTAAATAACCCTCAATATGAAACAACAAACATGCTTGTGTTTGTGTTTTCCCTTTGTTTTGTTTTGTTTTCTTCTTTCTTGCTTGCTTCCACACAAGTAGATAGCTGTTGTTGTTTTTTTAAATATGGTAATTAGGTGGTACAGAAGACCACTTGAAAGGTTAAGGAACTTGGTAAGGTTTATTTGAAAATATTCAGCAAATTCTAGTGTCATCCCATATTATGTCCTTGGAATTTCAAAAAGAAGAAAAAGCAATAATGGCAGATTATTAAAATGTTTGTTATGAGCAAACACTCCATCTAAGACTTAATGATCTATGAAAGGGCCACATTTGGGCTTCCTGTGGAGCCTTCACAGCTCCCAGAAGTCTTGTTTTATTTATTTGTGATATCTCCACAATGGGCTAAACCATCAGGAGCACTTAAGAGGTAGTGAGTGATAGAGAATAGTGGCTGGGATCCTGAGGTGTTAAGTTAAACAGGCTGAGTTTGTGTCCTAGCAAAGCCACCAACTATGTGACCTTGGGTAATATATACTGTAGCTCCCTGAGCCCCGATGTCCTTATCTATAAAATAGATTTGACACATCAGTCTTGTGAGGTCTGTGTGAAACAATGAGAGAATACATGTGAAAAGCTATTGCCAACATTGTCTGAGAATAGCTGCTCAATAAATATTAGCTGTTATCATCATCAGTGAGCTGCAAATGTGCCTGTAATAAAGACATTATAAGTAAAAATAAACACATGAGGGTATCATATAAAAATTAAGAGAAAATAAACACAGATCCTATCATATGAATCTGTACCTCCAACAGTGGAAATGTGAAGAGTGTTTGGCAATATATGGAGTATTCTGTATTCAGAAGAATTTGGTGATGTCTATTCCTGTACCCAAAAGATGAGCCTCCTTGTTCCATATTACTCTGGTTGTTTCAGAGACACATCCTCACTCACTGGATCAACCATTTGTTACTGAATTGGTACTTGTCCATTTTCATCACTAAGACTACACAACACTGGAGACTTTTCATTGGTGGCTTAATTACTTTCCTGTCACCCCGACTGGATTCCCTAACAGCAGTGATTTAAGGCAGGACGCTTCGTTCTGGCTTATGGTTTCAGATGTTTTAAACATGGTGGAAGAGGGAGGCATGTGCCGAGGAGAAGCTCCATCTTTGGCAGCAGAATTATGAAGCAGCTTTATAAGGAAGCAGACCAGGAAACAGAAAAAGCAGCCTGGAACCCAGTGCTGGGAACCCCTTCAAGGGCCTACCCCTAATGGCCCACTTCCACTAGTTAGGCCTATCACCTAAACGTTTCATGACCTTCAAAATAGCAGTACAGGTTGGAACAAGCAACTCTGTACAGGCCATCTCAAATTCATACCATGACTTGGTAAAATATAATTGCCACACCTTGAAAACCATCTGTATTATATTACCCAGTTAAAGCTATCTTACCCAGAGTACAATGGTAGCTCTGTTGTCTAAAGAATAAGACACACTCATTTCTGACTATTTCCACTTAAAAACCTGAGCAGGTTATTCTCGCCTCAGGCTTTTCCCCAATAGAAAATTGTTATTGATGTTTTGTAAGCGTCATATCCCATCCAAAGGTAAAAGTCTCCTTCCACTTGCCACTTTTCTAGTGATTTTTTTCTATACAGTGTCTACAAGTCAACACTCCTGGGTTCAATTAAAATATGAATTTAGCCACTGGATTCGTAGGAAGGTGATCAAACTCGAATACTAATACCTTAACTATTTCCTATGAATTCCAGGAGGGGGCCCATTGAGGAATGGTTTTAAAGACAATGGCTGGGGAGCCCAAGGTTCCTGGGGATGATTATAGGTAGTTACAGGTCTATATTGAATTTTGATGGATTTTTTTTTTATTTTAGCAAACACAGAATATTGTTCATTAGACTAACGATCTGCTGGCAATTATATATTTGTGAGAAAGTCAAAGCCACTGAAACCATGCCACTGTCTGCTTTTCCAATGCCTCATTATCACACAGGACAGTGATTCATTTTCCAGACCCCTGTTTCAAAGACTTAACTCATTGCATCATCATAAAAAACTAATACCTGTTGACTTAATATGTTCCAAATCCTCTATACTTATTTGTCAGGGAAAAAAATAGACCAAAGGTGGGTATAGCTCTTCCTCATAGAGCATCCATTTCAAGAACAGGAAATGAGGAGACCAACAAGTTCTATTACGTATCAGTTGGATTGAACTATGAAGCCTCGGGAATGAATGTTTCAAACAAATTAGATACAGTCCTATAGCAAGTAGGAGCATGGTCAGATGAGGAATGAAGAAAAGTGGGCAGAATCCTAGGAAAAGCTAGGTTTAAAATGGAGCTATAGAACTGATAACTGAGCTACTACCATCCTTACTACACATCTACATGCCACTGACATCAAGACTTGCAAGCTTAAAGTAGTGAGCTAACTTCATTCTTCATCTAGGAACTGGCATGTGTAGGATTTGAACCAGAGCTTGAGCCTGTAACCATCACAAGGCACATCTTCCCAGAGTTACAGCTCTAGGGTCCACTTGAAGTTTTGACTTACAAAACCAACATCAGTGTGGTCCCTCCACAGTTTGAGGTACAGATCTTCTCTTGGCTGGCTTTGTGTTAGAATCTAAGCAAGCTGCTGCCAGACTAAACAAGCCATGTAGATGAGCTCATTCTTCACCATGGGTACTGAACCCACCCTAGGTTACTCAACTCAAAGGAGACTTACAAATTAAAGTTTGAATGCTGTTGGTCCCATATGACTAAGACAGGGCAGCATTGATACTCTTTCTCAGCACTGACTCTTATAAAGCCTAAAAATTGGCTTTAAAGAGACCAAAAACTGTGTGATATTCAGAAATAGTTTCAGTGTATTAGAAGAATGAAAATAATCCTTTGAGGTTCAATATATACAGAAGTAGATGAGAGAAGAAGGAAGAAAGGGACGAGAAAGAAGCTTGCTACATTGTAAGCCCACTTCAGTGGGTCTCTCCCTCTCTCAACTTTTCCTTTGAAGCTGAACACTTGAGAGATTAGCCCAGCACTAAAGAAAATGCCCTCTTTTATGTGTGAAAGCTTGGTAATTGCTGCAGAAAGATACTTAGTGGCTCATAATATTCATATAATCAGATTAGTTTTGAATCCTACCTCAGCGGAGGACGCTGGAGTAATCCAATTCTCGCCTGTTTACCTTGTCAGTGCGTGCACTTTTTTTTTTTTTAATCCTCAGTCTCTCCTTTCTGAGCCTTCATGGATACTATCAACAAAGCTATTCTAGGATCTTAGAGAACAAGCCAAGTGCCAAGGCAGAAGTAAAAAGAAAAAGAAGCATCCTCAATGTTTGAAGAAGAGTGGGGTGTGCTCTGTTGGATTGGCTTTGGCACCTTGATTGGTCCATTTACTTCCTTGCTAATAGTTAAAACAAGCCGGTGCCTTTCAGCCCACACAACTATAACTCTGCTGGGCAGTTAATGTCTCAATTCCCAGACACCTGTCTCATGACCAATCTTCTCTGAGCGTTGAGCATATGGCTGTGTCTGATGGCTTCACTGATTTCACTATGGAGAGTATTTTTTTTTTTTTAAGATCTCTATTTGAGGGGCAGCCACTACACAGATGAGTGATACATGGCTGGAATTAATTATTGCTTGCCAAGTTTGAGGATTGATTCATTCTAAATTCAGAGCCAAACCTCATCTTAATGCTGGCATGCTTTTGGTTAGCTGAGTCTAGCTCCTTTCCTACCCACAGTAACCCAGTGTCATTTGTGTTTCACTCTTAATGGGGGACCATGTATTTGATCACCCAAGTTTGAAATTTGCGTTCTAATTATATAAACATGAGGGTGGCCATACATTCCCTGGACCTGATAATTAAGAATGATCTTACCTTCTAATCACAGAGCTCCTCTTTTCTGTGAAGGCTTCCTTTCTTCCTGAAATGAAAGTGGCATTTCCGCCATCTGGCATAGGCTTCTGTCAATTAAGGACTCCAATCATATTTTATCCACATTATTCTGCAGGAATAATGAACTTGGTCTTCATAAATAAATGTGTGCTCTCCAGAATACAGGAGTGGCCTTCAGTATTTCTGAACTTTCCTAAGATGAATATCCCTTGAGCAAATAACGTATCAGCAAATACCCTGATAAACGCTGTGATCTAATGGAGGAAAGTGGTGCAGATTACAGATAATAGCCACCAGTCAGTCCATCTTGGAAACCACCCTAAAAGCTTGTTGGTTAGGTAAGCTCCCCCGTCTCTCCCCCCCCCCCCCACTTAACCAAAGTCTGTCAGGACATCTCTCTCATGGCTTGATTAACTTTTTCAAAGTACAATGGATCTCTAGTCATTTTGGAAGTTATCCCAGTGGGCATTCCCTGGGGAAAGGGTATAGGCCAGTGTCTCTCGTTTTGTGTTAGGGCTTTGAAGTCAGACATTTTCAATTACCTTCCAGACCCGGAATTTTCTTTGAGTAAAACACTTACACAGTCTCAGGCCCACATAGAGAGTGCCCTATTACTGGTATGCATCACGTAGATCGACATCATGCCAGTTTAAGCACCTACAGTAGGAGAGTTTGCACGTTAGCTGGACTTAATATCCTGAAGCCAGGGGAATAAATTAAACCATTTTCTGTTGTCTACACATTTAACTTCTCTGAAACGACAGACAGTTCTTTTATTTTGGAGTGTATTTTATAGGGAAGAGGGCCTCACAAAAGTGACTCAATTCTTTTCTTCCCTCCAGATAGCTAACTTTTAATACTTTGTGATTTTACCCCCCCTTCCTACCCCCCAAACCAGAAATGGTTCAACCAATCATAACAAAAACAAAAACATCACAGAAGAAAAAAAAGGGGGGGTAGTGGAGGAAGGATGCTACACAGTCAAGATCTGTCTCTTGTGACAGAGATTTAAATTCTCACCCTTCACCAAGTGAGAGCCAATCTGAGTCATTGGCTATATTGAAATGTTTGAATGTTTTCAAGTGTAGCGCACACGTGCGTGCGTGCGTGCGTGCGTGCGTGCGTGCGTGCGTGTGTGTGTGTGTGTGTGTGTGTGTGTGTGTGTGTGAGTGTGTGCGTGTGATGCTTGGAAATTCTGTTGGAGAAATATAGTTAGACTATTTTGACAATTTTTAACCTGCTTAAATTGGATTTTTTAAAGTGCACAAATTGATGTTCTGCCACTTGGAGAGTGTTTTAAAGATACCAAGACTTCAAAGAAAAACAGTGCGAGTAAATCAGATGCAAACATCCCTGTATCAATCCCAGCAAAATTAGTTTAGGATTTCCTAGGGCAATGCTAAATTAGAAGGATGTTCTGGCATCAGGGCAAGTACTGCTGGTAATCATCTTTTTTTTTTTTTTTTTTTTTTTTTTTCCTTTCTTTTTTGTTATGGGAGGCATGGAACTGGTGGCTGAAAGAGATATTTTAATAACTTGTAGAAATTCCTAAATGACATTAACTTCATAGATGTTTTGTAAGGCTACAACTGAGAATTTTTAGTATCTCTGCAGGTATCATGGAAAGTTATGTCAGTTTCTGGGCCCTTGGAATTTGGGATGTCATGTGGCCTTTCTTGCCCTTGCTATTTTTTCTTACCTTCCTACTTGGTCATCAAATATCTTTTTCTAACTTCCTGAAGGGTAAATTAGGTCTCAAAAACAGCAACGTGTATTAGACATGATATCAGCAGAAGCTGAAAGCAGTGGTTTTGGGTTTTTTTTTTTTTTTTTTAAATGAAACCAGAGAGACGGAGTGATCTGCTTGATAATAAAGTTTAGCTTTAATGCCAGCTCCATGCTGTTACAGCATATTACTAAACAGCAAGAAATGTGGCACAGATGTTGTGGCGGCCATATTTTACACCATCCAAAAGGTCATGTCGCTTGTTATTACATTCGGAATCAATATTAAGTGAGCGTTCCAAATTTCAGCTGTCAGTTGAATTTATTGCTGCAAACCAAAGCTGAAGGGTTCTCAACTGTGATTCAAGCAAGCTAACAAATTAACTAATATAAGGGCATGCCTAGAAGAAGCAGGTGACCCACATGCCAAAGCAAAAGCTGGGCTCTTACATAGCTGCAAGAAAGGACCACTCCAACTGCCAGTCAAAAACAATTGCCACCTCACTGATAAAAGAAGGGAAGGAAAAGAGAACAGAGCAAAGAAGGGAGGAAGCAAAGGAGGAAGGCAAGCAGTTGAGGGAGCTAGGGGGTCTATGTTAGATGGATAGGATGTCCTGAGGGCAAATCAATAAACAAAAAAGAGGGAGGAAGAATGAGGAGAAAAAAAAGAAGGAAATCTCTTTTCTTGGGTAGATGAAATATTCTCAGAGTAACTAAATGAAAATAGGAAATAAGCAAGATGGGGAGGGAAAGAAATAACAAAAGGTGGGTGAGGTAGGTGATACACCAGAGATCAGCATCTTGGGATAAGCTGTGTACTATCAGAGTACCCAGGATCAGAACTGGCACACCTTGGAGTCTGCTCGCATCTATAAATTTGCCTGTGAACTGGTCCCTTAGACTTAATCCAAGTCTTAGACATGGACACATTGAGGCAGGAAATAATTAGACTTTCTTCATCATTTTTCCATTTATCACCACCTCAGTTGTGATTCTAGAGTCTTTGCCACTAGCTCTAGAAATGGTACAATAAGCTGTGTAGATGCCCATTTAAACCTTTCATGGAATGCTCCCCACATACACACCATATACTTAATGTGATTTATTCAGCAAAATTTAGGGAAGAAATCAAAGGTCATATACAATCATCACATTAAAAGGGACATGCACTCTCAGATGTGCCAACCAAGTGTCCCCTGTATAGGATAACCATCCAGTAGAAAAAACAAAAGGATGCCCACACCAGGCAGGAAGTCTGTGCATGATTCTATAGACCCATGATTGACTCTGAAATTATGTATAAAATATATCCTTAAAACCGTCTCTGTCGGTGATGGATTCTAGCACAGCTGCTGGAGAACAAATGTTGTGCACATAGCAGGTGGTTCAGAGACGTGCATAGGCTTCTCTGGGAGCAAGAGCTCACAAGGCACCTTGAAAGGAAAAGTAAGCAAGAAGAAATTAGGTTGTGGGGTCTGCTGGCAGACAGAATTTCTCTCCTGACAATTTTCCTGCTTGAAAAAGTCTCCGGAGACTTTGGACACATTAGCAAATCTCTAAACTGCTGATAATGTGGGGCTAAGGGTAACTAGGGCCCTCAGGTACTTTATGACAAAAGCAATACGTGCATTTGTGTATTTCCTCCTATTGTGTCTCCTGTTACAAATGCCAGTTATGATTTTTAATTGACTTTACTAGGAGTGTCGAGAAAAAAAAAAAACAAAAAAAAAAAAACCTCTGTAATTCTAGTAAATAAGTACTTCAGTCAAGGACTATTCATTTTTCAAGATTCAATAAACATTTTTGAGTACCTGCTCTGGGTACATCCTATGTTCAGTGCTCAGAGATAAAAGATTAACAAAACAGGGTCCCTATCCTCAAGAACCAAGAGAGAAACAACATGTCTAAGAAAGTCTGATCCAGAACCATAGTGTGTTTTTTAGTTTAGAATTCTGTGAAGTTACAGCCCACAGGTTTATTTCTAGGAATTTATCCAAGGAAATAGTGCATAAAATTATGCTTAAATGGATATTAATTATATCATGGTCGCTGACAGCTAAGCAGGTACTTGATGATTATTTATTGGATAAATAAGTAATATTATGAATATTTATAAGAGTGAAACGGGGATTCTGTGTGTGTAACAAGGAGGACTAGTTAAATGTGGCACATACAAATTCGAACATTTTAGAAGAATGACATTACAAGACATAGTCTCAGTGACAGAGCTTTCCAAGATCATATTGCTAAAAAAAATGCAGCTTAAGTTTGTAATAGGAATTGTGATTCTATGAGGGGGGGGATTATATAGACTGAGCAGGCTGAAGTACTTACTGTCTGATTGATGGTTGAACTGAAAAAAAAATTAAATATAAGCAAGGCATTATAAAATCAAACCACATGTATCAAAAATAGTTTGTTTTATCATATATGTAGAAAATTATTCTTATCATTAATCTTAAACTGCCCTAGCTTAGGAGATGAGATCCAGCCTCATTGTTCCCCCCATCCTCTCTTCCCCCACCCCACCATGGGATTATGTCTATACATCCATGAAGAAGCATGTAGGAGTTTCTGCTGCACTATTATAAACAGCTTGCAAAAATATCTGATGGAAATCCTTCTAGATGCGTGCACATTCCCCATTAGCTCTTCACTGGTAGCCATACCTAATTTGACAGCATTGTTTGTAGCAATTTGCATGCATTGAATTTTTTTCAAGGCATTGAACTTAAGAAAGAGCTTTGTTTTTATGCCGTCTCATTGGTCCGTGCTATATTTAACTGAATTGTGAAATTAGATTAAAGTACAACTGGCATCAATAGGTTTGCAAATAAACAAAATTTCCAGGAGCAGGAGGGAGGGGCTATTAAGAGACAGCCGATGAGCTGTGTGGTGTGGATGTATTTGTATGTTTTCAGCAAGTGTGAAGTAATCTAACAAGTCAGTCAAATGAAAGTCGATTAGGGGAACTTCTGGTATGTGCAGTAGCCAGAAGAGAGGAGCGGGTGATTGAAAACCAGATATGACCATTTTAATAGTGTGTGTCTGTAAAGGGGAAATTATAAGATATTTGTGTTGACTCTCTTTTTCTGTATTATCCAAACTCCTTACAGGGAATAAATGTACTTTCATATGCATATCATCCATTCATTTCCTATGTTGTTGACAAATATTTAAAATTGAGATTGTTATATGCCTAGCACTATGTGCTACTACTTATCCAGCATGGGTCTGGCTATGCTTTATCAGTATTCTTTGCCACTGAGCCTACGGGCTTTGAATCTCAACTGTGTTGCTTTTTATAGGTGCAACTTTGGGCAAGTGCACTTTGAGACCCTGAGTAGTAACCCGGTTTGTATAACTGCAAAATAGATAGTAGTAGAGAGTTCCAGCAGTCAGGGGTTTTGTGAAAATAAAATAAAATATAGCAAGTTCCCAGAAGAAAGTGTTCTTGCTATATTACATGCTTCTCTGTTTCTAGGTCTTTACTCTTATTGTTCTAAAGGCTCCAGTGGGTTTAGTTTCTAAGTTGCAAACTAAAGCACATTTCTACATAACAGTACAGAAGAGTGTAAGCAAATGCCTGATTGACAGCACACATATATTTGGTGCTGTGAAGGAGAGGCTGGGGGAATATGACCCATGGGCTGACTCTGACCGTTATAAATAAAGTTTTATTGAGACACAGCCATGCCATCCACTTATCTGTTGGCTGTGGCTTTTATTCCACACTGTAGCATTAGACAGACAGACAACTTACAGCAGAGCTACATGGACAACAGAGGCTAAAGTATTCCCTATGTCTCATAGAAAAAGGATGACAACTCTATTTTTGAGTATCCATCAAGATAGTGTCCTTGTAGGGTGAAGTGTTTACTAGGAAGATGATCCTTAGAAATCAACCTACATCATGTGTGTATGGAATATGATGAAATAAAACTGAGCTGGTAATACACATGGGGGAAAATGGCTTAACTGAGAGAGTAGGGACTAATGTGAGCCATTGTTAAGAGCCAAAAGGTACTGTAGACCTAGTGAGTTAAGCAATAGGGAGCCATTATAAGCTTCAGGGAAGGACAAACATACACATAACATGGCTTAAATTAGATTACCTAACAGTGGTATGTGCAGGGATTATAGACAGTAACCCTCTAACTGGGAAGTAAATAGGTAGCTATTGCGTTAATATGGTTGTGAAGTAACAGGGTCTCAGTAAGAGCAGTGGTGGGAGGTGATAGAAAACTAAGTTTCATATAGTTCTTTAACCTTATATGAACTGTTTTTCACACTCTCATGAAGGGAACCCTATGGGTTTCTTTCCTGGAAACAAAACAAAACAAAACACAGTGTGATATAGTCAATGGCACAATTGACCAAAAGTAGCAGAACTACATTTTTCACAAGAAAGAGAGATTAAAATTGTAACTTAGTCATGATGCACTCTTTCAAAGTCATGTGTACCTGGGTGTACATCTCTCTCTCTCTCTCTCTCTCTCTCTCTCTCTCTCTCTCTCTCACACACACACACACACACACACACACACACACACACACACACACACACACTCAAATGGACTAGCCATACATGCTTTAATGGAAAAAAAACTATTTTACTCATCCAAATGCCTTCTGCCACAGTGAGGTCTTACCTCACCAGTTATCACCATCTGATCTGACTTGCTCATGACCCAGCCCTTGGCTAATGGTATAAGCTGTACTAACACATATCAGCTTGTCACCATGGCTTGGGCTTTCTTAAGAGTCCTTTATTGCAGTACAGAATATCATCATAGCAATGAGGTGGAAAGAAATAAGTTTCCATCCACAATATAAAGTGATAAGGAAAGGCACTCAGCATATGGTACTTTAAAGAGCAAGAAGACCCATGGTACAGGCAGCCCTGGGTGCTGGCAACCCTGGGTGCCAGTTTGTGCCATTTTTGTGTTACATCTACAAAGGTCCCTATTCATTGCAAAAGCCTTGTGTGGCATGTGGTATTTAACAACTTGAAAATAAGAAGTAACAGCAGAGATAACACCAGAAAATAGCCACCACACTATCCACCTAGCACCTCTATAGAATGAGAGAGGTTGGGTGGCTAGGTGAGTGGGTGGATTACCCACATAGCCAGAACCATATGCTGTAACATCCCAGAATGTAGGAATGTGTCTAAATTTCCTCCAAATTAGTTAGACACAGACACTTTGGCCAGGGATTGGATAAAGTATTCATCTGATAGTTCTTTAGAATCTAGTTCCATGGCTAAGAATAATTTTAATTTAATTTTATTTGTTGAATTATTTTTAATTATGTATATGGAGGAACATCCCAGCATCCCACAGAAAAGAGAACAAGGTGTCAGATCCCCTAAAGCTGTAGTTACAGAAGGTTGTAAGTAAACTGAGCTGGATGCTAGGATCCACATTCTGGTCTCTGTAAGAGCAGCAAGTGTTCTTAGCCACTGAGCTATCTCTCCAGTCCCAACAATGATTTTAACTTGTTTGCTGATAGTAGAAAGGATAAACAAAAGAGGTTCAAGTGAGTATATGGCAATTCTGAATTGAAGGCCTTGAAAATCTCTTGTAGAATTTATGCAAAGAAGAGGTAGGATGAAGTGTCTTCCACATGGTTCTAAGTGTTCTTATAAGGAACAAGCTTCTGCCACAGCTATTTGGCCTATAAAACAAGATTTAGCCTGTCAGTCCAGCTAGCTGTCTCTCCTCTCATAGATGCCCATGTACAGTCCTGGGAAGGTAAGAAGCAATGGGCTCTCACGACACCTGAAATGCTCTAACTTCATCTCCAAGTTCAGCCCTTTGTGACAAAACTTTCTCAACCCTGGCTTTATCATACATTCAAGGGGAGGGAAAGGAAGGGGAGGGGAGGAAGAGAGGGGAGGGGAGGGGAAGGGGAGGGGAGGGAGGGGAGGGAAAGGGAAGGGAAGGGAAGGCAAGGCAAGGCAAGGCAAGGAAGAAGGGGAGGTTTTGGTACTTAGAGAAAAGGATGTAAAAACAAAATAAAACAGAAAAGTACAAGAGAGCAGCCAGACTGAAAAGAGAGCAATTAAAGAGACAAAAAGTCCCCTTAGCTGCCTTTTGGGTACTTTTTTGATCTTTTCACCAAGGAATTGGTAGCTTTTAATTTTCCTCACCTCAGCTTAAAATACTGCTCACGGAAAAGAAAGGACCGCTATGGGAAGGCTGCTCTGGATTAAAAGACAAAAGTAAGGGAGTCAATCAAACAGCTGTCAGATTCCAGCCAACACAGACACAACCTGCCTGGCTTGGAGGCCAGGTTTATACTGGACAAGAGTCACCAAACCCGTACCCAGAACCTTTGTTCACCCTACTGTTAAGAGAGATACAAGTCTACTCTTGGCTTGCATTTTTTATGATCATCCGAGGCTCTTGATGCTTCTACTGTTCAAGACCGAGGGAGCAGTCACTCCATTTTCAAAGCACAAAGGACTGTGCTTTCGGATTTGAGTGAAATCGCTGTTTCTGCTCTCACCATGGAAGATGAAGCATCGATCAGCTCCCACTGTAAACAGCATTTTTTTTCCTTCCCTTTTGTATTTGTTTGTTTTCCACTTCATCCCCGCAGGATGGTTGTGTTCATCAGCTCAGCACACCAGGTTCAACCCACTCCTCCAAGTCCAGAGAGAAAGGGTCACATGCTAGACTGGGAGCTGGTGAGGGCCAGGCTGGGGGCGCTGCAGGGCAGGAGGGAGCTGTGTTTGCAGATGACCAGTGGGCACTGCGGGGCAGACCCACATGGTACCCGCAGCAGATTCCACCACTGGGGAGCAAAGGATGACACTGAAGTAAGAAGGGTTTCTGAACCCCGCTTTAACAAGCCCTATGCAGCTGCAGGTCGAATCCCCAGGAAACTCGTTAACGCAGTTAGTTGCCAGGGCAGTGTGCACTTAAGACAAGGAGAAAGTGCAGCCACTCCTCAGCCTTGTGGATGCCAAGGCTGCTCCTCCATTCATTAGCCCAGCCTGCTGACCTTACAAAGTTGCTCTTGGCCCCGGAGAAGTAACAGAGGTTGGATTCCAAACCACCAGTTTGTTTCTGTTATAAAACTGTCGACCAATATCTGAAGGCGTTTTTTGCTTATCAGCAAACCACTTGGTCCTGAGGAGAAATCATAGAAATTCAGCAAGGCCTTAGTCAGTGTTAAGGACACAGAGTGTCTCAAAGAATACTCCTCTGGCTGATGAGGACCATCAGTCAATGTGCCTTAATGGAAGGAAAGCTTAGAGATTACGGGAAGTAACTGAGTCAGTCACAAGGCAAAGCCTCGTGACTCCTGTATTGATAACTGTGTAGAGGTGTCTGTAGGTGATCTGTGTTAATCCCACAGAAAACAGTGACAGGACCCAGCCATAGCAGAAACAGCACCTGTGAATTCAAATCTGGAGTCGATCACTTAGAATGTTTTAAATTTAGACAAACTACTTAAATTTTCAAAGACTTGTTCGTTCTTCTGTGAAGTGGGGAAAAGCAGTAATAACATGAAGGTGTTTGGGACGCTTTTCTTTCTTTTAATTTAGGGAAGGGACTTAGGAGTGTGAGGAAATAAATACATACATTCCATTTTGGAACGTATGTATCGAGAACTTGGCACTTTTTCTTCCTCTCCCACTCCTCCTCTTCCTTCTTCTTTTCCTGTGGTTTGATCATTTTTAACAATGACTTTTATATAAATCATTCACCCTTCTATTTCAAGCTTAATTGCATATTTAAATCATGTAAACTCTAAATGGGACCACACAGCCACCGAGCCGAAGGCTGGCTAACCCGGTTTCTGCTGTCTGAAGGATTTTAGACCTAGTGGTCTCTGCTCACCCACTCTTAACCTTCTCCAGGATAGAGAGTGATGTGTCTTTCAGGTGCCAAAAATATTTTCCTGCCAGCCAGCCTCCTTTCATTTGCATTTGTCAATGTGATTCTTTTGTTCCAAAAAAAAGGGGGTGAAAAGAAGGTTAACGGGGATGTCACCCATTGGCAAGAAATATCAAAATGTGTACCGCTTTCTCTTCAGAGCATCACACCAAATTGAGAGCTTGCATTATTTGGGTTTCAATTCAAGCTAGAAAATCCAAACCAGCAACGAATGATTTGTGACTCCCACTCAGTGTATTCAACTCAAAACTATTTCAATAAATCTGGGAATTCATCTATACCCAGTTAAATTAAGTTTTTTTTTTTCAATTTGGAAGAAAATAGTGCCAAATTGATAAGGTCTTTTGAATTATTCTATCTAAATATACTTAATCTTCATTAATGCAGCCCTGTATGGTATTTTGAGCCAATCTGAACAAGAAAATTTTTCACATATTTAATCCTTAAAATAGATTCCTCTCCCCACCCCCCACCCCCCACATAGCCTGCCTGCCAAGGCATGTATGCTAGAGGATTTACGTACATATCAAGTTTTTCTCTCCTGGCTTCCTAAACTGTAGCCCGCCCTCACTTATGGACGCATATGATGTGATTTAATATAGTCACTGGAATGTCTTTATTTGTCCTCTTTTGATCTTCATGCTGTGAGAAAATACATGAACTACTCATTAGTACGTACTTCATTTGGGGAAATCTCAAGGAAGTTTCTTTCTTTCCATTTTTTTTTTTCTTCCTTTGTTGATGTAGCTAATGAAACAATATGCATTTCAATTCCAAGGATCTCAGGATTCAGACCTAGACAGCAGCTAACGCACAATTGATTTCTAGCCCTGCAGGAAAAGGGGAAGCAGTGGAGAAGTCAGATGGATTGATTGCTGAGATACAGCCCCTGTGGGATGCTCCAATAGCATCCACGTCTTGAATGTATGCACAGTCCCCTCATCAATAGAAAAATCCCCAGGATAGTAACTTTATAGAGTCCACAGAGCAGTTTAAATAGGTAGGTGTGCTGACCATGGACCAGCCCTCTTCAAACCTGCCTGGCCATGAAAAAAAAAAAAAAAAAAAACAAAACTGCCATAGTTCAAATAGAGAAGTAAGGATAGATCTGGAAGGTGTTACGATGGTGACTATGATCAAATACATTTGTATGAAATTCTAGAAGAATTAATACACTCTTTGTTAAGTAAAAGAAAGAAAGAGAGAGAGAGAGAGAGAGGAAGGAAGGAAGGAAGGAAGACACATATTTGTAAATTGGGATTTGACAATGGGATTATGTCAGAGATAGACTCATTGAATGATGGCCCTGAAATTTCCCACGAGAAAACTGGTTCAGGGACTGCAAACTCTAGTGTTTAGGAGAGTGGCTCTCACCCTTCGTAATGCTGTGATCCTTTAATACAGTGCCTCATGCTCTGGTGACCCCCAACTATAAAATTATTTCATTGCTACTTTGTAACTGTAATTTTGTTACTGTTTGAATCATAGTGTAAATATCAAACAGGCAGGATCTTGGGAACTAGACCACCCAAAGCAGTAGCAACCCACAGGTTGAGAACTGCTGGTCTAGGAGGACCTGGTAGGTTGATGTGTGATAAAATATTAACTTATTTTATGTTTACCTCATCATAACACCGTGTTTTGCTCTTTCTTATATGACAAGTTATGCAAGACAAAGGGGATGTTGCCAAACAAAAATATATTCATAGATTGACTCTGTTCTATATCCCTCCGTGCATGGAGCCTAAATTAATCCCAGTCCTCATTTTATAGAAGGGAAATTCAGAGTGTAGCATGAGGACTCTCCTTACTCAATGTGTTCAAACTTTTCAAATTTCTCATTGATATTTGTCTTTGTCCCCAGTATAGCAAGAATGGCACAATTAAGGTTCAGTTTCTAGTTTGGGAAAACTAGCTTTTAATACTTCTGATATCAAGTCTATGTGGAATGTTTCTGCTTATCACATTAAAAAAAAATTCTCTCTCTTACAGATAACAGTTGCTGAACTCTAACTTGCTTTAGCAAAAATTTAAGGGAAATCTATTTCTGCCTGTAACCAAGAAGAATAGAGAACTCTAACTAAAGCAGTAGCTGTGTCTGGGTGCTGTCTCATGGCTCTGTGTTCTCTGTGGGCTTACTTGTCAACATAAGATACACTCCAGGTCTAGGCTTTCATGACTTCCTTTCTTAGTGTCTTAGCTCTGTTATAGTGGTGCTTCTATTTCTTTCCAAATACAAGCTGCTAATTCCCAGATTGAGTCTCATCAGAATAAATTAAGTCATGTGTCTTTTTCTCAATCCATTGCTATATCTTGGAGTAAGAAATAAACCGATTAGCTGGAAAGTAGTCTACCACTGAAGGCCCTGGGTGGGAATAGGATTTTAAAAACTGAGAGCCTGACATGGTGGCATATGCCTTTTCATCCCAATACTCAGTAGGCAGGGGCAGGTGTTCAAGGACAGCCTGGTCTACAGAGTGAGTTCTAGGTCACATAGGGCTGTTCAGAGAAATCCCGTTGCAAACTTCTTCCCCAAAGAAATATTGAGACACAGTCCACAAATGTAATGAGGCCAGACAAGCAATAACCATACATATCAAAAATGGTTCTTCTTTATACTCACTTCAGAGCCTTTCTTCCTCCTGGAACTACATATGGGATGTAGATTGTTAGATTCTAACCATGTCTTAGAACCCTCCAAATCTATCAGAAGGCAGATGCAAGTCAGCACAATTTTTTAAGTTTCAAATGCCAAAGGTCACCCATCTCTGTTTAATCCCTCCTCTTATAGTCCTGGGCTCTTTGCTAGGGATTAAGCATTGACTACCAAGTACTCTGTTTGCAAACACTAACACATGTTGCTTGTTTTGCTCAACTTTACAAAGCAGAGATGACTATAACCAAGGCTCAAATAGAAAATATCTACAGTTCCGGAACCCAAACCCTGCTCTATGAGGCTGTGCAATATTGTGTACAAGAGTCAGGGTTGGGAACATAGAGGGAAAATCAGCTGACCAAACTGTCTCCCAAACAGCACTTTTGTCCAATCTTTCAGGTTTGGTTTTAATAAACTAATTTTTAAAAAATCATTGGTGCTTAACTTTACCCCCCACCCCTATAGGAATCTCTTCACAAGTAATTAAGTGATGTAACCACTTGTACCAATACTACTAGCAGAGCCCAAGTTTGACTGTTTTTTAAACAAAATGATTGGACCAAGATGATAGAGAAATTCATGGCTAGCTGAATAAAAGAGCTCTTATTTTCACCTTTCTGTTCAGCTGTGTCCTTCATTGGACTCCATGTGGAAGCAAGATGGATGTCTTCCATGTTCCCTTTACTTATTGATTTGGAGCCTGACTCTCCCACCAGGAAGTTCCAGTTGCTTGGTCTACTAATGGGCTCAACAAAGACAATACTGCTTTTTTCTAGTAATTCCCACAGCCAGTCTTCTCAGCTCTGTTTACTCAAGCCTGCATACCATGTATCTCCCTCTCCTTAACTTCTGTATCCAGGGGAATGTCATAGTTTCTTTGACAGAAGGCATTCAGGTGTACCCCTGTTACCTGGAAATCGAGACAGCCCTTAAGGCAACATGGTTATGGGTGCTAGTGTCCCTTGAAAATGATCTTTGGGAGTATGATTTAAAGCGATGTGGTAGGTTCAAGGTTTCAACATAGTGCCAAACTCACGAGACATGTCATCTGCCTGTTATTCAAGTGATTTGCCTTTAAAGATGTTTTACATTATGAAATTCCCTGAAACACATAAATCATAAACTGATTCATAGTTAAGGACTTTGTTCTTAGGAAATCTACTCTACAAAAAAAAAAAAAAATCTTGTTTGCACCTTATTGTTGAGGTATAGTTGTTGGTGATATTCATTGATGCTATCTATAAGATATAGTAAGGCACATAGCAAGACCCTGGAAATAGAGAGATATGTAGGTTCTCTGATAGTTCCCGTGGCAAATCTCAGCATATGATGAGTCTACAAAACTTTTTATAGGTTATTTATTATTTAAGGCAATGTTAGTATGGTGGTTTGAATAGGAATAGCATCTATAGATTTATATGTCTGAATACTTGGCCCAGAGAGTGTTTAACAAGGCCATACATTGTTAAAGTAGGTATGGCCTTGTTTGAAAAAGCATGTCACTGTCAAGGAGGACTTTGAGTTCTCAGATGTTCAAACTAAGCTTAGTGTGGCATTCACTTCTGCTGCCTATGGAACCAGACTTAGACCTTTCAGTTCCTTCTCCAGCACCATGTCTGCCTGCCTGCCACCATGCTTTCCACCATGCCAATAATGGAAAAACCTCTGAACTATAAGCCAGCCACAATTAAATGTTTTCCTTTATGAGTTGTCACGGTGATGGTGGCCCTTCACAGCAATAGAAACCTTAATTTAGACAGTTTTAGTAACAGCAGAACCTACATCATCAGAGACATAAAAAAAAGATGCTCATCTCTCTCCTACCATGCTGCAGCCCTTGGTGCTGCCTTGACTCTTAGACCAGAGGAACAAAGCTTCTTGGTTACAGAGCCTGGAGTTAACACATCATTATCTTCTCATAAACAGACTTTCTGCCTACCTGGATGTATACAAAGCTGAGAGATTGTGTTCTAGCAAACTCTGTTCCTCATGGAAAGTTGGGATCACAGCCTGTGTGGCTCATGTTGGCCATGTGGGTCTCAGTGCTACTGCTGTACTTTGTATCACATAACATTGAGATCCGTGATTTTGAAGATGACCTCTGTGTCTCATAAACATTGCATCCTACCGCCAAGCTTGGTAGATGGTTTCTAGCTGTGCTCTAGTTGAATGTGGGCATTAATGAAGCAGAGAAGCAGAATAGATCTCAAAAGGAATAGCAACACTAACAGTTGCAAACATTTGACATTGTACTCTTCTTTTTCCTAACTTCTGCCCAAGATATCAGTTGCCAGCATCAAAGAGAGGTCATCACAGCTCTGTCTATAGGAGTATTAAATAATAGTATGAATAGGTCAGTGGTCACTTTGCTCTTACCCACTTCCTTGCATCCACAAAGCTAAGCTCACTCATCTTCCTTGACTTCTGGGAGGAGAGATGTAGCTAACTGCAAACAAGTTCAAGAGCAAATTCCAGCTTTTCTCTTCTGGCCAGCCCAGGCAATTTTGCTTATCTGATCCATAGATCAGGTCTTCCTCCAGGGTGGGTGGCTTCCTGCTTTCTTTCCTTCATTCTATCTTTTCTTGCTTGCTTGCTTGCTTGCTTTCTTCCTCCCTCCCTCCCTCCCTTCCTTTCTGCTAAGACTGGATACCTCTGTGTAGCCCTGGCTGTCCTGTAACTCACTCTGTAAAACAGGCTGACCTTGAACTCACAGAGATCCTCCTGCCTCTGCCTTCAGAATGCTGGGATTAAAGGCCTGCAATACCAGCTATGGTTGTCACCATCAATGTCTGATGGCTATTAGAGCAACTACATAGTCACTTGAGTTGGCTTTGCTTCCTTTGACTTGTTTTATTTAGATTTTAGTCAGCTGCCTAAGATAAGTCAACTTACTGTGTGGTTTCATCTGCATATCTTCAAACCCAGCAATGTTCTTTGGTACCTCATCCTTAAGGGAAATGTACAAAATTACTTAAGAATATGTAATGTGAAGTCAGACTGCCTTTCCCTAATCCTTACTCAGATATCAGCAGGGTAATGTGGGACCTGTGAAGTTGTTCCATTTCCTGGAGGTTCTTATTTTAAAGATCGTACTTAGCAAAAAGCCTGAGATATAATACATTCTTAATAAGTGTTAGCCAGCATTATTTTTGCTGCAATTTCCCAAGTATTCCTGCCTTCAATGTTTAAATGGGTACTCTATCCTATTACAGCTTACAGATAAAGAAATAGCATCAAGGAGTCTGAGTTGCTCATTGGCTGGTTCCTTGATTTAACTTCGATTTCAGCTCTTTGGGTGTATTTTTTTTTTTTTTTTTTTTTTTTTGTTATTAACAGACAAAATGAAAAGCAGACTTTAAAAAAAGATATGATGAAGCCATGCCCTGACTTTGAAGCCTGCATAGGGCCTCTATTATGTCAGTGCTATTTCTCTTCATGGATTGATGGCAGAATGCAGTCTGTTTCTTAGACTGTTTAAAGCCAGGCACAAAAGAAGTCACACTGGCCGAGTCCACAGCTGGCAAAAATGGAAGAGACCACACTGGTGAAAGAAACTGTTAATACAGACCAGAAACTTTTTAAGCTAAAAAAGGAACATGCCCACTGAAATTCTGAAAGCAGAAATTTTATTTGGGTAAAATGATGTTCAACTCTGCATGATTCTGACTTAGAAAATGCACACGCTTGCCTTCTCCAACTTCCAGAGCATCAATTTTTAACACAGAGAAACCAAAATAGAGAGAGGAATAATGGGCCTTCAGATGGTCTGTGCCCCAAAGCAAACCTAGACACATACATGCTGAAGTGTCTGCACCCTTGGAGTAGAAAAGAGAGGGGCTGTGTTTGTAACCTGTACATCCCAGCACCACCTCTGTCATCTTGCACCATACCTAGCAGCCAGAGGTGGAGGGGGTGGAGGGATAGGGGATGTGAAGAGAAGTTACCTGCTAGCATCCCCTCTGCCACCTCTTCCCTACTTCATCCCCACAAAGACCGTACACCCTAAGCCCCAAGTGGTGAGATTGCTACCAGGCAAGCATTGTCTGTAAACACTGACTCTCCATCAAATACATTCAGTATTGAACACAGAATGCTTCTCCATCCCTGGCAGGGCAGACATTCAATGACCTCATGGATTTTCCTTTATTTGTAATCCAGTGAAAAATATGCCTTTGTCTTTCATTTCTCACCCCAAACCTTAGAACAGGACTTGAAATCTCCAGGTCATTCACATCACTGTCAAAGGTTTCTATTTATCTATGCCTGTAACATATCAATAAGTGGCCCTGAGGGTGCATTTGGCTTGGACTGTAAACCCCAAGTGTCTAAAGGGAGAGTCTCCATAAAATCCTTAGAATTTATCTGGGGAAACACTGCTTCCTTAGTAAAAACAGGTCTCTAGTGACGTTTTAGCCAGGATATTCAGGGATTTTGTGTGCTTTTTAATTCCCTTCAGTATACTTTAAACTATTAAACACCAGAGCTGTATTATACACTCTGAGTACATATGTGTGTACCTTTACATACATGTATATTTTATGTATAACATAGCACACACATATATTACTTATGGAGATATATGAGTATCCCATACAGTGCATACATAGCAAGTAATAGAATGACATGCAGTTAATTCTTAGTAGATGTGTACAAATGACTCAGCGATTACACAGCACACAGACCAAAAAGAAATTGACCTCAAAAATATCAACAGTGGATCTCAAATTCTATAATTAGAAACTGAGAAGGGAACTCTAGTCTTGCTTTTGGCTTTCTCTTACTACTTATTAAGGAAGCAACCCTGTTGTGTGCAACTTATACATTGCTTTAACTAGTGTGACTGAAGTGGTCCACATTTAAAAATATTCCCTACCCCCAAATATCTGGTTTTCCAGTGCTCTTGAACCAGCAGACAGGCTGACATGTGAGCTGTGCCCCTGTGTGTCTCTTGGTCATGTAGAGCACAAGACACGTGACAGTTCCAGTGATGCATTACATACATGTTGCAGGGAACCAGGCTTTTCAACTCCTCACATTGTCACCACCGAAAGGGGAGGATGAGTGGCACTTGTCCCTGAATTGCAAGCTCTAAATACTGTTTTTCTCACAGTAAAGACAGAAGTTTTTCTTCTGCCCATAACTCTGTTGGAGGAAGACAAGTGAAAAACCAGTAAAGATGGCTTCAAGTCTCATAGCCTGCCTTAGACATGGTCCTGAGAATCTGTAGACCTTCTGGGAATCAAACCCTAGCATCCCAGGCCTTCCTTGTATGTTCTTTTCAACTCAGGTTTCCTTTGAGGAAAAAAAATACAGTAATGGCTAGGATGATGTTCCATCCTACATAGGCATAGCCATCATACCTACTTGAAAGCTAGCTTAAGGGTGATGGCAGAGGCTGATAGCCCCTGCTGGAGGTGACACCCACTCCCTCTCCTCTCCTCAGTGCTGTGACCCTGTCCCTGCTGTTAGCATTTGGGCAGAAAGGTGTTTTTAAACATGTCCCAACCAGAGTCATCAGGAGACAAGACAGCTCCATGTGGCTCTTGAGGGTTCCTTGAAAAGAGAAGACGACATGCTCTGTCCACCTCACTGATTCTAATAGCTCCTCGGGAGCCACAAAGAGCAGTTGCATCCATCCTTAACTTTGGAGACTTTCTCCAAAGCTGGCTTCACACAATAGAATATAACAGCTCCCTGGGAGCGGTTACCAGAGGTCATATAAATCTGCATGGAGGCCTTTACTGCCTTTTTTTTTTTTTTTTTTTTTTTTTTTTTCTTTTTTCTTTTAAGGTGACTCATTTTTACCCCAGGAGGTAAGAGTCTGTTAACAGGCATTTGCATGATAATATCCATGTCGACATGTGCGATGTTATGGAAAGAGTTGTGTTGTACACCAGCACCATATTCACGGCTTCTGCAGGAGCTTTCTCTTCTGAGGTTTCCAGCCCTAATTGGGCTCTCCATTTTGCCTCTTTCCTTCTGCCCACTCTGCTGGAGGGAAAGCACACAGGGCAAGAAAATCATTCTTTTTCGTACACCCACACTCACTGGATTCTCCAAGAACACTGGGAAAAACATGTTCTTTCTGGCTTTCAAAGGAAGGCAGGGTGGGCTGGAAGAGCCTCTCCCAGTGTTTAAAGCCCTACCAAGATTTTCGTCTGTCAGGGACAGAATTAAATCAGGAGTTGAAATTTAAATATTCTCCCCTCTCCTCACATTTCCTCTCCCTTTTCCCAGATTTCCCTTCCCTCCCAGGTACAAAGTGAGCAATGAAAACAAATCTAGACCCCACTACTTCCTACGAACTGATTCTAAACTAGTGACGGCTGATTACCACGTTTCTGTCTGTAAAATGAGGGCTATAGTAGTATTTTCTTCCGGAAATGGATGGAGGGCATTTTCAGTAGATCAAAGGATAACACTACAGTAATTACAAAGCTATATTTAATAGGTCATGACAAGTACTTAATACATACTTATTATTCTTTTCCAGTTTTTTCCTCTTCCTGGTTACTTTTTCTTTCTCTGCAGTAAACCCCATTTGCAAACAATTATCTTACCAATTGTAGTTTGTCCCTAAGAAACATCCAGAAGTAAGCAAACGAAGGGAGGAAGACGCAGAGCTGTGTGGGGCAGCCTTCTGTAACTTTCAAAATCTCTGGCTTCACTTCTGCATGTACCTTTCTGCTTGCTTGGAGAGAAATATTAGAAAAATGATAATAAGCCCTAAATTTGAGAAGTAAGAATAGAAAAATGATAGACAGTGAGGAATATCGCTTAGGGCTCCTCTCCCCAACAATTATTATTCCTGAATATTTAAATTCTATTTCTATCTACCTATTTAATTGAAGAATATATTACAGTAGATATGTCACCCACCAGACCACTCTGAACCCAGATGAAATCTGAAGCTCTGCCACAAGCAAGGGTTTCCATTAATGCTACAAGTGGCACATGTCTGCCAAATAAAACTCTCGTTTGAGAGACACAAACATTTCTTTTGGACGTGGCACGTTATGCACTTCTTTCAAACATGTGTCTTCCAGTGGTGAACTTTAAAGTGGAGTAAAGCTGTACTGGTCCTGATGGCTTAATTTGAATAAATGGTCACCTGATAGAATAGCCAAGCTATCAGTAATTCCTCTACAAAGGAATGTTAGGGGAAAGACAGGCTTAAAAATGAAAGATTCCTTTATTGGGGAATGTTGTTGCTTCTGGTTTCTGGCTAAGGAGGACAATGTGGGGATAGCTAAGAGGGTCAAGTTAGAATGCTAAAACAAACCCTGAAAGGAAAAATAATTAGGAATGGATCCTCCGTGAAGCTCTCATTAAAAATAGAGGAGGAGGGGGGAGAAGGAGGACAAGCAAGAAGGGAAGATAGCACCATTGCAGTTATACCTATGGCAAAAACAGGAATGTGGTGCTGTTCTTGGGAGGTCGGGGAAGGAAAGGGACACTGAGATAAAGCCACAGGGACTGGAATTCTGAAAGCAGAGGAGCTGGATTCAGCACAGCATCCTGTCCCATGTGTGGGCACCGTACAAACTGGTGGAATCCAGAGGCCAGTCTCTAGTACTGCACATTGCCTCTCCAGTTATAGCTTATTCTTAATGTCATGCTTTTTACACTAGATCATAGTTACAGAGAGAAGAGGTTTGCAATGAGGGAGTGTGGTAGAAGTTATATATCCAGTTATCTTTCAGACTTCACTGTATTTCTAAGAATATTCCTAAATAAAAGTTCAGTTTACAGAACCAAATCGAGAATGCCTAATCCTCAGTGGAGCAAATTGTTAGGCCAACATAAGGGCTGGGGAGGGGTGAGTGAGGGAAAATTACAGCTAGCATGGGATGTGGAAGGGGAAGATGCAGGCATTGTAAGGCTGGACCTTGGTACCAGGACAGTGAATCCTCTCTCTGATGGCGGCATTGTGTTTGTTTGTTTTGCTTTTAAACAAAATGGTAATCTTTTAGTTGGTGTTTTGAAAGACTGTTGTGTAAATACATGGAAAGAATGTTTTGCAGGCCAACAAAGTAGAAAACCCCTTTGCAGGGAACCATTTTGAGGACAGATAGTACTTTAGACTTGTCTCCCTGGTGGTGAGTCTATTAAATAACATCATTACTTAGATGATCCAAGGCTCATGAGTAAATTTTAGGAGAATTTAAGGGAGAAATCCCCCAACGAGTCCTGTCAGATTCTGCTAGCTAGTGACCCAGACACAGCTCCCATTTTTTCAGAAATCCCGAATTGGAACTTCCAAGGGAAGGGGAAAGCCTCGAAGGCAACCGTGAATGATGAGATAGTGGAGCCAAGGGAATACAAAGCCCCAAAATTAAAGGGAGGAGAGAATTCAAGGAGATGAAAGTGAGTCATGCTTTTAAATGTAGCTCCCTATTAGTGGGACACCTACATATATAACTGGAGATGACTAATGACCATCAAGAGAACTATGTCATTGAGTGATGGAGCCAAAAACCTTGTTTCCAGAAGGTTGAGAAGAAAGGAAAAAAAGGACAAAACACAAGACACTATTTCTTTAGCTGGGACAGGGCACAGTAGTGCATGCCTGTAATCTCAGCACTTGGGAGGCAGAGGCAGAGGATCAAGACATCAAGGCAAGTTCCAGCTACATAAGGCTCTCTCAACAATGGCAACAAAACAGAAGTCATGTCTTTAGAAATAGGATGTCCAGTGCTGCAGACATGTGTATGAATAAGAATGTATCTGGGGGCAGGGAATCACTGGAGAGATGGCTCAGTGGTTAAGAGCACTTACTGTTCTTGTAGAAAACCTGAATTTGGTTCCCAGCACCAAACAGGGTGACTCACAACCACCTGTAACTCAAACTCCAGTGGATATGCTTTCTCTCTTTCTCTCTCTCTCCGTCTCTCTGTCTCTCTCTCTCTCTCTCTCTCACACACACACACACACTCACACACATGGGCGCACACACACATACAAATAAAAATAAAGAAAAATTGAAAGAGTGTGTTTTGCTGCTATTGTTTTTATTGCCTTTAAAAATAGACACGATTTGGGGAAAAACAGAGAGCAAAGCAATAGGAGATTCTATGGATGTCATGTGGGTAGATTTGATAAGGGCAAGGACATCTGTAAAGAGGCCGGTTTTGTCTCAGCCAGAGCCAGGGCAGACGCCTAACTCATCTGTCTGCTTCCCCTCTTGCGCTCTGCTCTTTGTGTACCAGTCCCCCCCCCACCCCAAAGTCTCTCTAAGCCATTGTTCTTTAAATAAAGATTAAAATCCTACAGGGGCTACATGATGCAAGCTCCCCCTCCCCCGTGTAAGCCTCCAGCTTTATCTCTCACCATCTCCTCTCTGAGTCTCCTGGTCCCAAGTACATTGGCTCATTTTCTGTTTCTTCCCATCACTCTAGTGTCTTCCTCCTCGGGGTCTTTAAACACACCACCTGCTTTTTCTTTTCTTCCTTCTGTCTTCACATTCCATCCTACTGCTCTTGGCTCAGTTATCAGTTCTGGATGAAGCATCCACAATTTCCCTGTCTGTGTAACCCTTGCTGCCACATATACACTTTTACAGTTTGTGATTTTTGTGCCAAGTGTTTGTTAAAGTTCATTTGGTCTGTGTGTGTGAGTGAGACTATGTGGGGTGTGTGTGTGTGTGTGTGTGTGTGTGTGTGTGTGTACACATATATATGTATATGTGTATTTGTGTGTATGTATGTGTATGTGTGTGCAAGTATGTATAGAACTATTTAATGGGTGTTTGTTTGCCTCACTAATTGAGACTTCTTCAGGGTCCTAAGGGTGCCTTGCCTCTTCTGTATCTTCCCTGCTGTTAAATCTAAGAATCTTGAAAAGACAAAATCCATGAGTGTCCTATTAAAGGAAGCTATATTTTGATGTGTACCCATGGCTGGCCAGCTGTCTCACCCTAAGTTGGGATTTGAGAGAACAGTCCCTACTGCCTCTTAAAGTTCCTTTTTATAGGAGATAAAGTGTCCCCAGGGGTGAGAGACTTAGCTGTTACACATTGTTACAAAGATACAATGAAAGGGAAGGAACAAGGGTAAGCACTTACAGCATGTGAATGGGGTTGCAAGCACTTTACATCAGATCTGAGAGACAGTAACTTACTCTTAATTATGAACAGAGAACTTAACTTGCAAGGGCCTAATACAGGACAAACAGGAACTTACTCTTTGACTATGAACAGAAACCTTAACCTACACAGGACAAACAGGAGCTTCTTAATTACAAATAGAAAACCTTAACTTGCAAGGACTTAACACAGGACAAAAAGGAACTTAACTGTCTTAACTGCAAACAGAACCTTTAACCTGCAAAGTATGTTTTTTTTTTTTCTGATTTGGTCTCCTATTAAACTTGCAAGGTATATTGTTCCTGTTTTGATCTAACACAGCCTGGAAATAGCAACTAGAATGTGCAAATTGTGTGTTTAGTAGAGGTTATTAAGATGGGCTGTCCATGTTCAAGTGTTTCAATGGCCTCTCTTGCTGACTTTCATGACCTTGAAGCAGCTGAAGCCATCCTGTCCTCCCCAAGGATGACTTCTTTTCTAATCTATACCATTAGCATGGCACTTGTCAACAGAAGTCGTAAGCTGCCCCCCCCCACCCCCGAATTTGGAGCCACACAGAGGCTGCTATCCCCTTTGTCAGAATTCCCTATTGTATACTGTGCCAAGAAGTTGTTAGTGTCAATAAGGAAGTAGAAACTCTACTCTTTATTAATCGTGGCCTGACACTGACAGTTGTCTAACCATTTTGCTGCGGTGAGAACTTAGTGATTGTCGGATGCAGAAGGGTGTCCTCAGGGTTGTCACATCTACTGATTCGGAGCCAAATCCATGCCAAGCCCTCCAGTCTGACACTTCAGTGTGGGAGGTGCCACTTGCTCTCCAGAGTCCTGACCTCCTTTTTCTTATCCCGTTTGCAGCTTCCTTGCATTAACTAGGAAAATGGCATCCCCTTTAATGAGCGGAAATATTTATCCCCTTTAACTGAACAGCTCTTAGAAGCAATTAGCATTTAGGGAATTTCTTGTTTAGAAATAATGTCTGCATGAAATTACCCATTATGGACTAATTTGAAACTGGAAGATAGATGCTCATTTTTCCTGTGATAGCACCTGCAAGCATTTGTGGGAAGGGGGCTAGCAGCAGCATGATTATGAGTCGCCCTTTTCCATCGCCATGTGCATGGTGGGTAAACAGAAACCTTTGACATGTAAGCATTTCTGAGGACGAGGACTACACTCCTTTCAAGTGGTGCTATTTACCTGTCATTTCGAATCTGAAGGTTGAGCAGGCTCTGTGTGTCATAATTAATTCGTGCATTGCCTTTTGGCCACTGACTAGGAAATAAAGAGTGATGCCATGTGTCAAAAGTGAATACTATGTCAGAAAAAGGAAGGAAAGGGAATTTCTTGCTGAATGGCAGCTGCAGGGGGAGAAGAAAGCTCTCTGAATTCATTTAAAGAGGACAGAAAGATACCATGTCATATGCCCATAACTGTATATACTAGCTTTGGAGCACTGTGATCAATGATGGCTCTGACCAGGAATGACATCGAGCACAGGTATGTGAATACAAGTTGAACCCCAATGCAAAATACCATCAGAAAAATCTCAAAAACTGAAAACATTTTAAGTGTCAGTATAATTGTGCAAATGGGAAAATCTGGTAACTCTGTGTTTTACACACAAAGTAATTTACATATGTGAAATGATTTTGGGAATATGTGTAGAAGGTATATATGAGACAACTGACTTTGGTGACTTTGGTGACTCCTAAGTTATCTCTTTATGTCTATGAAATATTTTGAAATGTTGGCGGGGGTGGGGGAAGAATTGTGTAACATTTCTGATTCCAAGCATTTAAGATAGGAGATTTTCCAACCTAAACAATGCATATTTTAGGGAATGGCTATTAAATTTCAGGGACTATGCAAAACACTTATTTACTTTTCCTGATGGCTTGTTTTGCTGAAGAAAAAAAAATGATGTTTAGGGTTATTCAGGTTTATTCACCTAAGAAATGGAAGAGTTGAGATTGAGACTCAGGTCAGCTGACTCTATCAGAGTCACTCATGCCATCCCAGCCATATACATGTCATGTTCAACACCAGTACAGCAAACAAATACCTTCTGCCCTCAAGTGTCATCATGATCATCTTTCTAGAATGTAAAGATTGTAAGTGGGTTGTGCGTGGCTGTGTGAAATAAAGAAACCCGGTGCTAGCCACCCAGTCCCCATTCACATCATCCTGTAGCATTCAGCATCCAATGTGGTATTCGGTTCCACTGTGATTGGCCAACACAGTATTAAGAGGCACTTGGTATCAGAGAATGAGGCTGGAGGGCCAGTGTAGGCCAAGCAGGGATGAGAGATGGGAGGCACGCTTTTCTGTGGGTGGTGTTGACTGACGAGTCCTCAAGCCTGCAGCAGGCAAAAGGTATGCCAGTACTTCGCAGACTCCGCACTTTTGCCTAGGGCTGGCCTTGCTTCAAAGTGAACCTTCCACTGAGAAACTAAATAAAGGAAAGAAAAGCCAAAGAGAACAAATTCCCATTTAGTCAGCTTTTACTGTCCTCCGAGGCTCTGTGTTTATGCTGGATCTTAATTATGCTGCTTGTCAAAGACACAGTAAACTCCACAGTGGTTGGGGAAGCAATTTTATCTTTTTATCTTTATAGTCAGAAAAAGACTTAATATTCTGAACCCTACCCTTGATGAGTTTCAAACCTAGAGTAACAGAACATTCTGCTCTCCTCCCCAATTGGCTCTACAAGCCATCCATGGACACCTAACAAAGAAGTTTCGGCTCTATTAAGAGAAGGCAGTGCCCAAGTGGCCCGAGACAGAACTGTAAAGTTCAAGGGCGCTACATTGACCAATCACTAATCAACATTCCCCCCTCTTGACCCCAGTCACCTGCCCTCCAAGTGTCTCTCTGCTGGGCTTGTGGCCCACATTCTGGAGACACACAGAACTGCCTCCTCCAAGCAGAGTAAGTGTGGAAAGCCCTCTTGGAGTCTCTGTGTGTGTGGTGGGGCTGTTCCTTAATGGTTTAAATTTGTGGACTTGATAAAACTCTTGATTTACACAATGAAGAAGTTACTTCCTTTCCAAACCTCTTTCTCCTCACACAAAATCAGGGAGAACATCTTTCCCTCCCTGTTTTTGCCAGTCTACTTCCTTTCCAATGTATTTTTCACCTTTACATCTCTGGCAGATGACTTTTTATTTTTATTTTTTTCATGACATGCTGTTTTGTTTTTAAATAGTTGCATTTAATTGGGAGGGGCTAAATATGCCTCCAGCAACAAGAGAATAAACAATAATATCTGATAAAAACCAAGATAGAAAGTACAAAAAGCAATGGCATTTGAGCAATGTTCTAATACACAAGCTTTGCACTACATCTCTCTGAGATTCTGTGAACCAAATGTAGTGCCCTTTTGCAAGTATCCTCCCAGAGTCTATGACTTCAGAGTCATGGAAACAGCTGTAGATCCTTACCACAGACCCTGTGAGACAGGAACAAGGGAAATGCTTTAGGATGCCTTTGCCCATCTAGTCCCAAGTACATAATCTACAATACCAGGAGGTCAGACTCGTGGAATATTTTGTCTTCATTTTTCTTGCCCAAAATTCAAGTACCTGAATCCCAACCCCAGAGGTCCTGTTTTAGTAGATCCAGGGTGGAACGTATAATATCTGCTTTCACAACCATCAAAGATGAGTTCTCCCGGCTGGAAAGCGCCATTCTGGATTGATTCCAGGATTGTATTTCAATCAAAGAGAGGAAATATATGTAAATGAACCTTGTAGCTATAAATCAGTTCAAAGTAAAGAGCCCATACTAATATAGGGTACATAATAACACTTGTGATTTTAAAATAAGTATCTAAAATATCTTTGCAAGTCATGTAGCCCCATGTTCACCAAGCAACCAAGTGATGTGCCAATAATTTTAGCCTTTCTTGACCTCAGGAAACTTATCAAGAAAATTGCAGCAGTGTTCTATTTGCATGAGAATGATGTGTTTGATGAGACATTTGACTAGAGTCCCATAGCATACATGTCTTTACCTCAGTCGAATCAGGGAAAATTCTGTTTTTACAGAGTACTGCAGGTGTCAGGCAAAAACAATCCTGGTTACTGTTAGAGACAGATCTTCAGTTGGGTTTTATTCTGTGAATCAGAGAAGCACAGGAATCCCTCTGGTAGCTCTTTGACAGCCCTTCTCTCCTCCCGGCCTGATAATACTGCTTTCCTCATGGGTTCTGAGAAAACCATGTGTTTGTGATGGAACACCCAAGTCCGGGTGAGATGATTCATTTCTAATCACCACCATTATCCAGGTGACTTGCTTGAGCCTGGCATACACAGAGGTCCCTTTCAGTATCAGCATTTTATAACTAGCATCACCCTGCCATACCCCAAGCCTTGTGAAAATATTTTCAACAGCTAACAAGTAGAGCCTGCAGTTATAATGCGCTCATTAGGCAGCATGTTAGTTTTCAAGTCTTGAAGCACATATAATCTACTCTTGATTTCCATTGTATTTCCATTCTTGTGGGCATCCGCTCCAGAGAGCTAGCAGCCTCAGGGTTTGGCCAAGGGCTGCTGTCATGATGTGTGTTTTCCATGAGGCTGTGATGCCTGGGAAATTTACATACCTACCTTCTTTATCGCAATCACCCTTTGTGTGTCCTTTCAGTTGTCCCATAGCCTTACTTGATCCTCTGTGAATAAATTCCTTTAAGAAGCAAATACAATTTAAAAAAACAATGTGAATTAGTTCCAGTAGATGAAAGGGTTGATTTCTAGGCTTTTGTTGTTGTTGCTTTGCTTTATTTCTAGTCTTTTAAAATTCAATCTGTCTTTGTTCTGAGTCTTCTGTATTACAAAACCAGTGTTCTATTTCTAAATGGTCAGTTTCCACATAAAACCCTTTGATCAACCAAGTATAGTACTATGTTTTTCTTTGTGCTTTGAAAGACTTGCATTTGGGGAAAATATTCCCTGAACCTGAGGTCAAATGTTCCATTATTATCTTACTTCTTGATGGCTAGTGTGTGTGTTTACTCATTTCTTAGGCAATTGCTTAGCACTATCAATGTGACTGTCAAAGTGCTAGACCTTACAAATACAGAGATAAATATTATTTGTTTCATCCAGTTGTGGAAATAACAGCTAGTGGAGAATGTCAACCTTCTTAACTTATGTGGACACAATAAACAAGGTGAGTGGCATTAATATAGCTGTGAACAAAAAAATAAAGGTTAGAGACAAGGATCAAACACACAGACCCAAGGGGAAAGAAGGTGTCATGTCAGGATTGAGTGTGAATGACATAGAACCAGCCACCCAAGGAGACAAGAGTAAAGAAAGACAGGTTAGAAGCAACTGTTGGGAGGACTAAAAATAGGTCTCCTGGAGAATAGCCATAATTTATGTGTTGACAGGAATGTGGTTGTTGATTCACTGGCCTTACTTAGAGAGCTGGGTGGGACCAATAGAGGGAATAGAGGACGGGAAGGAGGAGGCCAGTGTCATGATGTCTTAGTTCACTTGTGCTGCCATCGCAAAACACTCCACTTGAGGGGTTCTAAGAACAGAAATGCATTTTATCAGAGTTCTGGAGGCTAAGAAATCACCTACAGGTATGGGATCTGGAGAAGGTGTGGTCCTTATAAATGTTATGAGGTTTTTTTCATCCAATAGTGAGGGGGAGAATGAAAAGGTGAGAAGCTCCTACAAATCTGTCTCATTGGAGCCCTCCTGACCTGCTGGCATCCTATCACCTCATCATGCTATCACACTGGGAACAAAGTGGCAACATACATTCTAGAGAGGGTACAAATACTCAGGTTATATCAGTAAATAGGGCCCTTTACCATTTAAGACCTTCAGTGTAGCTCATGGCTTCACATTAAATATATTTCTTTTGTCTTTACTTACCCCTTCCATCTGTCAGTCATGATTAAAAAAGAAAAAAAGAAAAGAAAAAAATCCTTTCTGTTTGTGACACCAAGAGCAATAAATGAAATCAAAGCTAAGGATGTGAGAGAATTCACTTAGGGCAGGACTGTAGTCCTAGCATTTGGAGGCTGAGGCAGGAAGATTGTCATGAGTTGGAGGCCAACCTAGGCTACATAATGAATTCTAGAACAGCTTAACCTTCAGTGTGAGAACTCACCACAATAATGATAATAATATGATAATAATATCAATATCAATTAATAATTCTAATAATAATATCATCATCATTTATAAGAATAAACAGGAAAATAATTCATACATGCCACAATCATTGCATCTGTCTGGTTGCTTATAACATGTGATCTTCAGAGATAGAATTGAATTGAGCTTTAGACCTGAAAGGCACATTTTCCTCTTCTAGTCATATCAAACTGTTTTGTTGAACAGAGCCCAAGATGTTCTTTACAGCTTGAAGTAATTAAACCAGTTACACATGAGGCAGAGTAGACACTTTTTGACTCTGTGGATAGCCAGCTCCTTTGCTGCAACTTCTGATGGTTTAAATGGATTCTCCCTAAGTCCCACCAGAATGGTAAAGCACTCGTGTTGGCTTAAGTGCATATAGGTGCATTGTAGTACAACTAATGAAGTCTGAACGAGGTTCACACCTGTCAACCTTCATTCCTTCTCTATGAGACTAGCAGTTATTTCCTGGGATGCCAGATATTAACTTGCATGAATCCTAGAAAGGATGACACATTAACCCTGTGTACACAAGAAAATCAAATGAGTGCTTACTGGATCACGTGCCAACTGTAGATAGATCCCAGCAGAGACTCGAGAGCCAAAAAAGCTCAATGCCTGATGAAGGAGGCATTAGGAAGAGCCTCAGGCACAGAGGAAATGTGACAAATAAATAATTGGCCGATCTTGTCTCCGTTTTATCAGGTTCCTTATTCCTTACACAATGAGCATCAAAGCTACCTTGCTAGACCCAATTTCTCTTATGTGATGTCTATGAGGGAAGGTGCAGTGGACTAGAGAAGGCTACATTACCCCAGTGCCTGTGGTCAGACATGTAAAAAAGTCCTCTGAGAAAAATGACTCTCTGCTGTTTTTCGGCTTTGACATCCTTTGCTTCCCTTGCTTTCTCTGTTCCTTGGAACAGAAAGAGATTAAGAACAAGTATTGATAAATTGAGTATCTGAGAAAATATTAGGATCACCATCCCTCTCTCCCTGTTTTGGTTTTGGTTTATTTTTTTTGAGACAGGGTTTCTCTGTGTAGCTTTGGAGCTGTCGTGGAACTCTCTCTGTAGACCAGGTTATCCTTGAACTCACAGAGATCTGCCTCTGCCTCTTGGGTGCTAGGATTAAAGACATATGCCCACCACTACCTCCTTGGCAAGAAACATTCCTTTCTATACTGATGTCAGACTATGAGTCAGAAAGCACCAGAACTGAATGATCCTACAAAGCTTCAAATATTCAACAGATCACATACCGTGAGAGTTGAGGAAGTAGTTTAGACCTTATAAACACTTGTTGGGATCCTCTTCCTTTCTTACTTCCTCCTTTTATTCCTCTCTTTCTTCCTCTGTTTCCTCCTTCTCTGTTATTTGCAGCATTCAGGCCAGGTCTCTTTATGGATTTATCCATAGATACAAGTTGCGCTCATTGTAAGTGTACCTTTTGATGACCATATATCATTATGTAGTCATCTCTGAAATTGAATTTCAAAATGTCTCCATCATATTAGAAACTCTCACATGCATGCCCACTCTATTTTCTATCAGCATGAAAGAAGGGGGAAAAAAAACCTTCAAAAATAGATATTAGGGAATATTCTTTTACTTGAATACTAAGAAAGTTTGTAAGTTCTTATTATAAGAACATATTTACATGTATTTTTCTGACTTCTGTGATAATAAAATTGTTGTATCATAATAGGGAATAGAAGATGGGAAAAGTTGGTATTCAGTAGCTATGGGTCCAGTTGTTAAGAGTTGCCTATTATCCTTACATTGCTCTTCTACTTGGAGATGTGGGGAGTGGAACATGGGATGAGTGATAAGGGTAGCAAGAATTTGCACCTTGGATACAAACATCTTAAATGTGCATAATTATTAACCTGTTAGTTGTCAGGAACTTGGAACCATAATGATACTACTCTCTGCGCCTTGTGGACTGTGTGTTCCATTTTATTGGAATGCCTTGTTAATTAAGTCTTGCCATGTGCTCTCCCCACTTTGGAGATTAGGAAACTGAGGCTTATCTCAAATGTATTGTTTTAAATCAATGCACAATGGATGCCAAAGCCAAGGGACCAGCCAAGGTCCACTGCCCCACCTCTGATTTAAAGAGCACATTTTATCACATCTCTGGACAAGAAGGTCAAGGCACAGCCTTCAGCAGCCCTCCCAATTGTCAGAGGACTAGTTCTATTACTAGAAGAGAAAAACTGAAAATATATGTCCATGGGGGGAAAGGCTAAGTCAACATCAGACTTAATAGCCACCCCAAAATGGTGAGAATAAAAAACCACCAGTGTTTATGGCTTTGGAAGTTTTGCAAGGCCGCCTTTTAAACTGTGCCAATGTCAGAGGCTGAGGGAGTAGACAAGCAGGCTTTGTGGGCGAGCCACTGCTTGCTTGTCTTTGTAGATTCTCCACCTGGGAAGGAACTACACCAGGGATCTATGGTAATGCTTAGGGAGGCTTTGCCATTTGGCTGCTTAAATAAACTGAGGATAGGTCATTTTTACAAGACAATTTGGAGGGTGTGAGAGGCACATTGTCTGAAGTGATCTCTCCCTGGCATGCTCCTCCGGGCAACACTCATTTACCACTTAACACATAAACACTGCCTTGTATTAGATTGTTTTCATGTATGTGTTTTAGCATCTATCCCCATCGTCCTCAAACCTGGTTAAGCACAACTGTCATGGGGGACAAGTACTTACCAGAAGAGGCTCCTGTTTTCTTGAGAAATGTTGATACAGTAGTCCTTCGCAATGACTTCCAATCTGTATTTTTGGAGAATTTTCCTCTGATTCTTAGAATGAACAAATGTCAGGATTTCTACTCTTTAAAACTTCAAACCCAAAAGGACAGAGTGCTAGAGTGCTTAGCACCTAGTAAAGTCCAGTAGGTTTTTGAATAAGGAGAAGAGGGAAATAGCATCAAAGAGTCCTTGAAGTCAGCTGCCCAGTACCAGCAGCTGTCAGTAACTTCATGTAGTGGCTTAGTTTTCAACCACCTTGTATTTTCTCTTTTTCCTTTGCTCTGTCCCGGGCACTCTGCCTTGAGTTTCCTTGAAGTTCTGTGTCCCAAAAGACCAGATTCCTGTTTGGTAAGGTGAAGAGATGGGCATCAGACCCACAAGCTGGTTTTGTGTAGTTTCAGAAGTTCGCTCATGCTAGATGTCTGAGGAGAAAACCAATTCCCATATTTTGCAAGTTTACTTTGCTGTAGTACAGTGAATAATTGTCCTGAGGGGACGAGATGGCATCAGAGAATATTAATCTTAGATTTTCATTTCCTGTAAAATAACTTTCCACTTATTATATTCAGTGAGAATACTTTGGGTTTCAGGAAATATGCATATTTTATCACAGACAATCCGAAGTGAACTCGAAAATGTAGCCGAATCTCCAGAGTTAAGAGGCATAGACAGCTGGGGAGACCTGACAGTGCTAGGGTATACTGAGAAAGGACAGGTGGTAAGTAGAGTCAGAATTGTTACCACAGCATGGACACCTGCACATCATTATCTGATTATGGACTTTAATAAAAACTGATAATAAATCATTAAAAATTGTAGTGACAGCAGTGACAATCCAAGTCTCAAGGCCAGACTGTGCCAGGCAGTCCCCATGTAAGCTCTTTCACTTGTGGTCCATTCTAGAGACCCCATGCAATGTACAGCACATCTAAGAGCAAGCATCTCAACTAAGATGAGATTTAAAGAAGAAAGACAAACACACTCATATGGAATTCAAAAGTGGTCCAGTGGTAGCTTCAGGTAGGCTGAGTTCAGGGGTAGGCATGTGAGCATAAAACTGTCCTCTTCCCTTGGGCTTTCATGATGTGTTAGCCGAGCTGAGTCCTCAACTCCAGGTTATATCCTCTGATGATCAAGTGCAAGCAAAAAGGAGATTCTCTCTCCACCGCCAGGAAAATCCACAAAATCACCCCTACTTCTGCCTGTTGACTATAAAGTCTCCTAGACCACATTACATCTGATACCATGTGCATTTGAGGGTCCTCAAGAGCAGGCTCAGTTTCAAGAACTTACCAGAATGACTCCTAGAGCTCACTAGAAGCCATTATTCTCCAGTTACATTTTCTTAAAGCCAAGGGCTACACCCGAAGACTAGGCACAGGAAGACAGCCATGTGTCAAAGCTCAGGGAAGTTATGAAAGTCAAGCTGCCAGTTGTCCACTCACAGCATTAAATTTTTCTGTTAACAATGTATGACAGAAGCACAGGAAGCTGCCAGCTGGACCGAGTCTTTAGGTCCTAAGTGTTAGTTTGGGTTCAAACATGTAGACGTGGTTGGCCATTCATGTGGCTGATATTTTGACACTCATCTGTCTAATGTTGTAGTTCATATAAGGTGGGTTGTCCAAAGCCTCCACTGTAAACCCCACTGGTAAATTACCCATTATGACCCAGGGACCCTAAGCACAGAGACACTGGTAACTGGCCATTTTAATACTCATATCCCAAGAGCTTTGGAATCCCTTCCCAGGATCCATGGGCTAGGACCAGACCTCTCTGTGGATAATGTTAACAAACAAACAAAAAAGAAATAAAAAAGGAAAGGGACATGACTAGTCATAGGTGTGGTGGAAAAGGTTTATTATAGATATATGTGAGAGCATAGCCAGAGGAGGAGAGGGGAGAGAAGGAGGAGAGGGGAGGAAGGGGGAAAAGGGTGATCAGGTACAGTAGCCAGGAGACCCAAAGAAGAAAGAGAGTAGGTAACCAAAAAGCTTGGACTATAAAGGGAAAACAGCCCAGACCCCTAGGTAGGGAATGATGGGGTATGTATTCCAGGAGGGTCCTATAACAAGTAGTGACTGAGGGGGGGAACTTGTCTTTGATATGTTAAATAGACACCTTAGCCATTTGTCCCAGATTTGAAAGCTAACAGTTAATTCTTTAACCTATACACCCCAGTGTTCTGATGAAAGCCCTCTCTACACAGTGCTCATGAGTCTGTCCCTACCTAAGCCAGGAGCTTTACTGCGGAGCTGAACCCTGCCATCTTGCTAGGCCTGAAGTCAGGCTATTCACCCTGTCCCTCACATAACCTGGGCATTAATGAAGGCATTTCTAGGAGGAAATTCTCTGTTAACTCAAGGGAAGACTACACAGCGCAATGAAACCATCAAATTTCTTCTATTTCCATTTGATGGGATATCATTAACAAGTCCGAGGGAAATGAACTAAAGATGACTTGATAAGTGCGATTTTTAAATATCAGACAGATCCTCTTAAAATATGACATGTGTGACTTAAGGAAGAGAGAGACTAATGGGGAGTTGATGAAGAGGTTCTGCATGTGAATGCTTATGCAAATTCCCCACCAGGAAAGACATATCTGTCTCATTTCCCTAGAGGAGGGGCTCCCATGTGAATTACGTGAGGAGTCTTACGTTCCCCATGTCTAGGCATACCACACACCATTGGCATCTGAATATCTAGAAAGGTCAGGGACACAAATGTTTAAAGATCCTCAGAAGGTTTTATAGTCAACAATCTGGGAACTATGGTTGAAACAACAGCAAACTCTACCAAAAACTGGCCAGTTTTCAGTAGGACCAAATTTACATAATAGGATGCATGTGTCTATATTGCTAGCTGGAATTGTGGCTCCAGAACTTCAATGGGATGCCATGAAAATGTCTGAACTGGGAAATGGGAATCTGATCTTTGTGTTATGTTCTTGTTACTGCTTAGATCTTCAGGAAATGACTTATCTTCTCTAAGGTCTGACTTCTTCATCTCCAAAATAAGTAGTATTCCACATAATGTGGAACTTCTAGATGAAAATCTGGAAGAAGTACTGCATGTAGCAAATGCCAGTTCCCTTCCTGAGAATACTGTTATAAGAGTCAGAAACCCTTGTCTTTCCCCTCGTACTTTTCTGTCTCCAGTTTTGTATCTTGTGTAATTTTTTTGTTTGGTTTTTGGGTTTTGTTTTGCTTTGTTTTTTGTTTTGTTCTGTTTTGTTTTTGACATGTGTGTACAGGATAAGGAAATATGTATCTCAGTCAGTAAGTTTGAAGTTTTCTTTATCTTTGAATTCATTTGTCCTTTCACTATTGGTAGCCTCGTGAGAAAGTAGCCTACTCCTTGTCAGTGCATTAGGAAGATTTTGTTTTTTTAAATGTATCTATGACAGCATTCCTTCAATCCTAGAATGCACTCAATATCACCTTATGCCGTCTCTTTAACACCCAGATAAGAGAAGGAAAATGTAAACTGTTGGAGTATAACTCTTCACCATTTGCGAGAGGAATTCCTACCTCAGAAATATTAAAATGAAAAGAGCTGCACAAGAGAGAGTCAGTGGCATGTGGTCTGTATGGCCCTCCAGGCCGTGGGGTGTTAGGATGTAGTTAGACAAGACACCCTTGCAAGCAATGGGCTCCCAGTTAGCCAACTTCAGTCTTCTGTTCCCTAAGAAAAGAGTAAACTCCAGTTTAATTCTGAGGAAATTATTTTTTATGCCCCATTTAGATCATAATATACCACAGGGCGCTCAGTCTTTGACCTTTGAGAAACACAATGAATTGTTTAAAGAGTCCCTAGTTTTCTATCACCTTTCTTTTAAGTGAGTGTGTGTCATTCTCCTCCTGGATGGAACAGTGAAAACTGTCCTCATTATTTCAGCAGATCCTGTCTGCCTTGCTTTGGGAAGGCAGGAGGTAGAAGGAATTCAGTTTGATGACCATGTGCCCTTTCTTTCCCCAAACCTCTCCATTCAAGTGGAGATTTTGTGTTGTGATCTTAAGTGGGTCAAAATACAAGCTGGAGAAAGGGATTCTGAGTAGAGCCATCTATTTTATGTATACTTAATAATGCAGATATATCTCCATTCTTTTCTCTCCTTGCAGTGAATCATGCGTGGTTAAATGTGTGCCTGGATTGGCTGTATTCAATCTTATTTCATTTATTTATTTACTTATTTATTTATGTGGGGAATGGGTACAAGTATCCTGTTATGCTCAGGGAAGAAAGAGAGCAGTGTGTGTGTGTGTGTGTGGGGGGGGTGTGGGTGTGTTTGTCTGTTTGCTCTTTCTACCATGTAAGACCTAAGGATGGCACATAAGTCATCATGCTTGCAGCTAGCACCTTTACATAGTGAGCCATTTTCCAGCTCCCAGAAATTTTGCTGTCAGGAAAAGATAATCCTGAGTAGAGAGGCAAATTGTCTGGGGATTAGACCTTTGGGAGAGGTAAGTTATCCCTCTTGGGATTCATCCCATTGAAATGCTGTTTGTGTTTAGTTTGGGGAATTAAAATTTGGGGTGAGAGAAAATTATTCCAATGAGACAGAGGCTGAAATAAAACCCACTTCAAACCCCAAGGAGAGTCTTACTATTAGTGTCTTGGCGTGCCAGGCTGAGACCCTGCCCTAGTCAATGGAAGATTTTTGAAGGTAAGCAATTTAGAAAATGAATCTGCTCTGCCTCTGGTAGGAGGATGGGTGCCAAGGTTAGATCTTTAAGGAAATAATCTTATTAGTCCCTCCTATTAAGGAAGCCTCTGCAGTGTGTAGACTTTGAACCTTCCTGATGAAAAGTAGGCCCTGTCAAACAGCTCCCAGCTCCTAGTGAAAAGGTTGAATGTTGTTGGTTTAGATCGCCCAATCCAAATGCAAACATGTTTCTAAGCTTGTGTTTGCATACTCTGGAAGGGGGAAAAAAGACTTCCTCATTTTCCCTGACTCTGACACTAATAGCATTCTAGGGGGATGGCAGCTCCCACTGAAATTACTAAATCACCCTGTTAAGGGTGTGCACAGAGAAGCAAAAGCATCCGGCACACCTTGAAATGCAAAGCCTCTGATTGTCATTGTTTGGGTCCTTTTATTTCCCAAACTCTCCCTTTTTCCCCCCTTAATGGATTCTGGCCCTTCACTTTCTCTGCTGGTAAACCTCCATACTGACCCTGTCTGGAAGTTGTGAGGCTGGAATCCTGACAGTTTTGTCATTTTCATAGCTGTGAAGGTTGATGTCGGGCTTACAGGATTATTGCTCTCCAGGAATGCTTCACTACATAATCAAGCAGAAGGTCAAGAGAGGTGGAGAGAGAAAAAACTCTAATTAAATCAGGAAGGGCTGACTTGTGCCCTGAGAAATGCATGCAGCCTCCAGGAGGGCTTCCCTCTTGGATCCAAGTGCAACAATCGGCCCCAGTAAGGGGCCGCTCTTGTCACAAGGGACAACAAAGAAATTGCCATTAAAGTGAGCGCTCCTCGAAGAACTTGCTTCTTCTTTGCTTTTACACTGTTATTAAGGCTCTTCTCAAATCAGATTAAGGAAAGGCACGTAACACATAGTTTGATTAGCGTGATGGAAGGTAGAGAGCAAGCTCCTCTCTTACAGCTGCTCCTCCGGCCCCTGACACCTGTGGTTTCTGGAGGCCAGCCTGTTGTGCAGAATAACCTCAGTGGTGACCAAGTACAAGGAAAGAAAATGCAGAGATGCATGTTGTTGGGAACAGAACTGAGAAGTTCCTTGCTTTGGTTTTGTTTGTTTTTGTTTTGTGTTTGTTTGTTTTTCCTGATCAGTGTCTTCAGTGACAGCTTGTCACTTAGAATCCTGAGCCCTTCTAGGTCCAATACTGATCATGGTGTTAATGATTCAAAGAAGCTATGAGCAAAACTTTGGGACTAGTGTAAGAACACTGCATGTCAAATAGCAAATGCGCTGATGGGCAATAACAGGTGTGAACAATTATTAAGTATCTATAACATGCAGGTCACTGGCCCAAGTGCTGTTTGAGAATCATTCCATAAGAAGTTTACACTGTCACACATGAAGCATGAAGTCAAGCACATTACTCTGTTTGCCAAAGAGAAAGAGAGCATGGAAAGTTCATTGAAGAAAAGTACATGAATGGGTCTTAAAGGACATATAAGTTTTATAGCATAGGTTTAAGAAGTAGACTGAAAGAGACCCCCTTTTTTCTAGCAGACATCTAGTAATCATCTAGACATGTAAAATTCCTGCAGCGTACAGCAAAAGGCAGTTGGTAAACAAGGGGCTGGGGACAATAGGATAGAGTGGCAGCTTTGCACATTAAATGATGGAGCTAGACTAGAAGTTTTGTTTGTTTGTTTTGGGTTTTGTTTTTAAGACAAATAATGTTCAGATTTCTATCTATCCTTCTAGTGAACTATTTCTTCTGTCATTGTTACAAGTTTGTCCCATGACCTCCCTTGAAAACAGCCCACTTTCCCAAGGGTTGGCACTAACATGGAAGGGCCACCCCTGTTGAACTCTGAGATGTCAGCTGTCCTGACATTCTGTGTGTTGTCTTAGAATAGGAAATACAATGAGTTCTTTATTTATTAGAAAATGTTGCTCATGGAAGCTTCAAGCCTATTTATCCAGTCTAGAGAGTTCTTAGAAAGAGCCCTGTTCTCTAAGCCACACCCTAAACAAATCCAGCTAGGGTCCATCTAAGTCTGAGGGAGAACTCCTAGGTGGCAACTGTACTGGGGCTGGCATTGATTCCTGGCTGTGTTCTTTGTGTCAAGGGAATCCATGCTACCTATTTACTGGACAAGAACATCCATCTTTTAAAGTACCTCCTGACCTTAATGGCTGAGCAAAATGACCAAGAGATAAGGCAAATGAAAAAGTTGTGAAAGCAGAGGGGCCAGAGAAGATGCAATATATCTATGAACCACAATGATGTGGCCACCACACTGATTAGTGGCCAAGTCCCTGGGATTCACTTTAGTGAGATTCACCATTGCAAACAGATGGGCTACAGGGGTACCAGATAATCCATCACTTAGACTTATTTGCTGTTTCACCATTTTTGCTGTAAGGCTTCTGTAAGGCAAAGGTTGAGAGTACAGTGTTTTGCTTCCAGTACTAGAGTATCTGGCTTCCTTTGTGACCAACATTGGAGTGATTAGCTCCCATTTATTCATGAGCAAAAGGGTGGGAAACCTCCATTCCAAGGAAGTCATAGGACATGCTAGTAAGTAGAAGATGTTGCAAAATTGAACCTCTCTGAAATGCATCCAACAGTACGAGATAAAGTTAGTTAAGCCAGGCTAATTCTTTGAAAGGTCTTCACAGCAGAGGAATGTTCTGGGTATACCCCAGGTTCTGAGAATGGCTTTTTTTTAGAGACCTTGCCAATGTTGCTGTACAATTTCAAGCACATACATATGAACCAGAGCTGGATATCAAGAGCCACTGTACCATGGCGATAAGAGCCCTGGTCCCTGCTGTGCTATAGGAGCAGAGATTAGCTACTTGGTAAAAATTCAGATAACATAATGTCATATTCTCTCTCTCTCCCTCCCCACTGACCAAACACACACCAAAAGGTGCTACACTACACAGCAAACCTTCTGTTAGGAGCACACTAGAGACTTGAGGCCTTCACCTTCTGCCTCAGTGTGCAGCCCAAACGGCTGTGGTTCTGACCACCTCCCACCTCTCACTGCATCTGATTTCCCACACATCACAGATTTCTCAGGAACAAGGCATGGCCCCTTGGTCATTTCAGGCTTGTTGAGCCTTCATAAGTCCTAACCACATACTAGCTTTCTAAATTGAGAAGGTGATAAATTTTTAAATTCCCGAACCTGCTCTGTAATAATCTTTGCTCCATCCCACACATTACGATGCAGGGAGGCAACAGATGTGTTTTCTTATGACTCTGGGAACATGAAATATTGATGGGGACGAGAGCATGGACTTGGTATTGAGACTCATCTACGACGAAGGGTAGCAATTCTCATCCACCCTTCTAATTCACTGTTCTCTTCCTCTAATGCTTAGGACCAGAAGACAGCCCAAACTTGTTATACTCAAGCCTAGTTCAATGAAATCTCCAAAGAGCTGTGCAGTGAAATCTGTCTAAAAAGGTCTTTATCAGTCTCCGGGCACCAATCGCTAATGCAACTAATACACGTTTGATCTATACAGATGATTTTCCTTTTGTCCCCAAGGGAATCTCAGCAAACACTGGGTTTACGTGGTGCCAAAGCCTGAGTTACCTGTTAGAAAATAAATAGCTTTCTAACACATTTAAGCGTTGGTCCTCAGATGAAAAGGAGTGTGTGGGTCTTCTCTCAGCTTTCTAGCTGGGCTATAGGACATAATGAAAAGTTCTTTTCTACAATGTTTTTTTTTTTTTTTTTTTCCTGGTGACAGTTTGCTCAGAGGCATGGCATTCTGAGGGGGGGAAAAGCACAAAGTAATACTGTCATTATTTTAAGTGCAGTGATAAAAATAAATGATGAAATTTCATCTGGGATAATATTTTTAACAACTGGATACCAATGTTTGGAAAAGCATGGGACATTTCTTTAGAGACACACACCTTGGTTTCCCTTAAATTTGTAACACTGTTATTTGTATGAGAAGATACAGATACACAGGTGGAGATGTGTGTATAGAGTTGCATATATAGCTAGCATGTATAAGTTGTAATTTCGTTGATATTATTAGCTAGCATGAGATTAACATGGGAAGCATTAAGTCATGTTGATAAAAAGTGAAGTAAAACATTAATGTGGAATATTAATACTGTGGAGATACAGCTTCAGTCAAGTTAGAGCAGAGATCCAGAGGTGGTGGGAAGTGACCAAAGCTAGCCCTCCTACCAGGCAGTGCTGATGGGAGTAGTGCTGGCTCCCCAATATGTCTGCCTGCAGAAGTCAACATCAGCTGCAGTGGATTCCCTACAGGCCCTGCACACATTCTGGGGTGCCCTGCTCTCCTTTTACTTTTCAGGGGGAAATTTGTACATCTCTGTGGTGCCTCCTTCAGAGATGTGACAGAAAAGATTTCGCAGGCCACTCCGAGGACATGCTTCCCAGAGGGCATTTCCCCAGGTGAATGGGCTCTGCCTAGACTCTTATCTGCAAGGGAAGGGATTAGAAGTGTCTTGGATATACATGAGCCTGTGATGGAAAGGTGATAGCAGCCCCTGGCTTCTATCCAAGTGTATTCCAGGAGTGAGTGACATAGAAAACCAAACCTTCTAAGAGCAAAGTAAACTGGAGCATTGTTCACCACCCTATATTTAGGAGAAGCAGAGACCCTCAGATGGGGGTGTGGACCCAGACCTGCCTGATAGGTGCTAGTGATCCTTCATAACTCAGAACCACTGTACAGTCCTCTAGGAGTACTTGCTTCTATAGCTCTGGTTCTGCTCCCAACATGCCATGTCCTCCAGAACCTTCTGTGTATAGTGCCCAGATTTTACTTCTTCCTGGAAGCTATCAATTATCAAATACAGACTGTTATATATTCTCATGAAAAAAAAAAAAAAAAAAGGAAAAGTAGAGGAGTACTTGGCATCAAAAAAGTTTTAAAGTGATAGAAAATGATGCAAACAGAAAAAGGAATTTCTGCACTACATTCTTTTCCTAGCCCTAGGCTTTTATTTATCAATACTATGTGGGGTTTGGACTAAATAAATGTATAAGTCCCATTGGGACTCTTTTTTGAGAAATTATTTTATATGTATGGCTATTTTGCCTCCCTATATATATGTGTGTGCCTGGTGCCCTTGGAAGCCTGAAGAGGGCATCAACCCCCCTGGGACTGAAGTTACAGAGAAGGCTGTGATCTGCCATATGGATGCTGGGAATTGAACCTGGGCCCTCTAGAAGAGCAGCCAGGGCTCTTAAATCTTGTTTTATAACTTTAATGTAAAGTGCTTCAGAAAGACAGAATTGAAAATTAGTTGCTAAAGCTACAGGGAAACCTTCCTAGATGCCTCTGTTTGGTCTGGCAAAGGACGGTAGAAGCATGTGTCACTAAGGGTTGAGAAGAGTTGTCTGATGGAAGAAAACTCCTTTGGAGCAGGGAGAGGGCACATGATGGAAAGTATGAAGCTATATTCTACCCCACCCCTGGAGTCTCTCTTTACTTTCTACCAAGAGCCCTGTGCCTTCTTGCCCAACCACAATGCAGAACACTGCAGAATCAACCATGTTCTGGAATTGGCTTGTATGAACAAGAAAAGTGCTCTGAATCCTCTCCTTAAACAGCTTACCTTGAACTTCAGGGAACATGATGCTTGCTACTCCTTTGCTTCATTTAAGGGCACTATTCACATGAGGATTATCTGGCTTCTTAAGCTTTTCTGCCATCTTAATTTTTTAAAGCCACCAATTTGAAGACTGTCTTTAGAGATTGTTCTGTCCTTAAGGAAACAGGGACAGGGTGCCCAAAAATTTCCCTTCTGTGCTGGAAGCAATGACAAGTGGCTCACCTCTGCTGCCAGGGAGCACCCCTGCGCCTCAGTTGTATATCATTAAGAACATTCATAATTAAGAACTGAAATTTAGCATCCACATAGAAAACAAAACAAAAGACAGAATTTAAGGACCACTAAGGGTGTGTCCTTGTATATTTCCAGAGGAGGAAAAAAAAAAGTCTGTGTTTTAGACTAATGTTTGTAACCCTGTCCAATGTCCCCATCAAGTGGAAATCACCCTGAGCTAAAGCACAGTCTGTGAGAGAAGAAATACTCTACTTAATGCTGACTGATTTAGGATCCAGCTCCACGGTGGTACATCCTAAATAAGGGGAAAATAAGGGAAATGTTAGTTTAATGAAGCAAAATCATGAGTCGTATTAGAAAGCAATTAGCTGTGATCTGTGGAGTAAATAAAGCAGGACCATGTTACAACTTGATTTGGCTGATGTATTCGGGAAGGGCTAGTAATTCATGTTTCAACTGGAGAAACAGCTTCAGTGGATGATGCAACAGACCACATTTTTGTTCAAGCAGTTTGACAAGGAGTGAGAGGGAAGGATTTGCTTAAAACTCTCAAGAAGAAATGGCTCTTAATGTTTATGCAGTTCAGGTGTTTAGAGGGAGAAAATGTTTAGACATTTCCTAGCTAGGAAGATGCTGTGGGACGTGTTTCCATGAAGACTTAAAGTGTTCATAGTCTCTGTTTACAAAGGCACAAAGTGACTAGTTCCTCAAATAGCTGTGTGTTCAGGACCTCTCCTGTTTGTTGATCCAGGAGAGGGTGTGACTATCTGCTAACTCTGACACAAATAAAGAGGCACATCAATGAAGCTCACTATATTCTTCAGAAGTGTTAGTAATTTTTGATTGTATATGTAATACATATTGTAGCTCTGTGGTAGTACGTTTGCCCAGAACATGTGAGGCTCTAAGTTTAATCTCCAGCGATTCAGACATTAATTTTTTTTAAAAAGAAAGAAAACGAGGTAGATGATGGATAGACAAATAGATGAAGAATGTAGCATACACTTAGAATGTCAGTTATAGAGAAATTTGGGAGGTCTGACTCCTTTTTTTTTTAAAGGGAAATAGAGGAGGAGTAGATCTGGGAGAGAAGAGAGCTTGAGGAGGAACAGGGTAGAATAGAGGGAGGGGGAAACTTCAGTTAGGATGTAATGTATAAAAGAAGAATAAAAGATAAGACAAAAACAAAAACAGAATAAAATAGGAGAAAAAGAAAAGAATAAAAGTGTAAGCCAAGCACAGTAGTATACACATGTAATCCTAGTATTCAGGAAGCAGAGGCACAAAATCAAGAATTTGAGGCCAGCCTAGGTTACATAGTGAGTTCTAGGCCAGCCTTAGCCCCTGCAGCTACTTAGTAATGCCCTCTATCTAAAGATAAATAAAGCAAAGATTTCTTTAAAAATTATGTTTGGCAAGAAAAGTGTTGATCATGTGAACATAGTATTTAATTAGAGATACTTTCCTGAATTGACACAGAATTACTGGACAATGATAGGAAAATCAGACTAGGAATCTCACTGGTTGTTCCTCAAGGCTTGTGGGAGACAGAATAAAGAAAAAGACCATAGTAGAGACCTATGCTCATGGCACAAAAATGAGTGAGTCACTTCATCTCTCTAGCCATCGTTTTCTTTCTTCATGCTAGTTTTGTATCAAAGAGTCTCAGCTTTGCTTCTCTGCAGCTTGTGGAAAGGATTTATAGTTGAGAAAGAAGAGTCTAGAAGAGGGGACATCTGGTCCCTTTTGTCTTCCCACATCCAGTAGAGAGCAGGCTTGTTCTGGATCTCAAAACTACAGAATCATTTTAGCTTATGATTTAATCAACAGAAAGGTACCCAGTTGTTGGTTTTTTCTTTTCTTTCTTTTTTGAAAACTTGTAATCTCCTTGTCAAAACATACTTGTTGCATGGTGCACATCTTAATTCTTTCTGCTTTCATCCCCTCCTCAGTGCCTACTGAGACCTTGCCATGGGGCAACTCATCTGAAGATGTATTGTAGGAAAGTGAGGGCATTCTGTGCTTTGCAAACAGATCGTCAATAATGAGAACCAATTGTTCAGGGAACACTTAGATATGTGGTTTGGGCATGCTTGATCCATGTCTGTGTATACTTTATGGCACTTAATTGATAGCATTTTGATAACTCCTAACAACTGAGGGTTGTTTGAGCTCACAAAGTGACAGAGTCATAGCTGAGCATTTCATTTCTCACCTAATCCTCCAAAGCATGTGAGTGTAGACAGGTAAAGATGCCTGCTGCAGAGCCTGATGATGGCCCACATGATGGAGAGATCAGCTGACATCTTCACATTGTCCTCTGCCCATGTGTGTGCTGTGCCACATGCATGTGAAAGTACACACACACACACACACACACACACACACACACACACACCCCACATTAATTAATAATGTAATTTAAAATTTTTAGGAAAAAATGTTTTTTTTTCTTCATAATTCAGTTTCCAGATGAGAAAACTGAGACCCAAGGAAGATGACAGCTTGTCTGAGAACAGAGTTAGCAGATACCTGGCATGCCCTTAGGCCTTCTTCTGTTGCTGCACTTGAGGGCAGTAGATGGGTCCGCTGGGAACCCCTACCATGAATTTTAGCCTGAGGTCAACTTCAAAATTAATAATGACTTAGTTACTAAAGAAATACATAATATCCTGGAATTATCTTTTTTCTAAGGAATTGCCTTGGTCCTTATATTGCCTTAGTTACTTGCTTCTGGCTCTTAAACAAGAACAATTACAGTATGGCTGGTGTTATAGAGGAGCTGATGAGAGCAACTTCTTCAAGCTAAGAAAACATCTGTACCCAAGTGGAGCCAAGGATCCACTAAAGGAAGGTGGGTGGGCTGGAGCATCCATTCCAGCATAATGCGGGGATCCTTCCCCCAGGGAAATGTGCATCCTTTGTTCTTCTGTGGAGCTAGCTGATCTTTAGGCACCTGGTTCTTTTGCTGCCTGTTATGGGGATGGGAATGGTGTGTGCTTTTCCCAGGAGGCTGCCTTCCATGTACTTGTTGTTCAGGGCACAGCACTTCCTCCTGCACTGGAGCACATTGCCCATTGCTTTGCTAATGTGTGCATCTGTGATGGCTTTGTGACTCTGAGCTCTGCTCCACTGACCTCCACTCTGTCCTCTACCCATTACTTCCATTTCAGACAGCAACTTCCACCCAACATAGCTGAGTTGGAATGGACTAAGTCATTAGAAGTGACGATCACTTAAAAACAAAAATGAACCTAGCAAACATAGGAATAAGCATTCAAGGAAGCCTTTGAGAAGGGCAACTTTCTCTTTTCTCCTTGAGTTCTTGGATGAGACAATTGACTCTCCCCAAGCTGACTTCTTGCTCAAATGAGCTGACTTAACTCTGAGGTCCTGCCAATGGTTGTCTCACAAAGCAGTGCCTGGGGCTTTCATAAAGTGAAGTCACCCCTGCCTGCCAAGCAGGGACTCTCCAGCTAGACACAGGGGGAATTTCATTGCTGTCTTGCTACTCCTCCAGAGGAGGAAGTTCCTGCCATGGTACTTATTGCCTCATCATGCCAGTGTAGAGTTCATTCTGCCTGTGGCTAATATTTCAAGCTAGCTCATGGCACAGTGCTGAGTAATAACAAGAAGGGAAAGGGTGGGCTGAAGCTTGGAGGATCATTCATTGTACTGAAGAGGAGACTTGGGGACAAAATCATTACTCTACTTGGCCAAACCTCTGGTCTTCCTGTCTGGAACTATGACTTCAATGGGGCACCAAGGAGCATTTGTTGAGTGAGTGTGATCATTCTTCAATCAGCTCAGGAGGTTAGTTGGGTTGCCAGTATTCCTGACTTCCCTTAACAGCCCATTCTAAATCAATCTTCCATGAATTCATTTGAATGCTTTTGGTAGTGCCTTAATATTACTATCCCATGTCCCTGCCTCTAACCTGGAGAGGCTACTTGACGCGGATTTCCCTCCACCCCCAACATCACCTGCCCTTTTCTCTCAGGAATGTCTTCTGCTCACTCTGTGATCATAACCTTTCCCCCACACTAGTTTGCCCATAGTGGCCATATTTCAGTGTTCTCTTGCCTCTTAATAGATGAGTTGGGACACGTCTCAAAGTGCTTTTGTTTGCTCCGAAAGAGGTTGAATCAGGGAAGAGATGGAGGGTGGTGGTGGTGGTGGGGGGGAATATATGTGGGAACAGTTTAATTGTATCCACGAGGATTCTTAGTAATCAGGATGCCAGTGTGTGTTTTCCAGAGCCTAAAGCTGACATAAATAATGTAGCGTACCCCGCTTTGTGCAGGCTTGCCGAGGAATGCTGATGGAGAAAAAGCCAAAGCAGGGATCAGAAGCGCCCGGCTCCCAGCACACCCTTTAAAATCCTTTTATTGAGTAGTACTTTTGAAAGTGCAGCCAGGACCTTGGCGAGCTGTATCTGCCAGGGAGAGGCCAGCAGAGGAGGAACTTTGGAGGAGGCTGCCTTGCTTGCTTGCTTTGTTTCCCCGCTTCCTTTTTTATTTGGAGAATGAGAACCTGGTACAGCCTGCATGTGTGGCTCCAGCTAACGATTGGTTGATTTCATTGCATGTCCCCAATCTCAGAAGGACTGGGACAGCTCTGTCAAGGCCCTGGGAGCCTGGTAAGTGTACAGCTGTTGCTAACAAGATCTGACTGGCCTCTCAAACATAGTTAAAAGCATCATGCTAGCCTTTTAGAGTCGCTTGCCTTAATGGTAAGAGCAAATGAGCTTTGTGGGACAGCTAACCCCAAATGAAGTCCTGCAGCTTAAGCGCATTTACAGGCGAAGTATGCGTTGGGGATATTACTAGGGACCACAAACACCTCCATGCATTTGCAGGAGGGGATCAAATGTGCTTTTACGTGGAATTTTTATAGTAGCTGTACCAAGCCAAATATCCAACTGAAGTATCCTCTTAATTTTGATTCGAAATGGGACTTATGTGTAGTCCTGGTCATACGTGAAAGATAGACATGAAAACAGAGCTGGGGAGTAACAGGATAGGACAGGAGAATGTTCAAAGTAGTTCTTACTTGTTTGTGGTGTTAAGGGATAGGCTTTGGGTATTCCATTAAAAAAAAAAAAAATAGACAGCGATTTCTTTGCTTATGCTCTGGCGGTTTAAAAAAGGACCTCAGGGAACATTTGTTTTGTTCTGTTTTGTTTTCCTTTTGATTAAGGCATTTGGGGTCTAAAAAAGAAGATTAAAGCAGGATCCGTTTAATTTATTTAGTTTGCCTCACAGACATGCAGCTTCAGAATGGTAAGTGTCAATTATATTCCTACTGGTTTGGGTAACTGGCTGGGAAAAGGATTCACATCAGGCAAGACACAGCTACCAAACTGGGGCTATTCTATAGCTTTTGATCAGTTCTGGGAGCTGGTGCATCAGCAGAGCCATCTGAGGTCATAGCAGAACAGCTTGTGCTTTGGAGACTCTGAGCAAGTCCTCCTTTGGGAAAGGGATGGCCAGTCCTCTCTTAGCTGTCAGTGGAATGGTCATTCTGGAACTTTATTTAGAAACCAGTAATGACCTACCAAAATTCACTTGAGAAATATAGACGTGGTCTGCCAGGTTCTTTCTGGGACTTTGATTTGCTGTGCAGGTGCTGCTATTGTTTTGTTTTGTTTTCACTTAAAAAATGCATTGTCAAAAATGTATTTTGTAAGGTAGTGTTCGCATGTGTTACTGGGAGCTCTGCAAAGCCCTGCGAGCACTGCCATCGAATCTACAGAAAGGAGCACGTTTTTGGCTGGGCTTCATTTTACTATCTCTAGGCCAGGCTCTGTGTGTCTGCCACTTGAAGTGCTTCCATCACGACTTTCGTTCCTTCATCACACAAGCCCTCATATTCCCCTTTTTGCAGACGCTTACCCAACTCAGATGCGGGCCTCAGTTTGGTTTTAGTTTTGACTGTCCACTTTTGTGTTTCTGAATAAGGACCCAAGAAGGCTTTAAACTAGGAGAGGAGAGATTTCATCTTCCTCTTAGTTTCTACAGCTTTCAGCCAGCCGTCCCCTTCTTGAGAACTAGCATGCCTGTCTGCAAAATGGGCTTCAGATCCAAATAATGTTGTAAAACCTCTGTTCTTGAGAAAACCACCCAAAGACAGTTGTAAATATCTGAAAGGGAAAGGGGGACAAGACAGGTTTAATGGAAGGACTATCTGCAAGCTGTTTCCTGTAGGACTAGGTTTGGAAATACATTCAAGCTCCCCAAATTGTGTTACTCGATGGACCTTATTTGTAAGCAATAAGAAAGTGTCTTTTAACTGCCGAGAGAAATGCAGTACCCATAATAAACAAACCTCCATTTTTATAACCTGAAAAGTGACCTGAAGGAATGCGAAGAATTGATGGAAGGCTGTGCTTCTCGGGTCCAAAGTCACAGCTTCATGTTTAATTTAACAAAACATTAAACATTTCATGTTTAATTTAATGAAACATTAGAGCACCAGGATTTGTCACCTTCATGACAGAGTGTCAGAACTGTAGGATAGTTTCAGAATATATGTTCTTTCTCCTGAATTCACATGCGACACTGAAAATGTCTTGTAGCTTAAAAACATCTCTCTATCTCTCACTCACTCACTCACTCACTCACTCATTCTCACTCTCACTCTCTCTCACTCTCTCTTTCTCTCTTTTCTGTGAATCTTTTTTCCCCTTATTTTCCCTCCCTCTGATAAAAGAAAGAGAAACACAAAGCAAGTAAAACAACAAAAACAACAAGGCATTAGGCACGCACTACTAGTCTAGCTAATTTTAGGGGGCTATTAGCAGGCATTTAGGCAAATCTATTAACATTTAGCATCAGCACAAATGCAATTGCATTTCTCCTTTTTGTGTTTCTGACAAAATAAGCAAGCACCGGGGTCTTCAGGACAAGGAAAGAGCGGGTGTTGGCACCATTCGTTAGATAGTAAACTTTTCATTAAACCACTTGGATTTTGTAATGAACTCTTGGAAGGAGGCTAGAGGAGATCTTAAAGGGGAGAAGTTAAGTCAATGTATCTATTTGATAAAAATTATTTGGCAATGAACAAGATACTGCCCTTTGTCCTGCACTGATTGAAAGATATCTTCTTAGTAGGAGTGTGGTCCGAAGTGACAAGGTCGCCTTGCCTTTGGCTTGTGATAGAAAGTTTACTCTCAAAGTATGAAAACAAAGAGATGTACCTCTGCCTCCACATTTTGCAGATCGATGTTTTGTTTTTTAGTTTTATTTTCAGCCAATCCTTAAATGTTTAGCTCCTTTAATTGGAAAACAGTAAATATGTTTGAGCAATGCAGGTACTCAGTTCATAAAATATGCATGAATTGTGCAAGTATATATTTATACTCATCCATACATGTGATTTAACATATGGGCACACAACATCTCCATCCCACCCCACAATTCATTTCCATGGTTTCCCATGCCCCTCTAGAACATTGGCACAACATATACAAGCACAGTATATTGTGTGTGGTAACAGAGTAACAGAGGTGTGAGTCTCCCCATGTTATTATACACTCAGCCTGAGCATGCAGCTACCTTTTATTCCTTGAATTGGCTGCAATGAGATGTTTCAGGGAGAAAGAGAGAGAGAGAGAGAGAGAGAGAGAGAGAGAGAGAGAGAGAGAGAGAGAGAGAGAGAGAGGAGAGAAGGTGTGAAGGGCAAGAGAAAAATCACTGTGATACCTACTGGCATGAGGAACAAGCTATTTATTTATTTTTTTAACTCTTAAAAATGTTTCTTTTGACTCCACCCTACATAGTCACAGCTGCTTTATCTAGCTGAATACTTGTTGATAGCCTCTGTTTGTTGTATCCCAAAGAAGGAATGCCAGGAATGCCCAACACTGACCTAGACTAACTGAGATCCCTGTTTTTATTGAGAGAGGGGACTTGGAAACTCCTGTTCATAGACTCCTATCTAATTTTCAGAGTGGTGGTGGTACCACCATCTAGTCTGATACTGTCCAGGGTAATTTCAACAGTCTATATGGTGTTCCTCTGGTGCCACACGTAGATGCAGGTCCAGTAAAGCTCACCCTAGTACTGTCCCACACACTCTTGTGACCTCCTCTGTGACCACCATCCTGATCTTCAGGAAGCTCAGAGGGAGCAAAGGTTGCCAGGAGTCCTGCTTTATTCCAGATGCCTCTCTTGAAATCACCTATGGCCCTGGCATTCCCCCATGCTTTGAAGAGAAATGTTGGGAATGTGGTCCCACCCTGGGGTTGTTCCTAGTCTGATAGAGGTTTCTTAACAGAAATGCAATAAGTTACTTTGCTCATCTGAGAAATGGAAACCTCTTGTAGCCACAGATATCCTGTGGGTGTGGACATGAGCAGTAGTTTCCAGGGAGTTCAGAGGACGTTTCAGAGATATCACTGTTAAGAGAAGAAAACTGGAGGTACCATGGGAGGTGTAGAAATGACCTTCTAGCCTCAATGCATGGTGAACAGTCAACAGCTAAAGGAGCTTCTGGCATTGAGTTTGGTAGTGCTGGTACCCTGAAAGGTAAAAGACGTATTAGAACAGTAAGCTGAGCCCACTGTGAATGGCTTTCTGTGCCACTGAGTCTGGGTCCTCATTAAATAGGGAGGTCTACAGCTGATTGAAATTCAAGGCAGAAAAGCACGGGGCAGACTGGCATGGGTATGGGAAAGCTTCTAGTTCTGTGAATTCTACAACAACTTGAACATCTTAAAATATGCCGAATACCGCCAACCACATCTGCCCATTCCAAGGTGGAGCCTGGAGCCAGGAGCTGCTGGGTTGCAACCTCTGCTCAGATGCAGCAGGATGCCAGAGGATGCACTTTGCCTCAGGGTGACTTCCTCCAAATCCACAGCATTTGTACTTAAGGGTGCATTTGCAAGAATGTCCATACTAAGAAAGCTGGTTAGAAGGGGATTTATCGATCTGGGTTTGCTTCCATATAAAGATGGATGGCTTTGAATTCCTTCAGGAGGCAAAGCCACTTTATATGAAATTCAAAATATGGGATGAGCTGGAAATGGCAGTTCACTATTGTGGTTTGAGGACAACCTGGGCTATATAATTGAATTCAAGGCCAACCTTGAATTCTGCATCAGAAGTTCTATAGGTTGGACCACTGCCTCTGTAAATGAAAACTGAAGAGCCACATTACTGAGCATGCCACATCCTTTTCGTGTGACCCATGGCAGACATGGGTTTGGAGGGAGGTGGCCCTAGAGGGAGGGACAGTTTTATAATTCTTGAATCTGCAATTTAAGTTTTGTGAAATGGTGGTGCAAAGCTGTGGCACTTAAGTGAGAAGGTTCTAGCTGCTTTCACGCATGCTCATATTTTGAGAGACCAGCTTGCTCAGGTGTTTGCTTGGCAGGGAGCGAGGCAGGTCATTCATCGAATTTGATATGGAGCTGGCTTTGCTCTAAACCTTCCAAATTTAGACTCCTCTGCATTGTTAGATCTTCTCTGGCCCTAGGTGGCATGGACTGGGAGCCACACCTCCTGCTAGAAAGGATGCCTGCATTCACCTACAGGCTCTGCCCCCTGAAACTGTCAAAACTCCCTGAGTGGTGTGTCAGGCCAGTGTGGCAGAATTTGGCTTCTCCACAGTGGCCTCATTGGCCTGAAATGAGAGAGTGCTGGGGTAGGGGAATACTCAATGGCCTAATTTCTCTGCAAAGTGATGCAAAGTGAATGGTGATGCTACACTTTGTGGGAATAAAGTTAATGGTGACTTATATATAGAGAGTTAATAAAACAAAAACAGCTGATAGCTCAGTCATCAAAGCTCTGACATTGTAAGCATGTCGACCTGAGTTTAGGTTCCTAGAACCAACACAAAAAGCAGGGAGTGTTGTGTGTCTTGAACTTGCAATCCAAACAATGGTGTGACGGGAGGTGGAGACAAGCAGTTCCTAACTGGAGTTCACCTCCAGTTAGTCCTCCCACTTGGCAAAGTCCCATATTGATGACTGGCCCTGTCCTGAGGAAAGGCTGGTGGGAAATCCTGCTCGTAACAGTTGACGGCTCCCGAAGAGTAACACCCATGTTTATTGTCTAACTTCCACCCATGCAAACACATGTGCATGTATACCCCTGTACGTACATGCACTAAGAAAAAAAAAACAAAACCCACATGTGGACTAAGTGTCAACTTATACACACTCATTGCTGCAATGCAACCAGACACACATCTCCCAGCCTCATATTTCCTTGTTCGTGTAGAAAGAAGCTGAGATCGGCCACTGGGACTGTGCAACATGGAGAACATGGGATAGAGTTCTGTGTCTACCATTTCTTCTATCCAAAAACAAAATCAAACAAACAAACAAACAAAAAATAAAAACAAAAACAAAAACAAACAAACAAAATAAACCCACTCAAACCTGCAGAGAAGAACACAGGATAACAAAATCCCTGAGCCAAGGACATGAGCAAAGCAATGGTTACTGAAAGTTTGGAGAAAAGAAGTTTCACATGGCAACAATAAAAAGAGAGAAGGGGACCCTTAAATGGATATGGGACACACTTCTCAATCATTTCCTGGCTCCAGCCTACACTTGTAGGTTCTAGCTCATTACTACATCTTTGGTTTTTGGTGGTGGTGGTGGTGGTGCTGCTGCTGCTGGTACTGCCAGTGGTGGTGGTGATTTTTATTTTGTTTAGCTTTGCTTTTATTTGAGACATGGTTTCTCTGTGTAGCCTTGGCTGTTCTGCAACTCTGTAGACCATGCTCGTCTACAACTCAGAGATCCACCTGCCTCTGCCTCCCAAGTACTGGGATTAAAGATGTGCACCACCACACCCAGCTTTCTTTCTACATCTTTATTATTAGCCAGAAATGCTGGGGAATCCCATGGTGTTTATACAGAGCAGCTCAGTACTCCAGACACCTGCCCCGAAACAATGTCCTTGTCAGCACTCTCCACTAGAAGAAGACTGAAATGTAAGGATTCATGTTCCCTTGGACAGGAATAAGGACACTTCACTAATCTTCAAAACACAAACTAGGCAAATCATGTATTAGTTTTCAATGTTTTTCTGGCATATACTACTTTGTTATGTATTTCATGACCCAGTTCAGCATCTTTCCCATACAGACTGACTGGTTGATTATAGTGTGATCTAAAATTAGGGGCAGAATTCTAGAGCGCTGTTTCTTTCTTGCTGTGTGACTCTGGTGAGTAGATTCATTGAGCTTTGGGTAAACAGGGAACAATGCAGGTCCCTCCCTCCATATAGATTGAAATAATGGGTGTGGGATCTGAAGAACCCTGCATCTGCAGTATTTACTTCCTTCATCAATGGCAGCACTCCACTTTGATCCAAATTTCATGAATAGTTTCAAAACAATCTGTATGTAAATTGGTTCTGGAATCCTGACACAGATCCTCTCACGCCATCAGGTAGGAATTGACTTAGCCTCCAAGCACCATCTTTAAGACAGAAGCCTGGAAGGCTGCTGCCTTCTGCTAAGCAAGCTTTGCATTTCTCTGCAGTGAAAGCTCACCTTGGAGGAAACAATTCCTAAGCATTCTGGGATAGCAGGCACAGGGAGGCCTTTCCCAAGAAGAGTTTAACTAGAGATACAAGACCCCAGAATGAAGGCTCTTGGCTTCAGCAAGAACAAAATCCAATTGTTGGGACCCTGGTGTGGGTTCTCAGAGGGTGGGGACTGCAGGGGGGCAAAGAATTGTTATTGCAACTAGATTTTAATCAACAGTTTCAGTAACAATATTGAATTAAAAAGTTACTAGCTACTAGTTAGAGCATGGCTTAGCTCACAGTCGGGCAAATCAGTCATTCTGTGGTGATTAACATCTATTCAGAACAGAGAATGTATTATGGGTACTAAATTATCATAGGAATTAATGCAGTCTTTTTAAAGGGCTTAAAATATGTTAATAAATACAGTATTCCAGCACCTGCAGCTCAAGGAACCAAAGTCATTAAAGATGGATATAATTATATTTATTATTGCAGGGATCTAGGTAGGGGAAAAACAGTTTAATGAGCATGAATGAAACAGGGGTTCTTTATTTAAAACTTCTTACCTAGAAACTGTTCCCTTTGAGGAGTTATTTCACCCTTATTGAGGGGAAGAACTGTGAGGAAAGTTCATGGGAGATGATTTTCTAACACCTAGTCAATGAGTTTCTGAGGTTCACTGTGGACCACGCCCTTGCTTCCTTGCCCTTGGACTATGCATGAGCCTTTATCAAGCAGTGTCTAGAATAACAACTATGATGAACACCCTTTACAGATATCAATGACCACCCTCTTCCAAGAGCCACACCCTCCTGTGATTTCTAAAACACACCCAACTCTTGTGAATTTTATGGCCTTAGTTAGGGATTTTGTGTCTGTAATAGCATTAACTTAATACTATCAAACTTTGTCCTAGATGAGTGTCAAACATTAGCTAACTTAACATTTATAAAAGAGCTACATAAACCAAAGCCCATCACCTTCTCACTTTACAGATGGGGAAAACAAGTCTCCAGGCTTAGGCTGGTTGCCCTTGAACCCATTGCCCTGATGGTCTCTTCAATATAGAATCCCAGGGCCTCTGTTGTAGGTTGACTGCTGCATCATCCTTCATTCACATGTGGCAGCTGGTGCCTGTGGCTACATCCCTATCTTCTGCCAGTCCTCTTTTCTCTTCTGGGATCCAGTTTATCCATTGAAGCTCCCAAGAGAACAATTTAAGCCGATTTTCTATGCACTTATTTTTAGTTATCATTTTCCTCTTCTAAACTAGCATCATGCTCATGAAGGCGATGACTACTCTACTCTGTCACTTGGTGTCCCCAGCCCTATTAAAGAAACTGACACTTAATAAGTACTGAGTAAATATTTGTTTAATGGGCCCTTGAACTCATATGTTCAGCATTTGCTGTCTGTACCTAGAAGAAATTATATTTCTCATCTGTAGATAGACAGATGGAAATGATCACAACACTTTGTTTCAAATTATGGGATGAATTAAAAAACAGTTTTATTGTTTAGGATCCTCTTTTAGGATCAAATATTATCTTATTTAAGGGTAACAAATATGACTGTCTGGTTAAAAAAATTCTGTATTAAAACTGGGACTTTATATAAAAGATTGAAATAGCATGGGAATAAATCCTCTTTAGATAAGTAGTTAGAGAAGTTGGGTAGGGAAGTCCCATGCTAGAACACCCAACTAGCTAGGATGGAACAGGGATTAGTGGAGGAATCAAGTTCTCTACAGATTTGGTGCAGTGCAGTTTCTGCTCACCAGCCTTGCTCAGGCAGCCCTCTGCGTCAACATATCAGGTCTAGCCCCTTCATACAAAGGAGTTTTTCAAGCCAACTCTGGCTGTTCCAGAGAATGTCATGCCTGGCAGGTCCTGAGCAGTAGGTTGAAATTCTCCTGTTTTTACTTTTTGAATTATTGGGGAACACTGAGGTGAAAATTAACTACCTGTTCTCATGGTGGAGTGCCTTTGAAATATTATTTCCTTTTATGAAGTAGTAGAAAAGTAAACAAACACACATGGTATAGAATTAAAATTGTGTGTCCCACACAAATGGTGAGACAGAAAAATTGCCTCCCTTTCCTGGTTTGTCAGCCTTTCAAGGACCTAATTCAGCTACTAAAATTCCCAGCACTAGTATTCTTTGCCCTAGAGGGGAATGGACCTCATTGATAATCTGATTAGTATTAGGGGCTTCATGCCCAAAGAACAAGGGCATGTACACTTATGAAACAAGTTTCAAATTTCTTTGGACAGTCTCTTGTCATTTTCTTGGATCTCCAGAGGTCTGTGAGCTCCAGTTGAAGAAGGGTCCATAGAGCACAGCATTGTTAGTTCATTATAAATGTAAATACTTACTGAGCTCCTAGTCTGTATCAGGTGCCTGGTTAAGTTATATAAGTTTTCAGTAAAAGCATTGCTCTCATTTTTCAGATGAAGAATCAAACGTGTAGGAAAGCAAAAACAAGGCAGGAAATGCTGGTGCCTGATGCCAGACCATGCAAAGGCCAACACTGAGAGTCTGCATACACTGGCCTCAACAGTGTTCATTTGGTACCAAAATGAATGTCAGAATAGAAAAATGGAGGCTATGAAGGACAGTTTTTAGGCATACCAAAGGCAATAAGGACCAGAAAGTCCATGATCCAGGTCTCTTAGCTCCTCATAGAAAGCAGACAGACTGGGTGTTCCCTTCTTGTGTAGCTTGCCCTCTGTTCTAGATAGAGAGACAGAAAACTCACTTCCATAGGAATTTGCAGCCTCAACTCACTGAGCTGTTGCTAGCTGGACTTGGGGTTTTATTGAACCCCAACTGAGAAAACACACGCCTGGATGTCACTAGGGTTTATTGGATCCTGCCTGACCCTGAACGCCTCTGGATTGTGGACACATCTTGTAAGAAGTCATTAGTGTGAGATGTGTTCAATTATTTCTTTCACTACTTAAGAGAATAAGCTGTGATCTCATTAGAAGCTGCTTAACAATGTTCCTGGGACCATGTTTTCTCCCTTTCTTCTTTCTTTTTAAAAAGAGGTCATTTTCTCCTAGGAATGAGTCTTATTTATTAAGCTCGAACTATTAACTTTAATGGAGTTAAATCTCTCTAAATGTTTCTTTTTATTCAATGGTTTTTATGTATACTTTTACCTCATTATTGCTTTCCTGGGGATCTGCTGTGTTCTAGAACCCCAAGTGGCCTCTGAGACCAAAGTAAGGAGCCAACAGCAAGAGCCTTAGAGCCCTGAAGAGAACACAGTCTAGGGTAGAGATTATGGATAAATAAATAAACAAGCAAACACTGTAATGTCAACAGTGCCTGGTGAAATGCATTACACCTGTAGAGGGCAGGGTGATCAACTCAAGCACAAAAATTTATACCTGGTTCAGACTAGCAAACTGGAGTAGGCACCCCCAAAAGGTTACTAAAACCAAGTTTGGTGGTCCCAAGCACAGCTGTGTCCAGGACAGGTGTCAAATTTTGCTTTCCCATGACATTGCCCTCAAGGTAAGACATTGCCACTCCCAGGAAACATTTTCAGAAGCCCAGTTCTGGCATCCAATTGTAAAGACAATGCTAAATGTATGTTATCACTGCAGCCTTTTGCCCCTTAACTCTGATATGTCTAATGTCTAATTTCACAGTCTTTTTGCCATGCTCTGGGTTACGAGTTTCTTTGTGAATATGTATGTATGTATGTATGTATGTATGTATGTATGTATGTTTGTATGTATGTATCTTCTAAGCGTTGCAAGTACCTGACTTTGATCCCTAAAAGTGGGAGTGGTAGAGTGCAGCTGGCCCTTCATCTCTGAAGATTCAGAAACCCACAGATTTAATCACCCACAAATCCAAACTGTTTTTAATTTTGTCTCCACCAACACCAAATAGACCTTTTCCCCCCTAAGTGCTACAGTGTAGCAGCTATTCTGAGAAAGACCTAGGTGTGATTCAAGTGTGTGGAGAATATACAGGAGTTGTGTACAAACATCACGTTCTTATACACAAGGAACTTGCTATCTACAAAGGATCCTGGAACCAACGCTTCCCAAATTCTGGGTACTGAAGGAAATGATATACCACTTATAGGGATGCTGAGTTGTATGAATTTGGGGATGCGGGCCTGTGCCTGTGAGTTTATTCTGAACCCCACACTGTGGTCAGCAAGGGCCTGTTTCATATTCCTAAAGAGATAAAGAGAGAGTTGGGAAAGAGTGGACACCCAAGGAAGCACCAATCAGCTAGCAAATAGTTAACTGCTGTGTCTTACAACCCTACAGTCTTTTCATAAACAGAGTCACGTTTCTGGCCAAATGCGATGGAAAAGACAAACTCGTGTCAGAAAACAATAGCAAGTCTTTACATTAATGGTTCTTTCTCTTTCCCTTTATTCTTTTGGTCCATTTTGCACAGGAAATAAGAACCTTGTGGACAAAAAGATCATCATTTGTCAATCTTTTGCGGCAATTTTCCCAAAAGTTCTTTCAGCCCTAAATGCTTTTAAGCATCTCTCAGTGTCATATAATAGCCTTAATGGGAGGGAACAACAACAACAACAATAACAATAACCACTGAGTGAGAGGCTCAGCTTACTCCTTCCTGGACCAGTGGAAATGATGGCCCTGTCCATATGCTGATTTCCACATGCAGCTGTGCAGTTATTGTTTGCACTTAGACCTTAAGTTGTCCATAATTTTTATGTGTGCAGGAATGATGCCAATTGAGAGAGAGAGACTGGACCAAGAAAAAAATATTTAGCATCTCTGAGATAAGACAAGTCAATAAACAGCTTGATTACTAATTTATTCAGGAACAAAAATAATGGCTTTCTAAACTGAAACGACCAAATCCAATAACTAACTGTTTGTTGGGGTAGTAATAATGGTATTTGTATCTCTTTTAATTGGCTTTAACCTTTCCCTTCATGTGTGCAGTATTAAAAAATTAAAGAGGAAAGTATTTAGAGGCATAGATTTACGGCACTGCGTGGATTACATGCTTTTAATGAGGTCAGGACAATAAACCATCTGAGCAGAACCTGCTGCCCAATGATGAATTACTCCCTTTTACAATAGATAGACAAAAGTGCGCATGCGTGCCACACACATGCTCACGCATGCTCAAGGGCCCACAGCTCCTATGCACAAATGAAAGATGCTCATTTCAGCTGGGGTGCTTGAGCAGTTTCCTGTTATAAGGGGTTTTAAGAAGATTACTAAAGACAGGAGCTGTGCTGAATTGTGTGAAACAGAGGTGATTTGCAAACAAAATAATAGTTTCTGTGTAATTTTAGTAATGTATGAGTATATATGTGAGGCCACATATGGGTAAGTGGGTACATACATACATATATAATACATACATATGTGGGTGGGTGGGTAGATGGATGGAAAGACAGACAGACATAAGTAAAAAGGGCAGAAGAGAAAGAGGATAATGAAGTTATGCCTGTAATGTTCTGGAGGCAGCTTGTACTGCATTATACAAGTCAAATCATGCAATGCAACATACTGTCTCAATCCCAGCAAATTTGTAACTTAAAACTACAGATGGGCATAGTATTTACTTCTAGTAATAAATACAGTTTATGATCTGGGCTTTGTGTGTATGTGTAGACACCCAAGTAACTGTTCAGCTCTTACCAATATCAATATGCAAACCACTTAAAGGAGAAGGGAGAGATGAAACAGGAAGACTGGGAACTGTACAGTTTTCCTTTGTTTCATAAGTCTTTACTAGAATTTTAAAAACATTCATTAACTTATACTAAAAATGAACGTCCCATTTTACTAGAAGTAAATATCAATAAATTTAAAAAAATAAAATTATCAGTAGTAAAAAGATAATGTTTCACTTTATAAGTCAGGTAAAAATCATTTGTTTGAGGAAGAAAATGGTAGACAAATGACAGATTCAATGGTCAGAGAATTTAGGACTATGTCTGAAGCATGGCCTTTCATGAGGAACACACTCTCCATGTTAGCAAACAAACAAACAAAACATATGGTTTAAAACCATGTCAGTGCCCCGGAGGAAGGGTAGACTTTAGACAGTCAGGATCCAGTTAAGAAAGCTACACACGGCCCAAAGGCTGAAGCCTCATGCGCATGAGTTGACACAAATGCTCTCACAGTATTTGCTCAATAAACGACATTAGAGGAAACATTTATCATGAGGAGGCAAGCACTTCACTCCAGGCAGCAAAGCTCCAGACCCAGGGAAAATGCAGTCCTGTGAGGCAGCAAGTCTATCACCAACCAAGTAAATGTTGGCGCAGCTTTCATGCCACTTGAGATATTGTTGTCACTAATCAGCCTCAGGAAGGGACAGAGTGAGAAGCTCCCTGTCGACTCTCCCAGCTATTTGGAATCTGGACAGTCACCACTATAGGTAGCATCTTACTGGGAAGCAAATGGCCTTACTTCCCATAGATTTTCACACAGGAAAGCCTTGTACCTAGAATCCCATGCTTGGGTGAAAATACAAACTTGACCTTGTAAATTCATAAGCACAATGATGCATTGAACAATCATTCCTTGTATCAATCACTAGGTTGAATGTAGGAGTGTGGTAGCAAACATGTCAAGGTTCTGACATCCCACCAGGCAAGACAAGCATGGACAGTTAAACCTACAGAAAATATCATGGGAGACATGATTCTAATTGGTATTTTGTATCTTCTAGAAGAATTAATATTTCCAAGGAGGTAATGTTTGAGCTAAGATGTGAATGCAGGAAGCCATTTATGGATAGCCCTTAGTACAGAATATGTGTCTTCTGTCTTTATGGAGAGCTCTACTCAAGCCATTTAAGACAGATTTAATGAAGGCTAGTCATTTTTGCTAGCTGTAAGTGTTCTCAAAACATGCAGAAAATTGGGATCATTTGTTTGTTTATGGATGAATCACAAATCCCTTAGACTATTTACTTGGGGGTACAGTGGTAAACATATCAAACTACCAGAATCCCACCCTTAGTCTGTGTGCTATCAGCATTGCATCAATGAAGGAAAGTCACAGTTGGAACTGTCATACATTAAAACATCTCATGGTTGTGTCTTTGCAATTTCAAGTAGTAGACAGCACATGAAAAGGGAATGTTTATAGACCTTGGATCAAGAAATATATGGCTTCAAAGTTCTGTACGGCCACTGTCTCTACTGTCACCTGCAATGTGGTATTGACTTTTTAATATCCCATACACAGCTGTAGGGCAGATGTGAGAATACATGCTTCATAGGATAATAGTGAAAATTAAATAAGGTCATTGTTTCTGAAATGCCTGGCCCCAAATATTCTAGAACTCTCTCAGAGAAGTTTCTGGAAATGCTTCTGCATTGTGACTAACCTAAAGAAGAGTATCACACGGGGACAAGGAGAACTCCCTGTCTTTGCTTCCATCTTTTTTGGTGAATGTAAAGCTCCAGTGTGTGACTTGAGAGGCAGCAAAGATTTCCTGACTGGGAAGGAAATGGAGGAGGGCAGCTGTCGATCTTTTAGCAGAGACAAAAGAGGTATTATCATCTGGGTACTAAAGCAGAAGATAAAGGCATCCTTTTAATCTTCCTATTTAAGAGTTGCCCTCTGCTGTTCTTTAGCTCCCTTTTCCTTCCCTCTTCTTTTTGCACTTTTTTGTTTCTCCTTAGAGCACTAAAAGTCAAGTTTTGAACCAATGAGACAGAGCCTTGAATCCCATCACATGTGCAGAGAAATTAACTCAACAGATTGCATTGCCTGAGAATGGAACTATATGCCCATGCATGAATGCCGACTAGATTCCTGGGGGTCATGGAACAGCTGCATATAAATATAATTTTTAAAAATAAAATCCAAGGAGATAAATAAACATGATAGAAACAGCAAGCTAACGCTCTTATGTTTTCATGTTTAATTGACTAAAAATATCAATATAATACATTCCGTGGGTAGACTTCCCTACTTCTTATCCCTTTTAATAGACCCAAGGAGGTGGTTAGAAGGAAGACTGCCCATTGAGCAGAAATCACAGTAACCCCTGGACAGTGCAAGCGAAGATCTAGAACAGCAATCTTTGTATATTGTTTGTTTTGTTTTGAGCTAGCCTGTACTACATTTTAAAGTTAAGACTACATAAGCTTCTAAAGCTGATGAAGGAGTGGGCAATGCTACTTTCTGTATGACATGGCTCCGTTGTTTTTAAGTAAGTTTTATTAACAAGTGACAATTACTTTTTTATGATACATTTAAGATAGTGAATTATGAATGACTGAAAAATCCCCTGCAGCCTAATTGAGAACCATTATGTCTGGTAATTGCCACTGATTTCTACAAACAGTCATTTTTCTCTGGCCTATTAACATAATTTAAATTTTTAATTGCCCTTCATAATTGTCTATTGGAGTGAACAAACAGCCCCTTTCACCTAAGGGTTTGAGATCAAGACCAACCTCAGGGAACTCAATCTGTCCACTTGAGAACACTAGTAGAACTTTATGGACTGTCAAGTTGAGGTGGCAAGCACTGTGACAAGCAGGGCATCTTGGTTAGGACTAGTCAGCTGTACAATGGTATAGTTTTAGGTTGCTCTGGCATTGAGTTTGCTCACTTTGCTAACAAGAAACCTTAGCAAAAACAAAACAGAGGGGACTAAACAAGGGTAACTAAGAACATTCTAGAAGATAGAAGAACACCTGGGACTATATCCATTCCCTCTGGAGCTCAGATTATAATGAACTCAACTCCATGAAAAGGCATAAGATTCTCAGGAAAGAGACCTATGTGGGACATATAGATTTAAATTACAAAAGCACTAACACTTTTTGAGTTGTGTAATGTTAGATAAAAATCATATAAAATACAAGGAGAATATTATAAATGCTGAATTTTCCTATAATGCTATTAATAGTATGTATTTATTTATAGGCAAGTACATATATAGGTACACACACACACACATATGGGAGATGAGTGACAGAAAAACAGGTACTCTCATCTGGGTAGGACAGAATTGGCTTTTTCATATTTTATCCAGCATTAACATTCACTCACATGTTGTCTAGTTGTTTGTTTAAAAAAGTATCCATCTGCTCTTTAAAGTTACATTGATAGGACAGTGCAGAGATTGACCATTGTGATCATTCATGTGTTCATGGGTGGGTATGTATGAATGATATGGTCACCCCACTCCACTCATCATTTCTTCTTTGCTGAGGGCTACACCTTTTTCTTATTGACCCAGGCAAGATATGAAGCCTTTTGCTTTTATAATTCTATAGATACTGTACCACCTGGAAGCCAAACCAAGGCTTCCTGTGCTAGGGAAGGAAGGCTGGTTTTGGCTCACTTTGTTTGTGCTTGGCTTATTTCCTGCCACCTTCACACTCTTACCCATTTACAGGCATTGGGAGGGATCACTCGTCCCTCCAAGCAGGAGCATATGGAACCATAATCACACTGTCTCTAGGGCCTGTGCCACTGTCTTCCGCTTCTCAGGGCCCCTTGATTTCCATCTTAGTTGACGTCAAGGAGACCCAGGAAAAACCTTTAGGGAACCCCCACCTGACTTAGTATTGAGACAAATAGGAAATTCCCAGAAGAAATAGAGAATTGAGTCCTAGTATGCAATCACACTGAATCACAAACAACTTTTTTGTATATGTTTATTGGTGTCTGACATTAAGCAATGTCTAATCAACATAGGGATGGGAAAAACTGAAGCTTAGGGATACAATCGGAACTACCCAAATGGTTAGCTACTTCAGTGGAACTATCTAATTATGTGACCCAAGTCTGTTTCCAAAGTTGGGAGCCCTAGAGTCCATATAAATACCTTTAAAACAAATGTGCTACTTGAGATATTGATGGGATTTGCTACGGGCAGCTAACCTGCTAAGGCAGGTGAAATCCAAAAGCTGAGGTAGATATTTGTCGTATCTTGAAAACTGCCAGTACTATTTGTATGAATTTGTTCAAAGTAGCCATGATTCTTCATAACTTTTGGACAAGTTCAACTGGGACATCAAGGATGGATGGTAAACTAATTCCTACATGGAGGCTTCCAGTGCCCAAGTCTGTTTGTGATGCTGCCAAGGGAAACATTTATTACAAAATGGCATCAGTTATCATTACTGACACACTTCCTGGTTTCAAATTGAAACTAACTATCATATTACTCTGATTTCCTTCTCTTCCCTCAAGAAACTCCATTGATAGCACTCCCCCCCCCCCTGTGGCTCTGCTACAACTAGGTCTCTGTGTACTTTTTGTATTCCATTTGTGCTCAGTTTTTGGAGAATAACTATAAAACTTGTCTTCATCGCCTAGCTGGAGAGGGTCAGGATTATGTAAGTTCAAAGTAAAGTTGTAGGTCAGGATTGTCATTTGAATGTGTTTTTTAATATATAGGGACTTCTTTGAAGAGATATGATTTCCAGAATTTATAGACTCTTAATGATTGAGATTACAAGATCTGGGATCAGAAATTTATTTAGACTTAGGGTTTGCCACTTTCTAGATCAAGAATATTATTCTGAATTAAATTAGTTTTAAAAAACATACATGTTTATAATGATAAAGTGGTATAGGGACACAGTAAATACTTGATAAGTATTTGTAAAAGTTACTATTACTATTAATAAAACTATTCAAAAAATATCATCATCTCAAAACATCCACTGGTTGGCTTCCCCTCTTGTCAGTAACATCTTTGTCCCTGGTTGATTGCTAAGGGTCCAGACCTGATTTCTGTGAGGAGAGAAAAAAGTGAGATGACTTAAAAGATTCCAGATGAATCTTTGCCCTGAAGCCAACTGTTTATTCAGCTCATTCAACTAACAAATAATTTCAATGGTGATTTATTGTTTTCCTCAGTGAAATTTTCCTTCATACATCCATAATTAAAGAGGGTGTAGAACAGTGAGTTGGTGAACCTGTCATATAACATTTGTTAGCATCCAAAACTAGTAAAAAAAAAAAAAAAAAAAAAAAAGTACTTGGATAGTTGAATAGACTAGGATATATGGCTGTCTTCTTAAACTGGCTTTTATTTTAGAAATGAAAGACTGTGGGGGTATGAATGTGTATGTGTGCAGAATTGAGACTACAATAGAAAGTGAATGTAATACCATGTCTTCCACAGTGATAGCCTAATTTCCATTGATATTGGAAATATGCTCATTAGCAGTGAACACATGCAGTGTTTTTAGAGACTCTTAGAAAAAGAAATATCTGGTTTTTTTTCCCTTTACATCCTTTTTCTTTTCCTTTTCTATGATAGAAAAGTTCTTTCAAGGTTAGGGGTGGTACTGCTAAATTATCTAATTCACAAGGTGATTTTATTTAAAGCAAACCCAATAAGTGCTTCACCCATGAAGAAGTACTGACAGTTGCTATAAGTAAATATTTGAACAGGAGAATCTGATTGCAGACAAAGAAAGGGTTAACTGTGACAGAGCATTCAAAGCTGAAAGAGGAGAGTTTGGACACTGACTTCAATGCTAAGCCATCAAGTGCCTTTGGAATTCCAAAATATCTAAAGTGACACAGAACTCTAACACTGATTCTACCAAAAAAAAAAAAAAAAAAAAAAAAAAAAAGTGTGTGGGCAAGAAATGATGGGAGAAGTTAAAGAATGATGCATATGACCCTTTGGCAAAGGCTGCAGACACAAAAAGGAAGCTTTCCCAAAGGCTGGTTGCTGGGTTCACCCTGGAGTATCTGAAATCGTCTCCTCACCCTCCACCCCCATCTTAACTGAGAACCTGATAAATCAGCCTAACAATATAGAAGCCTCATTAAGCCTTCGAGCAGTGCCTTGTCTCACAAGAGAATAGCATGCTGAAGGAGACAGAGAGTAACAACAGATACAATCATGAAGAAGAAACACACAGGAATAAAGGAAACATCAATAAAATATACCATGCACCATTAAGGACCACCTCAAGATAAGATGCTCAGTATGGCAGTAAAGATCACAAATGAATTAATGTCAAGAAAAGGATGTTGAGTCTATCAGAGTCTGCCAGGCTGGGTTGAAAATCATTGCTGCCTAGGGAACTGCCAAGCGGTCCCAACCCTCCATTTGAGGGGTAATTGTGCCCATGACTAAATGCTGACAGAGACCTGGCGACATTGCTTCACTTTGCATAAAACAATTCGTTAGAGCAACCATATGCCACTTAGGCTGTCCATTTGTTTGAAGGACAGTTTCCATTTATTTTTTTTAAAGTCATCATTCTCATTTCTTTGTGTCTATGTCTATGCTGTGTTGTTGTGTGTGTATGGGTGTGTGATGTGTGTGCAGGTTCATGTGTCTGAGTATAGGCACATGCATGGCCCAGCAGGGATGTGGAGGTCAGCAAATTCCCCAGGTGTTGGTCCTCATCTCCCTGCTTGAGACAGGTCCCTTGTTTTCACCACTGCACAGGCCAGTCTAGCTTGCAACACTCTGGGGACATTTTCCTGTCTCTGTCTCCCGTCTTTCTGTGGGGATACAGGAGTTACAGATGAGGGAGCTACCACATCCATCTTAATATTAGGTAGGTCACAAGACTTTTGAAGCAAGTCATCTTCCCCATCCATCATTCTCCATTTTAAACTTCATTTGGATGTGATTTGAAAATTACACAGAGTAGGAGGAACACTCCTACTACCCGATACCCACTATTCCCAGTTGTGTGCTTTGTTTTCTCCCCATACCCACCCACATATGCGTATCCTGTTTTTTTTTTTTTTTAGCCAACATAAAGTAAGATGCCCCACACCATGTACTTGTAACTCTGAGTACCTCAGTGATACTGCTTGTTCCTAAGAACAAGGGCATTATTCATAACCATGGGGGATTGCCCATGCCACAGAATTTATCGTAGAAATGTTATCTGACCCTTAGACTGTAGCTACATTTCCTCAGTTGCCTTTGGTGACACCTTTTTGGAGGCAGTGTTCATTTCAGAGTTGTGTGTTAGCTATCCATTGTCTCCATTTATGTTTTGATCATAACATTTTCTAACATTTCATTAATGACTCATAAAAAACACACATCAGTGTTGAGCCTGGTGAATTTCTCACAGTCTGGACACAGCCATGCTTCTGGTTGGTAAAAAAATAGAGGATTAATTCCAAGAATATCCTCAGCTTTTCACATGGTTTCACCCTATCTCTTCTAGGGCTGTGACTGCACCTCTCCACTGTCACTAGCCACTGCCATTTCATACAAGAGGTTAAATCTGTTGCCATTTGCTGAGACCTAAACAAAGGCAAGCATTTGGCCCAATGAAACAGCACCTGGGAGATGACATTCTCTGGTTCTCAGAGAAGAACTGCGAGCACAGCTTATGACAGAGGACCCTCCAAGCCCACAATCCTCTTTGAGACTAGGGACCATTTTATCTGTGGCCCTTCCATACATGACCCACCTGCAGTGTTCCCCTATGGAAGTCTCCTGTCAGGCTCTCATTCAGACTCATCTGTACTCAGCTAAGAATGTAGTGACTACCTTGCTTGCTTTTAATAACACCAAGTTGCCACGAAAGTCTCTAAGCATTTGCTCTCAGCTTTGGCACTCGTAAGTCATGAACTGGTCAGTAGACCTCACTTGAGCAGGCATTAAACCAAAGAAGCAGCTCATTTCCTCAAAGAGCATTCCTCATTCCCCAGCCTCTTCAAGACTGCCATTAAATGCATCCTGCCTAGCACTTATCTACTAATCTTGTTTCTGAGCTGGTTTTGTTAGTGTCCAATACCCTGACCCCATTCTGGGCTCCAGGAAACAGATTACCCTGGTGTTTGCTCCTAACCTGTCCTGGATACCTGGTGTGTGGTGGATGCTCCTCCTGTGTGTGAGGTAGGAGGAGTATTCCTTGGTGGTCTCTTTTCACAAATAGTGAAACAAAGTCAGACCATAGGCTAGTCTGAAGTCTGAGACAATTTCAAACCCAACGGAAGCCACAATGAGCACAAAGTGCATAGACATCATTCCAGCTCTGGGCTTTTGAAGACATCACACTCACTTACATATTAATCTAAGCCTATAGTAAGGAACATCACAGAGCATCCAATCGCATTCTGCGTAGTAGGCTCTTACCAAGAGTCCATTTCTAAGATGCTGTTCTGGGAGCCTGGCGCCACCACAGCAATTAAGTTGTATGTTGCTATTTTGGGACAGCCTATATTCACCCGACTGTATTTCTTTCTTAGAAAGTCCCATTTAGCCAGGGCTCATTTCTTTGTGTATTCTTAACATGTAGGGGGTGGGGTGTGAGATAAAAGTTTGCTAAACATTCAGAGACTGATTTATTGAAGGGCATAAAGATTATGGGTAGTTGGCAGGGTGCGCAGGCTGGGGAAACCTGTGAGCAGGTTGTTTCTGACAGTATCAGTAGACACAGAAGCATCATTTCATTGAGTACCCTCATTGAATATCAGCACAATCATAATAAAGGGTTCTGTCTGACTCTTTAAAATGGTTAGGGGCTATCACCAAATTGTCTTAAAACTCTCAACCATAGGACCTGACCGCCCCCTAGGATGACACTTAAAATTACTTCCTGTATATTGCCAACTTTGAATGGTTACACTTGAAATTACTTCCTGTTTATTGCCAACTTTGGATGGTTCAGGATATTCCATTTGTTTGTTGTGGCTTTGCTTCAAGTGAGGCCTGAACAGTGACAGGCAAAAGTCACCAGGGCCATTCATTGGTGAGATGTTTCTGTTGGCAGAGGTCATCGTATACAGTGAGAGTGTACACTGAAATGTTTTCTTCCTACATGCTCAGCTTCAATTTCTTGTTCTCTAGGTGACTTACCTATGACTGGTAATTCAAGGATGCCATTTTAGGAAATCCAGTGGGGGTGGGGAAGGTAGTATAAATGTAAATGCAAAAGATACAGCTCATTCCGTCTTTGAAATTGTTGGTGTGCAAAGAGCTCAACACTGTTTTATTTAAACAAGGTCGGCTTCGACCTTGATTGACTTGCAGTAAATTGCCTGGTACAAGAGGCAAAAGGAAGTGGAGAGAAAAATGGCAATCAGCACCAAATGTTTCACATATTGATTGACAAGTACCAGAGATGTGCTAGAGTAAGATAAATTGGCCAACAGGGCCCATCTTGACAGCTCCCGAGACGGGAAAATTGTTCTTGTTAATTTGCTACGGGAACCTTGTCATTCGTGGAGTGTCTCCTAATTGTGTAAACAAAGTTCAGATTCCTCAGCAGCCCCGATCTGTTATTGGGTTTGGTAATTTTGGGACTGAATCACCAGGATGTGTTTGTAAATGGTGTTTGAATTGGGAGCAAAAGGAAAGCATTGCACTTGCTATAAGCTACTGGTTTTGTTGTTGTTGTTGTTTGTTTGTTTGTTGTTGTTTTGTTTTACTTTCTGTTTTTTGGTTTCTTTTTCTTTTTTTCTGAAATAGAACAAATTGCTTGGCAGACCTTTCCAGTGTAACAATAGATTTCAAGCAAACCACTTGTGCATGGGCCCTTCTTCTGTCTGTGTGCCACGATTCTTTATGGCATTCTCTATCCAGTTGACTGTCTCTGGCCTCAGGTTTTGGAGTCTATGCTTTTTCAGGTATGCAAGTTTCATTGTTATGGGTTTAGTAATAAGCAGAAAAGTCCTTCATAGGTTCTTCTTATCTGCACTCCTGCCTTTCTTTCTCTTTAGTTTCTTGAGCACTTTGCTAGCATCCTTTTCGTGCTTGCTTCTTTATCATGTGAGTCACTAAATGGCCATCATGACTGTTCCTTGCTTTACACCTCTTCCCCTGAATGGAACAGAAAGTGGGACATTACCAGAGAGATGTCACCTTTCAGACTTTGGTCCATAAGTTAACTTTCACTCTTTGTTGGTCATTTTTCCAATTTTAACAAGAATTAATTTTTTACCTCTATTAAAATTTATGAGTTTTTTTCTTAATTTTTCCCATGTACAAAACCTTGCTGCTATTACTTTCCTTCTCTTCTCACACTACTATTTCATCAACTTGTTCATGCTTGACAGGGCAGAAATGGTATTTGTTGTCATTGACCTCTTATGACCTGTTCCTAATCACCCCCACTAATGCCATAGCTCTGGATCACTTTTCTTCTGTCTAAAAAGATACCTGGATTCGAAAATAATCAGGGTTCCTGTAATACATTGCGCAGACCCCTTTAACTTAGGTAGTTCCAGCATTAGACATGTCCTAGCCATGATTGAAGGAAGCCAGCATATGAAATAAGATACGAGATTGGTGCAGTCTGAAGCTAAACTAGTGAATATGTACTCTGCTAAAGATATTTGATGTTAGACTGGCAGATAAGTGGATGGACAATTTTCTTCAAATTGTACTTTGTGATTCCTCCCAAAAATTACTTATTTGAACCTTTTAATAAACACTCCCCCAGTTGCCTCATTTTGTCTTCAAAAGCAATTCCAGGAGATATACATAGGTTGAGAATCCCTTATCTGAAATGTCCCAAACATGGTTCAACATATAAAATTTTATTCCATGAACAAAATTAAAATACTACTGCACCTTCAGGCCATATAGTTAAGGTGCAAAGGTGTATTTAAAACATTAAAAAAAAAAACTATATACTTAGAATTGGGTCCCATTCCCAAGATATTTTACTTATACAGGTGTAAACATTCCCCAACCTCAAAGCTTTAGAACTTTGGAACACTTTCCATTGGCTAAAGATCCTTAACTTCCTTCTGAGGTTCTCATTTTCAGAGACCAAATATCTGGGTGGAGTCAAGGGGGAGGCTCTGGACAGCTCTTCCTGACTATCTCTCCACTAGCCTTCCTAATAACACTTCACACCTACTTGATGGGATCTCATATCCCCTTCCCTCATCTCACTCCACCAGCATTTGACTCTAAACCGTATTCTTTCTCTGCTTGTCCACCTCTTTCCCAGACAGAGCTGCATGCCCCATGTGTGACATTACTGATAGATTATTAATTGCAGGTGCATATTGCCGTGAGAGCTCCCCATTTGTCTCTCTCATTGAAGCACATCAAGGTTGCATTTGACTTGGCCTTCCCTTCCTTCTGTCTTTACATGGCCAGCCCTCAGTGAATACTGGCAAGATAAGTTGGAAATGTTAGTGTGGCAGTATGCACATACTCAAGGGCAGTATGTACACACTCTAGACAGAAGCTTACAAGTGCTCCACGCAGTGTCATCCCCCCCCCACTGAGCTTTACTCCATCTGCCCGTAATCACAGTGACTGACAAGTCACCTGACTTAGAAATTATCCAGAGTCAGGAAAAAGAGGGTAGGAGAAGTGCTAGTCTGTCAGCAACTTTCAGATTGCCAGAAAATATTCATGCCAGGTAAGCTAAGAGTTCTGGGGTGCCTTTTTCAGAACAGTCAACTGCTGTTCATATGTGCCAAGAATCTTTTAAAACAGGTAGAAGGAATGAAGATACAGAAATAAAGAAGGCTCCAAATGGCATCAAATTTTTAAAAATTTGAGTATTTGGGCTCTCTGACTAACAGACTAGTATCCCATGTCAGTCATAGGAGCCATGTGCCCAAAGCTATGGTTCAGTCAACCTCACCTTCAGCCATACCACCCTGATCTTTCCTGATCTAAAACTCATGGTCATCAGGGACCATTTATCTATTAGACAGAAAGCCATTTTGCATCCTCCTTGAGTGGCATCCTTTTGTTTCATGTGAATGAATTTGGTTTCTTTGCATCTCCTGTAGAACAAGATCATGTAGATTAAAGTCTGTAAGATCACATTTGAAACCACACATACTCTAAAGGGCAGTAAGGAAAGGGCATCAGAGAATCTAATTTTGAAATGGAGACATAGATGTCCTCCAACACCATTCTCAGCAGCACATGATCTCTTCTTCTCTAGCATCTGCATCTAACAGCCATTTGAATGTCTCTCTGCATAGCAAGCCCACTCCTGTACAAGAAAGCCAGTTTTATTTGCATAGCAGTTAAATGCTTGGCCCCTATGGTATCCTCAGGAAATAAACAGAATAAATTCATGCTCACTCTGTTCCTCCCTCCATCTCCCTTTCTCCCTCCTCCCCCCCACCTTCAACACACACAGGACTGTCTAAGTGCACTGGATTGAATCTGTCTATGTGCACATAGGACCGTGCCCACCTAGGCCCCTGACCCTTCTGAGAATCACAGTTCTTTTAAGACCACTACCAGACTCAAATATCACACCGTGCCCATCATTCTTCTCACCTCTGTGAGACACCTTCTGTGAACACCTCTGTCCATCAGGACAAAATTATATTGCTTCAGTTAGAATGTTCTAGGTATTATAGAATAGTTTCTCATGATCAAAATCTTGACTTTGGCTGTTAGACCAGACACACTTACATTTCATTCAGGGCTTATATCCTGTAGCATCCAAAGCCTTATTATGCATGTTTCTGCAAAATTAGATTTTTCCATCCAGTATTTAATGATTTCTTTCTTTTTCTTTTACTCAAAGTAGAGAGCATTGCACTTACCCTCTGGATCTCAGTTTGGTTACTGGGTTGTTTGGAATCTTTATTCTTATTTCGGAAAGACACTTATTTGTCTTCATGTTCTCTAAGGATATGTCAAGATGGCTACTGCTGTCCTTATTATGTAAACTGAGCATGTCCAGTTGCAGAGCGCCCACTCTGGATCTCTAGGAACTTGAAAGGGACCCTTCTGTAGCCACAGTGAATGGCTACATAGGCAATGATAGCTGAATGTACCATTAGAGTTTCTCTATAATTTAAATATTAAATGAATGATAGAATCTCCAAAACTCCTGCCTTCTTATTGAATGCTCAGGTGCCCATAATGATTGAAGCTGTGTGTGTGTGTGGGTGTGTGGGTGTATGTGTATGAGAGAGAGAGAGAGAGAGAGAGAGAGAGAGAAAGAGAGAGAATGATAGAAATTGAATACAGATCTGTGCACGCTAGACAGTCCAACCACTGCCACAACCCCAGCTGAATCTGATCATTTAGGAAATATGAGCCAGGGTAAATTAGAGGATCTGTGAATTATGTAGTAAAATGAAGTATGCATATGTGTGTTATGCATATATTAAATATACATATATAATACATATATACTCAAAGGTATTAAAATATACATAGCAGAAAACACTATTTTGGTCTAAAATAAGCATCAAATGAGACTTCTGGCCTTCCACTGGGTGGACTCTGCTCCCAAGAGTTAGAACCAAGCAACTAGCCATGGACTTGTCTACTGATCCTGTAGCTTGTCCTTGAGGCTTTCCTGTACACATCCTGCCCAACAGCACTGCTTTCAGCTTCTCCTTTGGATGGTTGCTAAGACCTTGCTGTGCTAATTGTAAACTATTTCTTATATTACTGACCTAAGGGCTTTTGGAAAGTTGGGCTCTCTGGTGACGGTCTTAGGAGGAGGCTAAACACCCTTCTACTTCCCCTCCATTCCCATCCACCTGCTTGATGCTGGAGATGAAGTGTGTCCACTGACCATATCTTGAAAGCCTTTGCTGCTGTAACAATTTGTTGCAAATTGAGTGTCTTTTATTCATTTAGTGACAAGTGTGTCATCTTATAGTTGTGGAGGCCAAGAAGTTAATGAAGAACTAAAGCCAAGCTTTAGTCAGGACTGAATCCCTTACTGAGATCTTTAAGCTACTACAGGCTGCCTAACTGCCCTGGCCCGTTTCCTTCCTCCTACTACTTCAACCTGCTTTGCTTCTACGCTCACATCTTGAATTCTGACTACCTTGCTCTCTTCTCACTGCCATGTATCAAAATCTTTAATTTAATTGCAGATGCAAATTCCCTGTTACCACATAAGGGACCTCATATAGATCGTGGGAAGCCATGTCTTTTCTTCTCCCATGTAGCTAACATATTTCTGACACTAGATTCTAACATTCTTTCTTTCTATACACACTAAGCATAGAGAGAACACATCACCTCTAGTCACGTAATATATAGACATTTCGCCCTACCCACATCCAATCAGTGCTGCAGCAGACTCAAGCTGCTAGCCACTAAATCAATTCAATTCTGAGACTACCTACTTAGAGGCAGCATCAGACCTCAATTCTACCAGGCTTCTCCTCAACTCAGCTGCCCAGACTTTCCCTCAGCTCAGATTTTCCATCACAGGTCCCCAACTATAACCTGAACTTCCAACTGACCAACCAGCTATAAACCTGGGACCATCATTCTGAGTCAGGCGGAGAAAGGAAGCACTCCACATTGCACACTATAGGCTTCACTCTAACAGGCCCTGGGAGCATGGAGGGGAGGGAAGGGCTCACTGAGGATGTGACCCCCCTTAGGGCTTAGGTAACAGCCTCCATTTGAGATCTGTATTAGGATATGGGCAGAGTGGAAAGATGAAACCTATCTGAGGGGCCAAAATGTAAACTTAGACATTTCTTTTTGCTTCCCACATTCCATCCAGAAAAGACCCAAGCCAGCTTCTAACAGTAAACAGAGTAATAGATACAAACCCAGAAATGCTGGCAGGTAGTTCCCCAGGGGTTCATTCTGGAAATTCAAGGCTGTAAGGCTTGTGTGTAAGATTACATCCTGCTTTAAGTCAGACCCTCTTCCCAACCCCTGTGAGAAAGAGAGAGGACTGGAGCCTCAGCTGGTTTCCACAAAAGGACTTCACTGAATTTCTGTCATCCTTGTCACTAGTCCATCCATCCATGTGTCCTCATCACCACCACCACCACCACTTAGCTGGCAAGGGTTTAATAGTGGCTCAGTCAAGTGAAGTTCCAGGGTTGGTGTGACGTTGCTAAAATTTAGTTACCATTGAAAATTCAAAATAGTTAATGCTTTGGAGTGTTTTTCATATTCATTCTGGAAGGTGAGGTCTTTCCCACATAGTTTTGTCGTCACTCTTAGATTGCATAAAGTGTGAAGTATTATCCCAGAGCCAGGAGAGAGGCTCCATGTAATTTAGTATCAAGGACTCTAGCTTTGAAACATGCTTACAAGGGAATGCGACCACTTTCATGGAGATTTCCCAGCTCTGAAACTGTTAACTGGAGTAAGTAGAAGCTTGGCTGGGGCAGCCTCTGATCAATGCTGTAGAGCTGTTGAATGTAGGTGTCTGGGCCACCCTTCAAGAATGATATCCTTCAAGTGAGCATGGGGGAATAGACTCCATAAATCATCTGATTCATGAATTTGGAACCCTGCTATTAAAAATTTCATCGTTGATGAAGAGCTAAAATTAATGTATGTGCATAGTTGTCATAGAGTTACAAGATGCAATAAGGAATGAATTTTATGTACATAGATATAAGAATTAAATTACATGTGTAAATATTAAAAACAATTATATTCACAGATGATAAATACATAAAAATGTATCCTAATCATCTAGGATTTTAAACAAGATTGTCATAGAAATATTGATAAGAGAAACTGCTATTTCCCATCTAGATGTTTTATGAATTTTTATTTATTTGTATTATGTGCACTTGTATACTTACATGTGCTGTGGTGCTTGTGTAGAGACCAGAGGATGGTTTTTGGAAGCCAGATTTCTCCTGGCATTGTGTTGGTCCAAGGGATGAAATTCAGGTCATCAGGTTTGTGAGGCAAGAAAAAGATACATGTTTTAAAGGCTTCCAGTTGGAACCTTGGGGATTTTGATATTGGAGCTAGTTAGGTAAGCACTGGACTATGAAAAACACAAATGGTCCAAGGCTTCAGCTTTGATGGAAGACATTTCTGTCTTTGTGGGAATCAGTGTCAACAAAAGCAGTCCTTTGGTCAAGATCTGGCTGTGTTTCTGCTCAGATCAAGGTTTGGAAAGGAACTGAGAAGCAGAAAGGGAAGCAGAAATGGCTGGATGTGCCTCCTTTTTATGTTTCTCCCATGTAAAAAGTCAAAGAATCATCATCTCCTTCAGAGATGATGAAGTTACATCAATTGATGCTGTTTTAATTGACATTATGATTTTTGAAAGCTTATGGAGAATGCTACTACTAGCTGTTTATTACCCATATCTATGCTAGACATGGAATTTCCCCCACTCCATAATTTTTAATCCCCTATTACCACAGCTTTGATAAACTTAATAGAGGACCATCAGCAGGGGATGCTTGAAATGATATTTAAATTAATTGAGAAAGGCTTCCAATTAAGCTATTGGAAAATATATACATTTGTTAAAATTATAGGCCATTGGCTTGTTTTCAACTTTTGTAGGGTTTGGGGAGTTTAAACTGCTCAAGTCAAAAGTGGAGCTAATAAAAGCCCAATTGAACTTAATCTATTATGTCAAGATTTACAGTAACAAATGACGGTTCTTCAGCTATGAAGATATCATTAAGCATATGCCAAGCAATTGGCGCATGACTGTAATAGGTTCACAAAGGAAGGGCTTTTTTTTTTTTTTTTTTTTCTAATCGTATTCTGTGGTGTTCTTTTTCCCAAGACGCCAGCAGCTTTTATAAAATGATGGTTATATCTCCTCATTATAGAATCTAATCTCCCCAAAAGACATTCAGCAGCTGCAAAATGCTAGCATCTTTTAGTTGTAAATTGTTTTTTATTATTTATCCCTATTTAACTAAAGAAGAAAAGGCCATCAGATGATTTAACAAGATGAGAATTTAGTGGTTTTAACGTCTGACAGCACCCAATTGTTAGCCTGGGCATTGATCTCTTTAGATCTAGGCTTAATAGTCATTGATGGCTTTTCTTTTTCCTGCTTTGTTTTTGTTTTCTTGTCTTTACTGTATAAGCAAATCTGCATGATTGGCTCTTTTATATGTCTTTTTAGTGTGGAATTTGAAGTTGTGTGTATCCTTCATATAATTTAAGGAAACACAGAACTAGATCTGATAGAACACAAGTGAACCTTTGAAGATCAAATTTTGTGCCATTGTAAACTAGGTTCTTCACCCACGAAGTGGTCCAGGGGAACTAAAAGAGGGAAGCTTCTGCCTGAGTAACTGGTTCTGTGGTTTGTTACACTCACCTAGTAGCAAAAGATGGCCAATTGGGGGTTACAACTTTAAGACCTTAAGAAAATCACTTGAACGGGGAGAAGGCTCAGGGTGTAAATGTTTGTTTTTCAAGCCTGAGGACCTAAGTTAAGACCATCAGGACCCAACGGCATAGCCAGGTACAGTTGCAGCAATGCCTGTAACCCCAGCCCTAGAAGTTAAGACCAGGATTCCTGCAGCTCACTGGCCAGCCAGCATAGGCAACTGGAAAGCTCCCAGTTTGATTAGACAGACCTGTATTGCAAGGTAGTGAAAACACTCAATGGCCATCTCTGGCCTCTCTATACGTGAGTCACATGGACACACACATACCTACACACACATGGATTGGGACACACACACACACACACACACACACACACACACACATGCATATACACCACATACACAATGCAAACAGAAAGAAAATAAAGGAAAAGATTGTGTTCTGAGGCTGCTGTGCAGAATTTAAAAATAAAATAGCACTAATGAGTTTCTCATCACCCCATTGGTAGAACTCTCAGGGGACAGTCAACCAATTTAAATAAATAAGGTTCCATAACCCTTTGGGAGATTCTGGGGTGAGGCATCCATTTTAATGGAGACTCCCCTTGAGAAGAGGAGATTTTTACTCATTACATACTTTTAAGGAGGTGGTTGTGATGTGGCTTTGTGGAGATGTCTCCTCTGTTTTAGTTTCAAGGCAAATGTTTGCATTTCCCATACAGGACTCAGCATGTTTTTCTGGAAAGATGTGAGCACTTTCTACACCATTAATACTGCATGTCTTTCTAGAATGGCAGGTCACCCAAGATGAACTAAACTAGCATTTCATTTTGCACATGATTTTCTTTTCACTTGTTCTGTATAGATTGAAGCTGTTTGTTTGTGGCTGTTTCCTCTGCAAGCTTTAGAATTTTGACTTTTAGGCAGAAATACTTCCTCCAGCTCTTTAATAAAATAACAGCAGCAAAATTCGTGTAGTTAAAAAAAAACAGGTATTAATCTTTATATAAATAGCTTCTTCCCCTATCATGAGAACTACTGGGAACATTGTACTGTGAGAGTCTATAGTTCTACTTATTCAATAATTGTAGCAGTAATGTTGTTTACCATTCCATTTGTATTATTTATATGTCAACCAAAGGGTATGAATGCTAAAAAATAATTTCCCATCACCTATCTTCCATTTTCTTTTTCTTTTAAACACCCTGCAGACACAGTTCCCCTATAAATAATAATAAAAAGGTGCTGTATTAATATTTCAGCAAAGATTCCCATCTATTCATGCACACTCACAAATACATGTTCTTTAATATCTACACACACCCCTCCCTACAAATTAACTCTGCCTGGGGCTTGCAAGAAAATCAGGTCAAGTTAAAGGAGAAATCAGGGAAGAGGACCAAAATTAATTTACTACTCTATACCACATGTGAATATGAGTTTGCTGGGGAAATGGCTTGTGTTCAGAGTTATTCACTTGTGTTTGTAAGAGCTGCTAACTGTGGGACATGAACACTGTCACCTACACAAAGATAAAAGTTGGACTCTCTCAGTTTAGATTTTCTTAAATTTCCTTAAGTTGGCCTTGTTGAATCTGCTCTATAACTGTCAAAAGTCCTTTTGGTTGGTACCTCCTTCCTGGAGCATGATTTTAAAAGAATTTCTAGGCAGCAGTTGCAATCATTTGCCAATGTTTAGAGTGCTTTCCTGCAGAGATGTATCTAAAGCAAGTATGAAATGGTTACAGAAACTGAGTAGGGATTAACCTCTTCAGTCATGTTTACTCAATGTGTCCTCTCTGGCTCCTTTCTCTCCCACCTACACTCATCCATCAACAAAATGTATTCATTTTACCTTCAAAGTGTATCCATATTCTGACCCTGGACACGTCTTCCATCACCACCACCACCCCAGGCCATGCCGGGATCATCTCCCACCTGGATTTCTGTAATCACCTCCCTCTGGCCTCTTCTCAACACAAGCAACCACTGTGAACTTGCTGAACTGTACATCAAATTATGCCACTCCTGCTGCAGAAACCTCTAGCAGCTTCCCATGTCACCCAGGGTAAAAACCAAAGATCTCACAAAAGCCCCCGAAGCCTCCCTCTCCTCATTTCCCATTCAGGTCCAGCCTTGCTGCATGCAGCTATCCCAGAACCTGTGTTCTTCTATCTAAAACATGCTTTCCAAACCAACAGCCTGGCTCCTTGTCTCTCTTCTATATGGTCTCAGGATTAATGCATCAGGACTAGGATGCCTTCTTTGAAGGCCCAGAATTAAGTAGCACTCACCTCATGACCCATTTGGCCATTTTCTGTACTTCTAAACTCTCTGTTTTCTCCTAGAATCATATAAGCTTATGAGTGTGTTGTTTATATATCCATTATATATCCATAAATATAGAGAATTTTGTTTTATTTTTAACTTAATTATTATGTAAATGTAACCCTTTTTCTATATATTTTTGTAATTTCTATGTTTTTCTTTATTAATTTCATACATGTACATAATGAATTCCAGTAGCTCTTGTCACTCTATCCTTTGCTATACCCTGCCCACCCCCATTAATTCCCCTCTTCCTTATAAGTCTCTTTCTCACATTAATGTGTTTTTGTTTTATATTGTGACACATTGAGTTTAACTAGGGCCTTCTGTATGACCATGGGTTTCTAATTATCCTTTGGAGACTAACGAGTAAGTATAAGTTCACAACTGAAGATAATGACTAACCCCTCTTCCAAACCCACCAGTATTCAAAAATTAATCATGGTAGAGGATGGCAACATGAACCTCTCCTTGACTGATGACTGAGTGATGACAGTCTAGTATGGGCATGCAAGTAACCACTGCTGCTATGAGACCATGACTGCAATAGTTGTCATGCAGAAGATAGAGCATGAACATAGAATTCCACATACTTTCCCCCTATCTTCTGGCTCTTGTTGTCTTTTTGTCTAATAATCAATGATGTATTTTGTTTCCTTTTTATTCTTTAAGAATTTCATACATGTATACAATATGCTTTAGTCAAATTCACTCCCATTCCCTTCCCTATAAATCTTCCCTTATCCCTCTATTTGATTCTCTCCCAATTGCATATGTTCTCTTTAAAAATTAACTGGGTCCATTGGTGTTGCCTATATGTGTATGGATGCAGGGCCCTCTGGGGTGCAGAGTCTCCTACTAGAGCATGAGTAGCTCTCAGGTGTCACATCCCTGAAGAAAACTGATTCACCCCATCCCTTTAGCGACCAATTGCCCATAACTCCTCAGTAAGCTATGAAATACCATGACCTCTTTCCCCATCTATGCTAGGATTTTTTCTGGCCCAATCTTGTACAAGTCTTAAGCATGCAGTCACAGCTGCTGTGAGTTCATGTGTGTTACTGTGTTTACCATAGTTCCTTGAAATGTGGAGCTTCTCTAATTAAGATTGAGCATGGCTTTTGTCTATGGGTATAAACTTAAATCTTTGGAAGCAGTTTGACACATTAAGCACTTCTAAGTATGAAGTTTTCTACCTAGGGCCTATGATCTCCTCAGCCATAGGCTTTTACTGTGCTTAGAGTTTCAGCCATAAATTCTATCCTATGAAGCCAGTCTCAAATCCAGTCATAGAGCAGCTGGTTGTCACCATAACTGTTATGCCTCTATTGCATCAGTGTGTGTGTACCTCTTGTTTGGCAAATTATTATGATAACTCACGAGTGGGTAAGGCATTGATGCCCTTTCTTCTCTAACACCTTTGACACTATGAAAAACAGAAACAGAACATAGACAAAGATAAATGTTACCTCTATCTCATATGTGGATTCTAGCATCAAATCTTTAGATTTGTATTTTTAACCTGGAATAGTATAATTTCTAGGAAACTAGAAAAGAGCCATTAGTGTGTGGGATGCCTTAAGAGAGTGGGGATAGTAGCACATAGGTTAACGGAAAGTAGAGAGAAGTAATGCTGGAAGGAAAAAGTTTAAGCAGGTATGGGAGTAGGGGATGGAGAAGATTAGAAGGTATTGACAGCGAGTTAACCAAAATGAAGGATGTATGAAAATGCCATATGGAATCCAACTACCTTGTGTACCAATTTAAAGTTAAGTTTAAAAAAATTAGAAAGGCACTATCATGCTTAACTGGATATGGCTGTTCCTAAAAGCCATAACTGATACTGCTGATCAGTCAGGTATCAGAGCCACACAAAACAAAATCTCTTGTTATTTCTCTCCATTGCCCATCAGAGCTGTTTTTTTAACAACCCATTCCTGAAGACAAGATGTACCTATATTGCAAGATACAGAGAAATCAGGCCAGAACTGCATTCTGATTTTTATGTTATCTTAGTATTATTTATTTATTGTTTTTATTTTTGCTTTCCTCCAAGCTCTTGGAGTTTTGCTCCAAGAAAACAAAAAAAAATTGTTTGCTTGTTTGTTTGTTTTATTAATTGCATAGCCCTAATCCATACCATTGAGGATGGAATGTATTAGATGTCAAAGATTATTTATTAAAAAGACAGTATAAAGAAAAAAAGGAAGGGGAAAGAGGGCAGAGGGAAAAGAGAAGGAGGAATGAAGGGGGAAAGTAAGGGAAATGCAGAAAGGGAGGAAGAAGAGAAGGGAAAATGTTTGTGAAACCTCTTAGATTGGCTAAGAACTTCAGTGGAAATTCCCCAGTGTTCTTTATCTTTGGCGCAATCACTCTAAGCTGGGTAGAAGCTATTTTGGCTTATGTACGCATCTGCCAACACTTCTCTTTGCAAACAGCATGATTAGTCTACTGAGATCTCAGGAAACCCTGGTGGGGCTAGGGAGCCCACTATTCCAGTTTCTCCCTGGGCATTGCCCACCTTCTCCCTCCCACTTGCCAAATGAGGCAAAGAATGAATCCTTACCTCACAGGTGAACGTTAATTACTGTTTGCACCATGCTTTGAGATCCACAGATGAAAGCAGCCATAAAAGAAAAAAAGTGTTATTACATCGAGAATGGTTATAGACTCTCATTTAGCTCTGGAAACCGATCAAGCAAGAATGTTGAATCATGAGACTCAGGATGGCCAAATATTAAACTTGTTATAATTAATTTGAGCTTAAGTTTCAACATAGTGACATGTTTTCTTTAAATAAAGTTAAGTTCTCTAAGGGTGAATAAATCTATATGGGTCTTAATTTTCAGCTGGGAATGAAATTTTTTTTTCAGATATTCAGAGGACAGGAAGAAAAATACTTCTCTGACTTCTGTTGGGAAAATACCTGAGCAAGTGGTTTACTTTTGAGTCATCTTCCAAATGATCCTCTGTCTCTTTGACCCCAGGAGACTGTGACAAGAATGCACACAAGATAATGGGAATTTAGAACAGGAACCGAATTTGAAAGGCATAGAAGCCTTTCTTGCTGACTGGTAGAATATTGTCTATCTCTTTGATGACCAAGGCTGAGATAATTCCATCACTCTGAGTCTTTTACCTTACAAGGGGCCTGACTGTTATTCAACAATCATCAGGGAGCTCTCTACATACGTTTCCATTTTGTCAACAGATATTTATTAATTGTTTTCTGCAAATAGACCCTGTTAGGCCTCTTGGAAGAGGGAAAAAAAAACAACAATGATCGAGATTCAACAGCCAACTAGAATAGAGGCTAGGGGACAATAGTTATTCAATAGATGTGTGCAGAGTGAATGACCCAGAGGGTGGATAAAACTCTGGAAAGAACGATGGAGCACAGGCCTAGGGATTCCCTCACATTGGGAAGAGATCTTGATGGGGAGACCTGTATAAATGCAGAATGTACAGAGCTTAATCTGTCTTTCTTAACTTTCATCATTCCTAGTTGTGACAGCTAAGCTGACTTGTGGAAGTCCATTTCGCTTTCCTTGGGTCATGACTCAATTATCTGAGGATTGCTACACCTTCCCCTAACTCTTTTCCAAGATCAAGAGCTGCACAGCCTTTAACCTTATTTCTAGTGCCCACATCCATCTTAATTTCCTCCCCTGGGCAACTCAGTGTCTTATTCAGGCTCTAAAGATATCATCAGCTGAGAATGAAAAGGAGCAGGCAATGCTGATGTGCTCTTGCCAGCATGGTGTGCTGTTGGAGTGACCTTCCTATGCCAGTTCCTCCCCTTGTCTCTCAGTGCATGGACTACTTCATATGAACCTCTTCTTTCCTGGGGGCATATGTCAGTATTTCAAAGAGCATTGTTTGGCCAATAAAAACATAATGTTATGTGCATGTATGGGAAGAGAACGTGTTTTACACATTCTACATTAAGACTGTAGAATTCTGACTTGATTATATGATTTGCTGGGAAGCCAGATTTTCTTTGTCTTGGTTTAAATTTTGGGTTTTCTGCTTGTCCTCAAACTTTAATATCAGAGAGGAATGTTATCGGAAGTCAGATACTTCAACTTAGATCAACAGCCTGCTGTGTGGTCTAGAACAAGCCCTTCCTTTCTTTTTGAATCACAATGTTATCATTAACAAAGTGAAATGTTTGGTCAGATAGCTGCAATGGAGTTTCCTGCTAGAATTCACATTTGATAGGGTTTGTACACAGAGTTCTTTGACTTTCCATAGCTCATTATGATTTCTCCCCTTACCTCTGGGAAAGAATACTATCTCAAATGCTATTCTAAATAAAAGAATTGCAAGGGGGTGAGCAGAAGGTCAGCTGTAGCCCCCAATTCCAAGACTTAACAGCAGAACCACTTGTGAAATATGTGTAAGTCACCGTCCAACATAGCCTTTATTCTGCAGGTGTAAAAGATGGCCTTGTTTCCATAAAGAGGAAAAAGTGTATTGCACATGTCAATAGATGCTGACTCTTCCATCCCCTTAGGTCTGCCATAATGACGTTTGCTAGTTGCAAACTCAACTCTCCCTGTGCATGCCTACAATGGCAGTCCATCATGCCTCCTGGCTCACAAATTCCTCACTCACTGAGGCTCTCCAGCATCTCCACCCTGCTTGGTAGTTGCATCTGGCTTGGCCACTATGGTTACTTGAACATAATGTCCAAACAATCCCTTTTCCTGCTTTGCCTCCTGGCAACCATTCATCAGTTATATCTGCTGCAATCTCTGCCCATGTCTCTCTTTATTTGATTCCTTCTTCCTTTCACTTTTAACTTCATTGCTCCCTAACTCAAAATGGCTCCCAGATATCAGGCAAATGCATTGCAGGGTTAGGAATGGAAGATGCTCCTAGTACTATGCTAGCAATTATTATTTCAGTACCGTGAAAAGCAGTGCCAGGGTGGTGGCCAGAAAGCCCTTGCCTGTGGCTTTGAGGCTCCATCAGAACCCCACAGGTGGTAGGAATGACAAAAACTCTACAAAGAAGCTGTGCAGTGAGATCCCTTCTCCCAGGAGTGCAGGAGCCAAGCTTTACATCATGCCATTCAAAGACCAGATTGCATCTGGGCCCGGATGGCTGTCATAATGTCAGCCCACTTGGCATTTACCTTCTTTTCCCAGGCTGACCTCTGAAGATAGGGGCAGACTCTGAGGGCATTGTTCTAACCATGCTCACACTATAGCCATTGTTTCCACATAGGAGAGCTGCCGGTTCCCTTCCAGGCCAGCACTGTAATTTTATCAACTCTGGCTCAGAGAAACCTATATTTATAATGCTAATTAGGAGGGCACACATTTAATTTGAGTGGAAGACTGTTTGTATCTCGCTGAGCCTGATAGCACAGGGCTCAACCGACAGTACTCAGAGGCAAAGCAGGCCTTTCTCCCTTTTCCAAGTATTTGAAACAGGGCTTACTCTTGCCAAACAATTTCTCTGTTGGATTAAAGAGAGAGAGAGGGAGAGTGCCGAATGCACTGGAGCTCAGAAAACTTTGCATTTATCTCTTGCCTGCATAATATATCCCTCTGTGCACTGAGAAAACATGCCTCTTATGTTATCTAATTGTTTCCTGACACATTTAGCAACATTTCACACTCTTTAAAGTGACATTAACATTGCTGACAGTGGAGGTACTTTCATTAGATGGGCTTTGAGTTGTAGCCAGTATGCACTGCAGGTCTTCAAACAGGCTTGTAAAAGGCAAGGAAGGCATTATTTATGAAAATAGCGCCTTCTCCAACAATGCCTGTGGGTACATATTAATTTTGCTGACACTGGTCAATTTAAGGTATGCACATATGCATATCTCTCTCTCTCTCTCTCTCTCACACACACACACACACACACACCTTCTCCTAAGCTGAGCTTAGACACCAGGATCCAGTGACCAGTTCATGCAAAGTCTATGAAGCCCCTTTCTGGTCACATTCTGTCACAACTAGCCAGCATGCTAGCTCAGATACAAACTGGTTATTTAATACCCAAGCTAGAGGCTGAGTGACCCTGCAGCTGATGCATAGTGAGCATGGCCATCCGTCTTCAAGTATGGTGGTCATTCTCCTCTTCTTCCCCATCTTTTAAAAGGTTGAGCTCTAAAAAATGTTCAGGATTCCAGTTTGTCCGCATTGATACACAGTCTTCCCAGAAACCGTTTGGAATCAAGGCCTCCATAGAGACACGAGGAAAAAAAAAAAAAAAAAAAAAAACTGAAGCCTCATTCTGAGGTTCCTGAAAAAAAAAAAAAAATTAAGCCAGGCTTAGGTGAAAATTCAGGGTGTATTTGCCTGCTAGAGGATATGAAGTCTCATTGAAGGATGACCTAATTATGGATTCCTGTGAGTTTGAGTTTTCTTTCTATTACTGTAATAATACCATGACCAAAATCAAAATGGAGGAGGGAAAGGTGTATTTGGCTTCCATGTCTTGACCATGGTTCATCATGAGGGAAGTCAGGGCAGAAACTCAAGGCATGAGCTGAGGCAGAGGCCATGGAGGAATGCTTCTTGCTGGTTTATTTCTTATAGCTTGCTCAGCGTGCTCTCTAAAAGAGCCCAAGACTACCTGCCCATGGGTGATGTCTGCCTGTATCAATTATTAATTTTAAAAAATGCTCTCCAAGACTTCCCTACTAATCAATCTGATAGAGACATTTTCTAAGTAAGGTCCCTTCTTCCCAGGTTACCCTAGCTCGTGTCAGGTTGATTAGGGGGCAGAAAGCTAATGAGCACACCATGCTTGTCAGGTAAGCAGAATCATATTTAAAGATGATGGGATTTAAAGCTAAGAGGACAACTCACTGCAGACCACTAAGTCACCTCCACACTGACAACCTTTCCAGCAGACACCTCTTCTTCTTCTACATCTCTGCCATTGGAGGACGCCATGATGCAGCCGTTGTCACCTTAATTTTACTCATTATTTACTGTGTGATTTTTTTCATACCCCTAGATCTCTACAAGCCTCAGTTTATGCCTGTAAAACAGGACTAATACTACCTGCCACATAGTAGCGATGAAAGGACTGTATAGATTTCCAGCCATGAAATATATAACTGTAATTCTTAGCACATTGTCAGTACTCAATATTCAAGTCCTGTAAATGACTGTTAACCTCTTCCATTGTGGTATGGGCTACACTGTAGCTGAGGATCCAGTCTTTTTCTGTCTTGGAGAGTTTTTTTTTTTTTTTTTTTTTTTTTTCTCACTGAGTGTTGGTAGGTAGAGTCTCAAGACATCTAATCTTTACCATCTTATTAAGGACCATCCAACAAGGAATAGGCAGACTGTATGAATGTTGGCAGCCAAGAGATGAAATAGTTCGTGTGTCTGCTGCCCAGAGCTCATGTTTTATCTTTGCTGTCCCTAAAGCACATAGCAAAACACAGACATACGGGTGAGAACTGTTTGCTATCTGCAGACAAAGCCTTGGAAAAGGAATGCATCCAATAATGGGAGTGAAAGCCATTACCATTTGTAGAGCACTTTAACATTTGCAGTGTACTTTCATATATGTTATGATTTAATCCTCAAAGGGTCCTGAAAGGGAAGTACTACATCTATCTCCTTCCCTTTATGCATGATAATAATACTTACCATTTACTTCAGAAAGTTCACATAAATGTCTCAGTTAATCCTTATAATAACTAGTGAGGGATGTTTACACACATTTTGTTTATCAACAGTTGAGCACAGAAGAAAAAAAAAAAAGATAGGGGACTTGTCCAAAGTCACCCAGAAAGTCAGTGAGAAAACTGAGATTTGAACTTAGATGTGGCTCCATACCAATTATAACATCATCCCAGCAACTGGTACTTCATGCCAACCTTTAAATAAAGATTCATTAAATTCTATCATTTCCTCTGAAGGGTGGTGTGAACCCTGGAGCGTGAATATCTGAGTTCAACTTCTTCCTCCCTTTCAGCTCATACCCCCAGTTAGTTCAGCTGCCTCATCCTTAGAACAGGATGGTGTTGCCTGCCCAAAAAGTTTCTTGTGAGGTTAAATTTAAGAAGGTGAGCTTACACCTTCACCTTGTGTATCAGGAGATCTTAATTCATCTCGGGAATTGGCAATATTGTTTTCACATTCCCATTTCACTTGGACACACAGGAAGATGACACTAAAATAAATGAGGCATTAAGATAAGTCATGGCAGATGCTTGTCGACAGAACTTTTGGAAATTAGTCTTCAGCATGGACCTAGGGATTTTTAAATCCTTGTGCAGAATTTTTCTTCCCATTAACTGTCTTTGACTTTGATGGTGTGGAATTGGTTTAGGCAAGGCAGGGACACCATTCAGTGTGTCTATTGTCTTCTGCATGTTATTTATTCATAGTCTGCTTAGAAGGAGACTGCAGCACCCACATAAAGGAGTGGCTTGATATTCTAAGCCACAGGTTTTTAAATAGCATCCATTTAAGATCAGAGCCAACTCTGTTACTGCCATACCTACATTATTATAATAACTAAACTTCTTTTCATTTCTTATTTTAGTCCCTAAAACCAAAGATAAATAGCTACAGTGCTCCACAATGAAGTCAACACCAATGTTTTGGGAGGTAAAGGATCATACTCCACTGATCATGGTGCAATTTTTTTGTGTACAGCTTTTCACAGGGCAGTACATACAGAATGTAATCTACTGTCTCTATTCAGTGTCTCATGAAAACCTAGGCATTAGACAAATACATAGGCTAGTGCACTGCAAGCTACAAGAACAACAACAGAAGTATGTGTCAGATGTCAGAGACTGAGATGATGAAAACGTACCTGGAAGAAGGTGGCCCATGCTCAGAGTCTCTAGGGGCCTTGGAGTGGATATTGAAATGACTGACTTAAGAAGGAAAAATGTTATATAAACAGCGAGAGGGAAAAGGAAGGTAATATACGAATTCCTTAACACATTACTTTGCTATAGTTAAGTTATAAGTTATGTGGGAGTTCTATGCAAGAACAAAGGGACCTGAAAGATGGCTCCATGAGGAGAGGTACTTGCTGTCAAGCCTGGTGACCTGAGCTCAATCCCTGGGACACACATGATGAACTAACTCTTAAAGGTTGTCCTCTGACTTCCACATGCAACTTCTCCATGCATGACATGGCACATGCCCCTCAGTAGACACACATACAATTAATTAATTAGTGTAAGTATGAATTAGAGCAGTACTGTGCAAGTGATGGACAGTCTTGTGAAAATGAAGCTGTGTGATATGAACCAGTTTGTGCATCTCAAAGTTATGTCGGCTGTTGTATAGAAGGGAGAGATACCAGAGACTGGAAATCCTGACCAATAATGTGCTAAATATGCTTTGGATACAAAACAACACCTGAGACAATGAATGTATATAGAGAAAATGTTTGCTTTGTCTTACAATGTTACAGGTTTATGTCTACCCTTGAGTGCCCTATATGATGTGAGCCTATGCTGAGGCAGCAGTGCATGATCAGAGCCCATGATGAAGCTAAACTCTAATGGGAACAGTATCCTATGCAGGCACATCCCAGGGACCCAAAAGTTTCCTACTAGACCCCACCCTTTAAATAAGTCTGCCTCTTTCAGGAGTGTCACACCAAGGACCATTGTTTGTCACATGGGACTTTGGTGGACATTTAAGATCCAGTCTACAGAATGCTGTCTAGACTTTGCTTTTCAGTGTGGTAACCACTTGCCTCAGAACTACTTAAATATAAATCAGTTAAAAAAAATCTACAAACTTAGAGTCTAGTTAATAGTTGTGCTAGCCTTACATGAAGTGTTCAGTGGGCATATGTTGACAAGGAGCAGGCCCATCCCCACAGAGCACTATGCCAAGCAGTACTACATATCAACAAATGATAACACTGCATCATCCTAGAGATAGTGATGAAGGGGCAAATAGATTTTCCAAGCAGGAAGGGTTTGAGGATCCAGAAAGATGGCTCAGCAGTTAAGAACACCTGATGCTCTTGTAGATCTGAATTCACTTCCCAGAATACACATGGACCAACACACAACATCCCATAGCTACAGTACAAGGAGATCTGAAGCCTTCTTCTGGCCTGCACAGGTACCTACACACACGTGTGTACACACACACACACACACACACACACACACACACACACACACGCCCTTCAAAAATTCATTGAAAAGAAAATGTTTGAAGATCCATAACATGTTAATAAAGGTATCATCTCTGCCTATAGGAAAGATTTGTATCCTCACAAGCGAAAGCTACACTGATTCATTGCATTTTACCTCGTGAATATGAAATACATGGCATAAGGAATTACAGAAAATATTTCACAAGTGAACCCTAACCTTCATCTATATAACCTGATCTGAATTTGACACCTCTTGAAGTGCAGAGCTGCTTGGGAAGTGTGATGTGTAAACACACAACCTGGTGAGATGTAGTGGCAACACACAGCTCCAAACTGTGAAGGCAGTTCATGCTGGTGTTCCTGCAGGAGGCGCTGTAACCCGGCTGCTCCAAAAGCATGCCACCCTTCTAACAAATTAAGTACAGTAGTCTGTGTACAAGTGGGAGGGTTTTGCCAGAACCATCGTTTTGAAAATAATTTATTTTCAAGAAAATGCTTAACTAGGCTTTGGTGAGTTCATTGAAGTGGGAGTGAAAAAGGCAATTAGCTCTCACACTGAAAAAAAAAAAAATCAAAACTTTTCCACAGCATAATATGGAATATAACAAATCCAGTTAGACCAGTACTACCTCAGTAAGAAGACCTAAGAGGTCAGAATGAAAATCCCTTGGACAAGGGCACATAACCAGGAATTGTTTCTAGCATTCTTTCTTGAGTCTTCTGCTGTAGCAGAAGTCTCATGACACACAGGGCTCTCCCCGCTCCTGGGGAAGGCATATGACTCTCAGTAACTACAACTCACTTCGGGCAAATTTTACCTTTCTCCAACATGCCTAAGCTCCAATGTTTGATTCCCACCAATAGTGTAAATGTATTTGTTTGGTGTCTGTATGTGGACAAGGGAGAGCTGATAGAATGACACTTTTTACTCCCAGTACATGTCACTCCCTTTTTTGGTTTTGGTAATCAAACATTGGGGCTTGTGCATGTTAGGCAGGTTCTATACCCCAGACGTATAGTCACTGCCCCATAGATCTGCCCAATTCTTATCAGCTGAAAAAAACCACTGGCGCTGATGCAGTGCTAATTAAAACCTCATTAATGTACTCTGATCTCAACCCACTGCACAATTGACTTCAGTGTTTTTCAGCCTCAGCACCAGTGCATGTGAGGATGGGCCATTCTTCCTTATGAGGGACTATCCTGAGAATTGTAAGGTGGTTAGCAGCCTCCCAGACCTCTGCCTGCTAGATGCTAAAAGCCTCCATTCCCCTGCTAATACTGCTATAACCAACTACCTTCAGACATTATTATCAAATTATCTCTGTGTAGCAACAACATCCCTCTAGAGGAGGAGAAGTGATCTAGCATGAGATTAGTATTAAATATTTGTAACCAGGAGGATAAATTTATGTAAGTATGTAATATAATTGATGTAAAATTAAAATATATACAATAAAACCTATACTTTAATTTTGAGATGTATCACTTATCAGATATCATTTTGGCATTCTGCATTTATAATGAGAATTTCTGCCAGGTGTCGGGGAGGTTGTGTTCTTAAAATCATTTGTGCACTGAGGAGGCTGAGGCAAGAAAATCAAGAGTTCTAGGCCAGCATGAGCTACATAGTGATACAAGTGCAGGAGAACAGGACTATCTTTGTTCTTCAAACAAACATTTAAGATGCAGGAAATAAATTAACTACCCCAAATCAGGGTGGTTATGTAAATGTTGGTGCAAGTTAGAGGTGCTTTTGTGTTTCTTGCACAGGGAAATTGTATCCACATGCTTGATTGGGAAGAAGTGGACAGCCATCTGCCTCTTCTCCACACTCTTTGACACCTGCTATGTTCTTATAAACGCATTAGTTACTTCCCACCAGAAATACTTGCTCTAGAACCGCACGTTCCATTCCTTGTTATTTAACAGGAAGGGACTCTGCCTAAAGAACATGCAAATATTTTTTTCTGAAGGCAGAATGCCTGGAATCTATTTCTAGTTCCACTAAGTGGCTTTGTGGCATTGGTCACATCTTTTTTGAGGAAGGCTGGTTTATCTTCTAAGTGCCAGCAATAGACTCAAAGTTAGGTTCAATGAGGAGCAAATAAAGGTTGGCATGGAGAATAAATTGATTTGTGTATTGAAATGTTTGGAGGCACAGGTCCTTCAGGCTTGGCTGAATTCAGGGGTTCTACCAACATTAATCAGTAAGTTTTCTTCAACTTCTCATGTCTCTTTTCATCTTTCCTTGACTGCATTCACAGGCAGGATTCCCCCTTCCCCTTGGTGGAAATATGCTTATAGTCATCCAAGCCTCACATTCTCCCAGGTTCAACCTCAACCTTCTGTGGGAAAAAATATGGCTTAGTGAAACATCTAAATGCATAGCAGGGATGGGAAAACATTATTAAGGAAAGTTGTTTAAATACTCTAGACAGCTGTTTTGCTTGTATCAAACACAATTGGACTCAACATTAAGAAAGACCACTACTTTTATTAAGTCGTTGAGCTTACAGTGTCACAGGGAGGGTTGAGGTTTTGAAAAGCCTGGCTTCTGCCTATGGTTAGCTACCTCCTTGGAAATGGATTCTGTGGTACATTCTAGAAGAGCACCAATGTGCAGTCTTTGGTCATCACCCTTGTATGATATAGGCAATAGTAGAATGAACCATACAAGGCTTAGGTCAGAAGATTTGGGTTCAAACTACAGCTCCACAGCAGCTCTCTTACCTGTGAATAGGAAAGAAATTAGAATGTAATTAGTTAAAAGTTTTGTGAGTGTTAAAGGATAAAGTATATGTGAAATTATTTAGTTCAGCCCTTATCATAAAGCAAGATCACATACTACATTGACTTGGTAAGAAGTGTAGTAGTTGCTGCCATTATCAATCTAATAAGCTCTAGAATTAGCTTGGAGACAAGTGTCAGTCCAGGTGTGCTTTATCAAGAATTATTTAGGTTAGGTATTTGAGATGGGAAGACCAACCCACTATGAATGGTGGCGTTCAGGATCTGTGCATGCCTTGCTCTTTGCTTCTGACTCTGTAGAAACAATATGACCTGCTGTCTCAAGCTCCTGCTCTCATGACTTTCCCTCACTTTGAAATAAGAGAACAAATAAAGCCTCCCTTCTTTAAGTGGCTTTGATTGGATATTTCATCACAGCAACATGACAAGTAACTATCAGAGTGCCTGATAGGATTTATATTCCTATTGCTTTGTTCCTGTTACTGTTTTTGTTTGTTTGTTTGCTTGCTTGTTTTTGATTTTTGTTTTTTCCCCTGTCTTAAGTTTATCTCTTTGCTCCACCAAATATCCTGACACCCCATCACTATGTAAATCAATTATGTATTGCCTATATAGAACACTTTAATATCAGTTCACCATTAATCTTTCCAATGAAAAAGACCCAGTTGTTTTAAGTGAATTTGGGGAATTGCTTTCCAGCACACCCTCTGTCATAAATTAGTGAATATATTAAAATGGCCAGGCAGAGCATCAATTTCACTGTTACTATTTATTGTTTGGGGAGAATGAAAAGAAACTGTAGCCTTCTGAACTTGTTGAATGAAGTCTCAAAGTCGGGATCTGAATCTCTGTGAGCAGCAAAATGGCACTGTGATGGACACAATAGGAGTTGGAGCAATATTCTTTCATCACAGATGGTGTATGATGAAGTTTTCAGGGATGACTGCCGTGGGTGGAGAGTGAGAGCCTGGAGCATGGATGGCAAAGAAGCCCTGTACATCTGCTACCTCTCTTCATCCATGTCTATGAGTTTTCTAATTGATGATGTCACTATCTTTCCACTGGAAGCTAGGGCATACCAGAATCCTTCTCCACATGGCATTTCAACAGCCATAACCCATCTATCAGACACATGGAATTGCTTTGTCTGGTTACAGGTCTGGATACAACAGCATTTTTATGAGTGCAAAGCAATACAAACTCTTACTTGTCTGGAAACAGATATATTAGCCAAATGAATTAGTCTCTATGCTTAAGGTCACAGAGAATCCAGTCCTGCAGATAATCAGAGTTTGAATTACATGAGGGGATATTGGAAAACCATGGACATACACACTCACACATGTACAAGACCATAGGAACTTGAAAAATGACATATTGCTACCTTTTCATGTACCTCTTTGCTCTGTAATGAATCAGTTCAGTGTGTGTTTTCTGTACATTTGCTGAGGACTTTGTACTCATTCATAAAGGATCTGGAGAACCCATTGGGAATGAGGACATCTGACATACATAACCTGGGAGTCAAGCTAAAGTATGTCACCTGGTTAGCTGCCCACCCATACTAAGACTTGCTGTAAGAAAACAGAGTCCACAAAGGGGGCCAAGTAGGTTCCAGCTTTCTCCTCTGTACTTTGGAACCTGTTTGTATCTACACAGATGGTCCCTGTCAGTTGGAATCGTCAGGGGCAAATGTAGCCTAAGTGAACACGCAGAGCAAATGACCTACCAAATGGAGAACAGCATACTGCTTGACTTAGGGAAGGTTTAGGGACCCTGAAATTTCCCAAGCAGTGATAGGTGCCATGCCAGCATGCAGAATGGAAGAAAGGTACCAGAGCAGAATTAAAGAACTCAGAGGAACAGGGAGCTAACAAGAACCATCTGATGCTATGATGCATAGTCACAGTACCCGAAGCAATGCCAGAGATTCCGCCATGTTGTGGCTCTTCTCTCCTTGTTGGTATTTGTGTGTATTACAAAGTTCTGTTGTCTGTACTGTGTGGAACAAATCCATGATGAACAAAATTCCCAAAAGCTCATGTAAGGGATGATTTCACAGCAACTATCCTTGCTTGCACTTGAAAATTGCACTTGAACCTGAGTTCCACCTCAGTCACTCAAAGGAATTTTTTTTTTAAAACATTGGCTTCCAGCCATCCGTGTTCCTCAACATGCTCCAGGAACACATGCTTTAAAACCCATTGACTGCGACTTAAATATCTCTTCCTACCTGAGCCCTACTGCTAAGTGGACGTCAGCACTGATGTCGCAGGCCTCGGGCAGGACCCATCTGCAGTCAGAAGAAGTGTGGAGGGTAATATCACTACAAATGTTGAAAAGAAAATGGCAGTGAGAACTTTGAACTCTGTCAGATGATAGCTGCCATGTGTGGTTATTCTAAGATGTGCCCTATTTGAAATCTGGAGGATGCCCTGGGGTTGAGAGGAGGCACTTTGAAAGTATCTCTCTTGCATAACTTTCTTACCTTTTATGAAACATCATTACTAATTATTATTATTATTATTATTTTCATTACCATATTACCATGCTATTTAGGCAAGGACCATGAGTAGACACAGGCTGCATTTGGGAAAGACAAGCCCAAGTTTAAGCCCTGCCCTTGATGTTTTACTGACTGTTGAACTTCTCGTCTTTATTTTCGTTTCCTCGTATATAAAATGGGAATATTCTGTTCTCACATTTTGTAGGAATATGTGGTCATTCTAACCTGATGAGATTGTTTTGAGGATTAAGAGAAATGATGCAAGTGAACAGACCAGTGCAGTGAGTGGCAGATAGATACCATGCAATAAGCAATAGCAGTTACAGTGATGGTGGTTACAGCTTTATTGTTAGAAGATCTGTGAGAGAATTATTGATTAAGTGCTAGCATTGATTCTGATAAAGCTCCATAGTGCCCAGTCCAGAGCACCTGGCAAAAATGCCATTCCTTATATTGCTCCCCAATAGCTGTGAATGTGTTGTATGCTTCTAATCAAACTCCATTTACCCATTGATATATCAGGAATGGTTCACATTCATTTTAGTTATATTATTGGTCAAGAAGCTTAAGATTTAAACTTTAGGGCTGGAGAGACACTGCAGTGGTTGGGAGTAGCTCTTTCAGATGTAGGTTATCAACACCTACATTGGTCAGCTCCTACTCACCTACAGGAGATCTCACACCCTCCTCTGGCTTCCATGAGACCATGCACATACATGTAGGAACATACTTAGAGACATATAATTTTGGGGGTAGGGGGTTGAAATAGGATTTCTCTGTGGCTTTGGAGGATGTCCTGGAACTAGCTCTTATAGACTAGGCTGGTCTAGAACTCACAGAGATCCACCTGCCTCTGCCTCCTGAGTGCCGAGATTAAAGGCGTACACCACCACCACCAAATTAGACATATACATTTTTAAATCTAAAAAACAATTAAACTTTAAAGGTATCTTATCTCCTCAACTTTGCATCACTTCTGTCCCTCTAAAGGGCAGTACGCAAACAGTGGTTTGATGCCTCATTGCTACTCTTCATTCCATGCTCCCCCATCAGGAGCATTTTCTTCAGACTTGCTTAAGCTTTCACTCTACCCTTAAGTGTCCTTTCCTACACAGAGCCCTGCTTCCTCTGCCGCTATAGTGTCCTATGCTAATGCCTTCTACCACCTGCTTTTTATTACTTGAACTCTGCTGGTTCTTCATTAGAGGTGATTTCTGAGGGCTGGATGGTGGGGAATCCTTAGGATCCAGCAAACTGACCATGCACTTGTTGAACCCAACTCATCCATCTGGGGCACTATGTAGTGCACTTAATAACAAAACAGAAAATATAGTTATGAAAGTAGCAACAAGTGTTGGTGTCTACCTGAATGTCTGAAAATACTTCTATGTGCGTAGTTCTTCAGGAAAATACCATTCTTCAGACATAGACACTTCCTAGAATTGAACTGTTTGTCTGAATCTCAAGTTTGTTTTCCAAACATCCCACCCTTCCCTCCACACCCTAGCTTCATGGACTGCTCCTTCTAGCTCACTTTCATTAGTTTTCTTCTGAACAAACCAGCCATCCACCAATTACAATGACCCTGGATACAAGGATACAGTTGGTGAACACATAGCAGTTGGCATTGCTCAGAAGTCAGTGTCAGGAGGCTGCTTCCATGGAAAAAGGTTCCAATGGTCATCCACGTGAAAGTGACCTCTCTACCCAAGGGCAGCGCCAGGTTACTACCTACTCTACCAGCCTCACTACTGTTCCTTATGGCATGCAGCAGCCATGCTTTGCCACACAGGAGTCTTCCATGGTGTTCAGATAAACCACATGATACAACTCACTGGCATGGAAATAAGAGGCCCTCTCCACATGCTTTCACCTTCTACCCTTAGCTAGAAGATTTGATTTTACTTTAGCCTCCTTTTTTGATCCATGGGGATACAAGTCTGAGTGACAAGTAATAGTAATGTCTATGAGGACATTTAAACAGGCAGATAGGCTAGAAAAACTATGTCTTGTTTCAAGCAGGCAAACATGGAGAGCTTTATTGAAGAGAAGCAGAAGACTTGAGAATATGAGCCAGAAGCAGGGGGCAGGAGGAGTGTCCATTAAGGTGGGAATGAAAATCTATGTAAAGGTGGAGTGGCTTGACATGTTCAGGAAATATGAATGCCCAATTGATTGGAGAATAAAGAACCAGGTGGAAAATAGGAAGGGTGCCCTCTGGGTAATGGAGTAGGTGAACAGCTACCATTCAGAGAAGGTAAGACATGCTATCATTATGAGCAGTTCAGACTTCTTTCTCCATACAATGGAAGGTCATTGGAGGATGCAAAGATGATATGACCTGATTTCTATTTATGAGATGATATCTTAACTCCTGTGGGAAAAGGATGGAGTCATGGCAGAGTTGGTGGGCAATTTCTCAAGGGTAGAAATGGGGAGACCAGCAAGGAGAAGGTTTAGGGAGAGATGAGGAGGACTCAGAATCATAGCAAAGGAGATAGAAGAAACTAGATTTTTCTATACTGATTTCATTTAAGTGGATGCCATTTTCTGAATTATATTACTAAAGTATCAAGTATCATACTACCAGTGGTATGCATTTGGGCTGGTGAAGAAACATCAAAACCATTGAAAAGCTCATCTGGAGCACTTCATATATATATATATATATATATATATATATATATATATATATATATATATATTGTGAGCTGGTTTCAATGTGACTTTCTTAGGATGCTCTCATGACACTCATTGCTGACCTTTGACCCCTCTGTCCTCTTTCCCAGGTCGTCCCATTCCACCTACATCCTCGTCTAGCCTCCTCCCATCTGCTCAGCTGCCTAGCTCCCATAATCCTCCACCAGTTAGCTGCCAGATGCCATTGCTAGACAGCAACACCTCCCATCAGATCATGGACACCAATCCTGATGAGGAATTCTCCCCCAATTCATACCTGCTCAGGGCATGCTCAGGGCCCCAGCAAGCCTCCAGCAGTGGTAAGGAAACTCTTGTGGTGTCTGGATGTGTGTTGTGTTGTGCGTGACATTCGTGAGTCTCCAGCAAAATGACAACTATTGAAACAGGCTGGGAGAAGGGGAGCATCAAGGTGAAATGCATTTGTCATTTTTGTGGCGTGGCAGTTCTAAGATGCATCTGTTGAAGGTCACAGCTGTTGGGGAGGCTTTACTGATTGTAACAGACTCTGGGCCTCCTTCTGTGGGAGAATTTTGCCCATGGCTATGTGTGAGAGCATGCTGGTCTCAAAGGTGAAGTGTGGGGGAAGACACTGGAATATTAAATTTTGTATGACTATGATTCTGGTCATAGCCAAGTGACCTTGGACATCCTCACATGCCCCATTCATGTGCCTCTCAGTTCCCTTGCTTTTTATCATTGGCTTCTGACTTCTCTTCCTTGCTTGTTTTATATGGTTTTGTGATTAAAAGTGTGTTCCCTTGACATGTATACTGAGTAGCATGCCAAGACTGAAGTGTTTGGGGTATGGCCTCTCTATGACCCTCTGCTTGTGCCACTTCCCTTGAATTTAACGAGCAGGTCATGAGGAACTGGGATAAACACAGCTTCTAAATTCAGAGTTCTTGTTTGGATTTTCATGTTCTCGAAACAAAGGGATAGAACACGAGGTTCTGTTCCACTTTTGAGGATTTTGTGTCTCAACTCCCACTCTCAGAGTCTTAGATAGAACTGGAGCAAGCATGACAATAACCAGACCTTATTTTGGACTCATCCCTTGATGGAATGTTCACCAGAACAAATGAATGCAGAAGTGTGCACAGTTACCTAAGAGTTCAGTATCTGCGGCCTGAGCTTTAGCTACTCTTGACCCAAAGTTTTGGCACTGCCTTCTCAGTTAACTCCTTGTGATGCTTGTTAACACAGCCCTTCAAAAGCAAGAGAGAGATGTGCATGTCAAGAATACTCCCCCAAAAGACTGCTTTGGCTCTATCCATGAATATAAGCCACCAATGGTCTCAACCTCTCCAATTATAGAGGATGATTCATTCACCAAATGGACCAATAGACTGCTACTTATGATGGACCATGCCCTTCTTCAAAGCCAGGCCTGATATATTTAGCAAACTCATATTCTTTTTTTTTAAATTATCTAATCAAATCTCTCATCAAATGAGCAATCCATTGTTGATATTATGAAGGCCTTTAATCTACCATAAATCTTTATTAGAACTCATCAGAGCTTCTAGTTTGAGAGAAATGTGATTATGGCACTCTTAAAATGACATTACATCATCGGGGTGATTGGTTTATCATTTGGAGAAGAGACATCAATCATAACTAGCATAACCACACAGTAAATGAATTCAACCTTTCTACCGTGGAACAATGACACCGTAATTGCTCAAAATCAGGCTTAAAATGAAATCGGAAAATGCTCTTTCTTCAAATATGATGTTAACTTAATGGAATATATTATGAAAAATCATGTTTGAGGAAATTCTATATAATTAAAAATATGTGAAAATATATTCCCTTTTTTCTTTCATCAGAACCTGATTTTAGTTATAGTACTGTTTTTTCTTTTTCTTTTTTCTTTTCTTTCTTCTTTTTTTTTTTTTTTTTTCTTTTTTTTTTTGGCAGCAGAGATTATGCTGCATTTAATTGAACTACCCTCGCTTGTGTTTTGCTACTTTTTATTTCATACTATGTAATCGTGATGAATATTGTATTATGAAGGACAAGAGGCTTTTGAAATGAGGTGCACCTGCTGATAGCTTTTGAAAAACAGACAATTATTAAAGAGAAAGTGAGCTTTTATAAGGACATCCTTTTATGCATGTATGGATACCCAAGCAAAGATTATTTCCATAAGCGAGGTCAGTTCTTATCTCTGGGCCATCCAGAATGTTTTCTTGGTGATAGCACATGGGGCTATTTCTTTGCTTTTGGATACTGTATCAGATTGTAGGTTGTCAATAGAGGATTTTTGTTGGCTTTGTATAAAAATCAAGAGCTCATCATTTGGGTGAACAGAACAGATCCGTGTGTTTGAAGCCAAAATTATTCATTTTTCATCAGTTACACCAATTTGCTCAGCTCACTTAAAAAAACTGATAGTGATTTTTTTTTTTTTATCTTTACCAAGAGGAGAAAATGCCACCGAAAATATGAAGATTCGTTTTCATACCAAACAAGAGCTCATGCTTATATGATTTCTCCAGGAGAGGGGTGAAAACATGATTGAATAGTAAGTAGCCTTGTTCCCACCAGGCTCTTATTGGAGTACAGGCTAAAGCTAAGGGAAGCAGGTAGTCATTCAGTGCCCTTCACTCCTGATTGGCTAAGATGAGAACTTGCCCAGCTGGAGTATGTGTGTATGCACTTGCATGTGTATATATTTCTGGTGGAATGGATTTGGGGCTTCTCTCAAGATCTGAATGCAGTTGCCATGAATTTAAATTTGACATAAAGGATTGAAAATGGAGTTTGACACCAAAGATGCAGAGTGCAGAGCAGTGCCAGAGTGTTTTCAGTTGAGTCTGATGAAAGGAGCTGAATTTGTCAGGTGTTGTCACAGCACCAGCAAAGGGCCCCTGTGTTTGGGTGTGTTAAGTTTAGCTGGTTAATTGCACAGAATATTTTTAAGTTTGTCCCTTGGCAATGACACTAGCATCTTAAGACCATGTAGCAGTTTATACTTCTCTGAGTTTTTCTCCCCTTAGTTGAAATGCCTTCCAACATATTCAGCCCACCCACAACAGGAAAACTTTATTTCTTGCCCTCCTCTAATTGTTCCGATGATTTGATGTTGTCAAAGCCTCTCATTAGGAAAGTTACAGCCCACATTTCTTGCCCAACAAGGCTCTGTTTTGGAGAGACAAACTGGATATAAAATACAGGAACTAAAATGTTTTCCCCCAACACAAAAACTTCCTCAAAGCAACAACCAAGCTTCACCTTTATGTGTCGACTGTCATTATTTTCTAAGACTCTAGTGCATTCTTTAGTACATGCTACTAAACTCTTACCACCTTTGCAGCAGAGTTGCTCTAACCCTCCAACTATGCCAATCAAGCAGATACACAGATATAGCTGGAGAGATGTTTCCAGAAGTGATATAACCAGCCCCTGAAACATTTGCTTCTCCATAGCTGAGCTCAGGCCAGGGGCTTAACCTGTCTTTTGACCTTCTGCCAGAGCCAGTTAGTGCCACTACTATACAGCAATATACTTCCAACCCTATGATATCACTTATCTGGAAAAACGTCTGGGTGCCAGCTACAGTAGAATGGAAGGTCCCACATCTAGAGAAAGGAGGCTTCCTTTAAATCATTATATCAGGTTTGCACTTTATTTTGTCAGCACAGGAATATCCACATGCTTATCCAAATGATCTGACTTACCTATCTCCCATAGAGAGTTGAACTTGGTTCTTTAGAGGCTTAGAACAGCCATCAGCAACATCATGCTGAACATTAGAAGTGAAAGCAAGAGAGCCTGACAGGAACCTTCCAGAAAGTTCTCAGAAGCAGAGATATGCCATTCTAAGATAGAGGGAGGGATCCACATTTGCAGTGGGGCAAGTGGGATGTAAAACAACATGAGCTTGGTTCATTCTCAGTGGCAACAGCGTGTTACAGTCTGAAAGTTTCAGTTTGTATGTGGTGATCTACAGATGTACTTGCCTCCCTTATTTATGGCTTCTCTATTTATGTGGATGGAATATACATTCATGTCTGGCATCAAAGAGACACTCTCTCACTGTGTTTCTGTCTCTCCTCCTATACTTTCTTCTTTCCTGATTTTCTTTCTTTATTTCTCCTTAACCTCCCTCAAAACAGTTATTCTAAAAAAAAAAAAAAAAAACTCTAAAACTATAACTAGATGACACAAGAATACAGAAAAGTCTTGGGAAAAAGCATTATGTTTGTTCATATATATAAACTTGCATTCCTTTATTTAATACATATAGGAAACAAGTGTAAGCTTCCTGACAGCCAAGGCAAAAAGAGAAACATAGATTATGATGAGGTGCATAATCAACAAGAGAGACAAGCAAAGCAGCTGCTTAAGGAAACTGCAGTTCTCACTATGGAGACAGAGGCACCAGGAACTCCCACAGGATACATATGTACATGCAGGCAAAACACTCGTATACATACAATAAATCTTTAAAACAATGAGTGAAATGTCTTCTCTTTATAAATTTAGTTTGGGAAGGAAAAAAGTCTCATTTAAAGTGTTACAAATGGCCTTGCTTCTTTACCCATGGAAGTTTAATTTCATTTAGGATTTCCTGAGAAGTTTGAAGTAATTATCATGTACTTTAAGGGTAACACTCTGCTCAGGCTATCAGGTACTCTGGATTCTTCCCCTCTTCTTTTCCTCTACCAACTTCACTTGCCACTCCCAAAGTAACACACACACACACACACACACACACACACACACACACACACGATGGATTGTTCATCCACTTCTCTCCTTGCCTTCTCTTTATCTTATCATCATTGCATCCTTTAGCTCCCCCACTGTGTCCTGGTTCACAGCAGATTCACAATTGATGATTAATAAGCATTTATTGAGAGGATAGATGCCATTGATAGCCACATTGCTTTGATGTATGTATTGCTTTTCATTGTATATGGTAGAAAAAAGTGGAGAACTTCAGGGAAAGAGGACACAATAGGATATATTTACACATTATATATTACACATACATGCATTTGCATATACATGACATTATATTTTCCTGTTCACTTTTCAAGTATCTTGAAATAATAATAGGCCATCTGTAAATGACAGTATGATATTATATTTTTTATTCACATTTACACTTGTAACGTAAGAGCCTGGGAGCCCTGGCTGGATTATAGGCGAGGAGGGCAGTCCTAGGAGGCTAGCCTTTATGGGGGTGCTGACTGTGGGTCTCAGCATTCTTTGGCTTTTCTTAGGGTCAGGTATCTCTCACTTCCTCAACTTGGATTCTTCCTACCTGAGCTACTGGATTCCAGTTATTTCCCTCACCCTGGACATGCCTGGACCAGCCTTTCTCACTTCTTTGTGCTCATACAGCATTTTACATTGTCTGGATTTTGACTCCACTGAGCAAAGTAGGCTGATTTGAGGATGCTCTGAGCTGGCCATGTGAAGCTTTCCTTCTTTCTCCAAATGCAGAATGAGGAGCCATGCAGGACTTGGCTGTGAGCTCACGATCCTTTCTTCCTCAGTGCTAGTTATTATTCTGAGCATGGGGGTAATTTTCATTATGAACTTTCATTTAATCCCCACCATATCTCATGTAGCATCAATTATTATCACGGTCCTTTTGCAGCTCAGAACACTGTGGCACAAGGAATTTGGACAACTTGTCAATGTTGGTCACATAACGGGAAAATGAAGAGCCTAGAACTTAAACCCTAACTGCAAAACAATTTCCTAACTACAGAGTCTTTCTCTACCTACCCCTTGGCAGTTGTTAACCTCAGAATATGTGTGTGCATATTGAGATGTAAGCCAGACACTGGCAGCATGCTGTCAAAGGTCAGGGGCTGCAGTTTATAAGGGTTGAAAGCACCAAGTGAACATCACAAAATACCTTCTGCTTCTTGGCAACTCAAACCACAGTCTTCCAAGGAGAGTTTTATTCCAGGTCAGGGACCCTAAAAGCTCTTTATTTCTCATGTCATGCATATCTTGCCATCTCAAGAGCATCTGCCCAAGGGGGGAAAGTCTGAAGCAGAAGTTGAAAAACTTGACTTTGTCTATATATTCTAAGTTTTAAAGATGATGTGCTCTACATTAAAAACTGCCAGACTCCTCAACCCTCCATTTTTCTTGCTCCTCCATACCCTCCTACTCTTGCCCCCTCCCATAGCTCCCTTCCTGCTTTTATCCCACCCCCATTCTCCATGTCCTCCTTTCCTCATTGCAATCCATCCCATTTTTGTTCTTTGTTTTCCAGACAATCCCACTTTCAGTTTTCCATAGATTAGTGATTTTCTAGGTCTGTGTAACATCTAGGGACTACAAAGCAGGAAAGACATAGGCCATTTGTCTTTCCGAGTCTTCACTTAATATGATTATTTCTGGATCTATCCACTTTTCTGCAAACAGCGCCACTTCATTCTTCCTTATGGCTAAATAGTTACACATGTGTATACGTATGTATGTATGTATGTATGTATGACTACATTTTCCATATCTATTCCTTTCTTCTTGAACATCTAGGACTGTCCATTGTTTAACAGTTGTGAATAATACTGCAGCAAGTGTTAATGTGCAAATATCTTTGTGGCATGTTAACTCAGGGTCCTTTGTGTCAATACCCTAGTGTGGAAAAGCTGGGTAATACAGTAGATCTAGTTTGGTCTTTTGGAAATCCTTCGTGCTAACTGTCACAGAGGATGGACTGCTTTACATTCTCACCAGCAGTGTTGTCCTCATCCTTGTCAGCATTTGTGGCTGTTTCTTGTCTCTCGATGACTGACATTCTGACTAGAGTCAAATGTCACCTCAGTGTAGTTTTGATTTGCATTTCCTTGATGGCAAGGGAGACTGAACATTATTTCGTGTGTTTCATCTTTTTCAAACTCTCTGTATATTTAATTACCCCTTTTATTGGCTGGATCTGCTTGGTTTCTTGTTATTTAGATTTCTGTGTTCATTGTATATTGTAGACATCAATCCTCTGTTAGAGGTACAAAGATTTTCAGTCATTCTTAGGTGACTTTTTTCACTCAGGTAACTGCTACCTTTGCTCCACAGATTTTTAATTTCTGGAAGTTCCTTTTGTTGATTGTTGACCTAATTTCCTCGGTGACTAGAGTTTGATTCAGAAAGAGAACTTGACCTTTCTATATGCATTGTCCTTGACTCATAACATGTGTAAGACATGTCAAATCTTATAGTCTTTCTTGGCCTCAGTTTACATATCTGTCATTGGTTATTGGCTTGAAAGATTTCTAAGCTTCCTTCTTATGTAGCATACTGTTTGTGAGCTTCTTACGCCTACCACATTAAGATTTTTCAGAGTCCAGGACTTTCAAACTCTCTGTCTCTCTCTTTCTCTCTCTCTCTCCCTCCCTCCCTCCCCCTCCTCCTCTCTTCTTCTTTTCCTTCCCCTTCTCCACCTCCCTCCCTTCCCAGCCCTTCTGTCTCCTCCTTCTCCCTCTTCCTCTCCCTCTCTTAGTAGGATGGGCTTCTCTGATGCTAAAACTGAGATATACCCAGTTGAATAGTGTGAATCTTTGCATTTTACCTGTATAAGTTGAGAAGTACCAGTTCTTGCTACACACAGCTGAAAATGGTGGCAGTAACCTCACAAGGGAAAAAGTATATAATTCTACCACCGTGAACTTCAGATTCTAGAGATTCCCACTCCAACTTCCAGAATAAAGTCTCTCTCATGCCAAAATTTAGCAATGGATACACCCCTCGGGTCCAAGATGCTGACAACTTGCCCAGCAATGTTGTAGAAATGAGACTTCCTCTTTCTTTCATTTTTCCTCTTTGTTAAAATCATAGAAACACATGTGCATGTATAGTTTGTCAGTCCACCAATTTCCAGCCTGGCTAGGGTTGGGACAATGCTTTGGCACCACAGTGTCTTGTAAGCACACAATGAAGATGGACAGGTAATTCCTTTGGAGATGCACAGTGGGGAAGTGACAGCCAGCAGAGAACTGCTTCTCCTCAGCAAATAATCTGGATATTGACACAAATCCCAGGGTCGATCAGCACTGTGTATCTTCTGCCTCTCCATCTCTGTCCCCAGCTCTGGGTACATAAGAACTGATGTCCCAGCAAAGCAGAGACTGCTAACTGCATGCAATGCCTTAACAGTTTCCTGCCCTGGCCTTTTTAAACACAACTCAAATCTTCCCAAATTCCCTTTAACATTCCACACTTAATTCAAAGGGCAACTTCCTGTATAATAACTTATATTTTTAAGCCTATAAAACAGCATTGTCTATAGCTATTGAAGCTGGCATGAGTTATTAAATGATATCTTAATGCACCTAAATACCTTGAAAAGAGAATTTGAAAATTCAACTGAAACAGAGATTGGAATTGATATTATTTATTTTTCAAACTGTTTTTAAAGTTCAGTTGTCATGTAGCAATTATACATAAGTATAGAATACAAATATGTACCTCATGTTTATAATATATGATGTGATTTTTTTAAATTTAACATATATTTCTTTGTAGTTGTAAATATCAACCCAGGATCTTGGGCAGTTTTTTGACTCTTGAGATACACCCTAAACAAACACTTTTTACAATTTACTATTTGAAAGTATTGAGAATTTCAAAGATTCAGATAACATGCTTCAACCAAATCAGCCCCCCCACCAACCACTTTGTTCTTCCAATTTCAGTATACTCTGTATTAAACCTGCTGAATCCACTTAGTGCTGCTAGTATTGTGTGGGTGTAGGGGCATTCACTGGACATTCCTGAAGAAAACTTATTCCCCTTCCTTTAGCAGCCATCAAATGCCAATAGCTCAGCTCCTTAACTAAGGTTGGATTTCAAGGGACCCTCCCCTATCCATGCTGGAGCTTTGACTGGCTTGATCTTGTATAGGTCTGATACCAGCAAACACAGCCAATATGAATTCCAATGCACACCTCTCAACTGTGGTAAAATTCACCTATCAGGAATGCTATCATTTTCTTCCATACTCTGTAACAGTTCTGTGCTTACACCTTGTATAATTATCCATCTCCTGGATAGTCCCATCCACCCCAACAGATATGTATGCATTCCTTGTGGAATGGATTTGGAGTTCAGGGTATATCGGGGATTCTATCAGGATCTGAAAGCAGTTACCATGGATTTTAAATTGACATAAAGGATTGAAAATAGAGTTTGACACCCATTAACCTCCCTTAGCTCCTGGCAGCCATCATTATATTTCTTTCTCTGAGTTTGGCTACTCTGGGGCCTCATATAAATAGAATTCTGCTATGTTTGTTCTTTCATGGGTGACTGATAGTTCACTTAATGTAATGCCTTCAGGTTCCATCCTGCTGTAGCAGGGGACAGAATTCCCTTCCTTTTAGGATGATTAATTTCTTTTGTGGATATTCTGTGTGTCTCACGTTGTTAGTCACATGTCCATCAGTGGACACTCTGATTGGGCCACCTTCTAGTTCTGCAGATGACACGGCTGTGTAACCTGTTTGAAGACTCCTTTGGGGATTGTTCTCACTGGTAGAATCACTGACTGGCATAGTGGTGATGTGTTTAAAATTCTTGTTGAGTTGCCATACTGCTTTCACAGTGGCTACATCATTTTTCATTCTACCAGAAACCCACAAAGATTTTAGTTTTTCTACTACCTCCCCAGCACTTGTTTCTAGATATTTTTCCTCAGCAGTAGCCACCCTGCTTAGTGTGAAATGTCATCAACTATGATGATGATTACAGTCCCTAGTGACCAGTGATGTGGAGCATCCTTTCGTGCATGTCTTTTGCTATTTGTATGTCTTCTTTGGTGGAATATCTTCTTTTGGTGAAAAAAAAAAATACTGCTCAAAGCCCCACTTTGACTTGTGAAGCTAGATAAAACAATAAAAGAAAGGCAAGCAAGTGAATGCCACACCAAAACACTTGAAACTTACTTATGCAAAAAAGAGGTGTATGGAGCTCACTGCTCTGCAAATTTATAGTCACAGCATCAGCTCCAGCAAGGGCCCCTTGCTGTATCACCTCGGTGGAGGAGCCTAGAGCCTATGAGAGTTGCAAAGCACAAGGGAGGAGCCAGAAGCTATACGTCCCACTATACCTGGTATCTAAATGTTCCCACATCTTAAAGGTTCCCACTCACTGACAGCACCAAATACAGAAGTAGACAGGTTCCTTTGAACTTGGACTCACATAGCCCTTCCTCACACTTTGATTCAAACACCAATCGCCCCACTGTGAGCCTCTCCCTCACTGGAGCAAGTAAACAAATTTTGCTTGACTTCATGTTTTCCCTCCTGGTAGTGCTTTGCTGACACACACACTGATGCCATTATGCTATGAATTTGGATTATAATTGTTGCTTTACATATGGCAAGCCAGTGGCTCAGAGATGTCTATGACTTGTATAAGGGTGTGTACATTGTTATTAATGAAGGCAAAAACACTGACCCAAAGAGATCAGTCTCCAGAATAATTAGAATAAGGAAATTTAAGTAACAGATGTAAGATGGTTCTAGAGGTGTTGGCTCCATGGATAAGAGTCCTTACTGACTATGGACTGGGATTTGACTTTGGATCCCCAACACCCACACTTACCATCATCATCATCCAAGCATGTCCATATAGGCTAGTAACTCCAACATTGAGGCTCACAGTCAGAAGGATGGCCAGGATATTTCTGGTCAGCCACCCTACAAAACCAAACAAAACACTAACTATAGATTCAGTGAGAGGTCCTGTCTCAAGGGGATAAGACAGACAGTGATAAAATGTGATAGCAAGTATCCTCTTCTTACTTCACACAGGTGTACTGGGTGAGTACACCATCACACACACGCTCCAACACACACACACACACTCACACACTCACTCACTCACACACACACACACACACACACACACACACACACACACACACACACCCTTTTAAAAATTCTATGCAAATCATACGTTCAAAGGTAAATAAGTTGTCATCATTCCCTACATGGCTTATGTCTGAGTATTATATCCAAGCATGACGCTGCCAGTGTAGATGAATGGTGTGAGTATGGGCTCTGAGAAAACACAGGGGAAGGCAGGGAGGTATGAGTGGAGCAGGCAGGTAGAGAAAAAAAGCCCAGCTTTGCACCTTCTGTGGTGAGAAATTACTAAGTAGTGCATTTAAAAAAAAAATGAAAACACAAGAAATAGCAGCAGTGCATGTTATTTATAGAACTAGAGATAAATACCAAAATAATCAGCTAAAAAAAGGTAAATGCAGTTGCTGCTGGGATGGAAGAAACCGGTGATGATGGAAAAAGCTTGCTATTTTTGAGACAAATATCGTAGAACTGCTTGATTCCTCAAACTGCACTTCTTTTTATTTTGATGGGAAGAAAACATTTTAAAGGAAACACAGAAATTGGGCATGAAAAATACTCAGTTTGATGTTTGGAGCCCAAAACTTTGAACCATTTATCATCTCCAATCTATTTTCATTCAGTACACATATACTGATTAGGGATGGCTTGTTTGAATTGACACCAGGAGCCTCAAACTTGCGCAGTTGGATGCTGTTGCACTTTCTTGGAATGTGGTATCTGCTACTACAGATTGGAACCCCTGTGAAGATGCTGTGGTTTCAACTCTACCCCAATCCATCCCAAACCCCAGGCCTGAGAACAGAGACAATTCCATGGCTATCATTTGGTTTAGTTACTAAGTTCTGTCTAAACATATAGCTCTTCTAGCCATGTCTGTCCAGCAAGAGCATCCCCTCTTCAGACTGGCGAAACAGTCTTAGAGTCTGCCTCATCCAATTTAGCACCTCATTACATTCTAATTTGTAATATTCTCTTGGTGTTTCATGCATATAAGTCACTTGTGTCAACACTAAATTGTTACCACTTAAAGACAGGGGTCACTTCTTCAGTCTGTTTGTATCACTTAGTACCTTTCATGAATTGAAATAAGTGTAACATCCTTGTTGAGAAAGCTTTAAAAGGACAGCATCAAAACAGGACCAGCAAACATGAGATACATCTCACAAAGGCCTGTTGACTTCAAGTGACTGTAAGGTTAGATCCAAGACCATCTTTGGGTGTAAGTGTATGCTTCATTCCTATTTTCTTTTTATTTTCTTTCTTTCTTTCTTTTTTGTTTGTTTGTTTTGTTTTGTTATTGAGACAGGGTTTCTCTGTGGCTTTGGAGGCCATCCTGGAACAGGCTGGCCTTGAACTCACAGAGGTCTGTCTTCCTCTTCCTCCCAAGTGCTGGGATTAAAGGTATGCACCACCATCGCCCGGCCCACTTCATTCCTTTTTAGGAGGACATAAAAGCAGTCCCCTCCATCTTCAAAGGATCCCCTTCTCCAGTGAAAGTCCATGGGGCTCAGAGTCTCTGTCCTCACAATACCACCAGTCTCTAGAAAAAAGGGCAATTCATAATAATCCAAAATTCAATTGAATTGTATCTACAAGCTAAATCACTAAAAAAAAAAAAAAAAAAAAAAAAAAAAAAAAAAAAAGTCACTTTATAGGTACATACATTGTGGGGAGTGGAGGACCTAATTTAACCCACAACAGTATTCAATTTGACGCTTAGCTGTAAATTTCTGTACAGTGTGTTTGTCCTCTGTCTGCTAGCTGGCTTTACTATATTCCTCTATATTCCCTATTAGATTTTGGCTCTCTGAAGACAAGAACTATATCTCCCCAGTGGTTCATTGTATTCTATGTGTGTGACCAGCACTGAGCTTGGCAGATTGCATAGGCTCAATAATTAGGTGAATGAACAAATAAGCCATGCATAAAGTCAGAGAAAGAAAGGAGTTGCAGACATAGTTTTAATTTCCAAATAAGGGACCAAGAAAACGGTGAGTGTAGACCCTGGGTCTTGGCTATTCCCTAGTCTACAGGAGAGAGAAAGGATGAGGAAGGCTTTTCTGGATGATGAAAAAGTCCTGCTTTGGATGGCAAAGAAAGCCAGAAGCAAGCAAAAGAAAGCAGTGTAGTTAATATTTAAACTCTAGAATCTGAATAACCTAGTAAAGTATAGAAAAACTATTTTATGTGGTACTTTAGAATTCCAGCTCCAGACTTCCCTGGATAGCCCCAGGGCCAATACCAGCTCTCTCTTTTGTCATTTTTCATCAAATACTTTGTTTTATGACTTCTGTTTCTCATTACTTATTCTTTCCTAGTGCTTGTAACACCAAAGATGAGAAGATGATGCTTCAAACACATGCCTGCTACTGATGCATTTAGGCAGTTATCACTTAAATGAATGTTTTCTGCTAGAGTTGTATTTTAGCAGAAAACAGTAATTGTCTCCAAGACAGCATCTTGGAGTTAAACCAATTCTTATCACTGAACACTCAACCATGGGAAGCCAGCAATAAAAGCTAGTGATCAATCGCTCTCTTCTTCCATCTTCCCCTCTGGAGGTAGACTTTGTATCCCTTCACCTCAAATCTCTGGATGGTAGAACTCCTCCTTTGTGCTTTGGCAGAACAATCGTGTCACTATAGAAAATAGTGTTTCCCACCTGCCTCGCTTAGGAGCTATGGAGATGCATTTGTATACGTATGTCACAGCCTTTCAAGTCCCTGCCCTTGGACTATACTAATGTCCAAGACTGGGCTGAGAGAGGAGGGGACTGGAGTCTTCTCCCTTCATGCCAGCTCCCCAAATAGTTGCAGGATGCATTCAGTGGCATTCACACTTGACTGGAATCGCATTTCAATCTGTTCCATCTGATTGGACATGGTGTTTTCTTCCCGTCTGTGGTAATGGAGCACTCATTCCCAGTTCCCAAGGTTATTTTCATCTCAGTGACCTTTTCCATCTCCCTGGGGTGTCTGTCCATTACCCACACACCTTCTCCTTTACCCTGCCAGCTTAGGATGTTGCTTTACATGTGACTTTTTCTACAGTAACCCCTGTCTTTGATATATTTCTATCAGCAACTTTGTTGCCTAGAATAATCACTGAACCTTCTGGGCTTAGATTCCCCCTATTTCTCTGTAAGTTCTTCTTGTGGTCTTCCTGCTCCAGGTCAAGCAATTTACTCTACTAAGATGGAAACCGATAGCCTAGTTAAGATATTAGGATGCCCAGGTTTTTATTTCTTTTCCTAACCTCTGCACCTTCTCATGAGGCCTGAAAACTAGTTAGAATATAAGAGACAAGATCTGTTGTGAAAATAATTCACAGGGAGGGGAAAAAAGATATATTACAGTAGGCAGCTGTGGCCTTTTCTGCCTCCCTTTATTGATCTCAAATTGCTGAAAGGGTTCTGAAGATAAAAAGAACCTGTAAGACAAAGACAGAAAATCGCCAGGAGAAGAAAGCCCTGGAGATGGTGGAAGCTGGGAAATCTGCAGAACCCCCCTTTCACCCAGAACTCTCTGTATCATGAGTATAGCCCTTTCCCTCTTGGGCACTCTGGTTTTTATTGTATAGCTTTGGGAGGATATGGGCCAGATGTTTCAGAAAAATCTCTTCCAACTTTGAAATGTCATGATTCTAATCGAAGGATGAGAAAGAAGCATAAGACAACCTCATCCTCCAGTGGCAGGCTGAGGTGCCAAAACTGTCATTTTTCCTTTTCTTTTTGTTTCATTCATTCATTCTCTCTAAGAAAATGGGTCTGCTTGAGCTGACTGGGATTGTCTCTTAACCCCTGGGCTCCAGTGACCCTTATGCCTTTGCCTTCCAAATGGCTACAGCTGTAAGCTCACAACCCTGCCTGGAGAAGCACCTTTCTCTAAAAACAGAGAAGCACTTTTCTCCATACAATGGGAAACTAAACTGTAGCCCCTTTCTGGTCTGGTGATGATGGTGATGGTAAGAATATTAAATAATTATCATTGTCATATTTATATGACATTTTCTAATCAACACATAGGTTGTGTTGAACAAATTGAACAAATGAGCTTGCCAGCATACTTGTTACATTTTTCCTGTTATTATATGCAGATAGACAGATAGATACATATATATTTGCATACACAGGTACACAGATACATAGATGCATACATACCTTCAGAGATGATAGATACTTACATATGTAGATATATACATATATAACATACATACATAGATATATAGCTACATATGAATAATACATACATTCAGGTGGTAACATTGAAAAGACAAAAGATTTCATATAAACATTGCTAATTCTATCTTTTGTTGCAACCCACAGTGAACAATAACCTCCTACATCCCATCATGGCTGTGTGTAAGAAGCTACCCATCTCTGATGGGGAGGATTTTCCCATCTGCCTAATTCACCTAGCTGCTGTAGCATGTGACTTTGTGATTCTAGTTACCTAACCTTGGGGCCCGGATGATGAGGAGGAAGAGGAGGATTCTGACAATGCCTCTACCGTCATCACTAATCATAGTCCCCACATGGCTGCACCACTCTCACCTCTAGGGATCACTAGCATGTGCATTGTTTAGTTACTTCTTTTCCATACACTACAGTCATGTGGTAAGAGGTCTGGAGGCACTATTACCCACATAACACATTGCTCATGCGAGGACTGAAACACTCAGCATCTGGCCCTATTTGGTTGGAGTTTTAAATGTTCTGTTATCAATGCCATAGATGCTGGCATTTCCTTAATTTTTCTTTCATGTTGCCAATGTTTAATAGGGCTTACCTGGTCACATGCATCATGTCACTCATTTCCTGGTTTGGTTTGGTTTGGTTGTGACCCTCATTCTGTAACACAGGCTGGCATTCAGCTCAAGCTTTGCTTGTTTCAGCTTACTGAGTGCTAGGATTACAGATGTAAACCATCACACCCAGCTTCTCATTTGATGTTATATAAAGATGACTGGTTATTGATTGACTTATATCCGCAATTTAAATACTTGACATCTTCACACACACTGAATTGAATTTTTGCATCTTTTACTTACGTTAACCCAAACACATTTTCACCTTCATGGCTGGTTTTCTTTTGTTGCCCCTTAGCTCTTGGTGGCTTTACCAAATACCTGTCAGTTCCATCTAGCCTCTACTATCCATGATGGGCTTATTGTAATATTCACATGAAACTGTATTTGCCAAAAGTCAAAGGATTTTTCTCATTACAGTGCTTTTCTCACTGGACTTACTGACGAGTGTGCACAGCTGGGATAGGGATAGTAACTGGGTCACTGGAAGGTTAGGTAAGTTTTAGAGAGCCTGGGCCATGCATTCTTATAACATAGCTAGGTCTTCTACAGAACTGTGAAGGTCGAGACCAAGGTGCTTAGAAGAAGACATGAGCTTTTGCTAATCTTGCTATTATTGATATGGGAGTACTACTACATGGAAAATTGTATCACCTCTAACACAGAAACCATGAACTGGCTACAGACTTTGATCAAATAGTTGAGATGTATCTGGTGTGCCATGGTATTGGCCATTTCCTGGTCTGAAGTTCCATCATTAAACTTGGCCTCCTTTTGACATTAACTTGGACAATGAGGACTCTGCTACCCTATCCTGTCCATTCCATCACAAAGGCACAGGATGGATCTGTTAAAGGTTGTTTAATCAGAATAATTCAAAGGTTTCTAAAGTTTTACTGGAGTCTAGCCTGCTTTGGAAAATTTTCCAACTATCACAAAGTGAAAATTCCAGTGCTAGGTAAATTCTGTCTAGACCTCCTATGCATTTCATTGGTAGGTGCCACAGAAACTTTTTCTAGAAACTTAAGATAGGAATACACAAATATAGGGCTGGAGAGATGGCTCAGTGATTGAGAGCAGTTGCTGCTCTTGCAGAAGACCTGAATTCAGTTCCCAGCACCCACACAGCAGACAGCTTATACCCATTCTAACTCTAGTTCCAAGAGATGATTCTACTGGCCTCTGCAGTCAGCATGCATGAATACAGTATACACACATACATTTGGGTAAAACATTCCTACACACAAAATAAAAATAAATATTTTAAAGAGGTAAGTCAACAAATATGCTCAAATTTTATTTGAAAATGACACTGATAGAAAGCACACTGTAGATTTAATTATAACCTTTCACAGCAGAAAATGGCAGTGCTTCATTAAGCATGCGCACAACTCTTAAACCTTAGTTATGGGAAAAGTAAATGTGAAAGTGTGTATCTTAGGATGAGAGAAATGAAGCACCTACCTCATAAGATGAATCCATTGCTTTATGAATATTGGCGATTCATGCCCGGTTACCTCCCTGCCTAGAACTGCATGTTTGTATAGTCTGAATGAAATTGTCTCCGTCTTCTAGAAAATACTCCAATGTTATAATGAAACAGTTTTCTCTGATAGGCCCCTAGTCGAAGGGCTGTTTTTCCTTCTAAAATGAAGAGACACAGATGAGCACTCTTGTTACCGAGATGTAGACACAAGCAGAGACAAAAGGAAAAACTTACAGGATACAGAATGGTACACACTATCCCATTGTGCAACTGCTTAGGGATGGAGGTCCACTTCCAAACCTCTTGTTTTAGAGGTCAAGTGTAGCAAACTAGCTTGAGAATATGCAGCCAGGGTGAGTGGCATATTCAGTCAAATGAGTACAATAAAAGAATAAGGATCTGATTTTGATCCCCAGAACACAAATAAAAAGCCTCAAATGCTGTAGTGCACATTTGTAATCCCAGTCCTTGGGAGGAAGAGGTAGGAGGATCCTTGGGACTTGCTACCCAGCCAATTTAGCCAAATGAGTGTGCTCCAGATTCAGTGAGAGAGACTGTATCAAAAAAACAAGGTGGAGAGTGATTAATGCAGTGGTTCTTAATCTTGCTAATGAGGAACTACAGTTCCTCATGCTGTGGTAGCCTGCCCCCTACCATAAAATTGTTTTGTTGCTATTTCATAACTATAATTTTGCTACTATTATGAATTATAATATAAATGTCAGATATGCAGGATATCTAATATGCCATCCCTTTGAAAGGGTCATTCCATCCCAAAGGAGTCATGACCACTAAATTGATGAATGCCACCGAGCATCAATCTCTGGCCTCCACATGCATGCACATGCCCCCCCCACACACACACGCACATGAACGCACGCACGCACACACACGCACGTGCCTATATATCATACTTGCACAGACATGCATAAACATGCATTCTCCTCTCACATAAGCACACATATATGCACACGAAAGAAATACAGTGTCACACGCTTGGGAATAAATCACTGCTGACACTCATATTTGCCTCTGCCACTGCTGCAATCACCAGCTCTTAAGAGCTGCCAAGTCTATGCCATATTCTCTTCTCCATTTGGACTATTGTTACCCTGGGCAAGTTGTTTAATTAACTTTTCTGTGTTTTAGTTTCACCATTTATAACACAGGGATAATTATACTTCAAGATAATGTGTGGGAAAAAATGCCTCTCCATTGCACAGTGAGAAGCAGACAGCAAGTTATCATTATTGCTTATTAATAGTAATGACGCCCTACATGGACACAGGAATCAGCACTTCTGCCTATAGAACTCAGAACCTTCATTCAAACTCCCTCATTAATCCTGACAGTAACTCTGAGGGTTCCACTGGAGACTGCACAGATCCAGAGTCAGCTCTGGGCTGGGTTTCTTCTCTTCTGGTCTCCTCTGCCTTCAGCAGCAGCTGCTACCACATGTGGGGTTGGGTTCCTCAGAACTCCCGCATATGTAATAAACATAAGGGGACTTCTGGGTGGGCTGGTAGCAACTTGGCAGCCACTCAAGACAAGAAGTTGGTAAAACATAGGAATCATTCGCCTACTCCATGTTCAGGGTTTGTGTACGTATTTCCATGGCCCTGCTCCTTCAGATATTTTCCACACCGGCTGCAGGTTGGATAATGGGCCTGAGATACTCAACTTCAAAGCTGCCAGACTCACACTTTAACTTCCTATGCTGTAGTAGGAAATTCCACTCATAAACAGCTAGTCCCACGGATCAAGACCCCTGCTGTGTCCAATTAGACTTTAAAAGGGAGCAGCCTCTTTAACATTGTGAGTTTCTGGGGGCTATTTATCTTTCCTTTTGGCTTATCACAACTCTTAAATTACCTCAGCATATGCTTCGTTGCCAGTATTTTTCAACTCATTTGCCACGGGAAAGATTTTTTTTTAGGTTTTGTTTTCTTTTGTAAGATGCATTTCAAAATACTGGTGGTATGTGTGTGTTATGGGGGCGGGTAGTTACAAAACGAAGGACATATCTCCTGAGCTTTTAAAAGTAGTAGAATGGTCAGTTGAGTATGTGGAAAAGCCATAAACAAGATTCCAGAACTGAGGTCAGGTGCCAGCTTTGAATTATATTAACCTGGTTCATATGACTATAACACTCAGAATCCAGGCAGGCTCAGTATGCTGTTGGGTGTAGTAAAGCCATTCACTTATGCAGTCAATAGAGTAGTGTGGTGTTTTGCTACAACTAAAATCTGAGTCCACCCTTACCCCTGACACACTGTCTTAGTTAGGGTGTCTATTGCTGTAAAAAGACACCATGACCATGGCAACTCTTATAACAGAAAATATTTAATTGGGGCTGGCCTACAGTTTTCAGAGGTTTGGTCCATTATCATCATGGCAGGAAGCATGGAGGCATGCAAGCAGACACGGTGCTGGAGAAATTGCTGAGAGTCCTATATCTGGATTCCCAGGCAGCAGGAAGAGTCTTTGAGCCACAAGACCTAGTTTGAGACCTCAAAGCCCACCCCTTAGTGATACACCTCCCAATAGTACCACTCCCAATGGCCAAGCATTCAAACACGTGAGTCTATGGGGTCCATTCCTAGTCAAACCACCACACCCACTGTGCATACTCACTTCCTGAACAGCATGATGGGGGTAGTTCGGCAACTCTTATAAAGATAAAACATTTAATTGGGGTAGCTTACAATTCCAGAGATGTAGTCCATTATCATCATGGTGTGACATAGTGGCCTGCAGACATGGTGCTGGAGAAGTAGCTGAGAGTCCTACATCTTGACTTGAAGGCAACAGGAAGTGGTCTGAGGTACTAGGTGTTATCCTGAGCATATATGAGTCCTCAAAGCCGACTTCCACAGTGATACCCTTCCTCCAACAAGACCACACCTACTCCAACAAGACCACACATCCTAATCTTGTTCCTCCCTATGGAGGGCATTTTTTTTCAAACCACCATAGCCACCAAGCCCCCAGCACTGCCATGACTTACTAGGTAGACAATGCTATATGAACAGATGTATTATTCATTTCTGTGTTTTGCTTTGCTTTTACAAAATAATGTTTCTACAAAACATCCTGCCTAACTCATCAAACCTCAAAGGTGACTATCAGATGGATGAGTGGCAAGCAAACAACTTGGCTTACTAGGTCGATGGGAATTATATATCTACCACCTGTTAAGATGCAAAATCCAGGACAAGATTCCCCTACCTCAGTACCAAGGCAAACCAGGACATTTGCTGAACTTAGAGTGGTTAGTATGACAGGCTAGGACCAAGGCCTAACAATCTTGTCTTCAGTTCTTTTCAGGCTCCTACGGACACACTAGGCTTCTTCCATTTGTCATACGCACTGAGCCCTTTCTATGTCATGCTCATACTTCCTGTTCCACCTGCCCAGTCTTTCCCATGTCAATCATGGCAGACCTGGGCATCCACTCATCTAAACCTGCTTCCTTGACTCCTGGCAGCATCCCTAGCACTCCACGTGTAGCTAGCACTGAGCATACAATTAATAAATATGACAAATTATGATCTATGTTTCCCAACATTATCTATGTTGACTTAAGGTTATTTTCCCAAAACAATAGTTAAGAAATAAAATGGTCTAAGGCTCAAAACTAATGTGAAATTTCTTTTTTTCCTCTCTTAGACTACCAGGGTTATCCTTGAAATGAGGGAGGGAAGGAACAGAGGCAGAATGGAGGAACAAAGAGGGAAAGATTGGTAGAGAAGGAGAGAAAAAAGGACAGAAAACAGAAACTTTTGAAAACAAAAACTGAATTAAACAAAATTGCACTGGGGCTGGGGTTGCTAACATTTCTCAAAGCCTTTACTTTACTTACAGAAAATAAGACTCTGTAAGAACAGATTCCTTGTTTCTCAAAGGTACTTGACCCCCCTAACATTATCCTCCCACTTTTTCCTCCCCCCTCTTGACATCTTTCACTTTCTTTTTGACCCCTTCCCTCCTTCTCCTCCCCCTTCCCCTCTCCCTTTTTTCTGTACCTCCTCCTCCTCTCTTCTTTCTCCCCCCACAAAGTTTTTTGGAGCTAATCGTAAATGACATACATTTGGGGGAACAGTAAATTAGGACCCACCATCTGCTGAACTAGCACTGTACCGTGGGCACACTAGTCATTTGAAGTTTGTCATTTGCTCTGCTCCCTCTGCCTTTTATTAATGAAGGAAATGATCCTCACAGAGTTTAGCTAAGTTAACCAAATCCATGTACACAGCAAATCAAGCACAGCAGATAGGATGCCAGCCATCATTTCTGGGTTCCCTTGGCCCTGGGTCTCCTCACTGCCATGTGCTTCTTTCCCAAATACTGCTTGTAATTACTTCAAGCAGAGGATCTCCCTAGCAAGCACCTACAGAGCCTGTAGAATACAGATTTCTGCACCCTGAGTTGTTTTCTTATTTTATTCCACAATCTAAGTTGGCATCCAAAACTTTGTGTTTCCAGAAGGGTTCCCAAGTGGTATATTCTCCTGCTGGTCTCAGACCCACAGTTTGAGAACCAGTGATCCAAAACTCAGTTGTTATTGTTCAATGTTTCATGTAAATAATGTTACTAGGGGCTTGAGAAGCTGAAGTCTTGGGGAGTAGTTCTGACTGCCTTTGATGACAGTAATAATTCACTCCTATTCCTTAAATGTTGGTGGAACATCTACTGTTACGACTGTTATATAATACACAATGGCATTATATAATAGAGGATGAATCAAAAATAGTGAAACAAGGTATTTGACCTTAGAGAAACTCTAGTCAAGTTGGTGGCAGCACAGGTGGGAAAGGCTCCTGCAGTAGAGGAAGTTGTGTGCCCTGACAGGTACGGGTATAGCACAATACCAAGGTGTCCTCCATACCTGAGTTAACAATGGAATGATACCAAACCTTCCTGTAGCTGTGAAACCTGACTAGTATCCTTGATCATGGCCAGCCATAGGCTGGGGTAGAAGAGATTTTAGGTAATGCCAGCAGCAAGTAAAAAAATATAGAGAGAGAGAGAAAAGAAAGAGCTAGATTCTGGGAGTAGGGAAGCTTGAAATGCTGAAGGAAAGGCTATGGAGCAATATGTCCATATTTGAGGCTATATGATGTTGTTCTGAAGTAGTCTGGTCCCCCAAGACCTATGTGTTGGAGGCTTGGTTCTTGGTGTGGCAATGGTAAGATGGTAGACCTTTAAGAAGCGGGGGCTCATAGGAGAGCTTAGGTTACTGGAGTCATAAGTTAGAAGCAATTAATGCAGTTATTTTGCTGATATTGTTATGTAATTTTGTTTATTTGTTGTTTTCATCTTAGGCATGTGTGTGCATGTGTATGTATATGTTATATGTATATTAGTATGTATGGAGATCTGAGGTTGATATCAAGAGTCTTCCCTTACTCAATGAAGCAGGTTCTCTCACTTGAACTCAGAGCTCAACCATCTGGCTAAAAAGATAAGCAAACCCTGGAGCAACCTTCGAGAAAATGACAGAAAACACTCACAATAGAAAAATCCAACAGAAATGCCCTTATTAAGAAGTGCCAGCAGAGGTTGGGAAGAGGGCTCAGCAGCTAAGAGTAGGGACCAGAATTCAGTTCCCAGTACCCATGTCAAGTAACTCACAACACCTGTAACTCCAGCTGCAGGCTATTCAACACCCTGCTCTAGCTTTTGTGGGCTCCTGCACATACAAGCCCATACTCCCAATAGGGGCTTGTATATACATAATCAAAAATTATTTTTCAAAAATCTTTTGTTTTAAAGTGCAGGGACTAAAATAAAAATTCACAACAAAACAAGACGAGGTTCCTTTCTAAGAGAACCATGGATACTCTGTTTAAGATAAATCTGTTAATGAAGCCCAGACAGTTGGTAGGACAGGTGTGTGATCCTCTGGCTACCTTTACCTACGGCATGAAAAGGAATATTCTTCCTTACTTCATGTAGAAGCCAGAAGTGGGAGCTCCAGATGTTCTTATCCAGGAAAGTCCTTTAGAATCATGCCAATATTTTCCTCCCTGCTAAATGTCCAGAAAATAGCGAGTATGTGCAACTCCCTGGCCTGATTAAAGGGTGGCTGTACCAGTCTCTAAATAATTACTGCATGAATCTTTATAACCACCCAAAATGAGCTTAACTCGGTTGGTCTACGATGGCAGAAAAACATCTAATATTAGGCTCATCATTCTATCATACTTCAAAGAATGGGAGGCAGAGGCCTGCTACACTCTTCCCTGGCTCTCTGATTAATCCACACTTTGAGAATATGAGTAACGGCTGACTGATGAGCTAGTTTAGTTTAGCTTTGTAGGATTTTTCCCCCAATTTAGCAAGCAATGAGGATCCATCCTATTTCTAGTCCTTCATTTGGCTCTTAAGTCTCATTTGTGCCATTAGCTGAGCTGATACAGCTCTTGGTACTTTTTTCCCTGCTCGGAATTCAGGTACTTGTCCTTCTCCTGTAATTATAAAGTGCTCAGAGTCAAGACAGCCCTGGTAAACTTTGCTTTTCGGCACAAAAACAATATTAGCTAAAGGTCTGGTTGTAATACAGATGCTTAGAAAAGGAATGAAAAAGCAAGTCTTGAAAAGCTACAAACCCAATTCCACATTATATTCACCATCTTCCTTTCTTGCTATAAACCCTGAAGAATTCAGGTAGGAATGCTATTTACAATGACTCCTATCAGGAGATGTTGAATACAGATTTATCTGTCTGCCAGGTTACAATTACCTGTAAAACCTAAATGAAACAAAAGAGAAGAAACCACATCTTTCTCAGTAATAGGGTAGTCTAGAAATAGTTTTGATGGCACCTATATTCTTTGCTGCATTGATGAGAGCTGCCTCATGTTAGTCTAAGCAGTCTTGTTGTAAAATCACAGCATACAGATATGTAGACACAGAGGCACAGGCTCATAGATACCCCAGGGCCCTGGTGTATGGATAGATGATAGATAGATAGATAGATAGATAGATAGATAGATAGATAGATAGAGGACTATTGATAGAAGACAGACAGAAAATGGATAGATTGATAATAGATAGCTAGATAGATGATAGATAGAAAGAAGGAAAGAAAAAAGATAGATAGATAGAAAGATAGATAGATAGATAGATAGATAGATAGATAGATAGATAGATAGATAGATAGACAAATAGGCAGACAAATATATTATGAGCAGGCAGGGAAGCCAGGATAGAGAATTCATTTAGGAACCTGGGAAATTACTCAGAATGTGAGTCAAACCACACATCATTTTCTCACTATCTCCTGACATTTTGGCCCTACTCCTAAGTGTTAGATGTGGAGCTAGCCCTTTCCTAAGAAGCAAAGTCATTGGAGGGACAAGCTCTTGGGCAAAAGACATGACTTGCTCCTAGTCCCTATGAATCTGGCTCTTTCTCTGAAGGCCTTTTGTCAAAGCATTGCCTGGGGTAGCTTAGTAGACCCAGACCTAATGAAGAATCTCAACGAAGTCACCTTTATATGATTCTACTCTTAAAGAGGATAGCTCAATACTAGTGTTATAGTTCTCAGTTTGGCCGACGAAGACCAGCAACAATAGCAGCTTCTAAGACCCAGTTCAAAAATTCAGATTCTCATTGTCTTCCCATCTCTCCCTCCTTTCCTCAGTACTATGCAATCAGGAATGTTAAAAACAGGCCTAGCATATTGCCTTAACAAGCTCTCTGCTGATGCTAACCATATGCTAAACTGTCAGGACCATTGACCTAGCAACTCAGACATGCTTGGCTATTCCTTTGAGTCTACTTAGCAGCCTAGGATGCACACGGAACACCCTCATGGAGTGTGAAACTATGCCTGGGTGCTAACCTAGAGGTTCCAATGTGAGACAGCTGGTGACAACCATGGGACAGGGGGTTTCAAAGCTCCCCAGATACTCTCTGAGGAGCATTATGTGGGAGAGGGCTTGTGGAGGCAGACCGGGAAGAATGAGATGAGAGGTGAGAAGAGGCTGAGGAGAATCTGATGATGATTGCAAGACCCAAAGTAAGGGGACTGTGACCTGCCAGCATATAATTGGGGCAATGGATGCTTGAGGCTTTGGTAGGAAAGATGATATAAAACCCACACAGAGGAGAAGGAAGAGGAAACATGGGAAGAAAGAATCAAGAAAAGTTTGGAATGTAGTTAGGAAATTGGTCAATCCTTCTCATGGCAAGCTAGACAGGTGTTTAAGACCAGAGGTTCCTTACCTGAAAGGAAGGAACCAAATTTGCCTCTTGGAAGCTATGAGTATGTTAGATGGGGACACCTACGCAGGCAGCTTGAAAATGAATCTGGACTTCAAAATGAAGAGATGAGAGAGGAGAGGAGAAGAGAGGAGAAGAGAAGGGAGAAGAGAGGAGAGGAAAGGAGAAGGGAGGAGATGAGAGGACAAGAGGGGAGTGAAGGAGAGAGGAGGGCAGGGGAGGGGAGAGGAGAGAAGAGCGGAAGGGAGGAGAAGAGAGGAGAGGAGAGAAGAGAAGAGAGAAGAGGGTAGATGATAAAAAGAAAAAGAACGACAATGGAGAATTGGAGCACTTTGAGAAACTGGGAGAGAATGCACATTTGATACCTGGAGAAAGGTTGTCTTGGCTGAGAGAACAGAAGTCTGAGGAGAGAGCCTTCAGTAAGGTCAACATGTTCTGAAAAGAAAACAATATAAACACAAGTAAAAGGAAGTCGAGGGAACAAGGCTTAGGAAAGTCACCCTCAGGTGACATCCTCAAAACTGAGGGAAGAAAATTAAAGAGTGCTGCAGGACCCTGGGCTACCAATTGTCTCAGATGGGACAGGACAAGGAAGGTTAGGGATTGGATAAGTGAAGACAGTTTGCAAATCATCATAACAGAAATAATTATCACGATATTCTCATGTATGCCAGGCTCTTGGCCAAAAGGTTTATGTGAACTCATCATCAATCCTTGAAGTGACAGTTAAACCCATTTTTCAGAACAGGAAACTGAGGCATAGATAGGTTAAGTATCTTTCATATGGTTACATAGTGGGGCTATTCATGTACGCAGCCAGTGTATCTCCTCAGAAACCACCCTCCTCTCTGGAAACCAATATGAGACAGAGAGTTAAGAGTTGGGATTTATCCTGTGCCTGCAAGAAAGAGCTGTAAGTCTGCACCCTGGTGAATAAGGACAAACATCTTGGAGGTGGTTCTCCAGAGAGTTCTGGTCCGCAGCAAGCAGATTCCCTTTGTCAAGATAATATTGTTGGCCAGTTAGCATAGACAGGAAATACTACTACACCCATCCTGACAGAAAGTTGACATATGAACAAAGAGAATTAAATAGGAGTGTACTAAATTAATTTGAAAGGTTGTGTTTTGAGGCATTCATGCAAAGGCGTTCTCATTTAAAGCTTTTGTCCTCCCCTTGGCTCACCTCCTGGAGGAGCTTGATGAACACAGGGGCATGAAGACCATTCTCATGATACTAGAGAAAGTCCATGTGGCACCTGAGATGCACTCACCTCATGCTGTTCTTCAGAGGGGCTTTCCATCCTGCCCAAACCCACTAAGTAATAAACCGACAAGGGGTGAAGGGCACCTCTTCCTAAGGAGACAGGTGCTTCACTGAGCTGCAGTGTGAAGCCTGCTCTGGGGTTTCCCTGGCAATGTTTAAAAGCATTCAAATGCTTTGCATTTGGGGAAGGAATTAACATGTGTGTGTCATGAAGGTGCAAACACTGAGCAGTGTTACTAAGAGGTTAACTGATGATGTTCCTAGCAGGCAAGAGAACATTTTCCACCCCAACCTTGGCGTGAGATTTTTCTGTATTTATATTTGTTTTCAGATTTGGGCTGCTCTGATGATCCAAAGTAAAATTTGGGAATTGGGGTAATGATTTATGAGTGCAGGATTTTCAAACATCATTTCCCATGTTTGGAAAAGAAATTTGGCTGTGAGAAAAACATCGCAAGTGAGCCTGCATGGAGGAGGCCGGCACAGATTAGTTTCTGAAGTAGGAAGATTGGAGGATTGGCCCTGTTTTTCAAACTGTTAATTTTCCTGTTAATCACAGGGTTGGTTAATAACTACCTGGTTATGGCTGTGGCAGAGGAAGACTGTCTAAAATAGGTCAAGCCTGCAGTGAGTCCCACGTGTTCTGTCTTGACAGAGACTCAAGAAACTGGGACCAGAGCATGGGAGGAGAGGGGAGATGGGATTGATGGCATGACCAGCCTTGCCAGGGAGGGAAGGACAGTGGTGAAAGCCCAGGGGACTCCTCTGATGGAGATTGGCAGCTCAGGAAATACTCTCAGGAGTCCTGCAGTGGAGGCAACAGCCGTCTGAGACGGAATGCTCTGAAATGTGAACGCCTTTTAACACTTTGGTCCCCCTTTCTCATTAAGTACCTGAGTTAGATATGTTTTTCTTGTACATACTATTAACATGAGAGAACAAACTGAGTATACAGACAAGGTTTAAGAACACAATAAATCTACCTCAAATTGAACACCCAGTGATCATTACTGCTTATGTTTTTTTTTACATCAGTTCCATGCCTCCCTTGGCAAACACTAAAGAGGGAGATTGGTGTGAGCACAGAGCTTAGCATGACTGTCCCAAGCTGGGTATTTCTAACACCTAGAATTAGTCCCAGCACATAGTAGACACTCAACAAATATTTCTTGATGTAAGTATAGAAGCGATTTTTATTGTTCATCATATGCAATGATGTAATGTATTATATCATCATATATAATTAAATTGTTTTACAGTTTTCAACCGCCAAAATAACTATCCTCTTATAAGGCAAAATACAGCACCAAAGGCCAGCACACAATGACACCATGGGCAAAAGTTTTGGCTCTGAGCTGGGCCTGGTGACATAGGCATGAGTTCCCAGCTGCTTTTGTAGCGAAGCAGAAGGATCAAAAGTTGAAGCTTGCCTGGGAACACAGCACAAGGTCAAGACCAACCTGAGCAGTTAGTAAGGACTCACCTTAATGCAAGGAGAGCTAGGTGTTTGCCTAGCAAACACGATGTCCTGAGTGCCACAAAATGAAAGGAGGAAGAAGAGGTGAATGAGAACAAGGACGATGAAAGGCAAAGAAGGGCTTTAGGTTCTGGAATAACACTGCTTGAGTTGGAATTCAGACTCAAACCTTGCCAGGAGTGTGATTTCAAATAGTTGCTTAATTCTGCTAACCCACGGCTTTGTTTTGTTTTGTTTTGTTCTATCAGACAAGACAGAGCAATAAATAGAGGCCATTTCACAACATTCTTTGGAGAGGAAATATGCTTCATAGCATACCTGATATGCACAGAATCACTGCAGGATTTGCAGTATTACTGCATGCTGTTAAGCATTATTTTTCTTTCTCCGGGTCAATGCTCTCACATCATGCTAATATACCAAACATATCTCAGCCACTTCATAGGGTCAGGGACCCTTGCTTTTTCAGGTTTGTTGTTGTTATTGTTGTTGTTGTAACTTAATGGTAATCAATAGTCAATAAATGAAACCAGCCTATATGTTCATTGACAAATAAAGGGATAAACAATGGAATTTTATGCAGCTGTACACAAAAATAAAAGGATTGCATTCCCAAGAAAATTGATGTGACTGGAAATAATGGTAAGTGAAGTAAACCAGACTCAGAAAGACAAATAGTGCATGTATTTTTTGAGATTCAGAGCCTAACGTTAAAAGTGTGTATAACACACACACACACACACACACACACACACACACGTGTAACTCACAACACTAGAAAGAGACCTACAAAAATATATTCACATAGCTGAGTAGTGGAGCACTTGGCTGGCAGGTGTGTGAGGCCCTGGGGATGACTCACTGAAAGGTCTTCCTATGCAGAAATCTCTTTGCATAGCTACAGTTATTTCCTCCTAAGGAAAGCTTTAGAAATAAGTAATTCGTCTTTTGTTTGACTTGGGATCTATTATATGTTGTCATTGGAAGGTGGTGGCGGCAGCCCTGGCACCCACAGGATAGGGGCTGGTTGTTTGCCTTGCCTCGGGAGCAAGGATTTCTGCTCTCTCTTACAGTTACTCATAGATCTCCTTGAATCCTCTCCTTCTGTTTCTTCAGGTTGCCTTGAGTCAGGCCAAGGAGAAATTATTCCAACAAGCAGCATATTTCTAGGAGCCTGTTCTGGGTCTCTGGGTACCTGGCAGGTCTACACCTCTCCCAAGAAACTGGGATGAGTGTCAAAGATCCACCATTGAGTCAAGTGTAGAAAGCACGATGCAATACCAAGAAGGGTCTATAAGCGGTCTTCTCCTGGTATGGATTTGTTCAAATCCTGCAGGCTCCCTGGAGGAGAGATCTGTGTTTAAGACCTAATTCAGCAGGCTTCAGTGTCATTCTAATTAGCTGACTCTTCCATCACAAGATAGAGCTTTCAGGCCATTTCAACCACATTGGTCCCAGCTTTCGCCTCTGTGACACAGATAATATAACCTACTTCCTGGGGCTACTTGGCTTAAGAGCCTTAATCCCTCCTATGAAGTTACCTCCTCCAGCAGAAAACTGATAAGATGCTTGTAAAACTCCCCAGAAAAAAATGGAATGGGTTGTATAAATAAAGCATCATGGCAGCCTGAGCATAGAGAATGAGACCCAATGTCACTTAAGTGTTTTAGAGTTCCCTGGATTTTGTGAAGGGGACCTGCTTTCATACTGCCGAACCCTGACTCTGCTGGAGAAGTAATCATGTGTGGCAGTTAGCTTTTGTACTCACCATTCCGGAGGAGAGGAGCAGGGCACTTAGGTTGGCTGTATTTGTTCTGGAACAGGAAAACAAATCCGGCATTTTTTACATATTATTCTGTACTCCTGGGAGAAATAGCTTTGGCAGCCTAAGGGAAATGCAGTTCAAATGATAGCAGCCTCTGCAGTGTTTTCTTGGACTTTAAGTAAATCTGCCATGAATATACACACTTGTGATAACATTAATTGGATTGATTGAATCATTCCACAATATGTACCTAGCATCAGTTTGTGACTCATAACTACAAACAATTCATGACTACATGTAATTTGTTGACATTCAAAGGAAAAAAATTAAGGCACTCAACAGCTGTATGTTTAAAACAAAGATGTACTGGTATTAAAAGGGGGGTTGAGGAATCATTTGAATTTGGCTAACAATCATTTAATTACCAGTGCCTACTACTCCAAACCAGAACTTTCCTTAGCTCCCTAGAACTAACAATATCCAAGAAAGATATGGTCTCTGGTCTCCCTTCTGTTCTAAAGGGGAATTGAAACTGAGATCAATTAGTACTGGGTACGTGATGATTTACAATGTGGTCGCTTTGACAGAAAGCCACAGCATGATGACAGATAGAAGGTACCATGAAGTAACAGGAGGATATGAACTCAGAATAGAGGTAGTGTTTTAGCTAGGCTCTGAGAACTAAACTTTTGATCATTGTGTAACAAGGTGTAGGTAGCGGGGTAGGGATGGGTAGGATGGGTAGGAATGGTTAGGAGTGGATAGGAAAGGTTAAGGATTGGTAGGGGTGTGTAGGAGCAGGTAGGGGTGGGGAGAGGTAGATAGGTGGGTAAGAGTGGGTAGGAGTGGGTAGTTGGGTAGGAATGGATAGGAGTGGGTAGGGGTGGTAAGGATAGGTAGGAGTGGATAGGAGTGGGTAGGAATGGCTAGAAGTGGGTAGGAGTGAATAGCTAGCTAGGTAGAAGGGGGTAGGAGTGGGGGTGGGTTAGGGAGGGATGGGTAGGAGTGGGTAGAGTGAGTAGCTTTGTGGGGGTGAGTAGGGGTGCATACAAGTGTGGAAGGGTGTGTACATGTCCATGTGGGTAGGAGTGAGCAGGAGGCAAGTGTGAGGGCTTTAAAGGAAACAGCCAGGAAACGTCTACATGACAGGGAAGCTTTTGGTCATGTTGAGAAACTACAAAAGAAAATGGGTGTGATTAGAGTGTAATCTGCCAGGGAAAGACACATAAGACAAGGTATTCAGAAGTCTCTGTCGGTCACAGGAGCCGTGAGTTCAGAGATTTTGGATTTTCCTAGAGAGACTCCAAGTGTCATTACATACCTAAAAAGCTTGTCGGCCATCCCATGAATATGGACAAACTCTGGAAAAATATACCTACTTATGTTAAGAGTCAGGAAATAGAAAATACATCTCCCCTAAATAGATCATTTGTCTCAGGACCCTCAGAAAGCCAACTTCTCCAAGGGATTGGACTAGCCACTGTGGTCTTTTGTTCCCAAGGGCCATCAAATGCTATATAGTCAGCAGACCTGGGTGTCCATGTGGCTCACTGAATCCTGCCTGAAAAATGATCTGAACTTTCTGCATCTCAGGTTCCTTGCTGGTACAGAAGGGACAGGCATATGAAACAACACTGCTGCTCTTTTCAGGGAATTACTCCGTGTATTAATTGGGAAAACAGTTAAGTTATTTAGCGAAGTAATTTAATAAGGGCTATATAAATACAAGCTATTAATATTAGTAATATCATTTCACACATGTGTACTGAGCACCTACCACAGGCTAGATACAAGCAAGTTGCTGCAGCTGCCGTAGGAACAACACCCAGGGCTGGTGTTCATGGAGATTCTGGAATAAATGGGAACTGGCTGTGATGAGTAAGGGCACTTGGAGAGCATTCCTATTCCTACTTCTCTCACCACATCTGCCTTCTATTGAGACAGCTTAAAATGTAAAGGGAATCCAGTGAACAAAACACCATGCATGTGTCACAGTTCATAGATAATTTAAGTTATTGGTAATGTGGCCGGCTGTCCAAGTTTTCTGGGAATATCATGCTAGCAGGAAAAAAAATGTCTCATCCAAAGAATATCCCCCAGTCCCTGGCCACATCGGACAGGTGATATCCTGACTGTAAGGACTGGGACGAAGAGACAGATGACTTTTTTTCATTTGGTGGAACACAAACCAGATAGAAAGTCCCAGGCAAATGTGGGCAGGTTTAGAGTCTCTACCTGTCAAGTGAGTTGTTAAAACTGACACTTATTTCCCAGGGCATGACTGTAGAGTAAAAATGGGCTTTTCTTCATGTCATAGGTAACCACAGACACTGGTTGAATAAGTGAGATCGTGATCAAGGTCCTTATAGGGTAGTGGCATACAGAAAGTGACAGGTTAAGGAATAAAATGAATAAACTCCCTGATGCCATCCTAACTGGTTCTTATAAGGTCTCTGTCAATGTTGCTTTCTTGTCCTGATAGCTGGAAATACATAAGTCTGAACATGTAACTTTCAACACCATAATTTTGTGATGGATAGGGGGAACAGATGTCATTTAGAAGATAGTGGACATACACACAGTTGCCACTAATGAATCTTCATTGGACAAAAGGTAAACCATTCTTTTATTGAATGAATAAAAGAGAACATCAAGAATGTGAGAAAATGAATTTGCAATAGCTCGTAGCAGCCCCACACTGTCAGAAGTTGGGCCAACAAGGAGTTTTTCAATGAGAACATCTGGTTTTAAAACTCCCCAGGAAGGAATTGGGTGTGGAGGAAAAAAAATTCAAGAAATCCCCGTGAGACCTTTTAAATTTAGCACTCAAGGCACCAATATAAAAATTTACGAACGTGCAGATGAGAAAAACGAGGGCGCCTTTACAAATAGGAGGATTTGGGATATCTGTGTTTGAGAAATTCTTTTGGACAAAAGCGGAGAAAATGACATTATCTGTAATTAGAAATAATAATGTGTAATTGGTTCATTTGCCATATTTCTACAGTTCTGATTTAGTTGAACAATGTGATCATTATGCCACCAGCTTTCAATAGAGGTGTCACAATGAAAAATAATTGCAATATTCCACAATATTAACTGCACCCTAATTGCAAAAGTTTTGAAATATAATTACCATGAAAGCTAATGCGACAGGGAACATTAAGCATAATTAGTGTTTTTTAAAAAAAGGAAAAACTGTTAGGGGCTTGTTATTGTCTAGTAAGGTAGCTTCAAATTAGCTGGCTGTAGAGCACTTTCATCTAGCTTTTCTATAATTTTCATTATTAGCACAGACTGTAATAAATTTATTTGACATAGCTCACACCTGCCAACCCTGCAGGAGATAACTTATAATGTGTGCCAGCCCCAAGATTTCCCACTGAACCTGTCAGAGCTTCCTACAAGGAGGTAGCCAGGAGTGAGGTTATTTTAAAAAAATAAATAAATAAATAAAGTAAAATAAAAACCCTCAATTGCACATTACACAGTTCAGCTTTAACACTTAAGCTGTGTTTTAAGTAATTTCCATAGAAAGCCAGTGCTCTAGGAATGCAATTAAGAGCCTCTTGTGGGCGGTACTAAGCAATCAAATCAGGCAACATTTCAAAGAGCTCCTGAGGTGCAGGCCACTCTCCAGTGACTGGCAAACCCTACTGGGGGTGCCCACAATTAGCCTGTGCACCTGTTTGTCCAAGTGTGCCCCTGATTTTCTGAGAAAAGCTCTGCTACCTACCAACCCCAAACTCAGTGGCCATGATCCAACCCCTCAATCTCTCCTTTGACCAGAGGTCTGCCTTTGGGAGCGATTCCTTCCACCTTCTGCCCACTCTGATCTCATCCTGTCTATGAGACTTAGGAGTCCCCTCTGGGCTGGACTTGGTCCATCTGATATGGGGACAGGGATGTTCTCTGCACCTGGGTATGCAGCTCAGGAAACACCTTTTACTGTGATTTCTATACCTGTACCTCAGGCCTCAGGGTTGTGCAATGTGAATGGGTTCCCTCTTGTTTTGTGTTTTCTTTCTTTCTTTCTTTTTCCTCTAAACTCTCTGCTGAGTGGCTGCATTATAATTCTTTGACTAGCACAGAGAGAAAGAGAGAGAGAGAGAAAGTTGGAGGAGAGCAGGGATTGGGAAAGCTGATATCAAATCCTTAAATTTAAGAAAATCTATTCTTGGTGGCACAGCACATCAAATTTAAAAGGGAACAAGTCAACGTAAGCCAGCAAAACTCTGAAATACAGCACAGCGTGTCCTTGTATCTGAACTGTAAAAACACAAGGTTGGAGACACAGCTCAATAGTAACATGCTTCCTTAGCAAGTGTGAGGCCCTGGGTTCATCATGTCAGCTCCACAAGAAGGGAAGTGGGAAAAAGGGGGAGGGAGGAAGTTTCAGAAAAGGCAGGAAGGTGGGGGTGGGAGAGGAATGAAGGAAAGTGGGTTATTTTTTATGGGACATAGACCCAATCAGAGACAGAGACACAGGGACAGACAGAGGCAGAGACAAAGAGTTGAACATTGCCACCTTAAAGGCTGTCACTAATAATACCAGCTTTAATAGTAAAAAGTGCTATAAATGATAGTAGACAAATAGAAAACATGTTTCTGAGCTGGGCAGTAGTGGCATATGTCTTTAATCCCAGCACTCAGGAGGCAGATGCAGGCGGATCTTGTGTGTTTGATGCTAGCCTGGTCTACAAAATGAGTTCCAGGACATCTAGGGCTACACAGAGAAACCCTGTCTCAAAAAACAAGCAAACAAATACTAAGCACACACATACACACAAACACACACACACACAAACACAAATAATAATAATAATAATAATAATAATAATAAAACATGTTCCTGTTCAAATTCAAGTTTGTGTTTGAATAATATTATTTACTTTATCTTAAAATGAAAATGTATTTAAAATTTTAAAGTATTTGTGGGGAGTGTTTAAGGTAACCCACAGCAGCCCTTTTTTTTCCTTGAAACCCTGCCATGGAGGTAAAAGTGCCATTAATTTTGCATTAATAGCCATAGAAACATGTTCTAAAGATTTGATTTTATATTTTTAATACTATATGCAGGTGCCTGCTATAAAAGAAAGTATTGGATCTCCTGGGGCTGATGTCACAGATGGCTATGAGCCTCCTGACAGGGGTGCTCAGAAGTGAACTTGAGTCCTCTACAAAAGCAGTAGTAACTATTGACTTATGAGCCACCTTTCCAACCCCACAAATATATTTTATTAAGCTGTTTAAATCTGACAGAGCCAATGGTACACAAATTTCTCTGGTTCTGGGAGGCATTAAGTCTGGAGAATGATACCCGCAAAAGGGCAAGTTGATTGTCCTCCTGCCCTCCTGTCTTCTGGTCTAGTAAGGATAGTGTTTGGCTGAAGCCTTCGGATTGTATGATTGCAACTTCCTGCCAGTCCTTCATTCTCAGAACCACTCTGTTCTAGGCTCCATCTTGTCAGAACCACACATTCTGTTAACAGCAGATGAGGCTGGAAGTGATGTCTGGGGACTCCTGGCAGCCACAGTGGGCTGTAAATGCTTGAAGGACACACTTGTCTTGCCTTGCCTGCCTAACCATCACTCTATCTTTCCCTCCCACCCTCCCTTCTCCCTCCCTCAATCTTTCTGTCTCATCTACTCCCTGACACAGCCCTCTGCATGCATACATATACCTCTTCAACAAAGATCCTCTTGTGAAAGACACAGGAAAGCTTAGCCTCTGTGGTTGTCCAGGCAAAGCATATTGCTTAATTGGAGGAAGTTAGCACATATCTGGCCTAATCCTTAGGTCTACAAAGCATGGGCATCCCAGAAGCTTCCCTTAGTTCGGGCCTTGAAGTCTATAATCTGCTGACGAGACTGCCTTTCGATTTATGGAAAGGGGTCATATATTTTAGTGGTTATGCATGGCTTAAATAATGTTTAATGCTTATTATGATTCCTTAGTGTGACATTTCTGCTGAGTTTTATATTTTCCTTTTCTCTCTCTTCAACATTTTTTTTTCAGTAAACGGTGAACCAGTTTTATTCTCCTCCAAACTTGAGTGTTCCCTTTATGAGGGGATTATATATATATATATATATATATATATATATATATATATATATATATAACACACACACACACACACACACACACACACACACACACACACACACACACATATTCACAGCATAAGTTTTAAATCTTGGACACCACAAAGATTTTCTGCTTTGTTCTGTGTTTGGTGTTTGCAATTAGGATTTTGACAGAGAAATGGACCAAAGGTTTGATTATTGTCTTGTGTTCAGAATATTAAGTCTGTTCTCTGTGTGCTATTACCCTGTGCAGTCACATGCATCCAGTCTCCCTTCTTTAGGAAATGAAAGGACATCAAAACTACTGTTGCAATGTCACCATACAGTTGATTTTAAAGAAATCAACATCACTGCAACTCAGCTACTGTCCTTCATTGATATTTAGGTGATCACCCATTTGTAGTTACTGTAGAGGTTAAAAGTTCTCTTAATGCCTTGGGACCAACCTTTAAGAGTCAGCCATGAAATCTGCATTTGCAAAGATTAGAAATCTAATTTTCAGCTTAAAGCAGAAAGAGAAATAGTTGTGATTTTGACTCAAAGATTCCAATCACTCAGATGTCCATGGAATTATGAAAGGATCATTTTATTTGGAAAAGGAAAAAAATTCAGAGTAGCATGTACATCATGGGTAACACAATGAATAGATTATTTGAGTCATGTCCCTAAGAAAAATGTAAGCCTTCTTAATTGAACTATCTTCAGCTAGCACCTTGCCTTAAATTATAAGTAAGATTTTTTTTCCAAGTGTGAACACATTTGTACAAAATGTAGGACCTCATGTCAATATTTTTTACTTGGAAGGCTTTATTACTATACAATTACTGACCTATGACTTATCTCTTAGGACTTACACAAGACTACACATGCGACACACACACACACTATATATATATTTCGTAAAGATTTGCCTATTTGTATGTACAGCATAATTTATCTGTCAGAAATACCAACAGAATGAAATATTTTCTCCTAGTCATAGAATTATCTTCAGTTTGATAGATACTAAGTACATGTGCTACTACTTATCATTCATGAACCTGAAACAGGCATTACTAATCGATCACCACCTTCTTTCCTGCTGTGAACAGATGCAGGCTGCCAATACTTCTCAACAGTCCTCTAAGCAGCCACTACTGATCAATCAGAATTGGCATCAAGATGAACTGCCCTTGCCATTCAGGGAAATAACCACATAAAATTATAGATGTGATTCCCTGGGGTAGTGAAAATGCCAAAGCCTGTTATAATTGCCTCTTCAAAGTGTGTACTTAATACTCTCTTCCCTATCATTACAAATACAAAGGGTGAGGTCATGCAACACGTATTCCATCAGGAGTAAACTTCCAACAGTGTTTGCATTTCTTTGCACCACCAAGATCCAAATGGTTCTGCACAGGCACACAGAAGCACAGATGCACTCATTCACTTAAGGCAACAATGAGATTCTTCACTAGGGCTCAACTCAGTGCTATTCCTCTACCTGCCATCCAAGAAGGACATGTAACATTTACAATACAATTTCCCCCCCTATTAAACTACTCTTGGTGGGGGGGTAGAGTGCTTTGAATGCTTAGCCTTCTGTCCTGAATACTGACAGTAAATAGTACCCATCCCTAGAAGGAAATGTTCTTAATCTTAAAGGAATTATATTTACAGAAGATGTAACCCTATGTTACATCAAAATAATCTGTGGGGGTGTAGTTAAAGTCATAAGAGCCAACCTTTAGCATTACTTTCAGATTCTTTTTGGATCTCTACTAAATTGAGGACTGCAATTTATGAGCACATACTTTTTTTTTGGTTAAACAAACCCCAGGAAAATCATGTTTGTGCATCAAAACCCTGTTATTAAGAGATCAAAATGTAAACTTCTTATTAGAAGATTTGAATTTGTTTCCAACTGTAACAATCTCTTAGAATTAAGAGTGATTTTATATTTTCCTCAGTGGTAAGGCAACCACACCATGTTATAGGTGGAAAGGACAGTGACAGCTTATGGCTTTTGTTTCTGTAGATCAGTTATTTCAGAAGAACAATGGATTCTGAAGAGCATGTAGTGATGTAAGAAACTCATAAAAGAAAAATGTATACCAAACATTCACTGTGAGTCAGAGGTGGGACCCACAACTAAGGAAGTCTTGGTTAGTACTGGGAACACAGTGGAAAGAGTGGCCACCAGAGGCCATCCCAACAGCCATTCATACAGAGAATGATGTTTGATATTTGTTAGGCTGTCTTCGCTTCCAAGTGTACTACAAGGCTATAGAAGATGTACAACTAGATAGTAGCTTATTCCCCAGGAATGGTTTATTTTGAGTTGAAATAGGATTTTCATTTTATTTGTTTTGTTGTTGTTTGTTTTCCTTGTAGGGGTTGAATCCCAAGTCTTATGTATGACAAAAATATATTCTATCATTGAGTTTTGCCTCTGGCTATATTGTTTATTTATTTAAAAAGAAAGTTCTATTTATTTAGAACACATACCATATTTTGGTATATGTAGATGTTTTTGAATGACTAAATGAAACAAAGTAATATATACATTACCTCATGTGCTCATTTGTCATGCTAAAAACACCTAAAATTGATTACTGGCAATTCTTAAGTATAAAGTGAATTGTTATTAAATATAATCACCTGTTGCACATGAAATATCTTGAATTTGTTTGTCCTGACTGAAACTTGGCATCCTTCAGCCATGTTGTCATCCATGAAAGAACAGCCCTCTTTTTGGGAGTGAAGTTATATTCCATTGTGTGAAATGTGCACTGTGTTTTCTTTACCCATTTGTTCCTTGAAGGACACTTAGATTTAGAGGCAATTCTTTGGAGCATGTCTCTCATTCATCATTGATACCCAGCAACTAATACATTGTTAGCACACAGTAGGCACTCAATAAATACATGATGTCTAGTTCTATTTATATAAGGGAGTAGGAAGAAGCAATATGGATAAACTATGATGTTGCCTTTTCCTTTGCAAAAAGGAAAAAAAGTGGGCTCCATTTCTGTGTTCTGAAATCCTTGTGTTTGCTGGGTGTGCAAAATATTTGTTAATTAATTTCAGAGGTATGTATTGAGCAAATTAGAGAAATTAGTAAGTCAGATATTAGCATGTATAACAAGGAAAAGTATCAAGGAAGAAAGTAATTTTATGATGCTGTGGTTTGAATATAGAAATGCAATAAACTATTATTTCAAGAGTGAGATGGTAATTGTGGTGATTTATTTGGTAGAAATGTTTTGCTTTAAGACAGGGGCTCCTGTGTCCTATGCTGGCTGGTCTTGAACTAACTACATAGCCTTGAATTCCTGATCCTCCTGCCTTCACCTCGTTAGGACTGGGAATAGATATGTGTACCACCAAGCCCAGGTTACTCAATGCTGAAGATTGAACCAGGGCCCTTGTATATGTTAAAGTGTTCTGCCAACTGAGCTACATTTTTAGTCCAGTATATACATTTTGTCCATCATTTTTCCTTTTGACCAGCCATTCCTATATCTTGAGCAAAGGCAAAGAACAAAGAAGATATTTCGGGAGTGGGGGGACCAACCAAGTAGCAAGAAAAATTCAAGTGGCCATGAAGTGTGGGTGTGAAGATCTGGAAGTACTTACTCTAGCATTTATTCAACCCAAGAAAAGTATTCAGTGACCCTAGCAAGATATGAGCTTCATCATGGTATTGTGGACTATGAGCTCACTCACCAGACTTTCTGGCTGGCTAGCTAAAAATGTTCTTTAACTCTTCATCCCCCTGCCTCTATTCCATAACCCGGACTAGCTACATTCTACTGAGACGACTCCATCTTCCTTGGATGGGATTTCTCTGTTTTGGCTTCATGCCAAAGGTTAGTAGGTTTTGCAAACTTTGGTAAAGCCGTGGGAAAAGCAAGTTTTACCTACTGTCAACCATCATATTTTCATATCAGGCAAGGAGAATAAGTTTAAGTGGTGTTACAAAGCATATTTATTTATGCAGACGCTCTTTTTATCCTTTTCTCGACAGGATGTTGGCAACACACTTGAAATTGGGGGAAATGCCACATGTTCCCATTTCTCAACTCCCTTACTGCCAACTTTGAATTGAGACTATCTTCAGGATTTTGAATATCTTCAGTAGTGATTTACTACTACTGTGTGGTGTAGCCATGAAGACAAAAGAATTCTCAAACTGAGGCAGACAGCACCTTGTAATTCTCTTTCTGTCTTGGTTTCTATAGGCAGGAACAAGAGAGATGTTGCTTCTTCCTCTTCAGATTCAACCTGGCCATCTCACATCCTCCAGGAATGCCTGGGATTCCCATCCAGCCAGATGCCTGTCCATTGCCATCAGGGCTCCACCATTGACCAGCTCTGTAACCTGGGTCTAGTTGTTTGATTTGTATTGCCTCTCTTTCTTCATCAGTAAAACAGAGATAAAAGCAGAGCCTAATGCCTAAGGTTGTTGCCGGGATTTAAAGAGATTATGAGAGTTAAGGGCTCAGGACAGTACTTGCATCTAGTGAGCAGGCAATAAATGCTAGCTGTAAATTGCTGGTGTGACTGTTCTGCCTGTTGTGTGTAGGCAAGAAACAATTGTCTCTGTGCCCCGTGTTGAAGGAATAGGACAATAAGGGGAGGAGAGTAAGGTTTATCCAAGATTAGGGTCTGACATTCCATTTTCTACTTTGTGGTCTGGGGAGACCCTTCTCTCTCAGTGGCAATGTCCTTGTAGTTGTATTCTATGACACCTGTAGCCGTTTGTCCCAAGTTAGCTGTTTACAACAACATAAATGTCCCACATCACAGCTCAAAGTCAAAAGTATGAAATGTCTTCATTTAAGCCAAACTTGCAGTGGAGTCGTGTTCAACCAAGAAGTTCCTAAGTAGAATATTGTCTTTTTTCCCCCCAAGTTTCTAGAGGTCTTCACTGGCTCATGGTCTCTGTCATCTAAAGTCCTTGTGTCAGGCTGAGTCTTTCACATGCCCCATCACCATCTTGGTCATCTACTACTGTTCCACTTGTAAGAACCCTTCCAATTACAGTGGAGCCACACAGACATCCAGAATAACCTCTTCTCCAAGTCAACTGACTAGCAAACTTTCTCCCATCCTCACCCTTCATTCTGCCTCATCACTTACATTAATCATCTAGCTCCATGCTAGCTAACAAACACGAAGTGCATAGCCTGTGACAATACAGACTTATCAAGGCATCTATAGGGTCACGGTCTCTGAAACCTACAGTTTCCTAACTTCAGATGGTTGGTCAGCAATTCTCAGGGTTTCTTGGCTTATAACTGACTTGCTCAGATCTATGGAGACTCCCTATGATCTGTGGAATCTATGGAGATACCGTCCAAATCACTTAGCATCCTTCTCTGTCACTCTTTACAAGGCTGTCCTCTTATAGGGACACCAGAACTGGTGAATTAGGAACTCACCCAGCTTTAGCATGATGTCATCTTAACCCCATATATTCACAGTGACATTATTTCCAAATAAGATCACATTCTGGAAGTTAGAGAATCGAGGTATTTCTGGGACTCGGGGAAAATACACAGTTCAATCCATGTGTCGTGTAACTTCATACTGTCACGGGCGCTAGGGCTCAGGGCATGGTCATCTGTATCATAATTGCACAAACCTACCTCTCTAAAAGCCACCCTCATTCCTTATTGGATAAGATGATAGCAACACAGACAGAGAAAGGTCAGTCAAGAAATGACTGCTTGGCCTCAGCTGTAAAGTTTCCAATTCATACGTGAAGTATAGTGTTTAGCAGGGTGTTAGTCCATAGCAATGGGAAAGGGAGTTTGAGAGACAGTAGAAAAAGGAAGAAATTGAATCCTTGACAACATATGGTCAAATTTCATCTCAACTGAGCTTTCATTTAAGGTGTCTGAATCCGTTCTTGGAAGTGTCTTTTCCCCTCCTGTTTAGTGTGTTCACTCCATATTGAATTGCATTTCTCTTCTCCACCCCCCACTCACCACCAGCTCCCTTCAGCTGGCATTGGACTCTCATTCTGCTGATATTTGAAGTGTGGCTAGGTCTCACTTTCCCAGCAAAATCCTTTGTTCCCCAGTATCGATCCACTAATTATCTATCTAAGCCCCCTTCTGCATCCTTCACCTTACAAAAGAAACAACAAGAGAAATTAAAGGCACAGACTGAATGAGCAAAACACCTTCAACCTTCATGGCATCCCTGGGAGAAATAAAGAAAAACTGCGTACAAAGAAAGAAGATAATGTTCTCCAATTCTTTCCATCTGAAAATATGTAGTTTCATTTCACTAAAACATTGCATTTTTTTTTTAATTTTGAGGACATTAATTGTTACAAAATAGACCTTACCATTGACTTTTCTTATCCTGAGTGCAAGTCACCTAGAAATAAACAAGGAAAATAGATTCATATTCTTGGAGATGTGCTCTTGGATTTTTGTGTTGTCATTTTTTGGCACTGACCTTAATGAGTTGGCCATTGGGTTTCAATTTTTGTTTTTATCTATAGAATGAATCTTTAAATGTATTGAATTTGCAGGTTTGTGTAGGGTTTAGAAAGTGGGCAATATAAATCAAACACTTGCTATGCTTTCTATTACCCAGTTGCAATGTGTAATACTGCATCCCTGTCAGTCAATGATCCCTATTTTTGTTACTCCATAGCTTGCTTTATTGGATCTGCTACAGGAAGCAAAGCATCCTTAGTGTCCTTTCTGTCTGGTCCTGGAACCAGCTCAGACTCAGCAGAGAGATGCCTGTTTCTCCGAGGGTTTGCCTTGGACATGATTGTACTACGTTTTTGTTCAGCAAGTCCGAGCCAACAGACTTGGCTGGTGAAAAATTTAAATCAGATCGGTGAGAGTCAGCAATCTTTCTCTCCCCCACTGTTCGGCTCTGCACCTCTGCCACCAGGTCAGGGAAATCGGCAGTCCTGGGGAGCAACTACAAAGCTGTTTCCAGAGCCAATTTCCTGCTGAACTGTGTGTTACACTCTTAGCAACATTCCAAAAATTATACTCACTTCAAAGGCAGCTTTGATGTGGCCCCCTCCCTCCCTTCTCCCCAGCCTTTGCTGAGGAGCACGTCTCCAGGACTAGAGTTCACCTTGAAAGGCTGAGATGCCTCTGAGCAGAGCTCTGCTCTTCCTGAGAGGGAGGGAGGCCCCGAACCAGAGGAGAAAAGAAAAAGGTAAAAGAAAAGAAAGTCTGTGGGGGGCCTCACTTATTCTCAGTAGCCCACTGCCCTTCACTTGGCAGCTCCACGCCTTCTCAGGGTGAGCGAACCCACTAGTCTGGGTTCACCAGGCACTGAGCAGCAACAGCTGCTGCGGACTCAAGCATTTTCCATCTTTCCTAGTTGGGTGTTATCTTTTAAACCGGGAACAATAAATGGGTGTCTCAAATAAGGCTATCTTTGGAACTTTGGAACTCTTCTCCTGGGTGAGAGGGGACCAGGAGGACGGAGCCCTGCTGGTGTGTGATGCTGTGAGTACCAGCTGCGCACAATGACTCCCTGGAAGGAGGAGCATGCATGGGTGCTTCGTTTGCCTTCTTCCCCAGATGCCCTTCTCTCCCTTCTACACCACAGTTTGGAACCTGAAGTGAAGCAAGATACCTGCCTGCCAGATATGTTACCTAAGAAGTACAAACAAGTATGCAAATCCTACTTCCAATCCAAGAGAAAACTCTCAGATGCCAAGGCACAGGAATAGGGTGATTTCATGGGAATTCTCCATCCATCCATGCCAGAAGACCACTCCATTCTCTGCAAGTTATAGACCAGCAATGCCCATTTTATTTATGAATTGAAATTCTTACGTTGTCTCTAGGAAAGGGACTTTATATAATAAGTTACTGAGTCCCTACCTCAGATAAGGAAGAGATTAGGGAGACTAACATGAGCCGATACCTCAGTGAGGAACAGAAGGTACGGCTTGGTTGGTTGTGGCCTTGGAAATCACACCTTCTTGTCTGAGTCTTAGGTTCCTTTCTCATAAAATGGGGGTATGGCAATAAGGGTAAATGACTAAAATCCATCGAAAGCATCTAAATTACATAGTTTTTAACCCTTCAAGTTCAGAGCCCATTTGAAGTGACCAGCAACAAAAGAAGCCATTGCCTGCAGAGCACCTCATTCTGGTCTGTCTCACTGTGTCTGGAACGCAGCCTTGTGTTTAATGTAACACAACTGGACTGTGCATTGACTAAACTGAGTTCACTTTAAGAATCAATGGAATCCAGCTTAGGCAAGGTAACACATGCCTGAGTCGAGCACTCTAGATGCTGAGATGGGAGGATCTTGAGTTTGAGACCAATGTGTGCTACACAGCAAGGGCCTACATTTCTACATGCTCATGGCACCTCTCTAAGGGCACCCCTGTCAAGTGAAAAATCATTTTGTAACCACTCTACCATTATTCTATTAGCACCATTGCTGATACTGGTTTTATCACCCCCAATGTGTAGTATAGTTACTTAGCGCAAACTTAGTGCTCAGAGAAGGTTAAACACTAGTGGAATGACACATTGCCTGCCTTTCAACACTTTGGTGTCTATATGCATTTTTGGCATCACATCTAGGAGATAAAGATGAGATTATTTATATTTCTCTGTTTTACAAAAGCCTCACAGTTATGGTAAGGGAATAAAAACAATTACCACCAGTTCCTAGAAAGAGGCTCTGAGATGTGTGCTAAGCAATCACAGAGCACTTTATGAATGTGGCTGGCTCCCCAGGACCCTCTGCATCATGCTGACCATCCTGGTAATTAATAACCACCCTGACACTTGAAGCCTATCAGGAATGAGATGCTGCCCTCGTCTGAGAGGACAGCAGGACATGTTACCACCTGCACACCTCCCCGTAAGCTCTGCTTGCTGCATTAGACAGAGCCACAGCTGAGCCCACAGTTTGATTTTTGTCACTATAAAGTCAGGAGTAGAATTGACGGTGGAGCAATTAGGAATGAATTCTCAGATCTTGACTTATCAAGCACACTGCCAGAGAAGGTGGCAGAAGCCATGTGGCGTGTTTTGGAAGCTCGGACAGCGACCTTGCAGGCTGACCTTACTCTAAATCTATCAAAGAGACCAATACACATTGAGCTGACAACCAAAGCAGTTTGGAGGATTTTTTTTCTTCTTCTGGGTAGCCTTTAGGCACTCGGAAGAGAAAGGAGCGGAGGAATGAAAGCAATATGGGGAGTAAAGTTACCACAGGAACGAAATGTTCTTCTGAGCAGCTTGAAATGAGCATAATTTGGGTGAATTTCTGCAGTGGCGGGTTAATTCATAATTTGGTTTGCTGAGCAATCAACAATGTGTTGCTTGTATTTTCATATGCCGGGAACATATGACTCGGCGTGTGCAGGCGCGTGGATTATAATGCTCCAGTACTTTGATACCCTCACTAATGTGCAATCTCTATTTCTTGCTTTTGTCTGGGGGCCTCTCATATTACATTTAGATTGTATCCTTTATCATCCTAAATTGACATTTATGCTTTTACTTCTATTGTTTCCCCAGCTTCTCCCTGGTATGGATCAACAATTTGTTTTAATCTGTGTCACTTCTGTTATCTCCCTCGACACAGAGGCACAGTCATCCTGCACCACCACCCGCCTACAGAGGTTGTGTTATGGAGAGTGTGGCAGGGTCCCTCACCCTCTCCCACTGTCTAAAGTGCTAGCGAATGTTAATTGCTTTTCCAGTTAGTTTATAAGAATGCAGAAACCACTGAATGCAGCTTGACTGCTTTTGATGAAAGTAATGGAACACTAGTGCCTATGAATAAATAAATCTGATTTACATAGAGGACTATTGTGGTCCTGGATGGGAAGCTGCTGAATGCAAGCAAATTCTAGTTTAAGGACACATTATTCTTTGGCTTTTATTCCAAACGAGAGAGAGGAGCTCATGTTTCTTTAGTTTTCCAGAGGGAAAGGAGAGGCGATCCCTGAGCCTAGGAGAAAACTGCTTTCTGAGAATCTAAAACTTAAGGGGACCCATGTAGTTTGGAAAGAAGCTGTTTTTGAGTACTTAATTCCTAAAATCCCCCTTATAGAAAACAAAGAGAATAAAAAGCAAGGGGTGAGGAACTGATGATGAAAGAAATAGGCAAAAATGTTTGAGTGCCTATGAGAGTGTACAGTAGGTTTGACTCAGGCTTCCAGAATGGGTTTCAGTCACACCCACTTTCCTCCTGAGTTGATTTTGTTTCCTAAATTCTTGCAAGTCTTTGGTGACTGGTAATGGAATAAACAGAGACAGACTTTTCTTTCAGATGAGGCAAGGTAGCCAAACAGGAGCTTCATTCAGGCCACACCGACTGGTCCACTGATCATAGCTTCCTGAGAGCAGAGAAAGAAGGAACATCTCTTTCATGTAAGACCCATGACATCCCGGCACCTGCACTTCGGAATATTAGAGTTGTTCTGGAGTGTGGAGGAGGAAGAAGGATGCTAACAGTCCAGACAGACACCCTGACTAAACAAGAAGCAAAAATGCCAGGACTCAGAAGTGACCCTACTGGTGAGAACAAAACATCAAAATGCAAATGTTCAGAAAAGATTTGTTCTGGGACTTGATGTTTTTATAGGCACTAATGGGACAGCAATGGGCAGAACAAAGTTTCAGCCTTGAAGGCACTCTTGACTGTTCTCACCCAGCTGTTGGCAAATCTTCCCCTCAAAGGAGATAAATAATTAAGGTGGGTCTTGAAACTTGAATTCAAAACTTAAGTAGATAAGTTTTCCAGACCAAAGGAAGAGTTCTCTTTGTATCTACCATCATTCACAACATGATATTATAAAGCAATGAATGTTTACCCCAGGAAGCCCAGGGTGTGAAACAAAATTAGGTAAAAAATATCATCAGTAAAACCAAGCAATGGACACTTGATATATTTTGTTCATTTCAGGACCTTCCATTGGTAAATGTATTTTGAAATCAAATTATTATCCACTATCACCCATGTCTATCTTCCACATTTTTCCCAATCATTCCTTGGGCCCTGATGATGTATCGATAAGCTAAAGATTAAATATGAAATTACCACAAATCTCAAGCACTTAAAGATGTATGGACTGGAGCTTGGGTCTTCTATCAAATCAACCATCTAGAAAATGGATGATTTCACCTTAACATTAAAACTCACTGGCAGTGTCTTCATCTTATCCAGTTGGTGTTGTCCTGATAAGCCATAGTGAGCAGAGAAAGAAATTGTGTGATAAATTATAGAACAGACATTGGAAAATATACTTATTACATTTGGATTGCAAAGATTTCACTCCTTGTGTACAGAATAAAGTGTTTATTTTTTAATGCCTACTTTGGGTCCAAATATTTTAGAGTTTCAAAAGAAATGCTAATATTCAATTGGCCCCAGTCACAAGAACTAACTGCCTAGTTGGATAAATAGCATAATTAAATGAAGCTCTATTAAAGAAAAAGAGAGAGTTTCTTGATCAATATGAATAATCAGTAATGGATCAAAATTTATTATGACCTACACATTTTTCTCCTCCAGAATTACATGAGGAGCCCAGATCCTTAATCCATAAAGTATAGTCTGTGAACCAGCACACCAGGAGTCCCCAAGGAAGATTCGGGAATCAGCCAAATCTTAAATCCCTTAGGTTGATGGAGTGACACATCGCACTATGGTAGACAGAGAGCCTAACAGAAGAAGGGAAGATCTTACTGTGTGAAACAGAGCTTGCTGAATAGGAGATATGAAAATAATGATAATTATGATGATGATGAGCAAAATAGTGGCTAATTTAATTGAGCACTTTTTATGAGGATTGTACCAAGCTATCTGGACAGCTCTGTAGGAAAAGCATGTTTATCTTTGCTTTTAAAGTTAAGAAATGAAGACTGGGAATTTTAAAGAACACTCTTTGTATTTCAAAGTATGTAGGTGGCATAGGCAAAGTGAACATTCACATCTGTTTCTCATCTTCATCATGTGAGTAACATCCCTTGTATCCTGTAGAAAGGATCATTCATATTGGAGGATAATCTTACAACCCTGAAAACGTAGTGAGCCATGAGGAAGGAGCACCCACCCCCAAGGAAGAAGCAAAGTATGTCCAGAAAAATTATCTTTTAGATTCTTCTGCCATAGGCCCTCCTTTGTGATCCCCAACTTGAAACTATAGTCATCTTCCAATTCTTTTCCCCCATGACCCATGTCCATTGACCTCTGGTTTCTGTTACAATGCACCCTTACCAGCTCTTAGCCATGTACAGCTCTTGGCCATGTACCTGGCTCTTTAAGCCCAGTCTGTTGTCCTGATTCATAATTCATCTGTGGCTGCATCTAGAAAAACATCCTCCCATTTGCCCTAGATAGCTCTAGCCTCTTCATCCTCCAATCTCGTCACCGTGCAGTTACCTTCCGTCTCCTTAAAGAAGACACTGTTTTCTCAAGCCCACCCAACCATATTCACCTGGCGTTGCTAGATACTAAAACACAAGGTCAAATCAAATATGCATTCTGCCCTCAGGAAGGTAACAAGCTTGTGGACAGCCTTCGCATCTCCTGCTCTGATCTCCTCGTCCCTTCCTCAACGTCTGCTCTCCACTGACAGCCACCTTAAACATCTTACCAGCCATACTTTGCCTCTGCTCAGGACAATCTTTTGTCCTGCTGTACTCCTTTCCATCCTTTGACCGCCACTCCATCTGGTCCGCTTTTCCTGAACAACAACTCTCTCTCCTTTCACCTGAAAATGACCCTGGAAATGACTTGTCATCTTCAATTTTTCCTTACCTATGCCCCTTCCTAGATCAGGATTTGAATTCCTATCTCTGGGTGGGTGGGGGGAAGAAATAAAGAACAGGAAACATTAGAACTGCTAGCAGATCCAAAAGCTTTAGTTAGCACCTGTGTTGAATATATGACATTTCCAATGCACTGCTCCTAGGTGGTCCTGTTGCAATTACCTGTACAGTCTCAGAATCAGGTTGGGGTGACTTCAGATTAGAATTATGTCTCTAGGGTTTGTTGACAGACTCTGGTCATATTTGGGCCATGTAGTAAGTGACTCATTTCTGCCTTGCAGCATCCCTGTAAAATAAGTATTCTAACTTGTTTTACTGATGAGGAAGTAAAGCCAAGATGTGGAGAATACCCTGCCCACACTGCTCCCTGCCAGAGCAGAGTTAACTTAGAGTTATTTCAAGAAGGAAGGCCAACATTTTTCATCCTCCTGGGCTGCCTCCCTAGCACCTCTCTCTCTCTCTCTTTATCTCTCTCTCTTTACTATCAAACTTTCTAAAGGTATCTCCGTATTTATACAAAGAGGCATGGTGTGACTGTAAAGCAGATATGCCAGGAAAAATATACCTGCAAGTGAATCTCAATATATTCTGATTGTGCTTATGATTGTGAACACACCCTTGCCTTTGTGTGCGGTCTGTGGTCTGTTGTGAGTGTTCGTTCACAAAGAGCGTCACGTCCCAGGTCTCCTGGTTTCTGTTATCTTATCTCCTATGTGTACCATATAGAGAAAAGGAGGCTTCATCTTAGCTCAGAAATCCGGCTGTGTTATCTTCCCACATCTAAACAGTAGTTACACATTTGTCTTCAAACATATTCTTTACAGGTGTGTAGAATCAGGTGCAGTCCCTGGCTCTTGGGCTTATTTAGCTGAGATAATAAGCAAGGCACTCTTGCTGCTTCCTGTGTCAGCGTCGTGGGGACCAGCTCTGATCCATTTCTATCCATGGGCACTTGCCAGAAACCACACAGACAAGTCGATAGGATGCCCATTGATGGGCCAAACGTTGTTTTTCTCGACAGGAGCATGCAGAGTCGGCAAGTATGTCCAACTGGCTAGGTCTGACCTGTCAGCCAAGTTTTCTTTCTCCTGGCAATAGCTTAAAGATGGTCACATATTTAGAGTTTGTGACATAGTTTATCGCTTCTTTCAACTCAGGGTGACAAAAGAATGAGGAAAGTAATCCCCAGTCCCAACAGGACTCCACAGGAGTGGAAGCATCAGAGACACAAGCAAGTCATTCCCCAACACTATTCATCACAGCAAAGTCAGGGGAACGCCTGGAGATCTTGAGCCTGTGTCTTGTCTAATGCTGCTGCTAGATGCAAAACCTGGGGCTTTTAACTAAGATCTCACTCTGAGTCTAATCCACATTGGATTTCAAAATGTGTCTCCAAAGACCTTTCTTACCATGCCTTTAGGTAGAGAAGAGTAAAGTGCTTAGATATTATGTCTCTAACCACCAGAATAACCAATGTTTAAAAGATTGAACAGTGAGTGCCACAGTGATGTACAGTGCCTCACAGAGCAAGGGGAAGAGAACCACTTAACACTGTAAGAAGATGCTGAGCCGTATTCTTTTTCTGATCTGGTATCTCTTTATACAATCAAACACACCTACAGCAGTCCAGCCCCAAGTATTGACCCAAAAGAAATAAAAATATATGTCCAAATGAAGACATGCCTGAATACTAATAAAGGCTTTGACTCTCAATAACCCAAACTGGAGACAAGCCACATGCCTGCCCATAAATGAACAGATGATAACACCTTTTACTAGGCAGGCACAGGTGGGGATGAGCTGCTAAGACCTCAGCGATCAGAACCATTCTCCAAAAGCAAAGGTAAAGAAGTCAGGCTCGAAGCAGTTCTTTCTCTTCACTACATTTATACTAGTTTAAACTAGGTGACTAATTTATGAGTCTGTATCATAAGTATGGCTTCTATGGAAATAGTGGATAGTGCCTGGAAGGAGGTACAAGAGAACTTTCTGGAAGGACAAAAGTGTCTCATGTCTTGAAATAGCTGATAATAAAGTGGATGGTTATACTTACACAAACTTTTCAAATTACATATGTATGATTTGGATGTGTAAATTTCACTTGAAGTTTTGAAAAGGAAAGAGTGGTGTGGATATGGTTATGAAAACAACATAGGGGTCTTTCTTGGTGATGGAAATGCTCTCTGCCTTGCATGTGTCAATGTTAGTATCTCAAATGTGGTACTGGCTAGATACTATATACAAGGCAGTGTCTTTTGGGGTACCTAGACAATAGGGTATTTGGCAGTTTAGTGCATAATTTCTTACAGATATATGTGAAACTGCAATTATCCCATATATTTTAACTGGGGCTATTCCTTTGTGGATAGAATACTTGTCTCATAAACTAAAGGCTTTGGGTTTGAGTCTCTAACACCTCCTTACCTGCCTACATGGGCCTGTAGTTACAGCTGCCCCAGCGGTAGAGCTGGAGGCATAGGAGTTTGGGGTTATCCCTGGCTTTAAGCAGCCCCTGGCCACCAAAGCTACACAAGACCCTGTCTCAAAACCACCACCACAATAATTAGCTCATCAATTTTAAATAAGTTGAAGCAATACCAAAGTTGCTATTAACATCCTGTTTGAGTTTTATTTTCTTATGTTTCCTATTCCGTGCGCGCATATGCGTGGGCACATATACACATATGAAGGACATGCATTGTAGGAAAGAGACAAAGAGGGACTTTACATGTTTTTCAATGTGCTTTGATTTTTTTAAATGTCTTTGGATTCATGGTTAAGCATCCATCCCTTCAATAGGACAAGCCTCTCAACTCTAAGACCAAAAATCTCTCTGCCCCTCCCCACTTTCCTGTGATTTGTAATTTCATAGTTGTTGTGTAGTACAAGCAAGCCCTTTCTTGAATGCTGCATTATTCCTGGACTTGGTGGAATGAAGAGTACCTTCTTGGAGCAGCTCTGCTGCTGGGTGGGGGAGGGGTTGCCACTTGTGATTTTGCATGTCTCCCAGGTAATGCAGGGATACTAATGCAGTCTCCTGGATGCAAAGACACCAACTGGGTTTATGTCACTCCCTTGGTGGCCCTAAGTGCATAAATCAATCCTTATTTTTATACCAATCCATATGGCTTGAAAATAGCTTCCATGCAGTGGGAGAACAGGATGCACATTAGTTCATAGAAAGCAAGCAATATCAGACCTCTGTGAGGGTGGATTTTTTTTTTCTTTAATTCCTAGGAAGCCTGCCCTGGTTTGGCCAGATTGGCCAGAAACAAGAGTAAATGGATCTGCTAGCCATAGTAAACTTAGTGTCAGTCAAGATAGAAGCAGACTGACTGCCTTGGCTTGCCTATGGCTGCAGGATAAAGTCTGATCACCACTGTTGGCCAGTCTCCTGGGCTCCTGCCCACACCACTCTCAAACACATCTAGCCTGCTGGATTCTGCCTTAGCCAAACACCTGCTACAGTGAAGCTGTCATTCTGAATTATAAATGCCAGTGGTTGTAAAGGTATAGCATAGAATAGCCAAATGCGTAGTGTTTGGGGGAGAAGGATATCGCCAACATTATCCCCGTGTGTCAGTGATGTCCGGCAAGTGGCTGGATGTGGCCTTTTCCACTTAGCAGAAAACGAAATCAATCATAGGTCCTCCTCAGACCCTGGGGATAGAAGGCAAAGGAAGACTCTCTGGACAAGTCTGGGAAGATACCCCATCACTCCTCATCTTCTAGTAGCATTTCCTCACACTCTCTAGGACCCTGCAAACACCTGCACCTTCCATCACATCCCCACTACATCAAAACCAAATAGTTCTTTGTCCCAGGCCCTCCTGATTCTGAGGTTTTGATAGGACACTGGGTGGTCATTAAACTAATTGGATAAACATGAAGTTTCAGCTGATTCGAAGGTGCTTGTTTCCTCTAGTCCCCGAAGGCCATTCCTAATGTGATCATGGATACCATGACAGATCTGTGGGAAAGAGGTGCTTTGGCAGATAGTAGAGTTTTCATGTTCCCGCATCACATTCAATGGGAAGAGCAGCACACTGAATCACAGGGTGACTGCTGAAGATGGGGCAATCTGCCTGTGTCATTTCCTGGCACACAAGACACCAAAATATTTGTTGGAAGAGGACGTGAAGAAGGGCAAGATAGTTCTTAGAGTTTCTCAAGCATTTGAAAATGCCTCTTAGAAGGTGTTAGAGCTTGCCTTGGCTGCCAATGAAATTACTAGAGTGTTGAAAATTTTGAATCCATGCAAAAAAAAAAAAATCATAGGAGTTTTCAAAATGTTATCATCTTGAGAATTGACTTCCAGAACACCATGCCTACTCCCCTTCCCCCTTCTCAAGTTCTGCTGAAGTTATCTGTCTCTCCTACAAGACTAAAAACTCCCTGAAGATATAGAGAGTGTACCTTTGTCTTAGCAATGAGCCCAGGCACAAAATAGATGTTCAATAAAATGCCTATAGAATCTATCAAGCGTTATTTCTGGCTGGTCTTCAAAAAAGATTACCCCTAGAATGGTGTGTCAAGGAAGTTGCAGTCTGGGCTGAAAGGGGTTTTAAGGGATGTTCTCCAGTGATCTTGTTTCCAATCCCTTTGAATCCTTGCATGGGAGAATGGGTTCTAATCAAGGTCAGCCATAGGCCACAAGCAAGAAAAGAGTGACAAAATTGGTAAGGGAAGATTTATGAAACCTTTCTTTATGGCTCTGGGCTACATTTTCATGCAAGATAAGAATGTTGTCCCTCAGATAGGAGCACAAGTGAGCAGTTCAGCTCTGTCTCTCTGCCTTCTGTCCTCTTCATGCACCAATTCTCAAGACGATGCTGTTATCTCGCCAGAAAATACAGCCCAAAGCATTACAGATGTCTGGTACAAGCAGAACACATATTAATGGTTATTGCTTAAAGAAGAGGCATGCTCAGATCTCTTTACTGTGCTCTGGGGAAATAGCAATTTTTACTTTCTTCCAGAGAAGACCAGAGACGTGCAAAGATCAATTGGATTTGGCTCATCTCAGCTAGAGGGGGGCTTTTCAGAGGTAACGGAAATGGCAGGGCTGGCATGAGCAAGACACATCCCCACAAACACGGCTTTCTTCACAGTTAACTTTTATGGGAGAGGTGCTTACGGACAGACGCTTGGACGCAAAACTTCCCCTTTGCTGCAGGAACAAGTAAATTGGACGTGGTATAAAGAATGGTGAAGCATCAAAGGCAAAGGACTTTGGGCAGTTCAGTGGAGACCCCAGGATCACTCCAGAAACTGAGATTTTTACTCTCCCTTCACAGTTAACTCGTTTTATTTGAATTAACGAGGTTTGCTTTCTCTTTTTTCTTTTTCTCCTTTTCATGTGTATGGGTGGGGAGGGTTGTGTTCACAAATATGTAGGCTCACATGTACGGATTTACTGTGTGCACATGTGTGTGGAGCCCAGGTTTAGTGTACAAAATTTCTCCTCTGCCTTATTGCTAGAAGCATGGTCTCTGGGTCAACCTAGAGCTCAGATATCCAGCTAGTCTCTTTAGGGTTGATTTGTTGTATCTCCACCTTTCAGAGCTGAGCCGCTATACCCACCCATCTTTTACATAGGATCTGAGGATCTGTACTCCCCTGGCCAGTGGGGCAGGAATTTTAACCACTTAGCCTTTCTTCCCAGCCCCCCATTTGAAGTGTGCTTCTTTATTTTTCCCCTTTTGAAAAAAAAAAAGTTGATGCCTCAGCAGTGAATGAAAGGGGATAGATAGTTGCTAGACAAGGTGTTTGGAAAAGAAAACATGACTCCCTTTTCAGGTGCTATTAATTAAATCAAGCTAGAAATTCCTTGGTGGCATTTTGAATGACTAAAAGTGAGGTACTGGTTTTGTCCTGGGAGAAAATATGTAATTTTAAACAGTATGTGCATACTGTGCCACTGCATACTGCTAGCAAGGGTCAATATCAACTTTAGCAGACATGTTTGCCCTCCTTTAAATCCTCCAACAGCAATAGATGCCAAACTAGTGCAATCTCATTCTCACTGAGACTTTACAGCATATGCTGTGGGAATAAAACAGCACCTTTGTCCCCTTGAAAAGCATTGCCATTTGTAACCACCCGAGAGCCTCTGCTATGGAGCTTGTCAACAGCAAGAGGAACTTTTAAATTGCTTGCCTTTGATGAAAATGTAATTGTTACCCATGGAACTTCTCTGGGAAAATAAATCGGGACCAAATTCCTGCTATGCAAACAGATATATACCATATCTCCCTGAATCAGCTCTTTTTCATCTGAAGCAGGGCTACTGTACGTTATTATGATGTCAGGGTTTGGACTTGGGAGAGAATGCTCTTCTAATAATTAAGAGGATATCCAGGATGGAATGCCTAATCCCTAAGGGAAGGTGAAAGATTCCTCTTGGTGGGGCCTCAGAATGCCTGCAAGTTGGGCCACATGATGGCCAGAGAAATATCAGGGGTGTGTGTATGATCCCTTATTGCCAAAGTGTGTGAATGATACCAGAAGGGAAAGTCCCCAATCCTATAAGCCCATTTAAAAAGTAATGGTAATAACATGAAGCACCTCGTGTAGAGCAGGCAGGTGGTGCCTCAGATGTTCCTGGGGCAGAGAACGAGCTTCCTGCCTTTAAAAGTGATTGATTTTTTTTTTTAGAGAAACGTGTCAAGAGTACTGGCTTTCAAAATGATTTCACTCACAAGTGATGAGAAATAACATAGACAGCTAATGGCTTCAGAAACAGCTAGATTATTTGACTCTGGTTTGCATAAACACTGCGTCAGAGATCCTATACCACCACCACCACCACCACCCCTCTTTCCTTGTGGCAGATCAATGCCTGTCTTGGAACTGGGGTTACTCTTGCTTCTGAAGAAATGAAATCTGTACCCCCCCTCTTGTGTGCAGGGCATCATCTCCTCCTGGCGTTCTTAGCCCAAACTCTTTCGAGTGTTCTAAAGATAGCAGTGTGACATTTCTCTTTCAATATAACCCAAATAGTCGGCAAGATAGAAAACACCTGAGAAGAAAAAGATATGTTTGCTGATTTTAGCACCAATGTATTGAGCTTCGCAGGTGAGTGGTTACAAGCAAGGCCAGGCCTACCAAGGGTACCAGCAAGGATGGAAGGTGCCTTCACCTCCGGGGCTTTTAATTTATCACATGCAGAGCACCTGTGCCTCTAGCCAAAATCCTATATTTGAATGTTGCAGTCCTCTAAGATTGATTGTGTCTGGATGGAACATGTGGTCATTATATCCTAAGAAGGAAGTCTCATCGTTGCCTTGTGTGATTGAATCCTCCCACTGGAAGTTTCTCCAATGAGCTAACATGGTTTAGAGATGGCATATGTTTACTTCAGGTATCAGTCTGGTGGAATGAGCCAGAACTGTAGTCTGGGATCAACACTTACTGAACTTACGCATTATGCCTGTTTATTTCATCATTCGTTTGTCCAAACAAATATGCCTGCACATGTAATAAACACAAGCATATATATGTAAGATTCAGCAGATACCCGGTTTATAACACATCCACGCACTTTTGTCTCCAGAAAGCCTCCCAGGATGATCCACCAGGTCAAAGGTGAGAAAATGGGTTTCTGTAAAAGTCCAGATAGTAGAGATTTTCATACCTTTGCGAGCCACCTTGGTCTCTATCACACATCCTATTTTATAGTCCTTCAAAACTATGAAATCTTCCTACCCCAGAGCCAGAATATGGTCCCCTACCATACTCTGTCATCCCCAAAGCTGAGCTAAGTGTGGCACCTTTTTACTAGGCAGCCAGTATATCACCCAGAAAACACTTTTAAAAGAAGACCCTCTTGGTAGCCTTGGCTGCAGGGCCAACTGGTGACCATTTTCCAGTCTCCACTTGATAGTGTCCATCCTCTATACTGTTCTGTCTCCCTAGGGAAGCCAAGCCTGTATGCACAAGCCTGTAAAAATGTTTTAGGTAAGCCTTTGACAATTTTGGTGTCCTGGACCATAACCCCAAGTGGAGAAATAAATTTTTTAAATTCCCTCTTAAGTTCTCCAAATGGAATTTAGAAAGCCTTTTCTCCGGACTTTGTTAGGCTTCATCTGGAGTCCTGTTTGGTACTCGTTTGATGCAGTGTTAAGCAGATCTAATACCCCTTCAGAGATGATGGGGGAAAAAAAGAAAAGGAGGGGGTATGTGACAGCACAGGAAATTAAGCCCAGAAGCAGCCCCAAGACTGGCAGCCTGACCTCAAGGAAGGGCACAAAATGCATCAAAGGGAGACTCGGAGCTACACTTTTGCTCTTAATCAGTTGTCAGTCATCAATTAAATGTGAATTATGCTCATTATACCCTCTCTAAAACTGCAGCCAAATTCAGCTTCCAATTTTGAATTAACATATCTACATGGTGTGGTTCAACAGAAATATCAAACACTTGCAGGCAGGCAGTTTTGATAATATGGAAGGTTCACTGGTTTAGACCTTGTCAATTATAAATGGTGTGTGATAAAGAAGCATAAGCGTGACCTGGGACAAGAGCCACAGGGCCACCCCAGCCAGGACTTGAGACCAGTTATTTAACCTCCCAAAACCTCAGAGTCTTCCTTCTGCATAATGGGGACCTCCCACGTCCTATGGGATCTTTGGGCCAATGAACATGATTATCCACGAAAATTTCTTCACAGAATTTGACAGTAAGTGCTTAGGAGAAGCCAACTATTATTTATTATAATTGTTCATATTAATGAATATGTGCAAAAATAAGTGTTAAAGGAGACTTGGGGAAGGTGTGAGTTTGGCAGAAGCATCTGGGATCGCACCTCATAGGAGGTTACAGTTGACTGGGAATTAAGAAAGCAGCTGCAGAAGACAGATGTAGCTGGAAGTATTGACTTCCCCAGAATACACACTTTACCTCTCTGCTTAGGCCAGGAAAAGTTGACTGAGAAGACTCAATCCTGCTCACACCATATTACCCCAGATCCCACTACCTACCTCAAATGTTTTACATTCCCAGTACCCTATAACATTAACTGCTCTGTTCTTAAACTCTAACAACTATATGGGTTAGAACAACTTATTCTTAACTCTCAGAACCACCCCTACCCCACCCATGGAAGAGTTTCATTTTTTTCTCCTGATATTTTCTTTGAAACTCTCCGGGTTAGAATCACACTTCATTTCATGACCAAAACGTACCCTACTGGAAGTGCAGAGATGCCACATTTGTTGTCACCTTTTAAAAGCAAGGACCTGGAAAGGGTTGTTCCCCCTGGAAAACAAGCATGGCTGACAAGTCCAGTCACTGATGTAACACAGAGAAAGGGCTGCTTCAGAGGAAGAAACTGGGACAAGGGAGTTTGGCTGGAGCAATGAGACATCCCAAGAGCCTCTGGGTATTAACCAGACTGGCAGTGTGATTCCTGAGAGGGAAGGCAAAGATAGCACCTGCCTGTCTGCCTCTCTGCTTGCTGCATTACTCCAGCCTTCCCGTCCTCCTGCAAGGCTTTCTTGGTGCAGGTGGCGGTCTCCACTAAGTGGGGAAACTGAGGCTTTCCAGGGCCTGGTATTTATGCATCACGGACAGCCAGCACCAACTCCCACAACAGAGGAGGCTTAGCGTAATTAACCGACGGCAAGCCGGTGTGCAGAAAACACCACCCTCGGATTGCCCAGGTAGGCAGAGAGTGGCTTTTATTGACTATGAAATCTGAAGCAAAGAAAGGCTGTGGGAGAAAGAGAACAATGGATGGTGTTTTAGTCCTGTTGTTCTTAAGAGTGTTAGTGGGAAAGGTCAGAATTCCCTAAATAGCCAAGGGACAGGCACTTACCTGGGGAAAGAGTGGTTCCCAGAAAGGGAAGAGAAAAAAAGTCACATACAAGCAGAGAGAACCTCAAGCCTAACATCTTTTGAGCAGAATATCCTGCCTGTGCTATCATATCCTTGCTAGAATTCTAAGCATTTTCCCAGATCCCTTTTGTGGGACAGGCTCTCATGAGCCAAGGCCCCCGTGGTCAGGCAGGCAGTGTTATTTTTCTGTCTATCCTTCTCCTTTCTGTGAATTCCCAGCCCCATCATTTAAGAGGCCCCCTGGGCTCTGATGGACTGGACTGATGTGGGTCACAGGTGCAGAAGTCGCAGAGACAGCTATGATAATTATGGCACACCTGTTTCCCCAGGTTATGCTGTTTCTATTGGAAACCATGATCCAGAAAGCAGTTATTGGCCATCAGTTTTATAACAAACTCTGGATTGGGGCACAGTCTCCCAAGCAAAATGGCATGGACAGTAAGGAGTATGGGTGATGGGTAGGAAAATAGCACCCATACACAGTTCCAGGAGAGTGTATAGAAAAACATTCATTCTGCCCACCTGGGCAGATGGCAGTGGAGAAAATATTTCTGTAGGTTCTGAGTCTTCAAAACTAAGAAATCATTTGTTAGTTGCTGGCATTCAAAGCACAGAACCTAGAAGCAGGTCATTTTAGATGTGGATGTGACTGGCCAGCCATCTCCTCAACATTCCTAAACCCACAGCAGGCAGTGGTGAGCCATGGCATTCAGCTGGGCAGGATCACTCCTTCCATTCCTCAGCCCTTCCCTTTCCTGCTAGGTCACTCAACTCCAAGCACTCTTCTGTTTCTTCTTTCTAAATAACTCTAGAACTTTTATCTTCTCCTGTGTGTGTGTGTGTGTGTGTGTGTGTGTGTGTGTGTGTGTGTGTGTGTGTGTTGTGTGTGTGTGTGTTGTTGTTTTACTTTTCGTTCTCCATCCCCAGGAGTTCACCCCTTCTTCTGTTAGAGATCTCTTAAGACACACAGAAGTTTCTTTTCCTGGTCACCAATTTCTGTCCCCTGAAAAACTGCCATGTGCACAGTTATAAAGTGGAGTAGCTTGTGAAGCTTTGTGATTTGTTTCCCATCCACTAATAATCTTACACGATGAATAAGGTAGTACTAGTTCAGCAAGGTTCTGGATGGCGTGGAGTGTCAGCAGAGGAGCCGACGGGATGGGGATGGTGTGGCACCGCCATTCCCCTGCCACGCACAGTACAGCTTTTTAACAGCTTGCAATGGAAGCACACGCTCCGGCAAACGATATTCAAATGAATTCAAATACAAAAATGATTAGCAATATGCCAGAAAAACTTACGCAGATGTTGGTTCCCATTTTCTTTTCCTCAGTGCCCCCCCTTTTTTTAAGGTGATAATTTGTTGATCAGATTTTTTTTTTTAGTTCTAGGATGATGTTTAATCCCTCGTTTTTCAGAAAGTGCCTAAAATTTGTCTGTTTCACACAGCTCTCCTATTTAAAGCAAAACTTTCCTATAGACTCAAATGATTCTGTCCTATTCTTAAAACTGGTTTTTGTTGCTTTAATATAGTTTTAATTAGCATATAGAAAGGGCCTTGGTGGTAGAGAACTTGCCTAGCCTGCACATGACCCTGGGTTCAATCCTCAGTGCTTTCCAAAATAAAGATGAATTGCCTTAGATTCGCATACAATGAAATCGGCTTTGCTGCCTACAGTTCTACACTTTAATTCCACCGGAGCCTATGACAGCTTTACCCACACAAAAACCTCCTCCATATTCCTCTTTTACAATCATATCCCACCAGCCAGTCCCAGTCCCCTTGAAGGCACTGATCTGTGACTCTAGTGTCCTTTTAAGACTGTTATAGAATGTTAATCAAACAGTGTGCAACCTTTTAAAATGGACTTCTCTCACCTGGCCGGTGCTGTTGAGGTGTATTCAAGCAGGCATGTGTATCAATAGTTCATTCCTTTGTAATAGCTAATTTCTAGTTTTATAATTTGAAAACTGACATGGATTATATTACTGTTGATGCTGTTGTCATATATGTGTCGCCCATCATGTTCTGATATGTGTTTTAGATAGGCTCAACCCAGCATCTCATATACTCACAATTTTCTAATATCAATCCCCTTGGCAGTTTTTAAAGTCCACATTGTATCCTTACTAATTCTATTTGATCCTTTTTTTTTAACTCCATAATATTCCACTGTATGGAGAGTACGGCACTTTGCCTGCCCATTCACGTGTTGTAAGACATCTGATTGTTTTGGTTTCTAGTGATTTTGAACAGAACATCTATTAATTTGGAGTGAAGCTTTCTAGGTGAGTGTAGGTTTTTGTTTCTTCTGGGCAAGCACCAGATCTGTGTTTATTAGGTGGTAGAGTAGCTGCAGCACTCCAGGAGGCTGTGTTCTTTTCATAGCCTTACCCCATCTCATCATGGTGTAGAAGTAGCTTTTTTTGTCTGCCCAAAGTAAAATCTGTTTCCAGTAATGATGCTCATTTAGTTTTTCATCCCCTCCATTCATTCTTTCCTAAAAAGAAGCAGGAGGTGTCTGCCTGCTTTTCCCCTGTAGATTTTGGTTCTTGCTGTCATTCTGCATGTATTTCAATTATAAAGACACTCAAGTGGTGTGTGTGCATTGTCTGTGAGTCACTATGATGATGTTCAGAGTGTGAGATGTGCAATAGAAGAGGCAGACAGTAAGAGGCTACCAGGTAAGACCTCTTCACCTCTGGTTTTCATCTTGCTCCAGGACTGCAGATGCCTTACTCCTTTCCACCTGCACAAAGGTACTTTGAAGGTCATGTGGCTCCTACACGCCTCTGCCAGAGACGACCCTTCCCAGACATTAGAATCCAGAGCAGAGATTGCTCGCAAGCCTGAACCTTGTAGAGAAAACGATATATCATATGCGTATTCCATGCGCGTAATTGAAGACTCCAGTTCGCCATGCTCTATTATCTAGAATTAAACACAAAAGACGTTGATAAATACCACATTCAGCTGAAAACACAAATGAATCAAAATGTTATAGTTTCTCTCCACAGGTAATAATTAGCATTCTTGTGAATTCCTCTGTGTGCTGTGGAGCATCCTTTAAATGGTATGCTGGGGGGGGGGGGGATGTACTTTTAGACTCCTGTGTATGGAGAGCCAGCAGGAAGGAGACAGTTTGGAAGATAAGATCAGGTTGGGCAAGATTGAGGGTAGTTGTATTTACTCTCTCTCTCTCTCTCTCTCTCTCTCTCTCTGTGTGTGTGTGTGTGTTTGTGTGTGTGTGTGTGTGTGTGTGTGTATACAAACATTTTCAGAGCAATGTACATTTTCATTCTGTGAGCTGAAGGGTGGGTAAAAATGTGCACGGAAAAGGGAGGCATCTTGGTAGTTAATGTCCACAAGGAAACATAAAACGGTGGCATGTGGCTTACACAGAAGTTCGTCAGCATTGGGTAGTCTTTTTCCCTGCCTTCCTACACACGAGGACTATGTATGATGAAAAGTCCCTGCACCCAGGGAAGGTGTTTCATGACTGGTTGCCGCATAAACATCTTGACAAATGGAGATGTGAATGAGAGAATGGATGATAAGTTAGATTTTTAAAAACATCATGCTGAGAGCTCAAGTCATGGGTTGCTGTTGCTGTTTTTGTACAAGGAATTTACAAGGCAAAGGGAATCTTGTGGGGAGAGCTATCCCTTCTTTGGACTTCTGTCACTAGCTACAAAGCTGTTTATCAAGTGACTACTTATATATCACTCTGCTAAGCTCTTTGGAGCAAGAACCCCAAGGGATGAAAATTCCAATACGCCATGCTTAAGTTAGAGAGGCTTGTAAAGAGTTAACAGGCTAATTGGGAGCAGCAGGCATGATTCAGTATACCCTTTGCCAGTATGATCTTGTACTAAACATGCAACATTGCCGCCACGAAATTCCTTACATACATCAGTGTAGTCAAGGGGGCAGGCACCCTTAGGGGTCCTCTGTGACATCATATAAAAGTCCTTAGCCATGCTCCCCTTTTCTTCTTAACCAGTTCTGTTACTTTGTGAGTTACCAGCTACATGGATGAACCCAGATTCACCCTACTGCAGCGCATCAGAAGCCAGCCTTCAGCAAAGCTATTTTAATGCAGCGAATTGGTGATGGAGAGCTAACACTTTCTGCTGGCAGGAAGGGCCACAGGAGATCCTGTTAGTCAGTTTGGAAGTGAAATGTGCCATTCCCACTTGGGTGTATGGGAGGCCTCTGCCCTCCTTCTTTCCTTGGGGATTTCTGCTTGTACGGCACTTGTTGTCATGTTTGGGTTACTGCAAGAAGGGAAAAAATTGCTACAGTTTGCGTGAGATAGAGTTGCATTTTGGCAAAGATACTCACATAGATTTGTTTCTTGAACTTTGAGAGAGTTCAAGCTTCTGAGGTTTGGGACAAATGACACCATGGAGTTGCCTCTCGGAAATGCTATCTTTTCTGTTGGAAGTTAGATGGCTTTTTGATTCTTTTGCTCTTACTGTCCTTGTTGGTGTATAGCGCCTAACTAATTGGTCCAGAAATCATTTATTATGCCTACAGGAGAGTCCAGGACCATGGATCCCAGACAGAATAAAATAGTAGCTTTGCTTTCATGTTGTTTACTTTCTAGTGCTGAAAGATACTTTTAATGGATGCTAATGTACATCAGAGACAGAGGAAACAAAGTTAGGGGGACAAGAGGGCTCCTGAGGGTATCTTCCAAGGTGACATCTGAGCTCAGACATGCAGAGGAGGAAATAGCTACTCAATTATCTGGATCCCCAAGGCTAAAGCTTCCACAAGTGCAAAAGGCCTGAGGCAGAGGCCATGAGAATCTTGGGCCTTTCTTACTTGCTTAAGTGTTTTCTTCCAGAAAAGGCTTGAAACTAAGTGGAAGAGACAAACCTGGGCTAGAGTCTGTGCAATCCCCATGCACTGTCAGGTTTAAAATGACTCTGTTCTTCCAGTTTCCTCTGCCTACACATTGTTCTTCCAAATGGTAGAACGACTCTCCTTTTATCCTTCAGGTCTCAATCAAGTATCATCTGATCAAGAAACCCCTTCCCAGACCTCACTGTTAAAGTGTCCGATAGGCAGCGTTAGGAATGGCAATTATTTTTCTCCACCAAATCTGATTACTTCATGTGAAGGATGACTCCCTCTCCACATTATGGAGTTAAGAATGATCCCATTTGAGGTGATAAATACTAGGCTGTTTCAGCAACGCAAGAAGCCCTGAGAAACAAATTGCTAATTCATGACTTAGACCATCTAAATGTGATGAACAGCTCAGGCCATCAGTGAGTTGCTCAGCAGTGGATGGCAATGATGGAGCAACCTGCGTGGCTCTGAAATGAGCCAGAGAAAGTCACATGTCTGGATTTTACCGTGGGCTGGTCTCACCAAAGCTGGATTGGAGCTGAACCGGGCCAGCAACACTACAGAATCCTCCACCTTCCTCTTGCTGGTTTTCATAGCAATGTGACCACTTCTCAGAGGAGCATGGCTGCTGCAAGATTGCTTGCTTTCTGATGACTTAGTACATATAAGCTGAAAAGGTGGGAAGAAAAAAGGAAAAAAAAAACCCACAGTGATCATTTTAATATTCCACTAGATCTAGAGCCACTTTCTATAATTCATTAGTTAAAAATAATAGGATCTCTTGTTCTTAGAAATGTCATTTGGGCTAGAGATATTTGACTAATGAAGTTTTTTTAGAAATAGTACTTTGAATTGCAGGTTCTATGCTACCTCCACCCTAATTTACTCTGTCAAGATAGAAGAAAAAGATTGATTTAGGCAAAAGCAAATAAATATGGATGTTCCCTAGGTGCTTCTTGCTGATAATGTGTTCTCTTTTTTAAAAAATAGTTTATTTATTTTTTAAATTAAAAGCAATCTTATTTTACATACCAATCCCAGTTCCCTCTCCCTCCTACCTTCTCCCTCCCCCCAACCATCTCCCCATCCCACCCCCCATCCACTCCCCAGAGAGGGTGAGGCCTCCCATGGGCAATCATTTGGGGCAGGACTGAGGCCCTCCCTACTGTGTGGAGGCATTTTCTAAGTGTCTTGTGTGTATCAACTGTTTTTCTGAATAAGCCCATCTTGAGGATGGAAATTTGATGGATGAGGAAGCAGTGGCCCACAGAAGTTAGGCATCTGAGTCCTGTAGACCTACTGGCAAAGCCAGAGTGGTCGGTGGTATTCTGTTGTTAAATTTTTTTAAAAAAAATAAATTTTATTACTAAAAACACTTGTAAGTAAATAAAAATAATCACATACTGAATTATAAATTTATAATTCTATACAACTCAATGAATTTCTATACACTTAGACTAGGCATTCAAACTGGAAGCTGAAAAGTTTCACATTAAATTTTGTATTTTTAATATTGGATATATTTTATATTTTTAATCCACCACCAAAGTAAAAAAATCCATGTCAGAACTAGAGAAAAATACTTTCCTATCCCCTTTCATAACTCATATATATTACCTGCATTCAGTCCTTCTTCATACATTTATATTTAGCTTTCTTGCTCTCTTTTCTTCATAATATACTGTACCCAGTGTGTATTTATTTACATAGATGCATATTGGTTAGATTACATGTATGAGAGAGAATGTGTAGTTAATTTCTTTCTGAGGTTGTTTGACCTTGCATAGTATTATAAAACTTCTAAGTACATCTATTTCCATGAAAACTTTTTAATATTTCTTTACAGATCAGTAGTAATCCAGTATCCAGGCATCCACTGATGGGCAATTAAGTTTATTCCAATTCTTTGATATGACAAATAAAGCAGCCATAAATACAGGGGTAAAAATATCTGTATGGTTGAACACTTTTGACACAATGGCTATATTAATTTGCATCCCACCAACAGTGAATAAGTCTTTTCTTTCCACGTCTCTCTGACATTTGTTGTCACATTTGTTGATGACAGCCATTCTGACTGGGATAGGATGATATCTCAATGTAGTTTCAATCTGCAATTCCATGATATGAATTCAATTGAACACTTTTAAAAAATAGTTGTTAGCCATATATATTTCTTTTCTTGTTCTTTCTCTCTCTTTCTTTTTGAAAACTGTCTATTCATCAGTTCATTTGTCTATTCGTTGTTTGTCAGTTTTATTCCCCTCATATTTAACTTATGCAAATCCTGGTAAATTTTGGATATTAGCCCATTGTCCAGAGTATAGCCTGTAAAGATTTTCTCCCCTTCTGTGGGCTGTGTTTACTGATCATTTCCTGTGCTGTGTGGGGACCTTTTCCATGTGGTCTCATCTGTTGATATTGGACATTAGTTCCTGTGCTGTTGGAGAGCTATTTCAAAGTGATTGCATGCTCCAGTATCTTGAAGGGTGTCCCCTTGTATTGTTTCTAAATGTTTCAGTGTTTCAGGGCTCTGAAAAACTGAAGGAACCCTAGCATTGAACTAGGGATAAACCCTGGCTCTCCAGAGGAATGCAACAGAGCCTCTGGTCTTAAAGACATTAGCTCATCTTCCTACAAGAAAACCAACGTCTTCACATCACATAGGCCTCCCATTTGGTGCAATTTTCTTCTCCGGTTGTGATTACACTGTGCACTTGGACTAGGGTAGGCTCTCTTAACTTCCCTGATTCGCTGCTGGGTGCTTCTGCTCAAGGTCCATAAGGAGGGGGTCCGTGAGCACTGGAGAAGCTCTGGATTGGAAGATGAAAACAACTCCAAGACAGCTTTGTTAGAAACTAATAAGCAATCATGAGCAAACTCCAAAGAGCACTCTCTAACAATGTTTGAGCCACAGGATCTCAGCAATGGGTGATGCTTCAGGAAGTACGGGCAGCACTCAGTTGTTTGTGTGGAGTAAACACTTGCCCCCACTCGTGTGTGTGTGTGTGTGTGTGTGTGTGTGTGTGTGTGTGTGTTCTAAAGATAGAAAAAGTGTTTTTGAAAACACTCCAACACTAGCCTTATACATCCCATTACATTAGTTGTCTCTTGACAAGAAAAGAGATGCAGTCCATGGCCTGACATTCAGCTGACTTCTGTTTATATAGTATGGAGAAACTTTTGTTCTCTTGCCCTATAAGACAAGTACCAGGAGAGATCTGGGGAAAAGGTCACCCAGATAGTAAATAATTCTGCTGAGCTTTGAAGTGAAAATGCGCCAGGATCCTTTATCCCCATCCTTGCCATTTAACTGGGGTGCTTCTGTCACTCTTGCTGTTCATGAATGACACACATCAGAGCTTGTCCCCACCCATGCTCATCAGAGGCTCTGGTTAGAGTCACAATTGTGTTTTATCTTTATTTTGGTCATCTTTCTGATTTCAGAGGGTGAATATGGTAGGAGGTAGGAAAGAAGAGGAAGGAAGGAAAGAAGGAAGGAAGGAAAGAAGGAAAGGAGGGAGGGAAGGACATCTACCACAAGAAAATCATAACCAAATATCTAAGCATCTTAATAGGAAAGAATTCTATTGTGAGGATGTACACACGCGCGCGCGCGCACACACACACACACACACACACACACACACACACACACCACGCACCTTAAAAAATAGTTTGGCCTTTGGAAAACATTATGTTTCATAAGTGGGGAAATATCCAAATTATTCCCAGCTTATTTTCCAATAAGACCTCAAAAAGCTATTGAATGGGCTGGGATGAGAAGAGTTTACATTTTCAATGCAATTCTCTGCTTCAGAGAGTGATAATGCGGGTCAAATAACAGAGAGAGTATTTTCTGCTGCAGTGCAACAATCAACACAACGTTTGGGCGTATTAATAATTTCACTCCTAAACTTCTCGACAGGGAGCTCATGGGTCTTAATAGTATTGTCAAGATCCTTAGGGCAATTGAAAAGCCCAAAATCATTACTTTCTGCTGATAGACTTTTCTTTCCCAGAGGAGCCCCAAATACCTAGGGTAATGTAGATTTATGGAAATGCTCACATACACTCTGCTCAGATGGAACTTGGCAATAAAACAGCATCTTTAGAAAGGCTCTTCTCAAGTATTTCTAGTCTCTCTCTCTCTCTCTCTCTCTCTCTCTCTCTCTCTCTCTCTCTCTGTGTGTGTGTGTGTGTGTGTGTGTCTGTCTGTCTGTCTGTCTTTTGTATGTGTGTGTCTGTGTATGTCTGTGTGTCTGTGTGTGTGAGTGTGTGACTTTATATCCTGATGAGCAGGACCAAGTAAATATTGAGTATAGAACATGACAAAATGATTGGGCAGTTGTGACTCAAGTTCCTTTAGATCAGTCTATATGAGAACTTGACCTTTGGGGGCAGGTTGACCCCAGCACCATAAGTACTCACTGTTAACATGTTAACACTTAGAACATGACACCTGTTGACTGGGCACCCAAATCACGTTTCTTCTTCCTCTGTCTTCCAAAAGTCTCTGCCTGTACCCAGCTGGGTTTGGGCTGTGCAGCAATAGTCGTCTCTTCTCACATGCCCATGCCCATCCACTAGAACAAATCACAGACTTTGTCTTAAACTCTCAGCATCCTTCTGACTCTCCAGTGGCCTGTACCTGACAGGCACCATCTGAAAAATACCAACAGCATCAGAGGCCCTGCCACAAAGCATCACAGAGAACTTGCTTTGGAGAGGGGCATTTTTAGCTCTTAAGGGAAAGGTGCTGTGGGTTGTAAAAGTTGTACCCATCTGAGATTTAACTTTGATGGGCTCCAATGGGGCTCTGCCACAAACAAGACATCAGATATCATGGTCTATAAACCAGAGGGAATCTTCATTCTCATGAAATATCTGGTAAGCGCGAATTTATAGGACAAAAAAAAAAATGATTTGAATTTTCCAGAGACTCCCTGAGGGGAAAATGGAGGAATGAGGGAGGCAAGGAGGGAGAAAAAGAGGGAGGGAGGGAGGGAAAGAAGGAAGAAGGGAAGGAGGGAGGGAAGGAGAGATGGAGGGAGGGAGAGAGGGACTGTTAAGGGGTGTAATGTTCTGAAATTAGACCCTGGAGTTGGACATCTCAGTAAATGTACTGAAAAATACAGTAATTTAAAAGAGGTCTGTGTTATAGCTTAGTTAGGCTATTTGGAAGCAAAGAGGTAGCCAGACAGAACAAGGAACAAACACAAAGCCAGAGGGGTTCAAAGTCACCTTCTACCCCGTCTTGCTTCTTCTCTGTTACAGGACCTCTTTCACAATAGCTATGAGAAAAGTTAAGAAAGGCTTGCCACTGAGTCCAACAGTCAGTGCTGAGAGGTCCCTGATCTCCCTCCAGTGACACTCTCCAAATACAACTCCCTAGGGACTTAGTTGTCCATTCTCCACTTCAACCAGCACTAGCTCAATCAGACCCTGTATCCTCCTGCTGGGCATGTGAAATAGGAGAGACCGATACCTTTCCCTGAAGTAGTTCATGGTGCAATGTAAGACACAGGAGAGCCCCAAGATAATATAAATCCATGCATTGGGTTTTCTAACTAAGATGGATTTAATGTGAAAAGCGACCTCCCCTAAGATGGATTTAATGTGAAAAGCTACCTCCCAGAAGTGGCACAGACATGTCACAGTTCATGATACATTAAGGAGGGAGACTTATGCCATTGAACCAACCTGCCCCTCAGTTGCCTTACCCTTAAAGTAGAGGTCGGTGCCCACTTTCAGACAACTGTGTTAAGTGAGATGAACTATGTAAGAATCTTAGCATGCTAGCAGTACTTATTGGACACATGCAGTCACTCGTTCTTAAGGACTGGAGTTGGCCCTCCAACCCTACTCACTCATGAGTAATGGGAGAGCTGATGAAGCTTTGCTTTCTAAGCCTGTGAATGATTGCTTCTCATGACAGTAATTCCCGTGTTTCTGTTCCATGACAGTGATCTGTTGAACAAATGCACTTGACGTGAGTCTTTTGCCTCTGAGGTCATATGTTTTATGTAATCGTTTCCTATACATGAGCACAGATACTGCCTTCCCTGGTCCTCTGCCTGGGCTGAAGGCACCCTTCCACCAAGGTTATCACCCCTCATATGGGACATTGTATCAGAGATATTAACCAGAGTGGTGCTGGGAACTTAAAAAGGAAGTGAACCTCAGCTCACTTCATCCTTCCCTCCCCCCGCCAAGAGCTGTGGCCCCAGCTTGCAGTACTGGACTACAGATCCCTGAAGTATTGCAGGTGGTTTTGCTTGCCCTGGAAAACCAGCAGGACCACACATGTGGGTCAGGAGTACATAATGCATGCCCATTCTTTAGAGGTAAATCATTCAGTAGATGCTAAGGCAAGGGAGGAGAGGCCAACACCAGTATCCAGACTACCCTATATTTAGAGACAAATCGGGAAATCTCTTGGCAAACACAGGAGAAGGCTGGATGATCCCTCCATCCATCTGTCCCTAGGGTGTTGGCAGAGTGCCACAGGTCAGAACAGGGCAGGACAAGCCAGGACTGAGCTTGCCCTTGCTTCTGCCTCTGTAGACCTAATTGCTGCTCATCACTCAGGCCAGGGATGTAGCCCAGAGGGGGAGGGTTGGGAGGGATTTGGGGAAAGCACAAAAAGAGTGTGCTCTGCAACTTGGTTGTTCTGTCCTATTTCTCCTGAAACAAGCAGCAGGGAGAGGCAGTGCAGAAGGTGGGGGAAGGCAGTTCTCTCCAAAGTCTCACAGATTTGACTGCCATTTAAGCGTGTATGCATACAAACTGAGTCAAGCTAGATTCCTTCTGTGTTGCTAGGTAGACAGCACCAGGGCTGAGGTTTAGTCCCTTCCCTTATGAATGTGCTCTGGCCTTATGTCCCATTGTACATGCCTTGGAGAGGAAAAAAGCCTGGGATCAACTGCCATCTGTGATGCTTACTAAGCTATGTGACTGTGGGTATATTGCTTAATGGCTCTGAGCTTCCCTCACTCTCTCTGTAGCATGACGATGATGACTTACATATCCTACAACAGTAAGTGGGAATACCATGGAATCCTGTATGTTTAGCGTTTGGCTCAGCACCAACACAAGGGGGATTTAATTCACAGTAACCTCAACCTCATTTTGTTGTCAGTAGCAACACTGGTTTTGAATATGGAAATGAATCATTCCAAGTCCCAAGTCAGAGTTATGTTCTTGGAACTGCCTCTGTCACAGCCAGGGGCCATGCCACTTTGTCTTGTCTGTTATAGGCTGTATTTGAAGTCAACAGGGAGTTTTGCCTCTGTGTACTCACCAGGTATCTCCCTCTGAGATCTGCCAGCTTAAAGATCCAGGCAATGGGGCCACGGTGTCCCAGAAAGTGCTTATCAGACTCCAGCAAGCCTAAGTTACTGTGATTTCTACTGCCATTGTCAGTACTGTGGTTTCTACTGCCATTGTCAGTATCACTGGTTATATGAAATCTGTCCTTTGTATTTATCATTATATGTGTGAGTAGCTTGTTAATGCCAAGAATTGTGATAGGTTACTTGTTGGGGGGGGCATGTCAGAGGACAACTTTCAGAAATCAGTTCTCTCCTTTAACTATATGAATCCTAGAGTTTGAATTCAGGTCATCATGATGACCTAAGAGGCCCTATGATAGTATCTCATATAATTTTCTTAATTATCACATGAGAAAGGGAAACTTATGGTGCCCATTCTACAGATAAAGTCACCAACTCGGAAATGCAGAATATAGCTTTTCAGTGACCATGCATCTAGCATATGATCAGAAAGAATCAAAGCCCATCACCAGCATAGTTGTCTTCCAGTACAGTCTACTCTGCTTTTTTAGCCCTAACCATAGGGCTTGAAATCTTGTTCCTTGAAATCTTTGCCCTCATAACCCTTGCTCCCATATAGGATCTAAATGAACAGTGTCCTGGTGCCAGTTTGCATCAAACCAAACTCCAAAGTCTGCCAAAACCATCCCTACTTGTGCCATCTTCAAGTTGCTGTCAGGACTCAGCATGCTCAGAAGAGGTGTGGTCTGTACAAGGCAGAGAGTTCTTAGTTAATTTATCATCTCAGGTTCTGAGGGGGATGCAATACTTAAGACCAACCATGGGCATGTCAGTACCAGAATGAGTGATTTATCAGCAGTTAGGCAGGCCCCTACTTCTCTATTTTTATTTTTTCTCACATGCACTTTATCATCCTTCTTAATCACCAAGAAAAATTGGTACCCACTATAAGGCAAGACAAGGCTGTCTTCATTGGTCCCTGCCCTCCCACACCTCCCAGCCTGAAGGCCTCCCTCCACTGTTTATATAAGCAGAGTACAGTAACAATAGCCAATCATTAACCATTTACTTCCTTAGTTTAGCTAGCCTTAAAAAAATGCTTCCTTTATGTTATCTGAAGTGTGGGTTGCTGCTTGCCTCCACATGTGTTTGGGCAAGTTTGCCAAAGTCAACAAACAAGAGAATAGATGTGCCAAGACTTCAGTAGGTAGATGTATGCTAGATGTAATAGGACTCAGGGAAGGACTGCTTTCTTCTTCTTAAATCAACCTGGAAATACTTAGGACAAAGTGCAGAGCTGGTATGTGTGTCAGAATCAACCAGCAATGTGTCCCATGAAATGTCTAAACCACAGTAGCATTGGCTATGCTGTCACAGAGCAGACAGAAGCACACATCCACATATCAGTGTTTACACATATAGGAAACATCCTTCCTGAAAATCCAAGTTTTTCTACAATACTCATCTTCTTTGGTTGTTGATAGTAGACCCAATGAAATAGTTCCTTTTTTCAATGGTGAAAGGTCATCCAGAACCTAAAAACAATGTCTGGTTCTCATTGTTCTGATGATGATGATGATGATGATGATGATGATCTGTCTATTATTGAGACAGAGTCTTGCTATGTAGGCCAAGTTAAACCTTCCAGTGACTCAGCTTAAGCTCATCATATAACTTGTGTGCCATATAACTAGTCAGCACAAAGCTTCAATGACAGTTGCCTTTTGCCCACTAAGTAGCCTGCTACTCTATAAGCACTTACCTGATACAATTATTTGTATTTAAATTACATTATTGTGTAATCTTGCATCAATAATATGTACCACAAGGTAGCCCAATAAATGTCTTCAACTTAAGAGTGGACATTATGGTTTTTTGACAAGACTGACTTCCTCATTATCTGTTTCATCATGGAGTGGAGCTGCCCATCACTTTAGAGAAGGGCTTCTCATGTACTTGAGTATTCTGGAAAGCGGTAAAGCTTGTTGACAGCCATTGTTTGGATCTTAGCAAATGGAAAACCTTCCCAAGCATCAAATCCCAGAATGTCCCTGAAGAAAGCTGGTGAATGCAGAAGGTACCTTGGGGTCATCAGCTGCCATATTAGAGAGACATTTACCACAACAATCACAAGGTGCCCAGGTCAAACTGAGAGTCACCAAAATAGCAGAATGAAGAATCTGAAACAAGTGGCCATGACAGCAAAGGCCATTGCTATATTAGATGATAGCTAGAGTTGATGACACACAAGAGAACCGGATGAGAGCATGTACTTCTAGCCTGTTGTTGTGACAGCAGACATACTCATTTTGATTTTGAGTTTTGTTTCAGAAATCTACATTTTCATAATATTCACACTGAAGTTTACTGACCTGGGATCATTGACCAGCATAGCTGAAGTCTGAGTTGCTCTAAATCTGTGTTCCTTTTGAGTTACAATTTGTCTTACCCATCATCTTTCAACCCTGAAAGAACAAGTGTTCTCTGCACATGAGCTGATAGACTGCTAGGCCATTGGGGTAGCATGTTTAATGCCATCATCCTTCCTCACCTCCACAGTGATCTTAGTGGGAAATCACTGCTGTTCTCTGTCCTTTGGTGCATGAGTAAAGCTGAAAATTAAATGGGGATAGCATGCTCCAGTTTAAGCGGCTAGAAAACAGCAGGCTCAACCCTTGAATCGAATTCTTTAGGTTTTTCTGTCTTACCTTCCAACTAAATTCTCATCCTACCCATTTTCTCATCACTCCATGTTCCCTGGTGGTAGCATAACCACTCTGTGTAGTATCATTAGTGTCATTGTTTTTTGATCTTGTGCACCTATCTGAAAATATGGCCACTGGATAGATACATGAACAACTACAGTCAGCATTGTAGAAGTGAGCACCAGTGACAAGAACTGTTTCTTCAGTGAGGTGCCAGATAATTTTTGTTTTTGCTGTCATCAACAATCTATTTGCAGTGAAATGGCATATTGCTTCATAGGAGAGTAGAGTAAATGAAGAACTTGGTGTTCTTTCAGCTTCCCCTATTCTTATTTCTCTGTTTTCTTTTTCCCAGAAAGTTCTAAGCTTTCTTTTATAGGTGAACTAGATAGATATTCTTGACCTCTCTTCCAATTAGTGTGGATGCTCATTGTCCAGTGTATTTGGAACATATCACATGACAGCCAAATTAAATTGCCCCAGGCATCACCCCCTGGAGACCTTACACACACACACACACACACACACACACAGGAATTCCACCCACTCCCAACACAGATGGACAATGAAGCAAAGGCCACACAGCTGGAATAGGCAAGGGAAACTTTGTGGGGTGAACAGACAGGAAGCAGGAAGGTCTGGGAGCTCATTCAGGGAATTCAGTTCTTCACTAGGCCTCTTTGTACTTGGAGAGAGTGTGTGGTCCAGGATGCTGGGGGTGGGAGCTGGGGGGCAGAGGAGGATGGAAAGTTAGGGCTGGGAGCAGGGAGTGTGGATTCCCCTTGTACACTGACTCACCTCATCTTCCCCAGGCAAGTCTCTTAATTGCCTAACTAATGGGAATAATGACACCACTTGGATGGGAGTTGAGAGAGGGGGGAAAGAAAGGCATGAGAATTCATTAACCCTGTGTGAGGGGCTTGAAGAGTGCCTCTCAGAGATCATTATTACATCATTTTGCCCCTTTCCCACCTTTCCCCACTAATAGGAGACAGACGAATGCTAAATAACTATGTAATAATACATTACTAGTCAGACAACAATGCCAGCATATGTAATAGCCTGCTACAGCTATGAAACTCCACCAAAGATGTATTTAAAGTGTCACCGCTGCCTAATGTAAAACATGAATTACAGGTTCATTTGGAGGACACGATTTAAAATCTATACAACCGCACCTTGGCATTTCCCACAGGGTTTTAGCTTTAGTTGTCTTTTTTTTCTGAACATTAGGAAAAAAAGTCCCCAAGTAATTTCAACCCAGAGATGCTAACTTCAAGGAACAGTTTTCTTCTATTCTCTTCCTTTCTGTTTTCTTCGGTGGCAATGGCTCCAAACCTACTATCTTTTTGACATGTTGTCTTTCCCTCAGAGTGCTTCACAGAAACCCCAGAATGTAGATTACACCTTTTGGAGATATAGCCTGGCCACATAAGGAGACAAGTAGTTGAAATTTGTGTCAAATTGCTTGTTTAAATGACTTGAGCCAACTTCTTAGAGCCAGGACGGCAGGGGCTGGGGATTTTCAAAGTTGGCAGGGGCCAAAATGACAAGGCTCAGCAGTCACCTGGTGAGCTGCCAACACTGACTGGAGGCTTCAAAAAAATAGACTTTCTCAAAGGACACAAATTAAAAGTCAGGTTTCAACATCTATTAAAAGGAAATTATAGGCTAACATCGCATAGTAAACCGCTTTTGCTTTCGTTACGTTTAAAATACAGCATTGTGCCGATGGAGAACCCGTTGCTACAAAAACCTTGGGCAGGGCTATCCTGAGTAGAGATATTTAGACGGGGACATTTTCAGAGGCAGAGTTCTCATGTAAGATAAAGGATTTCTATATTTGAAAGATGGGATGTGATTTGGAGCAGGATCGTGGTCTCAAATAGTGATTTCCCTTAACCCTCTGCAGACTGTTCTCAAGATTCATCTCTTCATTGAGAGCAGTTACCAGCCTATAAGTCAGAGAGAGCTGGCATACTCTTGTTAGTGTGTGTGTGTGTGCATATATGTCTTTATGCCTGTATTTATCTATTTATTTTGAATTGTCAACTTCTTTAAAACCCAGGAAACTTCATCCAAACGTACAGATCTTCAGTTCAGTGTCCTCTACCCAGCTAAGAGACATGTTTGCCTTAAGCCATGGCAACGCTGACCTGAAGCCTCTGAAGAACTCTTCTTACCCATTCCAGTTCAATCTTGTCCACAACTGGAATGCTTTATTTTCCTACCTAGTCACACCATGATTTAAATGCAAGGCCTCTGTCTCTCTCTGTCTGCCTCTCTCTCTCTCTCTCTCTCTCTCTCTCTCTCTCTCTCTCTCTCTGTGGGGTGTGTGTGTGTGTGTGTGTGTGTGTGTGTGTGTGTGTGTGTGTGTGTGTTCGCCAGCATGCATGTGTTGCCTCTGGTATCAGTTTCCCCCTATCCAGCTTGTCTCAGACAGTGTCTTTTGATGTTTACCACTATATAGGCGAGCTGTCCTGAGAGTTTCTGGAAATTCTCTTTCTCTTTTCACAGCCTCCCATCTCACCATAGAAGGGTTATTATTGTAGATGGGCACTATTGTGTCTGGCTTTACATGTGTTCTGGGAACACAAATCTAGATCCTTATGCTTACACAGCAAGCACTTCACCCTCCGAACCATCTCCCTGGCCCAGTCACTGTGTTTGATTGATACACAATAATTGTACAAAGCCATGGGATATAATGTGATGTTTCAATACACTGTGTGATGTTTAAATCCACGTAGTTAACACACCTACCACCAGAAACATGGAACTTCTCTGTGATGAAACATTCAAGAGAACATCCTGTAGTGGAAAATATACTTTATTAATGGCAATTATTACTCTACTGTGCAAGCAGAACCCCCAGAGCTTGGTCTTTCTGTGTTAACTGTCTGTGCCTCCTGGCCAAATTTTCCCTGTCTCCCATCTGTACAGTCTCTTGTAACCATTATTGTATCTTCCACTCCTACAAAAATAGCTGGGTTTGTTTGTGGTTCATTTTAGAGAGCCTAAACCTTTAAATTTTACCAGGAAATGGAGTGAAAACTTGTCACAGGCAGAACCAGCCTTGAGTGTACTGTTTCTTCCATTGCAATTATCAGATAATTCCACTGACCACGCATTCCTTATCCAGTCACACTTTCTAGCCTGGACCCTCTTTGCTCTCTTATTGATGCATATATATAAATACAAATTAAAGCACAGTATTTGTTTGTGACTAGTGATACCGGGTGTTCTATGTAGTCCCACCTGTAACCTCAGATTTGTGGTTTTCAGTCACTGTGGACACTGGGGACTTTGGCTGCAAACCCCACAGGTGCAGAATTCCTGAAATTTGGAATCTGCAGGCCCTGATGGCTATTTCTCTTTCCTTTCTTCCAGGTCCTCCGAACCACCACAGCCAGTCAACTCTGAGGCCCCCATTGCCACCCCCTCACAACCACACGTTGTCCCACCATCACTCTTCTGCCAACTCCCTCAACAGGAACTCACTGACCAATCGGCGGAGCCAAATCCACGCCCCAGCTCCAGCACCCAATGACCTGGCCACCACACCAGAGTCCGTTCAGCTTCAGGACAGCTGGGTGCTAAACAGTAACGTGCCACTGGAGACCCGGTAAGTTCTTGTCTCCTACTCTAAGTCACCTGAGTCTCATGGCTCTGGGTGCCTCTGAGTTCTGGTTGGAGAGACATTGCCAGCATAAGGAAGACAAGTTTAATGCTTCCTTGTCCCTTGGTAATTTGACCCTGGACAATAGGTTGATCAGTATTTCTTTGTTCACATGTGTCTCCTTTTTAATGCTTGTTTACTTTCTTAGGCAGCTCTTGTGTACCCAACTAATAGAATTAGCATAACATAGTTTTACTCAAAGGCTCATGGGAAACATGCTTATAAGGGTATATTGACTGAATGCTGCTGATAAATTATGCATTTGGCCTTTCTTGAAGTAATAAATGAAGACTCATTTGAAATTAAGTGTTTGGGGAGAACTTGAAAACAATCCCTGATTCCAGACTGACAGAAGTCTAATTTTAATTTATATTTCATCCAACCTGCTGGCCCACTTTACTCCCTCCTGTACACACTAACAGCTTGATGGCTCTGGGGCAAAGAGGGATGTGGAAAAAAACAACAAACAACAAAATGGGAGGTACTTGTGTTGGGAAGGAAGACTCTGAAAATTATCCTCAGGTCTGGCTTTGTTTTGTTTTTCTGTTCTTTGGTCCTTTACCCACCTTTACTTCCAGTCTTCTGAAAACCATGCATTCTTCAGTAGGCTGAAGGAAGACCCTGGGGACACAGTGTGGTAGACAAGACAATTGACAGCGAAGGCCATGAGTAGATTGGTCTGATACCCAGAGCCTCGTGGCTCCATCCCTGCACACCTTCTGTTTGTATGCTCCAGTTGTTTGCTTATCAGAAAGAGCCACAGAGGCACCCATTTGTATAGACCCTTCAGAAAATTCTCGTGTCAGTTTTCAACTTCAATAAATTTAGGTTTGAAGAAGAGAAATAATCTGCAGTGTTTCTGGTAATGACCGGTGGAGTTTCTTCACACATCTAGAAGCAAATTAGAAAGCTGTAATGTGTGGAGTTGTTGCTCACCTATGATGTCTTTAAAGTTTAAAAAGTAAGATCTTGAGCATCAGTAGATAGTACACCTTTGCTGCTGCGCTCACACCAGACTTTTGTTTTCTGGCAATTAACTCATTGTTTTCATCTACATCTTTAACCCTAATCTCTAAAGCTTAAAAGATATCAAGGCAGTAAAAATTATATCTATAAGTTATACAGAATAGATGATTCTAAACATCTGTGCTAATGCAACAACCCTGATAGCAATCCTAATAGCTATGGCAAAAGCTACTGGTCACCCAAGCTAGATGAGATGGTCTGCCCCCCCACCCCACCCCCCACCCCCGCATTTACAAACCACTCTGGTCTTCAGCCTCTTTTATTCAGTAAATAATTATATATGACAAATCATTTCTGGGTAGAAAGAGATAAAAGAGAAAAGGGGATGAGGATGTGTGCCTGCCTTGCTGTCATTAGTATTAAGCTTTTATTGTGCATTTCATATGTACACTAGTGTGCATTTCCTATGTGTATTAATACATGCATTCAAATTATCTCAGTCAAGTCAGAAAGTAATGCAACAAGGACTAAAGACATGATTATTATTTCTTCTTCAAAGATACAGAGTTCAGATGTAAAGGATCATTCATGCAATAGGTCTGCGATTTCACAGAGATGATAAATTATGAGGGAGCCTGGGTAGAGCCCTCATGATCCCCACACAGTAAGGGAGGGAGATGTCTGTTTGGGTGAACAGCTGTGAACCTGTGCCTTTTACTGTAGATTGTCTAATTTACAGGGCCAGATCCATCAGTCTGCTACTTGGAAGAACATATATAAGAACATATATAAAGGCATGTATGTGGTATACAGCTGTACATGAACACAGAATGTCCATGCACATAAAATAATGTAATAAAAATATTGAAAAGGACACATATAAATATGCCTCCTGGCTGCAGATGAAGTCAGTTGGTTTCCCAAGAGAATTGTTGTCAAGAACCACTTATAAAAAAATGTCCCCTTACTGATCACATGGTTAAAAAGGCCCACAAAAGCAGTGGGTCACACGCTGCTGTCTTGAGGCACACTCTCTCAGCACCTGATCTCTGCTCTCTAAAGTGCTCTTGCAGAGCCCTTGCACAAGTAGCATTTCTCCAAGGACCAGGAGTCTTCAGTGATGTCCTTGGAAAAGACAAGTAAAAGACAAACTCTGCACATAGACAGAATCTCCAAAACCTTGAAGTCTATCTCAAAGGAAAGAGAAATAAGGTCAGCACCTGCTCAGTATGTTCAAGATCCAAGGATTAGAGGCTGAGACTCTCTGGTCCAGTATGGGGAGAGTCCCAGAAATCAAGCCAAATTCAGACTTCATGTGTCTGAGCACAGAGAACTTGAATGTACAGGGGACTTGCCCATGAAAACTTTAGCATGAATCCACAGCACCTTTGGAACCTATGATATTCTGGCATGGGAGTGCAACTCAGTGATTGAAGACTAACCAACCTTACATTTGCAAGGCTCTGAGTTCAATCCTTAGCACTGAAATAAATAAACAAGGGCTGGGGGATGGGTCAGTTGGTACAGTGCTTACTGCACAAGTGTGAGGGCCTGAGTTTGAATCCCCTGTGTCCGTGCAAAAAGCGAGGTACCATCACATACATCTACAACTACAGCATGGGGGTTGAGATGTGGGAGGAGGCAGAAAGACCCTTGAAACTCATTGACCAGTCAGCCTCATTGACAATGAATCCCAGGTCTCAAAAAGCTAAGGTGGAGAGCAGTTAAGGAAAATACCCAACATCAATATCTAACCTCCACTGACAGCTGCATGCACACCCACAAATGCACATGAGTGCACATACACACACACACACACACACACACACACACACACACACACACCAAACAAAATTGAAAAAAATACCATGAATCTGTATAGCATATAATTTCAACATAACTATGGTTCCACTAGCCCAACCTTATAAAAGGAAAGCAAAAGAGAAAGGAAATTTTAAAAAGAAGAAATCCTATTATTATTTTAAAAACAATGTTTATTTTCTCTCTTGTTATCAGTTAGGTTCTGAGTTCCTAAGAGCAATGTTAGATACTGAGTAGGTCATGAATAAATCATATGCACTCCTCTTTCAGGTCACACACAACCCGAAGAAGGGGTTAATAAAGACAAATAAACAGAAAGAAAGCACACTACATATAATAACAGGCAATGGAACTATGAAAGTCACAGTGATTGTCACAAAAAAAGTTTCACAGCTTAAAAGCCACTAGATTTGCATTTTTAAAGATATGTCAAGGTCTAACCAAGTAGAAAAATCCAAGCCCAATTGTGTATTATTTATTCCCATGACCACTGTTTTATATATACATATATATATATATATATATATATATATATATATATATTATTGTTAACAACTGGGAAATAAACAAACTCATTCATTCAAATGCTAAAGCAGTGAGATTTCAGTTCTTACCCATGGGTGTATGATAGCAGGTGTGGGAGTCCTTTGTAGGCATGTGATGCCACACAAGGATCACCATGCCTCTTTCATGCTAAATAAGACTCAGTTAATCATGTCCTAGAGAAAGAACCATTGAAGGCAAGATGTTCTGGAGGCTCATTGTGAGGTAGTCACTAATTGAGAACAGGAAATGGAAATTTACCAACAGCTTCATGACCTCCCCCTCATTCATTCCAACTTCTGGGAGTGATGGATGAGCTCTATACTTTGGAGGTAATGAACAGGCATCCTGCCATCCCCAGAGATGCTCAGCCAAATGCCGGTGTTTCTTTTAAACCAGTGGGGACAGGTAGATCCCTACCATTCACCATTCAATGTTGTTATCCCCCCCCCAGGCTCAAAGGGGCCTGTAAAGTCTTCTTCAAACCATATGACACTTTTCAGTTTGTCTTACAACATATAGAATTGGAAGTACTGATTACAAAGCCATAGAAAAAAAAACAGAACCAGGGCTAGGGAGGGAGGGTCAGCAGTAAAGGGTTTGCTATGCAAGCCTAACTACCTGAGTTAATGTAAGAGTACACCAGGTAGCCTGTGTTTCTAATTCTGCCACTGGAGAAACAGAGACGGATTTCCTGGAGCTAAATGGTAAACTGGGCTAGCCATACTCATGAACTCCAGGTTCAGTGAAGTACTCTACCTAAAGATAGATAGAAAGATAGATAGATAGATAGATAGATAGATAGATAGATAGATAGATAGATAGATAGATAGATAGATAGATGTAGAGGGTGATTGAGGAAGACCCCCCAATCAACTACTAGATTACACACACATACACACACACACACACACACACACCAACTAAAGCCAGGAGAGCTGGACGCATAAAAATCATGTAAAGAGAGCTCTATGTAAATGTTAGCTCCAATGGAGAACAGTGTGTAAATTCTCACTATTGGAGGCCGTTTATGTATAAGCCATAATAGGTGAGCATCCTACAAACTGGATCATACCCCCAATGCCATGAGCCATAACATAGCAGGCAAAATCTAAGCACATGATGGAGGACCTCAGTGCAAGCAGCCTGTACAATAAATCACCACCCTCCATATTCCTCCAATATAGAATCAAGTCGCCATGTGCTTCCTGCCTGCCATCTCCTATCACCTGTCTATTCCTTCTCTGCAGAAAGGGCCAAGGTCAGGAATCTTCCTACTCGGCAGCTTCTTGGGAAGTGTCAGAAGTCAGATTCTCTTGTCTAAAACAGTAGCAGTAGCTGGGTGACAGAATCCAACTTCCCCTCTGTTTTGCTGAGACAGGCTTCTCCAAATCTGTCTGCGTAGCAGGTGACCGAGGAGAATCCCTAAGCAGGGCAAAGCTTCCCAGATTCTGAAACTCTGGGAACCCTGATTTTAATCATCCACACCATCAAGTTATAAACAAGTTTGCACATTGCTTTTCAAGATGGCCATCCATTTTTCATTCTGGAAATGTCTATGAGAATGCCTACTATGAGTCAGCCACTGAGAGCTCAAACGCACACAGAAAGCAAGCCTTGCCCTTACAGAAATGCTAGACAATGTGACACAGAGCACCAACAAATGAATAAACTAATGTCTCTCTCATAGTGAAAGTGGCAAGTGCTTTGAGAGGTATAGAGAAGTCAGACCCATGACAAATGGGTATCAGTAAGGCTTAAAAGAGTTCCAGGGCTAGGCAGATTGACTTAGTGGTTAAAAGCATTACCCATGCAAGCCATAGAACCTGATCCCCAGTACTCAACCAATAAGCCAGACATAGTCACAAGCATCTGTAATCCCAGCATGTCTATGGGAAATGGGAGGTGCAGACAAAATAATCTCCAGATGCTCATGAGCCAGCTAACCCATTTTACACAGTGGTGAAGGAAACCATGTCTCAAAACAAGGTAGAGTGTGGTGATACCATGTTTATACTCTGACAAATTAAGCTTGCCTAAATATCAGAGAAGCAGAGCTAGCCACTAGCTAACCACAGAGGTCCAGAGGTCTGTACAGATAGACAGGACGTGAGATGACTGGGCAGAGAGAAAAATATAGGCTGGAGGGGACAGGAGCTCTCTTTTTCAGTCTGACAATTTCATAGAGGTAAGAGCTCTAGTGGCTGGCTGCTCTGCTTCTCTGATCTTTCAGCTTTCAACCGCTAATATCTGACTCTGGGCTTTTATTATTAAGACCTATTAGAACTCATGTTACAGTAGAGAGATGAAGAAAGAATCTTGAAGGTTATCCTCTGGCCTAGAGAGAGAGAGAGAGAGAGAGAGAGAGAGAGAGAGAGAGAGAGAGAGAGAGAGAGAGAGAGAGAGAAGAGGGGGAAATGGAGAAACAAGGAGAGGAAAGAGACTTGGGTTGGGGGAGTTGACAGAAAGCACTACAATGTCAGGAAAAGAAAACAGTCTAGAAAAATAGACAGGGACATGATGAACAGGGCTTTGGATTATGATAAAGATTTGGGACATTCACCCAAAGCAAAATGAAAAGCCACCAGGGCAATTTAAGCAAGAGAATAAATTCAAACGATGTGGTCCTGGACTGCAGGTTCTATTAGGAGGAAATGGCCATTGTTAAGGGGAAAGCCAGTGGCTTTGCTTCAGGACCCCACAGGTGGGAGGATGGTTTCCTGGGTGGAATCAGTGATGAGTGCTTGCTCATGTGCAGAACAGAGGTTTAGGAGTCAGTGTTCCAACTCAGGAGTTTGATGCTTCATGACTACCATTTACTAAATAAGGAACACATTTTGTGGCCGAATGCAGAAGTTCATGAAATCAAAAGAATTAGGTACAGATATTGATATTACTGGTCAACCACTTGGAGCTTTCAGTAACAAAAAAATCATATATGCATGATTTTTTGGTGTATTCATAGCTTGTGGTAATTGACCTTTTTCCCTCTTTTAAGAAACTGTGGATATTTTGTTAAATTTATCCTACAGTGTCATATAGGACTTGAATAACAACTTTTCTTTTTCATATATTTTTTGCTTGTCACTTAGCTTTACACATATGCCATTTAACCCTTTAAGCCCTTCATAAGGGATATGTTACTATTCCTATTTGAAATTAAGGGAACAGTGGAGTGAGTGGGACAGAAAGATTACAAGTCTGAGTCCATTCTGGGTTACATGAGGTACTGTTGGATTGAATGAATGGATGATAATTGAATTAATGAGAACTGAAACTTAGGATATTAAGTTATACATCACCCAAAAGCAAATGGTAAAGCTGGGATTTGAACTTGTATCTACCTGACTCCCAATGTCATGTCCTTAACCACCACGATGTTTAGAATTAGACATGTTAGGGAATGGAAACTATACTTATCCTGATAGAAAAGATAAAATTAATTTACCTTATCCATGGAGATGCTAAAATTGATGCATTATGAGTGACATACGATGAAAAACAATCTATGGATATTATTGGACATAGACTGAGTGCTTGTCAACATGGTAAGCTGGGTGTGACAGAAGGTGCTCTTTGCAGTATCAAGAGGTATTAGGTTTCTCTATCTTCCAGAAGAGCTGATCCACAACACATTCTGTGACATCACAGCTCTTACCAAGAGTAGAGTTCTGCTCCTCCCCATTGCAGCTGCAGCCCAGCCTCCTCTGATACCCAGGCCCAAGACAACTTTGAATTCCTACTTTACTTTTATTCTGGCGCCTTCTGCTTATGACACCAGGCACTAAGATAAGTCACTGATCCCCTTTGTCCTTGGGGACTGAAGGGTCTGTCTCTCCTTCCAGGGCCCCATATGGCTGCCTGTGACTTGATGCTATTGCATCTCTTCTAATAAAACTCCCCTGGAGGATAATTTGTCTTGGCTCCCTTTCGACCAAGCCACCTAACATAGCTTTATAATTTTGTCAACACCAGAAATTAGTAGCAACTTGGCATGGTGAACCTGAGGGTCTCCCTGCGTGTTGATGGCAGCTTCATAGATTGCAGGAAAGCCCGATTCCAGGGACAGCTTTAAGCACTGTGTGCTAGCTTCACAATTTTTAATGTTCTTCGTCCCAAGTAGAACTTTGTCACATGGGTAGGAAGCAGCCACATGGCTACAGGTACCATGGCTATTCACTTGGTCAGCCTGGGAACATCACTGTTATCCTTTTAGTAGGAAGCCAAACTTGATAAACGGCATCCAAGGAGTCTAACTCTAGGGCCAGAAAAATCACATACTGTTTTTATCTTTGAGACAAAGTCATCATGGCCTAATTTTGGGTGTTTTGTTAGTAGTGCAGATTTGGGAACTGGGATGCAAGACCTTTTACTAAATAAGGTTTTCACAGAGAAGCAGAAAGACTGATGAAGTATCCCTACCACGCTGAGTCCAAAGACTATCCCAAACTCATTCTCAGATGTATTTTTCTACCAAAGGATTAATTTTCTGACAGCATCACTGACAAGCTTGATCTTAGGAATATTAAACCAAGGTAACCTGTTTGCTTTTTCCTCCTTTTTCCCCCCTAATGTTTTCAAGTAAGGTTTAAAAGTAGAATTCATTTCGAGTGAACCAAATGCATTGGAGCGCCTTTCAAATCAATAGGTGGCTTGATTCTCTATATTGCTAAACATTACGCCCCTCTAAATTCTCATCAGAGGCAACATGGAAATTAATGAGACCTTTAGGTTAGCCTTTCAAGCTCGGCCTTATTTTATAGCTTTACCTTGCCTTTTTGACACCGTGATCCCGCCTGGCCACCAGCAGCATTTCACGTTGCAGTGCACTTTAATTTTGCTGTTTTGTTAGTCTTCCTTGGAAACTGGCAGCTTATTAATCTCAATAACAGAGCTGCTCAATAGGCAAGCTTACCAGGGAGAAGCCATGCTATGTCTTTCTTGTTCACTCTACCTTCATCTGATAGAAGCAAGGGGTCTAGTTCTTGGATAAGAGGGGTAAGAGGGGCAGGTGGAGAGAAAGCCAGTTTGGGAGGAGGGCATCTGGTCTGGTAGCCCACATCTCCTTCTGACAATAGGCAGGAAAATAAAGAGCCCCTCATCTAATCCACTGCTCTGCAATTTATGGCTTGTGGTGTTAAACACACTCAGACCCATTAATAAGAAAATAAATAAGGTGTCGTGGCATGCGTGCAAATTACAAGGTGCATTAAGAGAGGCTCAAGCATTACATCTTACTCAAGACCCCTCTAGCCTACTTTTGGCATGGCTTGCAAACTTGGAAGGCAAAGGTATCCACGGAGAAGCTGTCATTTTTAGAATTTGTCCCCTTCTATAAAATTAAAAAGTGCTAAGTTGATTAAACCTTTGAAGACTTGAACTTGCTTGCAAGTCACTGGGGCAAAGCCTACGGGTACAAAGAAATTTTTATAAAAATCCATCCCTCTACAGCTCATGCCTTGGGGACCCAATTAAGGATGGAGGCCACCTCGTGGTCGTGCCTTGGAAGAGCAAGACTCTGCCCCGAGTCTGTGTAAATGTTGACAATTCTTGGGTTAAGTTCATAGCAAAAAAAAAAAACAAGTATTTCTCTCTGTGCCCTTTCACCCACTCAGCTGATATCAATTGTCACTCCCTTGGGACATTTCCTGAAGTCTTCCCCTGGGGCACTTTATCTGGCTCAGATGAGGAAAGGCTTATGGAAGCATGAGTCTTTTTCTAATTTTGACTCCCTGAAGATGCTTTTCTTCTCACAGAAGTCATAGAAGGCATGTGTGGCTCTTCCAGGCAGAGGAAATAGGCTCTGCAACTGTTTTGAGGGTTTCTTTGATTTATTAGCTTAGCTTCACTTGCCTCTGTGAGTTGGGATCTTGTGTCCTTAGGATTGCAATCCATCACCACGTACTGGCCCATCACGCCCAACTGCAGCTGCATACTCTAGCATAGTATATGAATGTGTTTAGGAAACTCTCCTCAGCATCATTGCCTCCAAGTCCACCCATCGATTTGGAGTTCTTTTCTCAGTCCTGTTTGTGAATTATCCCAGTGCTAAACACAAAGGTTTGCCCTTGAACTTATTAGGTATTTTAAAAGCACTTATAGGTCTATTCCTAGCTCATAGTAACTAATTAAGGCCAGCAAAACCCTCCCCAGGTTTCTGTCATCAATATTTTAATCATGTGTGCATAAATATAATTTATTAAATTACTTGAATGATTATCAGAAATCCTGCTAAGTTCTAGTAATGACTCTCCCATTTCCCATCAGCCAAACAGCCTCTTACTGTATCTGGGCACACATATTGAGGGCATGGAAGACTTGTTTAAGCATTAGATTAGACAATAAGGAAAGCTAATCTGCCTCTAGCCCACCCCTCTCCCCAACTTAGTAAAATAGAGGGAGAAGCATAAAGGTTCCTGTGAATGAGTGCCATGTGAATGTATGTGTTCTGGCCACTCTTTTCCTCATGTGAGAGGATCTTCTTTCTCAGTGTTTCCAACCACAGGATGCTGAAGGCACCAAGTTCAACCTTCCAGCTTCCATACTACCATCCACATAAGGAGAATAGTAAACCTGCTGGAATGCTTCTTGCTCTGGACTTTTTGGGGGCTCTTTTTTCAGACAGACTACTGTCTGAAATGTCTCGTTTGTGCTGAGCATCAGTTTGGGTGCTTTACATCAGTTGTCTGAGACAAAGCTCCACGGGGCAGATGTCCTTGTTTCCTGTCAGCATATCAGGCAAATGAAATGTGAGGTGCAAGGTCTAGGGAAAAAGAGACAAGGTCCTTGGCAGACTTGGGCTCAAGTGCTTACACTTGGATATTAGCTGTCTGCCTTAGCCTGGCTTGCCTCTGTTTCTTAACATAGTGCTTAGAGGACCCCATTTGCTGGCGTCATTCCAGGGTCTGTGAGCTATACGGTTATAGTATAGGAACCTCATTGAAAAGAGGCTTTTTCTTCTTAGACATTTTTTTGTCTGATTGGTTATGACAAGGTCTCATTCTGTAGGCCAGACTGTCCTGGAACTTGGTTTCCAGAGTGCTGTAATTACAACATGGGTCACTACTATGACTACCACTAGCTATTTCTAATTTTCAAGTACACTCTCTTGACAGAGGCCTGTGCATCCAGCCTGGATCACACCTAGCACTACTGACCTCTCTATCCACCAGGCTTAGAGAACAGACCACCACGGTGATGGGCTAGACAGAATCAGATGCCCACACAGGGTCTGATTTGGAAAGGATAGCCAGCACATAACCCATAGTCAAATGTCACACCAGTAAGAGAATGTAGAAGAAAAAGTGGCAGACAAAAACTCCAGATCAACCCAAATCAAACTCAGTACTACCAAACAATCTTCTCTTATAGCCTGAGTATAATTATTCTCTTCTGGGTAGAGAGTATAGTGGCCAGGATAGGAGGTGGAGGAATTTCAGGACACTGAGTTGTCTCGCTTGCCTGGGCACAGAAGGAGGTTTGCAACTCAGTCCAATGAAAGAGAAAGAGTAAGTTCCACTGACTGACTCCCTCCTACCCACTTCTGATTCATCGCCTTCTCTGGTTCACTTCTCAAACGTCCCATGAATTTACCTTTGAGTTCACTGTGGCTACTTAATGCATTTTAACTTTTATTAGTCTCCTGATGTCTCTTTTAAGCCATCATCGTCTTTCCTGCAAAAGTGCTTGGATTCCACATTTTCTAATTAAAACATGCTCACTTATTGTCTTACTAACCAGTGCTCTTTATGAGGGCTCATGATGAGAAAGTTAACTCAGAACATCTCAATGCACTTCCTACCTCCTCCAAATGGCAGGAGAAGTTGAATTACTTTTAGAATTTTTGGTTTTGCTTTTTAATAAAACCATGAATGGAAACCATTTAACTCCATGCTTCACACTCATGCTATTCTTGGTAATGTGTTTGATCCTGCTTGTGAAAATCTTGAGTGGGATGTTTTGCAGAGGGAAGTTCAGCTCCCTAATGGATCATAATAGATGCAACATCAAAATAGTTCTATATTTAATTAGATAAAAACTATCATCATAAAATGCAATGTGGTCTAATGTTACCAGTGATGTTCCTTAGTGCTTGCATCTCTGTGAATTAATTCAGAATTACTAGAAGTGGTAAGGATAATTGTAGTAGGGGATAGATAGAACATAGAACACTTACACTCCAAAACTATCAAGGTAATAATGTGTATGGTAGTGACATGTGGGCAAAAACAGGAAGGGAGGCATCACTCAATATGGGTCCAAGTTACTAGGATCTCTGAATTGTCTTCATTGCTCTCCTTGCATTTAGAAATATAGAAACAATACTAAGATGGGGCCCTCCTGGGGTACAACTTCAAAACCATATATTGTCTCATTCAGGAGAAAGGGTGAAATTCTTCATGAAGTTAAAGCCATCAGACTATTTCAAACCAAAAAAGGAACAGAGACAGGGATTAAAACAAAAATAGGAATGAGTGTGGAAGTAGAGATAGGAATGAAGATGGAGAAGAAGGTGAGAATAGTGATGAAGAGGGTGGGGATGGTCATGAAGATGGACAAGAGGGTGGGGATGGAGATGAGATGGACAAGAAGAGGATGGGAATAGAGGTGAGATGAAGTTTTGGAAGAATGTGAAGATAGAAATGAGGACTGGCATAACTATAGGAATGGGAACGGAGGTGAGAATTGACAGAACAGGGATGGAGATGATTATGTGGATATAGATAAGACAGGGATGGGAATGAAAATGGTGCTCTTGCCAAACCCCTCACTATTTCCTACATTATGGTGGACTTGAATTCGTATTTATCACATGGATTTTTTTTTAAATCTCTACTTCCTCTGAAAAGGGAATGTCAAGAATTTAAAGAAAAAAAAAAAAAAAAAAAAAAAAAAAATGAAAGTATGGTCACAACAGAATTTCGATTACTTTATTACAAAATGTAGATATTCTTTTAGTAAAAAGGTATTCAATTATTGGAAAATAGGAAGCGCATAGGAGTAATCTCTGCTTCTCAATTCTATTTCCAAGAAAATACCACTCGAAGGCTTATTACTTCAAGCTTCCAAAGATGTTTATGAATGTCTAAGCATATATTTTAATAGAAATGGAACCATATACATTCCACTTAGCAAGTTTCATTTTAACTTAATGAGATATTGTGGAAATCTTTTCAGGTAATTTCATGTAGACCTACTTCATTCCCTTTTTTAAGGTCTCAGTAATGTCCCATAATGCCATAATTTATTTAACCAATGCTTTCTTGATGGACACTTAGATTGCTTTCAGATTTGTACTATTACAAACAGAACTGCAATGAAGAGTCTCGTGTATGTACCTTTCTTTGCATACTTATATGATTATGTTCAAAAGTTAAATTCCAGGAACTGAAATTGCTAGATCAAAGGGTATGTATAATATGTATTTTGAAGTTCGGTAGACTGTGCCAAATTGTGCCCATCACAATTCAGATGTTATGTTCTCTCTCTAATGACCTACTTCCCTGATACACTAAAAATAAGAGTCCCAAAATTTATGGAGTTAAGGTATAGGGAAAAGAGAGGTTTCCCCCACACACTTTCCCCCTCTAAAGGAATATACTTTCCTTCTCTGTGATTTTGTTTGGGGTTTTTATTGGGGCAAATTGATCTCAGGGCCTCCTACTTGCTAGCGAGCTCTTTCTCCCCCTCCTAACCCATGACACCCCACCCCTCCGTACTTTCCATGCAAAGGCATCACTGAGGCAAGGCCTGACTTTCAGGCTTCCCTCAGTGCTAACCTTTTTCTAGCAGCCGTGCCACAGTGTGGCCTGTGTGAATCCATGTGCACCTTTGCTGCCTCGTGTCTTCTGGTTATAACTGGAATTGGACGGTGTTTTAAATTTGTCCCATCTCTTCATCTGCTGTGCCCTTCCCTACTTGATGGAGCAATGATAAGACTGTCTAGGAGAGCTGACCTAGTCAAGTTCCTGAAATCCTGGGAGAAATTCCTGAGAGCATTTGACAATCCAGGGGGGGGAAAAAAAAAAAAAGTGGGATAGGTATGTAAGGGCTCAGTCTGCAAGACACCTTGGGCCAAACTTGCATAGTTGTTTTGTCTGAAACTCTGATTTTATGCTAAGTAGGCATTTTTTTTATTTCCCACCCACCATTGGTAATCTCATTATCAGAGATGTACGTAAGACGTTGGCTTAATTTGGCCAACTTTTTGGAGGCCCTGTGAGTGACCGAGCTTATTAAAGTACACTGGGTGGCAGATGAAGAACACGAGCCCTTTCTCACTGTGAATTATAGCTAGTGGAGAGAGGCAAGAAAAAAGAAGATCATTCATACTGAAATAGATGTCATTTCAAAAGGCTCTGTGGGATTGTGGGTAGTGAAGGCACACTCGGGTAGCTACCTAGGGAAGCCTGACTGGAGAGAATAGTGTCTGACTTTCACTTTGATTGGAGAATGGGGGCCTCCCCAGCTAAAGGGCATCTCAGGCCACAAAATACAGCATCTGGATAGGATGGAACAAGTCTTAGGAGACCATGCTACAGAGACTTTAAGGCCTCACTGAGGCTCAGACACACTCTGCAGGGCAAGGAGACTGGTATGTGGCAGTCAGATTCCCTGGGAGGAGAAAGTTTGATTGACACCTAGAAAGGAAGGAAGCAATAGAAATGTTTCAGCTACCCAAGAATCCCATATCCGACAAAGGCAGGTAAGAGGAAGGAGTGGAAAAGAGGGAGGAAAATGAAGACAAGGACAAACAAAAAGAAAACGATGCTTCAAGTAGTCAGTGTGTAGGATTTATGAGTAATTATCTCCATAACAGCAATGGCTAACAGTTATTTTGAGGACCTACTCAATGTCAAGCACATGCTAAGCCCCCTTTAATCCCCTCAATATCTCTAAATATTTGCACTGGAGCAAACTAAGATATAACAATACCAAAGGCTGCACAGGTTATAGGCAGGCTCTGAACACTGTATATTACCAACAATTGACCATTAGCCACTGTCCTCCTCAGCTTCCCTGAGTAAGCAGGTGTGGTGCTGTCCAAGTCTGCTGCATTTTGTTCCCCTTTCCCAGGTCTTCACCTTGCTGCCATAAAACGCAGACATTGTAGACGTCGCTCTTCACATAACCGCTTTACCCTCTTGTCTAGCAAAACCTCAGAGGTAGAAAGAACCCCAGTTCAAGTGCAAATCTTTGAGGTGTCAGGGGAGACAGCTTCCCCCCACCAGACATGCCTTTAAGTTTTACTTAATTCTACCACTTGCAAAGAAAATGCCTGCAGGCAGTCACCTGCCTCTTAGTCTAACATCCCACCTTCCTGTCAGGTGGCTTTCAATTCACCATGCCTCAGCATGTCCACCCGCATCTTCGTCAAGATTTCCAAGATGGCACTGACAAGCTTTTCAGGTACTTAAGGCAAACATGCATGACAATTTTCCTTGACACTTGAATTTTTAAGAAGCCTCACCCCAGAGTCTAGGAAACGTGGCTTTAAAGAAGCCAGTTATCTTTCAAAAAAGCCATGTTTTCACAGCCTCCTCCTTGATGCTTGTCTCGTGGCAGAGATGCTGCAGGGGCCACCTGAAAGTGTATTAGGCACCATAGCCATATTTATGTGTTGATGCTAAATGATGGTTGCCTTACTTAATGGCACTTATTTTTTTTTTTTCTGCGACAACTGAAATGTATAGATCTGTTCGGTGCATTGTCAGTGAGTATGTGGCTGGCCTACAAACACACTTAAATGGCACACTTCTACCCAGCACTAATTTCTGAGTGTCTAACAGATATATGTAGGCAGGCAGATGTGTCACAGGGGTTGCTGTAAAACTTAATTAATATCCCTGAAGAGCTCTTATATCATTTCATGAAGAGCACTACTTAAGAAGAAAATATTATACCTATGGATGCTGCACATATAACGAAATGTGGGTAAATACGCGGATGGCTTTTCTTATATTTTCTTATGCCTCAAAGGATCTGATGTAAATTCTAATGGAAAAATAAATTGTATTAAGGATAACCATTTTTATGTTAGAGTTTAAACAATACAAAGTAACATTGCTCTAACTGGAATGCTAGAACACTATGCACTTAGGCATGGAGAAGCAGGGGAAGCAAATCTTTAATTCATAAAAATATGTAGCAGCTTTTGCTTTTTCTTTCATTGTCTTTCACTTCTGCCAGCCCTATATCTAGGACTGCTCTCATGCCTCAAAAATGGCTGGCAGTTGGGAATTGGTGAAATAGTTCAGTCTGAAAAGGACTTGCCCCACAAGCACACAAGTACAAGGACCTGAGCTTCATCCCCAGCACCCATGTAAAAAGCTGTGGTGTCATGCGCTTAACATCCCAACACTAGGGAGTCAGAAAGAAGTGGCTCCAGTGGCCAGCCATCCTAGCCTAACCCAAGAGTCCCAAGTCCCACTGAGAAACCCTATTTTATAAAAAAAAAAAAAAAGTGGATGACTCCTGAGGATCCATACCTGAAACTGATCTCTGGACTACGTGTGTGTGAGCACACATGTGTGAGTATACACATACACAAACACACACACACACACAAACACACACACACACAAACACACACACACACACAAACACACACACACACATACACACATACACACACACACACACTGCTGTCAATTGTCCTTGACTGTAATGCTATAACTAACTTATAGTGAATGGACATGTATGGGCTGGGGGCTGGGAATTCAAGAATGAGGGGCCAGCATTTAGCATGAAGCTTCTTTGCTGCATGTTTCCATGCTTGTAGTGCAGAGGGAAGAAAGAGGAAGAGAGAGAAATGCAGCTCAGGACTCACTGGCTTTGAGCAATCCACTCCCAAGATAAGACACAAGTCTTGGAATGATTGATCTGTCTGTGGAGGCGGAGTCCTCACAGCCCGCTCATCTCTCAAGGGACTCCCAATTAATACTGTAACAGTGCCAATAAGTTCCATATCAGTTGGAAGAGGGGCGAGCATTCAAACCATGGCAGCAGCTAAACAATATTCAGATAAATCAATTCTGTTTCTTTTATTCAGCCCAAAGGAATCTTAAAAAATACTCAGCCTATACTGTTATAGCTCAATATTCTTCCCTCTTTTCTTCTCTCCTTCCAACATTATCTCCTCTCTTCCATTTCTTTCTCCCTCCCACTCTTCTTCTATCCCCTCAGCAAACAGGTTTATACCTATAAGAATCTAGAAAATGATCATCCTTGCTTTCTTGTGGTTTTGTTTTGTTTTGTGGAGGTCTTGTTTGTTTTGCTGCTGTCGGTTTCTTTGTCCATTTCTCCCTGATTCCTGATTCCAGTGTGTATTTTAGGAAGCGGGAAAGTCCATATGGTCTTAATTCTCAAATAAAAGATATCATATATTTAGCTTTAAATTAGAAAAATAAAGGTGCATGGTCAAGCCAAGCATGGTGGCACACCCCTTTAATCCCAGCACTCTGTAGGCAGAGGAAGGTAGATCTCTAAGTTCAAGACCAGCTAGATCTGCCTAGGAAGTCCTAGGCTAGTCAGGGCTAAATGATGAGATCCTGACTCAAGAAAAAAGAATATTCACATGGTCAAATAATCTGAGCAATAATTATTACAGGGCACTGGGAAACTTTAGTTATTTAAATAGTACAGACTTGTAAAGATTTGCAGTACTTTCCTTAATTCTGTAGACTCCAGTCTTTCTCAAACACCTAGGAACATTCACTAAAATCTAGTGACATACACAGAGAGGAACTTTCACTAAAAGCTAGTAATATACAGGTATTCATTGACCAAAACAACCAATAAGTTGTGATTTTTTTAGATTCTCTTTGATCTCATGACAAAAGATTGAAGCTCAGATTTTCCACAAATTCTGGCTTGGAAGAACTTGGTGATTTCACTATCTGAAATCAGACATAATTGCTGTGTCACCATAAACTTTTAAAAAATCCAGTATACCCTCATAGATTTTCATCAGGTTGGGCAGTCTGGTTAATAACCGTTGTCTTATGCTGTAGTTCTCTGAGTATGGGGTAATAATAAAATACTTACAGAAATGTCATGAACAGGTAGCTTTGCTAACTATAAACCCTCCTAGGTTCTTAGTCAAATCTGTCTTCTGATATGATATGAAAGCTGACTGAATCATGTTGAAATATTTTGTAAAGTATGATGTGACTTTGCTCTCCTTGCTTCTGCTACAACCTGACTCGGTGGCAATGCTTATTTTGTAATTCATTAAGTTTTGAAAACTAGCTCAGGACACATGTAGGACTCAAGGAGACTGGAAAAATATCTAGCACCAGCTACAACCTGCCCTTACTGAGAACTTCAATGTTGATTGTCATTTCCTATATTTAGAAACTAGCAAGAGGTTCCCTCTAAGAGCTAAATGCATAATGGCCATTCAACTCAGAAAGTCCTCTCTGAAGATGATCCCCAGAAGAACTGAAAGCAGGCACATAAGACAATATTTACACCAATGCCCACGGCAGCTTTACTCACAATAGCATAAGGTAGAAATAACCCAGATGTCTATCAGTGGATGAATGAATGATACAAAGTGATTGCTATACACAAAGGAATAGTCTTTGGCCCCCAAAAGAATGTCGTACTTACTGTTATATGCTATAGGAGGGGAGGGTGGGTACTCTTAAAAACACTAGGCCAGGAACAATAGGACAGACACTAAAGGTCACATTGTATAAATTTATTTATTATAAAGTATCAAGAATAGGAAAAGCCCTACAGACAGAAGACAAACTGTGTCTGCCTGGTGTGGGGTGTGGAAGAATACAGAAATAGGGGTTTGCTTCTTAATAGACTTAGTGACTTGGGAGGGTAAGTACTGAAGTTTCTTCAGAACTAAACAGAATTGGCCTCCCAGCACCCAGGCATTCTTACCCATTGGCATTGTGTGGTCACCCCTCACAGGCTAGACATGATCAGGACTGCTGACAGTGCCCTGCAGGTCCAGCTTAGCTCATCTCTTGACCTCACAGGCCTTAACTTCCTACAGGTCACCATTCAACATTGTGAATATATAGTTGACACTCAGGTGTACATGTGAGAGTGTCATGGTTAATTTTATACTATGTTCATTTTATTTCAATTCTAAAGCTTTAAAATTATAAAGGTAAACAGTTGGAGGACCACCATGGATACTAAAGACCTACTCACAGGAAAGATAGGTAGGTATAGGTAGAAAATGACTCTTTTATTTTGGGCTTTTCTTTCTCTTTCTTTCCTTCCTCCCTTCCTTTTTCTTTCGTTGAAAAAAATATTTTTTCATATAATATATTCTGATTGCAGTTTCCCCTCCTCCTACTCAACCTCTGTTCCTCGCCACCTCCTGCTCCATCCAGATCCACACCCTTTCTGTCTCTCCTTAGAAAACAAACAGGCTTCTAAGGGATAATAATAAAATAAGATAAAACAAAAACAATCAGAAGACAGTAAGAATTTTTAAAGGACACAACAACCAAACCAGAAAACAAAAAGCAAAAGAAAAATCAAGAAATGCATATAAACACACACACACACACACAGAGAGAGAGAGAGAGAGAGAGAGAGAGAGAGAGAGAGAGAGAGAGAGAATTATAAGACAAAGAACCTCTAAAGATAAAGTTTGAGTTTAGTTCATTTTCTATTGACCATCTTCTGCTAGGCATGGAGCCTACCCTTAAGAGTAATTGGTTTCCCTGGTAAGACTCCTTTGAAGAAAGCCAATTTTTCATCTGCAGGTGGCTATCAATTGGATATAGTTTCTGTGTTAGGAATGGGGACATACGTCAACTTCTTTCAGCTCTAGGGCTTCATGAGGAGCAGACCCATACAAGCCCTGTGCACACCGTCTCAGTCTCTGTGAGTTCATATGAGCTTTACTCATGTTGATTTAGAGGTTCTTGTTTTCTTGGTGTCCGCCATTCCCTCTGGCTCTTACACTCTTTCTATCTCCTCTTCTACAGGTTCCCCGAGCCCTAAGGAGAGGGATTTGATAGAGACATCCCTTTTAGGATGTAGTGTTCTAAGGTCTCTTGTTATAAATATGTTCAGGCTTTTCCAAGGAGCAAGGAAAAAAATCTACTTCCAATCATTCTCAGAGAAGTAAAATTTGAAGTCTCTACAAGGTGTAACTTGAAGATTACAATACAATATACCAGTGTGTCCGAGTGGTAAAAGTGGTTCCTGGGTCCAGGTGTGCACTGTGTTGACATCTGGAAGACTGTCAACATTGATCCCCTTCAGCATTATGGTGAATGAAGCCCTTCTTCCTTAACAAAATCCTTAAGTACCAAAGAGAAGAAAATTTAAAGAAGGGAGGGGGCAGGACTCCTTTGATATGGGGAAGAGGAAAAACAAGAGAAACATAAAGAAGCCACTCCATGGCCTAGGGAACTTTCCGGAGTTGAAAGCCACTCTGATTCTATTCTTTTGAAAGCAATTTAGATGAGAAAATGCACCATGAGATCTTCATGTTCACAGAAATACCAAACCTGTGAAGATAAACTGCTCTACAGGTGGGCAGGGATGTGACCAATAAGGAGCAAATACATTATCAGAAATTATTACAGACTCATAGGAAGATTATCTGTGAGTTCCCAGTTATAAAACAAGGAACTGGACCAGAGATTAGCATACAGAAATGTGTGAAAACATATAATAATTGCATTACTGTGGAACAAAAGGATAGCAGAGCTATAAAATATACACTGTCGCTACATGGAATCGTAAAAGTTAATTTTTAGAAATACATTATCTCACTTATTTCCAGTCAATTGAGTGTCTGCAATAGAAATGGTTAACACACTCAAACCTGGTGTACCTCAGCAATGACACAGAAGTTGAAAGTAGCAGTTTCAAAAAAGAAAAGCAATAAATGAGGAAGCTGGAGAGGTAGTTGTCAATAAAGTGCTTGCTTTGCAAGCAAGTGAACTTGAGTTCAGTCACCAGAACCAGAATAAGCAAAACGAACAGCAATGAATACCAAAATCTGATTTGATGGCTTGGTGCTTATGACCTCACCAAGTTCTAGTTAGTCCCATGAGGGAATTAACAGTTCTCTAGGAGGGTGACACTCTTTCACCATGGCATCAAATGACAGTGTGTGGTATCTACTCATACTCAGTGATTATCACTTGACTTCTTACTTGTGGCCTTAATATCAGATACTATATTTCTTATGGAAATGGGCACAATGTGGGGCATGATATATTAAACTATTCCAATAATCTGACTCCTGGGCTCAGTGTTCAGATCCGTGTTTGTTTTGTTTTGTTTTGTTTTTTGTTTGTTTGTTTGTTTTCAGCCCTTCCCATGGCTCTGGAATTCCATTTTCTTCTCGCTTTTCAGAGGCATCTGAAGCTAGGGAAATGAGCTGCCTTTCCAAATATCATGCCGCATCCATCCGGTGGAGGTGGAGTCCAGCTGTGCCTGGCTCAAAAAACAACTTTGCCATAATATGTGTTTTCCTTCTCTAGACGTTCTTGAGTATCAGCTCTGAATTGTAAGCAAAATCAGAAAGCAAAAGAGAGAGTGTATGTGGCCTTGATAACTTGACTGAAGAAAGGAGGCAAATTTGTAAGGCAGGCAGGAAGTAAACTATGATGAAAGCATTTGCCCCAAGGTTCTGAACCTGTGCAGTGGTGATACAAGAGGTCAACATGTTTGGCAATTGTATCTAAAGGTATATGCTCTTTCTTCATCCACCCTGGCAACTAGGAGACACTCACATAAGTCTGTCTCTCTGTATGCCTGAATTCAAGGTCAAGTTTGAAGTCAAAGTCACAAGTCTTTGTTTTGTCACCTAATGTGTGTGTGTGTGTGTGTGTGTGTGTGTTTTTCAGGACTCCCACCAATTAACCTGAAAAGAAAAAAAGTCACCAAATTATTTCACAACACCAGAGATGAGGAAAAGGAGGCTCCCCATTTTGTTTGAAAGACTTGGAAACAGTTCTGCTCACAGAACCCCAGTTTTCTTTCTTTTTTTTATTTTATTAATTTATTTTATTTTATATAACAAAGTCCAATTAAATGAAAACAAACATTTATACACAATATTTGGGAATTTGGGCGTCATCCTTTCCAAACTACTTCCTGCTGGTAAGGGGCGCTGTCATGGGGGATTCGAAGAAGATTCAGAAATCCTGGCTGTAGTATGTAAGGCTGCTTTGTCCAGCTGTTTTGAATGTAGGATCACCTTGTACTCTGTTTCAGGCGGTCTGGCATGATCAAACCACATTAGTCTGGAAGGAATCCACATCTTTTCATTTTCTGTGGAAACAAAAATAGAAATCCTTTTCCCCAGTAACTTGTCCTTGAACTTAAATTTTGGAGTCAAAGCATTTTTTTTAATTTAATTTATTATTTTACATGTTGATCCCAGTTCCCTCTCTCCCTCCCTCTATCCCTCCCTCCCTCCTTCCCTCCTTTTTACCCTCTCTGCCCTCTCACATGCACTCTAACCACCCTCCCCTCTCATCCCCCCACCCCAATTCCATATGTAGGGGAATGCCATCCAGTTGGGGTCATGTAGATCTGACAGGTCCTGTGAAGTAGGGACTAGGGCTTCTCTCCTGTCTCTAGATTAAGGCAGTTATCCCTCCATGGGGGATATGTTCGCAAAGTCCTTTTGTGCACCAGGGATACATCCTGGCTCCACTGTCTGAGGTCCCTTAGACTGCTCAGTCCTTCTGGCTGAGACCCATATTCAGGGGGGCCTGAGTCAGTCCCATGCTGGCTTCCCACCTATCAGTCTGGAGGCCGTTAGCTCCGCCTTGTTCAGGTAAGCTGTCTGTATGTGTTTCTGCCGCATGGTCATGTCCTCTCCATCTGCATCTGGGTTCTAGTTCGACTCAGTGTTTATGTATGGGTGTTTGATCCTGTTTCCAACAGGCATTAGTTGAGGGCTCCATGGATAAGTTAGTTGTTGATCTCACTCTCCGGGAAGGGCATTTATGATAGCCTTTCCACGGAAGCTCAAATTGTTAGTTGGGAGCAGTCTTGTAGTTCTCTAGACCTTTCTTTGTGTGCAGTTTTATCTTCAAACCAATATTGCCTCCCTCTTTTATGTTCTCTCTCTGTGTCTCTGTCTCTCTCTTTCCTATCTTCTATTCCTAACCAGGCTCAATCTTCCTGGTCACACATGTTTTCCTTTCCTCCCCCTCATTTCTCCTACTTCTCTCTCCATTCGCTGCCCCCCCCCCACTTCCCCTGAGCTCTGGGGGACTTGTCCCTGCCCAGTTCTGTGAGGGACTTCATATGACTCTTTTAGAATACACCTTGTATCCTAGTTCCTCTGGTGGTGTGAATTATAGGCTGGTGATCCTTTGCTCTAGGATCTAAAATCCATATATGAGTGAGTACATACTGTGTTCCTCTTTAGTGACTGGGTTACCTCAAGAACCCAGTTTTCTTTAGTGACCTGATAGCAGATCATCCCATGAAGGAGAAAAAAAATTACAATGGAAAAATACTATGTTATATCACAGTGAGATACAATTTAAATATCAAGAGTCAGGACGTCTATTTAGAAAATGAAAGGAAATAAATTGAACTGCTAATTATTCCAGCTGTGAGTATTTTTGGTACAGCTGCAAATTTTTGAGATAGCAAAATAGAGGATTTTTCCATTGTTCATGAGACAAGTGAATACAGTGACCCCCTGTTTGAAGGTCCAGAGATGTGAGACCTTGAAAACCTGTCACTGAATCAGCACCAAACCTGAGGGAACCATGCATGACCAGAAACAAACTTTTAATTACACTAATTGGATCATTGCTTTCTTGTTGGGTTTGTGTTTTTTAAGTCAAGAACTAGGCATTTAAATTATTTTCAGATTTTCACTTTAAAATCCATAGTTCACTTTCAACCCAAATATAAATTCTCAAATGGAAGAGATATGCACTTTCACCATCTTCCCAAGTTGCTTTTCTATCCCCAGAAAATTATTCAGAGGGGTGGACAACAAACACATTTTAGTAATGAGAATTCATCCTTTGGACAAATAATTTAAATGATCTGGGGATCATGAATATGTGACAGAGTACAGGCACCATATTCTTGTCCTCAAGACACTTAATAGCCACATGTGTTGACCATTCACAAGCAGTCAGTCTACTGCTAAGCACTCAGTGTGAATAAACCCGCCCAATGTTTAAGATCTATCAAGTCATGGTCAACCTTCCAGAGAGGTTAACTAATTCACCCAAGGTCATGTGGAGATAAACACGGTGCCTGGATTCAAACACTGCCTGTCTGCAAGATCAGCAAGATGACAACTGCTATGATACTATTGCTTTTCTAAAATAACAAGATCAGTAGGAATAATAAAGAATACTTATGCATCCAAAGAAGGCTGACCAACTATTTACCAGCCTGTCACTCATGAGTTCACAACTTTGCTTTCGACTTTTAATGTAGAAACTTGACTTGTTCATCATAGGTGCATTTCAAGAGAATGCCTAAAAGATCAATCACCCAGTGTCGCTGTCCAGCTGTCAGCTGAGCATGCAGCATCCCAAAGCATCTTTTTCAGCATCCCTTTCTCTTTCCACCTCAAACTGCATGTTCTCTTTTTCTCTCTCCTCTTTCTTGTCACACTTCATGTCTTTTGCCTCTGTCTCTCAGGAACTTAGGCATCAAATTTCTCCCAGACCCCTATTGGAGACCATAATAATAGTGCCAGGAAGAATAGTGGTTATTTAACCTCTCTCTGGCTAAATGTTTTATTATAACTCCTGAAAACCTAATTACAGTAACTTTACATGCTACAGTACTCTTTATGGCCTGTCTCTTTATTAAACCTACTCCTTTAAAGACAATAAACCCAACGCTTCAAAGGCCATGGCAGGCTAGATGAGACTGAGGAAGCCTTGTGTCCCATTGCACACCTGACCTCCCCTCACTGAGCCCCGCACCCCTATTCCTGCTTGTCTCTGCCTTTCTCCTTTTGCTGTTTTTTGTCAAATTTCAGGCACCGCCTGGACGATATGAAAAACCGCTCAGGGATTAATGGGCTGTGTGTCAATACTCTCATCCACTTCTCTGAATATCCAGGATTTACTTACTTTGAGGGGGGAGGATGTCAATTTTCTCAGGAGAACAACCCTTGACACCCATCCTGTCTGAGAAGCAAAGGGGCTCAGGAGCATGTGGTAAGACAAGGAGACCCTACATAGCTTCTGCTCTGATTCTAGAAGAATGTTTCTTGCAGCCAGCTTCATACGCATCGGAGAACAGCACATCCTTAGTGTCCATCATCAGTCGCCATGCAGCAATGTAATAGCAGGAGACAGAGGGAGAGAGGGAGAGAAAAGAAACGGGAAGATGAAGAAAGCCTGACCTTTGGAGTTGCTGCAGCAGGATTATTTGTGTAATACATTGCAGTTTCAAGGCCCTGCCGGGATTTCCTCCTGGGAATAAAGCCAAACCAACAGGAAATCAGGAACCCACCTCTAAGGACCCCACTGGGTTGTTGCCTGCTGGAAAATGATAGTTGGTGTTAGAGGATTTTATGTATTTATTTGTTTCTTGCTTCAGTCCAGTTTGAGGTTAATGACAAAGTTTACTTGCAATTGATCAGATGGAGGACAAAAAGGACCATAAAGAAATCCCTTGTCCGAGCCTCAAATCAGCAGTCTCTAGTTCTGGAAGCTTCCAGATTATCACGTACCCTGTGTATCAAAGAAGAAAAAAAAAATCACAGCTTTCTAAACTGGTGGATTCTTCTTGCATGAATGCTATGTCTAGCTTTTTTCATTTGTTAGACTTCCTTCTGAAATCTCTCATTTTTGTTGAATAAGAAAAAATATGTGTGTGCCCTTAGTTTCTTAAACTGATTTAAAACAGACTCCTGTTAGGCTCAGATTCTTCTTCACATCCATGTCTTTACTGTCATGGAAAGCGCACAGGAGGAAGGCTATTAGGTACGCTTTCTCCATTCTTATTAACTGGTTTTGTTTTCACTTGAAGAAAAGTGATGACATTTCCTCAAAAGATAGCTAGTTTCGAGCAAAGCAACGATAACTGATCCATCCCAAGCCCTCCACCCTATGTCCTGCAGGCTGAGTGCTAGAATCCAAGTCCTGAACTCCACGTTGCTAGGGAGGAAAAGAAGCAAGCAGACTCCACTTTGATTCTTTTGTAAAACATCAAAGAGTGGTTTCTGCCATCCCTTGAAGTGTTAGCAAACTCCAAGGACAGCACTTTGGGGGCCCCTCATGTGCCTTGCCTTTCCAAGGCACAAGTGGCCAATTCTGAGAGCAATTGAGTTGTGCTTGAAAAATGTCAAGTGCATTTGGAAACTACACATTTTTGCTGACGCCTGGAGTCCTGAGCAGAGCTATTTCCATGACCAACCGCTGGGAAGAAGTTCAGCTGGGGCATCAGAAATGATTCCCCGCCACACACTGAGCAGGCCCCTGAGGGGGAAAAGCTGTCTTAATAGCCGGGTCAGGGAGAAATCAGGAGTCTCAAAGTCTTCCTAGGCCTCCCCATAGGCATATGACCACACCATTACTTTGTGGCTCTTGTGTTTTTTGTTTTTCATTTTTATTATTATTATTATTATTTTATTTTACTCAATTTTATTTTGTCTTCACTAATCAAAGTTCTTATATTTTTCAACTTAAAAAAATAAAACATTCAAACAGAAAATGTTGGAAAGAACAGCCAACGAAATGATAGTCACCTTGCTGTCATCAGGCCAAGTGTGTCTTGTCTGAAAATGGAGGGAAGACACCAATGGTCACATTGAATCATTTAAAAGTTGCAACTTCCGTGACACTTTACCCAAAAGACATCTGCTGTCAAAACCCACATTTTAAACAATAGACCTATTCACAATCTAGCGCATTGTGTCAGTTGGACACGTTTGGAAGTTGTAAAAAAGATTGGAATTTCTTCATCTTTAGTGTGTTTTAAGATCACCCAAGACACAGCCAGTGCCTTCCTCTGGCCAGGAATTTGTACATCTTTGTATAGGCACTCAAGTGTAGAAGAAAATCTGAAGACCATCTCTTCTTAATGGTTTACCTTTTCTTTTTATTAATTATCTTAGGTTTATATATAGAAGAAATGGTGTTCTTCATCAAGATCATTTCTGTATCAATTGTGGGCCAGAGTTGCTAAACTTTATCCTCTACAGATTGTATCACCAGGGTCTGATATCTTTTAAGAGAAATGGGATGCTGTGTTATTTTTATTTGGTCACTTTTGAACACCAGCAACTGAAAAGGGGTGAGAACTGGATGTGTCCCATTTAGCCATAATCATCACAGACACCACAGTGCCACTACTGAGCAACCCAAAAGCCTAGACTGCAGGATTGATGCAGTCCCCAAAGTCTGTGTATCCTGTTTTAGTGGAGAATTGGGACTTGTATGCAGAAATGCACATGTTCACCTATTGCACATAGGAAAATATGTGCAATAGGTCATGAAGATTACAGAAAATTTCATTTTCAAGTCTAATATGTTCACAATACTGTGCTTGTAGCATACATAATTGTGACCTTGGGAAATATCATAGGTCATTTATTAAATAAAACTGGGTGACAACTGTGGTACAGGCTATATTCTAGATGATAAGTCATAGAATTAGATAAATCTGATACATACTTCATTATTTTACACTTTATAGCAATTCACTTCTGGTGGTGGACACAGACAAATAATGCACGTGCATATACATATATGCACATATAATAAAAAAAAGCAAGGGCACCAGTCATGGTGAGAGAGTCATAGAGAATGAAGGAGGCTTGAAGAAGTCTCTAGGAGAATGATATTAAAGCACAGAGCCAAATACTGTGAAGGGAGGACTACTATGCACATATTTCCAAGCAGCAGGAATATGCAGTGTAAACACCCTGGGAAGGAAGTTGAATTATGGTGAACAAACAAACAAAAAGCAGTAAAAGGACAGTATAACAGACAAATAGTAGAAGAGAGGAGTGCCACAGGATTCAGTTGGAGAGGTGCCACCGTCAAGCCATGCAGGATGTTGTAGACCCTGGGAAAACCCCGATGTCATTCTAAGTGCTATTGGAAGGCTTTCTTTAGGAGCTGCAGGGAGAAGAATGGGAAGCTATTTAGAAGAAAGCATGGCAAATAGACTGTGTTCTCAAAGGGTATTTAGTAAACAAATATTAGAAGTTCATAAAGAAATCTCTGTGAGGTATGACAGTCACATCCTTCTACTTTTTCTTCAAAGTTAAGTATATTCAAAATAGCATTACATCCAACTTAAACTTCTCAACCTTCACCTTATTATTCTTCCCATTTTCGGTTTGTTTATTATGTTTACAGATATGACTGATGTCTAGGCGCTAATGTTTACACTCTGAAGGTACTGAGGGTATATCTACCAGTGTTGGGTGCACAAGGCAGGGGGAATCTCATGCAGTTTGTAGAAAGACTTGTTAAAAATAATAGGTGTTTGGCACCACCCCAAATACATGAGACTCATGGATGCACTGATAGATGGGTGCTGAAACTGGCTTCCCAAGTAGGTGGTTGACAGGTGAGGTGGGGTTAAGATAGGGTAGGCTGGGTGGCAGAGACCATGGAGATCCAAGTCAAAGAGGGTTACAGCCCAGGCTCAGTGGGCAAAAGCACCTGTTGTGCAAGCCTTGGGACCTGAGTTCATATTCCCCAGCATCCACTTAAGAAGCTAGTGTGGCCAGGTTTTAATTATAACCCCAGGACTGTAGAGTGAAGAGATGGAAAGATCACTGGGTGACCACCAGCAAAGCTCCACATTAAGTGAGAGAATGTCTTAAGGGAGTAAGGTGTAGGGAGATAAACTATGATACCCAACATCCTTTTCGGGCATTTCTTCCTTACACACACACACACACACACACACACACACACACACACACACACACACACAAAATGATGCTTTTCAACAATCCCCAGAGGTACAGCAACATGAACAGTGCTGCCACAGGGCTGGAGAAATATCTCAATGGTTGCTCTTCCAGAGGACTCGAGTTTTATTCTCAGCACTCTTATGACAGCTCATAACCATCTATAATTCCAGTTCCAGGGGACCTGATACCTCTCTGGCCTCAGAAGACACCAGGCATGAAAGTGGTGCGCATAGAAATACAGACAAAACAGTCATGCATATAAGATTTTTAAACAGAGAGAGAGGGAGAGAGAGAGAGAGATGTTATGATGTACTTTCTAGTGCATACCTGAGGAACAACTTGAGCTAGATATCCAGACCTGTCACTCTTGTCTGAAACCATGAGAATGGACAGGTCACTGGTGGCATGAGAGCTGGGACTCACATATTTTTTGAATTGAGTTATTTGTGGTGAATAGTTCAAAAAAAAACAAGTTTATGGGATCCTAAATCAAGTGCCAGAGTTTCCACCCTATCTTGCTTCTTGCTGGGTTTTTCCACTGCTTAAGAAGTAGTGGGTTAACACTGACCAAGTTGGGAAGTTCTTGAAATGTGTTTTTTTCCACGATTGTCAAGTTTTAAATTAAAACTTGAATTTCGAGCTCTTTCTGTTGCTCAAAAACTTCCTTAGTATAGATTAGTCTTCAAGAAGCGAGCAGCTACCATGAAACTCTCTAAGTGCTTTTTTTTTAATGGTCTGTGTGATTGGTGTAGCAACCACATATGCAACAACTAGGATTGTACTGCCCATGAAAGTGATGCTAGGAGCAAATGCAGGACTTTCTGGCTCCCTTAAACCCTGTATCTAGGGTCTCCTCTTCAAAAGGCTATTCATTTATCCTATTAGAAAAGAGCTATTAGGGACATTGCAATGGATTAGTGCAATGGTTCTCAACCTGTGTGTCATGACCCCTTTAGGAGTCACATATCAGATATCTTACATATTATTACATTACAATTCATAATGGTAGGGAAATGACAGTTATTAAGTAGCAATTAAATAATTGTATGCCTGGGGGTCACCACAGCATGAGGAACTGTGTTAAAGGGTTATGGCATTAGGATGGTTGAGAACCACTGAATTAGTGACTAAAGATACTTGCTACCAAATCTAGTAGCCTGCGTTTGATCTCCAGGACCCACATAGCAGAAAGAAAGAGCCAACTCCCATATGTTGCCCTCTGCCTTCTACATGTACACCATAGCACCATAGCATCTCTCTCTCTCTCTCTCTCTCTCTCTCTCTCTCTCTCTGTGTGTGTGTGTGTGTGTGTGTGTGTGCATGTGTGTATAATATTTTTAAAAGAGCTACTATGTGTGTGTTTGTGTATGTGTGTGTATATGTGTGTGTATGTATAATGTTCTAAAAAGAGCTACTGGCAAGAAATCTGAAGCTTTATTTATGGAATTAAATGTGCATGCTTTATGGAGATAATTGAACATATTTATAGCACAAATAAGGTCTAAATATCAGTTGTTTGCTTTAATGATAGTTATATTACTTGTTTTGCTAATCAGACACATGTCTGACATGATTCTCGGTCATACCAATATTTTAAACATTTTTCTGTATGTAGCCAAGATACAAGTACTAATAATGACAGTGATCTTGCCTATAGATTCCCGTGGAAAAGCCTGGCAGTCCCCAGTAGAAACGGTGGTGTGGTATAGTAAGTAGGTCTTACTAGAACTCTGAGCAAATAATTGAGAGAAGCAGAGTGCAGCTTGAAGCCTGTCTTATTGTTATTATTCTACTAAAACACCATGACCTAGGCAACTTATAAAAGAAAACATTTAATTAGGCTAAAGGTTCCTGAGAGTTGAGTACAACATGTTGCGGCAGTATGGCAGCAAGCCACAGATGTATTGGCTGGAACAGTTGAGAACTTATATCTTGATCAGCAAATAGGAAGCATAGAGAGAGAGAGGGAAGCCTCAAGGCCCCTGTGAAGCACCTTCTCCAACAAGGCCATGCCTCCTAGTCTTTCCCAACAGTTTTAGCAGTTGAGGACCAAGGATTCAAGCCTATGAATCAATGGGGGCCGTTCTCATTCAAACCACCACAAGCCCAGGTCATATTCCTACTCTCTAACTCCACGTTTCAGGATTCTCATCTATAAAACTGGGACAGTCTTACCGAGCACACCATGGGGCTCATGTGAGATGTAAGTGAAATATATGGTATGGTGACAAGATATAAAGATATAAAGAGTCAATAAGTGAAAATACCTTTATTGGTTGGGTGTGGGTGATGGGTGATGCACACCTATTATTTTAGAGGCAGGGTCAGACGGATCTCTGTGAGTTCAAGGATATTCTGGTCTACATCATGAGTTACAGGACAGTCAGAGGGCTACATACAGATAACTGGTATAAAAAATATAAAAAAAAATGCATGTTCTGAAAGTGTGAGGAAAAAGAAAATGCCTGCCTTGGCATTTCTGCATCTTAGAATTGCAGCATATGCAACTACAAAATAATGGGAGGATTCCAGTCTCTCACACACATGTGCATGCATGCAAGCATTTACTAAAGTCTGCCATGGATTTTAGGATCTTAATTGGAGTCTAGAAACATGGGGATGAACCAGGTTCAAAGTGTGATACAACCCCTTCCATTAGCAGCTAAACTCTACAATCTTATTAGCTTTCCATACCTTTCACCTCCTGGAAATGTCCTTGTTTTAAATAAAATGAAGCCAGTCATACTTCAAATCTTATCCTTGAGATATATGTATGTCCATTGTCAGACAATTGATGCCCTGTGAAGTATCTTTGGAATGGCCATCCTCTGAGAAGTCACATGTTTTTTCATACTTTATGTTCTATTATAGAGTTATCATATTCTAAGCCTGGGTACCAAGGACAACACTATGTTCAATTGATGGGCAAAGATGTCTTTAAAAAGTAACCATGATCACAAGACCTAAAGATGCAGTCTGAGCAGGAAAAGAGACTAATGGTTACTGCTGATGGAAGGAGAGATGAAAACATATGAGGATGGAGGCAAAAAGAAGCAGTCTGGGGTAATATTTAACAGCAGAAACTTTTACCGAAAGACTGAGCTCTGGGTTTAAATCCCTAGCCAGTTAATTGACTTCTCCCAATCCGATGTCTCAGGTCTAAATTAGGGATATTATAACATTTAGTTTGTAAATGGTAGTGACAACACATTTCAAGTGCCTTTCAATTGCTCATATCTAATATGTGATAATACTTAGCATCAGCATCATTGTCATCATTTCAGAGTGACTGACAGTAATTCACTTTTCATATTTGCTTTGAATGCTTTGCCGGATTCTTCTATATGCATCTACGTACAGTCTGTGAAAGTGTAAAATTGAGCAAGCTTGTGGAATTGAGGTGCATTCATCAGCCAAAATAATCTTTGTACGTACACACACACACACACACACACACACACACACACACACACTCCAAGGTAAGGTAAGTTAGCTCACATTTTACTAGAGCTATGAGAAGTAAAAGGAATGACAGCTAGTTCTTCATTAGCTTCATTAGCCAACCACGGTCAGGCTGACTCTTCCTCACTTCTTTGCAGGCACTTCCTCTTTAAGACATCTTCTGGAAGCACACCCCTGTTCAGCAGCTCTTCTCCAGGATACCCTTTGACCTCAGGAACCGTTTATACACCACCACCCCGCCTGCTGCCGCGGAACACGTTCTCCAGGAAGGCCTTCAAGCTGAAGAAGCCCTCCAAATACTGCAGTTGGAAATGTGCTGCCCTGTCCGCCATCGCTGCCGCCCTTCTCTTGGCCATTTTGCTGGCATATTTTATAGGTAAGTCAAAGCAACCTTGCTCACCATCCTGGTGGTGAGAAGGTGGGGGAAGTGGTCATTGACTTGTGAATGTAGTCACCTTCTGCTGCCTGTACAATTTGTCTGTTGGCTCTCGAAAAACATAATCGTGTGTGATGGATAAGAGCGATTTTTCCCTCCTGGAATCCATTCCAGTCATGACTCTAGCTGACATTTATCAGAGGTGAAGTTAAGCATTTTGGCTGTGTCTTTTTTTGGAGAGGAGTTGAGAATTATCTTTCCTGCAAATCCACTCTTCACTTCCATAGCAGTCCCCTAGATTTCTCCATCACTGGTTTTGAACACAAACCAGTGCTCTGATATGTGTGCCGCATTGGTTCTCTTCAGCTAGAAACTCGAGACAAGGATGGGTGTCATTTCACACAAAACGTCTTGAACAGGGAGAAAGCCTAACAAGTCAGCTGATTTCCATAGCCATGGAACTAAAATGGAATTCAGAAGCCAGAGCCTACAGCCTGGTCTTCAACTAGACTCACATCACTCACACAAAGTTGACCTTGTCCAGCATCCTTCCTGTGCCTCTGCTCAGCCTCAGTTCTCATCTCATTGTGTGATATTGAGTTTGAATAGGGTTCACATCTTGTGGCAGCTGTGGTCCTGCAACCTCATGTGTGAGAAATGGTAGCAGGGTGTTGAAGTCGTTAGGGTCCCTTCCTTCTTGTACTGTGGGTGTCCATTTTTATCTATTCGGTACCAGCGTGTAGCTATGAAAAACAGCAGATGCTGGGAGCTCAGAGGCAGGGTGCCACATGGGTATGAGCATCCTGGGCTGGACACAAAGCCTATTCACAGTTCCTGGCCCTGACAAAGAGCCCCATTGCTCCTGCTCCGTCAGCTAAGCTTGCCAATGGCAGATCTCCTGGTCCAGGCAGAGGCCATGGTGATGTTTGTTAAAGTTTATTCAAAACGTTTGATGGTTCTGGCTTGCTTTTAGAGCTGCTATGACAGATCTCCCTGGGTTGGCTGTGCCATGTTGCAAAGCAAACCTATAAACCACCAGCTAAAAGAGGCTGACTCCAAAACAGTTCCAAGCATGCAGGCAAAAACTCCTCCTGCTTAGGAAAAATGACAAGGTAACACTGAGGCTGATGAAGCTGGCCTTCCTTCTGCCAACATCGAGCCCCCATTCCTTACTCAGCTGGGGGCTATGGTACCTGCCAGAGAAGAGACAGGGCTGGTTCTTCCCAGAGCCTTGACCTAAACTTACCTGACGGCAGAGAAGTATATTGATATGCCTCTAAAAATTTGGGGTGCTGCCCAAGGCAGACTAGTATAAGCCAAAAAAAAAAAAATCAATATACACTTTTCATTGTAACTACGCTTGTCTTAATATAGAAAAATAAGCATTTATATATTCCTTATCAGCTGCATTTATCAGTAATATCTAAGAGAGAGAGAGAGAGAGAGAGAGAGAGAGAGAGAGAGAGAGAGAGAGAGAAATACTGACCCTCCAGAAAAAGGAAAGGGCCTATGTTTGTCTAGGGTTTTGCAAAAGATTTTTCACTCTAACTCTCAGCTCTCAGTAGTGCCTGAGGTTCTGACATTCAATCCCTAATTTCAAGTCACATCTGTTTCTCACCTCTTAATGAAGGATACAGCAGTGAGTTGACTTGAACTGCCACTCCCCCACCCCCTGCCCATTCACCTAACTAGGATCTTTGTGTTATTAGGGGGAATTTTGTGTGAGTCCCCAGGAAGCTGTTTCAGGGGCTTGGTGGAAGCAAATTGAATGTGCCCTTAGGGTCTTTGCATGATGTGGCTTTATGTCAGAAACTTCAAAAAGGGTCCCTGTGCTCACTTCTCAGGCTTAATGTTCTGAGGGGCTGGTAGACACCATGGGGAGCCCAGACACAGAAATTGAGCCACTACCAGCCTCTGCCAATGCTTTTCCCAGTGTGTCTCCTCCCCTTGCACGAGAGAGATAGATGGCTAGCGCCTGATTTATTGAGTTTGATAGTTAAAATATAATAGCTTTCTGTAAGGGTGATCGTATAAATGGACAACTGTGTAGTGAGAGTTTAATGTTTTAATCGGGTGCGTAACTTTTAAATGATGGATTAGGAAACGTATTTATCCTCAGTCTGGAAACTACTGGAAGCTGGGCCTGAGCATCTTGCTATGCTTTATTGGTTTATAATCCATCATTTCCTGTTTTGTATGCTTTAGGTAAGATTATGCTTTGACCCTGGAGTATTGAAAATAGTTCATGACTCAAAAGGAGTGGCGTAACAAGCCAGTTTGCCCCGCAATGATGACAGTGAAGGTGAGGCTACAAGGTACCTTTAGCCCTTCCCCAGAAATGACCAGAGACCTGCAGGTTTGGTGAGAGGTCAGGACCCCGAGTGCAGACATTGGCCCTAGCAATCCATTTCTCTGTGGAGAACCATTTGCCTTCTGAGCTTTGGCTTTCTAAGTACAGTGTGAGGGCACGATAGTTATTTACGGACAGAATCTCTGAAGTACACTGAGGCTTAATTAATGTGTATAAATCACTTTGAAGATGAAAAGCAGTATATTATTAATTACAAAGCTGCAGGGGCATAAACACTGCCTTGCAAACACAGAGTAGAGTGTTGTGGGGCAGAGGCATTGATTGCACCAACCTAAAAACAAGCCATTAGGGAAGGACAGAAGAGAAAATCCCAGGCCCTCCTGTTAAAGAGACTGGCACATTCAAGACCTCAGTCCATTCTGGTTCACACGTAACTCCCTATTCCATGAGAACATGACAGGTCCTGAAATTGAAGCATCAGCCCCAGGACATTTATGGGCAGGCAGTAGGTTCAGGCCTGCCAGGCACTGTGACAAATAGGTCAAATTATCTTTCTTGCATGTTCAAACCCGTGGAGAGGAGCCTTTCCAGAAGTGAGCAATTTGGAATAGCTTCGCCCCATGACAAGTTCTTCTATATATCTAGGCATGTGGGTAGATGTAAAAGCAGAATACCAGTCCTTGTGCAAATTGGAAGGCATGGGCCTTCACTAACTCAGGAACGACTCTCCCGGTTCCTGCTCATGTGACTGGGGTGAGAGAACCCTCGTGAAATATTCTCTCACCCAGTCTTCTCTGTGCCAAATTCCTCCAGTGTAAAAACTCCCTGGAAGAAATTACTCTGAAAAATGCCATGAACCATCATGAGACCACTTTGTATGTCACTCAGCCCCGGCCCAAACAGATCCAGGCTAGGGCAACGTGGCTGGGAAAGGCAAGGGAGCTGCTTTCTTGGGAAATGACTTTCTTCCTTGGGTAGCTTAAGTGCTTTCATTGCTTAAGATGTCAGAAATTCCTCTATGTTCTTCAGTTTCCAACTTATATAGCCAGTGTACATGTTCTCAGATGCTTAGTATAAATGTACTGTTTTTCCATTTTCCTAGTCTGGTTAACACAACAGGAGCTTGTTATAACCTCTATCCTGCATCAAACCAGAAGCATCCCTGCTAAAAAGAACTTTTATATAAAATTATGTAATTATTCCATGTAAGTCACATGCCCAGTCACCATCATTCTTTGGAATGGAAGAAGAAATTAGTATATTGAAACCATTCAGTAATCTCAGATCTAAGATTACTGCAGCCATGGTGGGACCTTACTGTCTAAACCATGTATCCTTGAATTTCTGAGGTGCATCCTGTCTTTCACAAACTCCTCAAGACTGCACTCAGCCAACTTCTCAAATAGTAAATGAAACCCAGCCATTCCTCTGATGGCATCAACCTCTCTTACCTAGTTCTGTCCTTACGTACAGGGAATAGTTGTTGGTTTTTAGCCTTCTAGAATCATCACAATAGAAACATCAAAACAGAAACTGTAACACCCACCTTCTTCCCTATCATCCTGGCTTTTGTTATGGAGGTTAGCAATTGTTTCCCAAAAAAAAGACAGATGGTGAATAGTTTGGATTCTGCAGGGTTTAGCCATTGTGACTCAGACTGTCATTGGAGTGTGTGTCCACACACTGCACTGAGTTTCACACCATTTCCATGGGTCACAAAATACCCTTCTTTGTATTTTTTAAACAACTTCTTAGGTCATGTGTCAGACACAAACAAGTAGTGAACTAGATTTGACCCAAAGGCCATAGTTTATCAGCCCACTCCATGTCTTGACTACTCATTTCCTAAGAATGTCTTCTGACTAGCAAGAGCCCAGCCATGTATCTACTATAAACGGAGCAGGTGACTGCCATGTTGTAATAGAGATACCCTAATTCATAATGAATAACTTTATCTGCATTCCTGGCCCCAGACAATACACAGAAAAGGCAAGCAACATTTCAAAACCCTTCTACAGAAGGTTGCATCCTAAAATAACAGCTTCTAACTGGACTTTGGAAACAGTACTTCAGCCCACAGATGGAGCAGAGCATTGGGGGAGAACTACTTGCCATTTTGTCCCATAATCCCTTGCCCTCTACCTTTGGCTACCCCACCACACACACTCCTCTGCAAATTCGTTGGCTGTTTTAAGACATCATTCAAAACCCAATGCCTTTTATGCTGAGGTTTCCCAACATGCTTTGTAACAGCATTGGGCCACTGAATGATATCGCTGTCTTTTTTGACTCGGGTTAACATTGGACTAGAAGTTTTGACAAGACTCCTCCACATCAAAGGGGAAGGTGCTTCTGACATGTAACTCTGCTGCTAAAGCCACATGTTCCTCAAAAGTCTAAAATAAGAGTCCATACAATGGTTTCTCATGACACACCTCAGTCTGTCATCCTTGAGTTGCAAAGCACATGTAACCCCTCTCAGGCTTCCATCAATTAGTTGTTCTACGTGGCCAGGATGGGAAGTTAGCAGAGGAAAAGACAGGGGCATTTATGTCATCCTAGATTAGTCTTTAGCTCTTCAAATTGATGCCAAAATCATATATATATATATATATATATATATATATATATATATGAGAATGATATTAGAAAGTCACCTTGTCTTGTTCGCTGCTGTAATTCCTGCTAAATATGAAATACTATGTTTTAAGCTCCTCAGCACTCTGCCTTCTGCCACTCTGACTTTGATCTGTGAAGAACGCGGGCCATCAACATGTCAGGATGTTAAAAGTGTGGTAATTTGGGGTGCTTTCAGTTTCTTTTGAAAACAATGAGAGATTATTTTCTATGGAAACTAAAAGCCTACCGTGTGTTTAAAGTTGCTACACTTGAAAATTGATGTGTTGAGACTCATACTGATGAATCCTGCTTCCTCGGCTGCTATTTTGTGTATTCTCATCTCAAAGAGTAGAGCAGGTTTGGGGAAATAACATAAAGAAAATGACAGCAAACTATGAGAACCTGATGCTTGCCTGGCATCCTCTGTGAGGATGTGGTTTAGGGAGCTGCTGGTCCTCTCAATCAGACCCATTGCTCATGGGATATCTAGAGAGATGTTAAGCCTCACCTGCGTGACTTCCAAGTCACAAGTTTGCCTCCTCTTATCCAAATGGCAGAATGCCAAGTATTAAATCTGAGCAGTCCAGCAAATAACATTTCTGTCTAACTCCCTGTCCCCAGAAGATCCAAAAAAAAAAAAAAAGGAGCTGCCCACAAATAGATCAGGGGACCCAGTTAGACATTATCTGTTCCAATTGTATAGCAGAGGGTTCATCTAATAGATATGCTAATGTGCTCTTAACCAGATAATAAAGTCCTGTCAGAGCTTAAACACCAGCAAGCTTTGGCAGTGGGAATGTCATTTTATAGTTGTACTCCTGATTTCAGAGGGCCTGTCAATTAACAGAAAGAAAATTAAGTCATTCATTAGATAGGTCTCTATCACCCACAGCCACATGTAACATTTGGACCTCATGCTTGACATTAGACATAAATGAGTTCTGCTTTTGAAAAGGGAGTGGCTTCTTTAAGGATACCTGCAGGCAATTTGGAGGACCTGAACTGAGACACCTCTGGATGGTCAGGAGATATGACAGACAGCCTTCTTTGCTTTCCTCCCAAGATCCCTGTCCAAAGTTCAGGCAGGGGTCAAAACACCAGCCCTTCCTGACTTGTGGAACATCTAAGAATGAGAGCAAGAGCCCATTCCAGGTCTGACTTTGCATAATATGCACAGACAAAACCAGAGGAGAGCCAGGCATGGTGGCACATGCCTTTAACCCCAGTACTCTGGAGGCAGAGGCAGATGGAGCTCTGTGAGTTCAAGGCCAGTCTAGTCTCTAGAGAGTGTTCCATCTGGGGCAGTCATGACTGTTACACAGAGAAACCCTGTCTCAAAATCCTAATAAACCAGAAAGGAGCACATACAACTGAAAGTCTGCACTGCAAGGATTGTAGGGGAATAATACTGGCCTCACCTGCTGGGTCTGGATTTCATCTTCACAAGGATGGGTTGAGTAGCTGACACAGGTTTACCTCCTATCATCCCAGAGTTGCTTTTCAAGGCTTTGTCCTTGACTTTGTCTCTGAGGCAATTATCAGTCTACCAGCCATCAAATCTACAAGTCACAAAATACTTAATTTTTCCCCCATAGCTCTGAAGATCAAGCACATGGTCGGCAAACATTCTTACCCTTTTAGGGTAGTAGCCAGGCTCACAGACCCTCTGTATTCCACAGGCAGCTTTTGAATTCTTCACTTCCTAAGTCTTACATTTGTTCATTTGCTCATTTCCCCAGCCACCGGGCACAGTTCTTAATACACTTCTCCCTAGATGATACCCTGTTCTGTGTTTTGTCTGTGCCATCATTGCAGGAGTTATTGCCCTACTGTGATTATCACATAGCAGATGATGTAAAAGAAGATACAAATCTGGATTCATGCTTCAGGGAGGCCAGGTTTGGAATGTGTATTCTTGCACTACATGGAGCCATGTGACTGTACCTACTACACTCTTCTAACAAAACAGGGGTGACTTCTATGAGTGGAGATGTTTCAAGCCAAGAGGGAGAGATGTGTCAGTAGTTAAGAGCTTGTACTACTCTTGCATGTGACACAAGGTTGGTTCCCAGCACCCATGTCAGGGGGGGACTCACCTATGACTCCAGATTCAGAGGATCTTACACTGTCTTCTAAAATTTCCAGGCAGCTCTACACACACACACACACACACACACACACACACACGAAAACATAAAGCAAATAATTCTTTAAAAGATGCTTCAAGCATGTATTGAAATGGTTAGCCCATACAGAATCACTCCAGCAACCTAGTACATGGTCAGTTGTGTGCCAATATAATATGCCTTCCTAAGGAGAAAGGGTATCCATTAAGCTGACTCTATTTCTCCGCATTCATGATCTCTACTTTATATGTCTGGCAAGACAGAATATGCAGACCACCTGGTAATAACCATGTGAATGGACAGGTCACAATGGCTTGCAAGCTAATACCAGCCAGAAAATGCAGTCTGATTTCGAATACTCAAAAAATGAAAAAAAAAAATATTGAAATCCTAGAATAATTGCCATGTGAGGTCCTGGCAGACACCAGGAACTCAGCTATGCCATTATTGTGACTACTGTATTAGTTCTTATGCTGTAGGCCAAGTCTAGTAAGAATAAACTAGGCTTGGGAGCCATTATACCCCATGATAGTGACTAGCACTGCCTCGCTTGTAAAAGGCAATCAAATGTTTGTTGAATTAATGAGTTCTGTTTAGGATTATATCTGAGTTGGATCATTCATGAAAACTCCTTTCCAAGTACCCCAAATCCCCAATCGGTGGTTTCCGCTTGTCCTGTCACGTGAAAGGTTTCTGGTTCCCTGATGCTGTAATTGCCATCCCGGCAGTCCCAGTTGCATTTAACATTTAAGCAACTGAATGTTGGGGAGGCTGGGTAAACCTGTACTTCGAAGCCCTCACGCAGGGGTCTGTGTTCCCCTGGAAGGGAAAGCACTGCCTCCATGAAGCTAGGAAGTGTTTGTGTCTGGCAGACGGCCACCATTTGGCATTCATATTACAAATGCATAGCAGAATTCAGCAGGAGTTCAAGGTGAAGAAGCAAATAATGGCATAAATCTGAAAGTCTGTTTGCTGTTGTTCTGTAATGAGGATGCGCAAAGAAATGGAAGCAGTCACGATGAGGCACCAGATAGAGAAAAGAACTATTATATGGTGAGTTGGGTCTGTGCACACAAGCCATTTACAATATTCTGTGCGCTGAAACACCCGCCTCAGCTATGTAGTCTCCCTCGTATGACAGAGATCTGACCCAAAGCAAATTCCCAAAGCATAAGTATTTCTCTTAAGGTCACCTTAAACCAGACTTCTCCTGTCAGCCCAGGAAAATTCTATTACCTAAATTCGTATTTTGATTGAGATGAACAAATATAAAGAAATTGTGCTTGAACCCTCTTATCAAACAAATCATTTCTTAGATTGATATCTCATAGCAAGGGCCTCCGTACTAGAAACAAACAGCCCATCAACTATATTAATACATTTAATACTGCTATAAAAAGAGGAGAGTGCATTACATGGGCTGCTAATTTCATTTTTTTTATATCATCAACTTTTTGGCCTCAAGTAAATATCAAAATGTATCAGAAAATCTGACAAAATAGTTATACATATTGGTATTTTAAAAAAGTGGGGGAGGACATGAAAAAATATTATTCTCCCCCTCTTATAACCAGAGAGAAATTTATAGGAAATGGGACATGCAACATATTTCAAAACATTCTTACTGCTCAAAAACAAAGATTGGATAAGAAGGGAGGGGCAAAATTTGTCCTGCTTTGTCTGTCTTTCATCACGGTTTTCTTCACAGCTGTTAGGGAAGGCCCTTCCCTTGGGCTGGGTTTTCAGTCAAGTTATGTCATTTGTGGGAAGATTTGTGCAAACACGTTTGCCTCTCCCCTGGGGACTGTGATCTTTAGAAAAGAAGGACATATTACCTTACTTTTGCCTGCACAGCCATGATGCAATTCTCTCCGTTTGCTGACTTATATTACACCATGAGGGCTTCAGAGTCACCTTAATGAAGTTTAGATTACACCAGCTTCTGCTCCTTGGAGAGAAGAAAGTGGCAGCATGTCCAATGCATTCTGTTCTTCAGGCCACAATAGATACGATGACATCCTTCCAGGAAGTTTAAGATGCCTTGGAATTAGATGCATTTTGTTTTTCAGATTGGTTTTAAGGCTACTTTATGTCCTAAATTTTATCACCATAGACTTCTGGGGCATTAGCTAAATTTAGAATATGTGTATTTAAATTTTCTTTTAATAACAAGACTTCTTGAATCTTGAGAGAATTGTGGGGTTACTCTCTTTCCAACAGGGAGGCAATCTTGTAACGTTGTATGCTAATTTTACGTATTACTAATTTATGTTAATTAATTTAAAATTTATCAAGTGTATATCCATAGACTTACATATGTGAGTTTCTGCCTTTCCATTTAGTATGAACTTTTATTTTGCCAAGTTTAACCAGTTACATAGTGCACTAGAATCTGTTGATCAATCCCAGGATCAAACAATCAAGCACATTTTCACTTGACATTTTTCCTTACACCTAGAGTCTAATAAGCAACCCCATAAAAGTGTTCAGTTAATAGGAAGGTTCAAAAGGCCTAGGGTAAGTTATGTTTTGCATAAGTGACTGGAAGTCTGATGTTAATCAGGCACATAACAGTGATAAAAGGCTTGAGTTTCCTATTTCTCAGGAACATCAGGGGACAGAAGTTATGCTAAAAAGCTTTTTATTAACTTATTGGTATGAGTCAATGGTCCATCGTCATCCTTTTTCCTTCCCTGAAATGTGGAATGGCCTAATCGTTGTACAGACAGGGAATGAGGACATTTTCTCATCCTGTCTATTATCAAATGGAAACATGTTACCTCCCTCCCAAATTTTAAAAATTAAAGCTTCTAAATAAACAAACAAAACTGGCCTCAGATTAGCTTACACTTCTCCGAAGACTGAAGTGAAAAATCAAGAGCCAAAAAAGGAATTTGTATCTAAGAGGAATTTAAGAACTTGAGAACAAAAAAAAAAAAAATGCATAACTCTGAATAGAGTTAATTGAAAGCATTAAGTCACAATGCAAACTATGAAATTCTATATCAAGGAGAACAAAATGTGGAGAAACTAGGGAGAGAATCTGGTCCCCAGCATAACAAATTACATAATATTCCACACAATTCCTTGAAGCAGTCATCCAACCAACATACTGAGAGGAAAAGCAGTCATTGAGAACCGAGGTGATGTTTTAGCCCCTCATTTTACATCATTAAGCTTTGGGTTCCCTCATGAACTACTAAAATAAACAATAGTGGACAGCTCAACATTTATCCAAATAAGCCAGAAAGCTACCATGATAAAGGAAATTGAGTTTATAGATACAGCAGGCTCTTGCCTAATAGATGAGAGTAATGTGTCTAATGCTGAGCATCAATCTATATTTCAAGTGTATTATGAAGGGGACCTCCAAAAAATAACTCATCCTGCAAGATCATTTTGCACAGAGGGTGGTTTATCTTCTGTTGTGTCTAATTGATATCTTTGTAATTTAGTTATAGCACTTGCTACTGAGAATGATGTAAGAGAAAGAAAGAAGGAATGTGGTGGTTACTCTCCAGGATAGCATGGGAAGTTGGGGTTTCCAAATCATGTTCACCTTCAAATCTGTTGTCTTAGAATGACCCTTGAAGCCAGAGAGTGAGTGTATTCAGTTTGTAATCAAGTGAAGGTATTCTCAAGTGTCTTCAATCCTATTCAAAATCAACATGAATGGAAGGAAAACTGTTTTAAACCAGGTCCTTTGCCTTACTTTGCTTATCTTCAAGGCATTAAATGTCCACCAGACTCATTTGAGGTCACCCTACAACATTACCTCCCAACACAATACAGTAGATGTAGGAACTGCCATCACTTAACCAAATCCTTTTGTACTAACTGGACCACACTGACCACGCCTCAATCCTTGGTCCCAACATAGCAAGAGGTAGGGGACAGTAACAAAATAAGGAAGAGAGATCATCATCCCTATCTGGCCCAGGCACACAGACTCAGACCAACATGGACACCCACCACTGCTCTGCCAACCCTACCCTCAAATAGTCTTGTCAGAAACATAGTTTAATCTGTGTGCATTTAGAAAATATTTTAGTGGACAAGTAAAAGTTGTACAAGTTTAAGGGATGCAACGATAATTCAACATGTACAGTAAAAATTATCAACTCATCATAGTTAGCATTTCCATTCTTAAACATTTATCTTTCTTTTATGGGAATGCTGGGGGCCCTCAAACACCGCTTTTCTGCTTCTTTATAAAGTGTACTATAAATTATTATCAATTAGTCATGTCACTATGCTTATAAAGCACTGAAACTTCTCCAAACCATTTTGGTTCCCATTATCTCTCCTCCCCTTCCCCCCTCCATTATCTCTCCTCTCCTCTCTCTTCCCCCCTCCACTTGTGCACAGTTTATGAGACCCTTGGCTGGTGAATTTGGTGCAGCTTCCTGAACTGCTTGCACTGGTTTACTCAGTCTCTGTGTTTGTTTGCATTTGTACAGATAGAAATGGTACCATCTCTTCCACCCCCTCCCTGGTCCCAAACATCACACCATTAACCACCCTAAAGCAGAGTCCACATTTATCCTTACTGTCAAGTTTAAATTTTTAAAAGTGATATACATAATAAGAAATGACAATGTAGTTAATTTTATTTTAGGCTTTTTGAAAAAAAAAAATGCTGGTCTGTTGAGCAGTGGCTTTCTCTCAGCCTCCAGTTCCTACCTCCACATGACTTCTCCCCCCCCTCAAGTCTTTATTCCTAAAGGCACTGGGTGAGGGTACCACCTAAGGCCTTAGGGTCCTGACCCTGTCTTGGAAGAAATGTCTTCATTTCTTTTGTGAGGATGTGACTGCTGATTGCATGGTGTTTTATTCTTCTCTTCAAAACTGACAGGAATTAAGCATCTTGGAAAGGTCAGCTGACCACCCAGAGATGATAGCTGGATTGTAATGAAATACTGATGGCTTGTTTTAATGTCAGAGGGAAATGGGATAGTGGGACCAAAGGAGGAACTGAGATTAGATTTACCTTGAAGAAAGAAAAATTGTCTGTTGTGTTTTTATGACTGTGGGATTTATTAAACAGGCTGTGTGAGCCCCACCAAGGGAGAACAACTCTGTCACAGCATGGTGTGGGGGAGGTGGAGTGGAGGGGGCACTGGGATTATGTGGAAGTCAAGCATACCTAAAAACCCTTGTTAATTTTGCCCACACCTTTTGGAATCCTTTTTGTTGTTGTTGTTGTTTTGTTTTGTTTTTTGTTCCTTTTGGTCACACATTGCTTACCGTCCCACTTTGCCCCAAATTTTTACTTTGCCTGTGACTCCCATGCAAAAAAGCAAGATATCCAAATCAAAAATCCCCACCAACTGAGGAGGAACCCACAGTGGATGATGGAACTGGCTCTAAGCCTTTGTCATCACACATTTCCAAACTCACTCACCAAGGAAGATATTATACAACAAGCATCTTGTTGGAAGAAAGAGTGTGGGAGTCTGTTGGTAAAAATGTAGAGACAGACTCAGAGCAAGAGGAACTAGGTGTGAATTGAAGAAACATGGAAAGTGTTCTTGTCTTCTGTAAGAATGCTGTTACAATTTAGGCCAGTAATTCAGGCTAGTCATGGGCCAAGCAGAGTATAGACCCTAATGGTAGAGAATGTATATTTATATGCAAATATAAAGGAAGTATGGCAAGAAAAACTGGATGCAGAAGGGGAGAGTGATATAAGAGAGCATTTTTTTGTGTAACCAGAATATATGTGTGTGTGTGTGTGTGTGTGTGTGTGTGTGTGTGTGTGTGTGTGTGTGTGTATGTGTGTATGTGTGTGTATGTGAAATACCTGTATAATACATGTTTGTATGGTTATGTATGTACATTCACAAAAGCATATGTATGTATGTGCATATGCAAACACGCATGCTTATATATGTATGTGTATACATATTTTTCCCTAGAAATAGACAAACAGAAAGAACCACGTGATTACCTAGGAAAGAAGTTATTTCCACTGGCTTCCATAGAACAAGAAAAAACCACGTGTCCACCACAAGCCTCATGGATAAAAGGAAGGTTACTTCATGGTCAGTTCAAGAAATCCTTTGACTGAGATTAAAATGGCTTTTATTTTTCCGCTGGAAGATAAGGCCATGGTTTTGTCCATCTGTTTGCAGTCCTGTCTTTAGCATCCTAAAAGATTCTACCCATTAATCTTCAAAAGCCGAAAAAATAAATAAATAAGTGGCATCATGATGAGAGGAGGGTTAAAGCCATGGCCAGCAAGGATTACTGCAACGCTGATCCAGACCCTCCCAGTCTCCATCCAAACTGTATGACCACACAAGTATCTGTGGGAGGGTTGCTGTAGCATCTTGATGGGAGAGTTTCCACTTGTGCCTAAAGATTCTTCAGGTAGCAAAGAATTTTGACTTGGGGCTTTAATGCTTTTGAATGTGCATCAAGAATAACACTGACATGCTTTCACCACAGCCTTGGAATCCTAAAATAAATAATAGAAAAATTGTGATTTAAAATATAATTCCAAATACTAACTGGGCCCCGCTGCCTAGATGAGTAATAAGCTTCAATAAATGTGTGACAGGCACAAGGCTCTTCAGTATGAAGAGTAGTGAGGGCTCAGAAATAGAAATAGGTTTTTCATTACATGAGGGATTATGTTCAGCCTGACTGTGGAGCCTGTTCAGCGGGGCCTCAGCTGCATCTTCTGCCTACGGTCGTATTAACCGGTAATAGTAAAACGGGTAACGTGCCGCCCAAGAACAGCGATTTGTTTTAGGGAGGAGAAAAAGGTCGCTTTCTCCTGCTTAAATCGGGATTACCATTGTTTACCACACACTTTCCCTTAAACTCCTATTCGGCTTCGCTAATGAGCTGCAATCTGAGCTGGTTCCACCTGGGTGCCTACTGAAATTTGTGAGCAAATCACTGAGCCAGACAGCAGAATGGTTGAGGATACAGCTTATGACTGTTGTGGGTTTGCCCACATCGGCTCACAGGCACATTCGAAGGGATGTCTTAAATATCATAGGACGTTTTTGCTTTGAGTTTCAATCAAAACTCACCCAGCCACCTGAGCTTTCCCAGTTCAGTATCTGAAAATGCATCTTTTTCTTTCCTCAGGCTTCATGTCTTCTCAGAATGGGCATGGATCCTGGGGAAACTATGCAAGCCTTCTTACCTCCTGGTGAAGAAAGAGACTATAGAGTCCCCAAGGATGAATGCCATTTGGGATTTCAGAAGGGTTTAGGATGTGATACCTACAGTAAAAAGGGTGGATTAACGACATCAGAGAGGTTTACTTTTTCACACACTAATAGAGAATTTCTTTCTTGACTCAAACAATGACTCACTGAAACTTCAGCCACCAAGGACCATTGTTCACCTGGATCAGGAAGCCTGATTCAACTCCTTCCCAGTTCTCACTGTAAGACTCACATGGGCATGCCCACCCCCCAGTGAAGAAAAACTGAGTTTGCATAAGGAAGTTCCAATCTCAATCAGTTAACTGAGTGCTTATGAGAAAGTATATTAAAATTCCTAAGTTTTGTTTTGCTTAACAAGAAGGAATAGTGAATAACAGTTATAATGATAGTGTTATGATTTTCATATATTCTATGTAAAGTTTAAAGTAGATATTGATTTTTTAAAATTATTTTTTGTTTGGTACATACTCTCATTAGAGGAAAAACACATGGAGATGCTAAATTGGAACTTGAGGATGAGGCTATTAGAATCTAGCAAAAGGTAAAACCCCTGTAGTTGAGGATGACTGGGTGGAGGAGGTCACAGACTGGCTCAGTCCTGGGAAGGTGGACACACATGGAACCAGGAATGAACCAGGAAGCCCCTCAGATGCAAAAAGAGCAACAGGGAAGGTGAGAGGCTGGAATTAATAGGGAATTCGGGGGAGGCAGGAAGGAGCATGGTGGGGGGGACACCTGCTACGACCAGTTGAGATGGTAGTGGAGACAGAACACCACTGGATGATTGATGGTCTTCAAATCTGGCAGGAGGTTTAATTTGATTAATTTGGCAATAGGGAGGTACTCTAAGTTCATAAGTGAGAGTGTAATGTGATAAAATTATGACATGATTTCATGTCAATTACCTGCTAGATGCTCCATAAATATTTATTTACTAATTGATTGAGGATTCAGGATAGAGTGGGGAATGGGAGGGGAGGCAGGGAGACTTCTCATAAGGTTCTGGCAGTAATCATTGGGTGTGTGGTGGTGATGGCCCTGGTAAGAGAGGAAGCTACAAGCATTGAGTTTCAGGAAGACTCAAAGAGAGATTTCTTCCAACCAAGGAAAATCTACATTAAAATACAATTTCATGTTGAAGCTGAAGAAGAGAGGGATTTTTAATGCATCTTTGGGGGGGTTATTATTATTATTGTCAGAAAAAGAGAACTGAAAAATTAAAAATTAACGCACAATCTTTAAATCACCACTCACTTTTCTAAAAGCAGGGCCAGCCAAAGCATTTTTTATTGCTGTGTAATTCCACCAGGGCTGGCTGGAAGCCATTCTTTTTTAATGCACTCGGTAAATCTCAGTGCGGTTTCTTTATTATGAGAGAGCCCTTTGATCCAATAAAACCCATCAAGACCCCTTCTGAGGCATTCACTTTGGATTTTGTATGAATGTCTATAGAGAAAAAGAAGGGCAGAACTGGGCTAAAACTAAACTCTAAAAGGCTAACGAAATTCCTCCATAACACAGGCCTGAAATGTAAGGCAGATCTTGGGAACCAAGAAGAGGCTTTGGGCTTTACACATGGAAGCTCACTCAGCATACTCATTTATAAATAGAAAACACACCCCAGGACTTGAAGGCACTTGCCTTTTCAAATGCAGGTTGTGGTCAGGAGAGGCTGTACCATTGCCCTGTTTGATTCAAGGCAGTGAAGCTTACAGATGAAAATCTTAAAAGAAAAAACTTGCCTTTTGATCAGCTGATTGGAGGCAGGTTGGAAATGATGACGAATCTGCTACATATGCGCCATATGAGCAGCTTTCAACTCTGGTGCATCTGCCCATGTGTCTACAAATGAGGCTGACTCACTTGTACCCAGGCAGAAGCGGGGAGATGGATGGAGTTGGTTATGGCTTTGTGGATCTGGGCAGAGAGGGCTAGACATCAGGGAATGAGCCTTTGCCCTTCTCCCTCGACCTCCCCCTGCTCCATACTGAGGTCTCCATTTATTTGCTGTGCTTTAACATTTGATTGAAGTGTATGAAATGCCCTCTCAGATCTAAGGTGGCCAGTGTGGAGCATAAGCCAGCACATTCACCTGGGGAATCTGAGGATTCTCTAAACGAACCAAGGTAATCTGGGCTCTGGAGGCACTTCAGTTCATGCCGCCTGGATTCACGGTGTGGACAAGCCTAAATTTAGTGTGTAATTGTGTCCCTGTGCTCTCTTTCAATCTCTATCCTTTTTACACCCCTTCAACTCTCCTCTTTGCTTCAGGAGATCAGGAAGCTAGTCTTGGCCACAAAGCCAGGCATCCTGTCTCTTTCTGAATTTTTCAAGGTAGTCCCATGTTGCTTGTGGCTCCATGATTTACACAGGGTACCACAGGACTTACAATGTCTAGCATCCCAAATCAGTAACCAATTCCAAGATTAGTTAAGACCAAGTTCAGGCACTTCCCTCCTGTACCTGACCATGCATGAGAGGCCATGCCATAATATTCTGATAAACTCAGCCCTAGAGCCTGCATGTCCTCCTATGACCCTACCAGAGATGTCACTGGGGTTAGATGTTACGTCTATGTGAGATGCAGTAATAATGTATATTTCCACTTAGTCTACAGTTTAGTCATAAATGCAGAGAGAAGATTGTTATGCTATATTTAAATATGGTCAGCTCACCAGGCAGGTAAAATAATCACAGTGTATTATTGTGGTCCTATACTGACAAGATTCTGAAAGCCTCTTTAAATTACAAAGGAAACCTACTCTTAGGAATTCAGAGATTGCATGAGAGTTGTAAGACATCCAGAAGAAGTTTAGAGTGGAGTTTGGAATGAAGTGAACAGGCTCTTAACCGTAGGGAAAGTTGTGAGAGAACAGCTTACACTGATCTTACAAAGCAACTTGTCATTTCTCAAGTGTATAATGAAATAATGTGTATAATGAATTTTCATGTGCAGCAGCCTCTCCCTAGAGTTTTGCCCTCTTCAGTGCTTCATAGTATAACAACTGAGTGTCTTAGAACAGCATTTTGCCATCTTAAGACCAAGGACTCCCCCCCCCAAAAAAAAAACTAACAGAAAACATAAATGAGTATCAGCTCCAAGACTGCTTATTTGTAAGTGAACGGAGATTCTGGTCAAGGCGGGTGTTCATGGAGAATTCTGAAAATTACTGAGAGTAGAAGAGAAGGAAAGCCAGATAGAAAGGCTCCCTATTTGGTCACTCCAGTGACTCGTAGATATTTTATGGTCTCCATGTATGACGAGAGCAGAGGGCTTGGTAAACATGGTCTGTGAAATAGGAACAAATGCCCCATGAACATTCAGTCCTCCATGGATAAGGCCCCATTTCAGATGATAATTGCTTCTCTTAGCTGTCCTTGTGGTAATGAAAGCAGGTTTGTGTGAAAAGGATGGGTGGGAACCCATGAGGTCTTTTTACAGAATATCAAATATTAAGATGACTTGATTTGAAGAGATCCTTGGCATAGATTTATGAAGTAGTCCAAATGTTATAACTCCTGGCTTTGCAGTCCAGATGGAATAATAATTGGTCACTATAACCTTTGCTCTGTAAAGAAGTGGTCAAGGCCCAGGGGTGTGCCTTATTTCTTCTCTCATGCAATTATGCTCATGATGCAGGGTCACAGTGTGATGGAGACCACTTGGAAGCTGTCTCCAGTGATATCCCCCCAGCAAGAGTTTTCACATACCAGGGCTCAATTGCCCTTAGTAATAGCTCGGTGCATGACCACACCACCCCTTTGAGACTCTTTAACAACGTCCACAGAAAGCATGTGTTGTCACAGCTGGAGGATGATATAGTGTGGGGGGGTAGGTACTCTGTTGATTATCCTCCAATGCTCAAAACATCCTTTACATAAAAGATTATTCAACTGCCCAAAACATCAGTAGTACCTGCTGATTTATAATTATCTTCCCCCAACTCCCTTCACAATCACATCTTTTAAAAGAAAAAGAAAAAAGAGTTCTCTTTACTTTTCATGTTATTTTTATGATCATTGTCTTCAACCTTCAGTGGAAGCAAAGGGTAGTGTGAAGTTTGAAGAAGTTATTTGAACTAAGCTGGTCAACTTGGTCCTGTGAGAAGAAAGTCTCATCCCTCTGGGTGTAGATGTATCCCGAATCCCCTTTCTGTGAGATGTAGCTCCAAGTCAGACATTTGTTAAGGACCTAGTCCATAGAAAAACTTCTCATTCCATATCTAACATTGTCTGTGTGACTCTATTGTCCTATTTATAATTAGAGGAAAATACTCAGAAAAATCAAATGATTTGCTAATGGGACATATAGTTGGTGCTTTGGGTTTGAGTGCCAAGAACAGGTGTGTTTAGTTCCAAAGTCCATGCTGTCTCCACTGTATGCTTCCAATGGAGTCTGCTTGACCATACACACTTGTTACCTCCACATTAGCCATATCCCAAGAACTGAAAGATAATAAGATGATACATTCCTTAGCTGGGCCTTTTATGTAGAACAATACACTTGGGACAATTGGAAAGAAGGAACACAGACAGAAGGAACTAACACAAAATAAAATACACTTCAAAACTATAAGTGGGGAAAAAAACCTCAAATCCTAGTCAAGGTGACTGACTGAGACAAAGTTTCAGAGATTGGACAGCTGGCTCAACAAAGTATGTGTTGTTCTTTCTGGGAACAGAGTTTGGTCCCTGGCTCCTACATCATCCACTCACAACCTCCTGTAACTCTAGCTCCAGAGTATGTGTTGCCCCTACTGACCTCTCTAGGCACCTGTACTCTTGTGCAATTAACCAACACAAGGCCTACAACCCCATACACACACAACTTTTGGTTTTTTTTTTTGTTTGTTTGTTTGTTTGTTTGTTTTACAATTTACTTATTTAGTATGTATACAGTGTTCTGCCTGCATAAATGCTTGCACATCAGAGGAGGGCACCAGATCTCATTATAGATGGTTGTGAGCCACCATGTGGTTGCTATGAATTGAACTCAGAACCTCTGGAAGAGCAACCAGTGCTCTTAACCTCTAAACCATCTCTCCAGCCCCACACACAACATTTTCAAAATAAAGAAATATTTCAAAAAGAAAAGACAGTGTTTCTATAAGGGGTTCTTCTGCTTATGACTTACAAGGCTTGACAACCATTAAAACCTTGTTCTGACTTGTATCAAGATTCTTTTTTGCCTCACATAGGGGAGTGACATTGTCAGTGTTCAGTATTGTTCATGCCCTCAGCAAGTTGGGCTCTTTCTGTATCTCCACATTGCTAATGCCTATCCTTGGGTCTCCTTGCCTGATTCTACAGTCTCCCTATCTTTGTGGCTAATGTTACTCCAGACATCAGATCCATCTTTGGGGAGGAGCAGGGAGAAGCAGGAAAGGAAAGATTCAAGTTTTACACTTTTCCTTCAATGCACATACAAATAGGATATACAAGTTTATTTAGATCTTATGAGTCAAAACTGTGTCATGTGGCTGTCTTTTACTTAAAGAGAAGCTAGGGAAGTTCTCCTAGATGAATGGAAGGCAACAACATAAAAGGTACTTGGAATTATCTGATGTGTTCAAAACCCAAAAGTAACTTATTTAAATGTTTTTATACTCAAAAATCAAGTTTCTACATCACTAAGAAAAGATGCAACAGCTACTTCCAAGAAATTTCCCTTACATGTGTCCACAGTGTAGTGCTTTGGAAGATGCTGTGTTAGTCTGCAAGGGCTGCCATTAGGGATAGCACAAACCAAGCCAGTTACAGCAAAATTTCATTGTCTTACAGTTCTGGAAGCCCGAAGTAAAAGGTCAAGATATGAGTCCAGCCAGACTACACCTAAAGACACTAGAGATGAATTTCCTTAGCTTGTGACAGTGCAACTGTCTTTAGATAGTGTCTTTGTCTATTTCTTTACCCAATTTTCCCTTTTATAAAGGAAGCCATGAACAATGCATTTAGGACTATCCTTAAAACCTCATCTTAGCTTTGTCATCTGCAAAAACCCTAACAGTAAAGACAGACACATTCATAGCACTTCCAAAATCAGTGGAGAGAGGGGAATGAACAAAAGTCAATGTAAAACAAAGGATATTTTCTGAATCTTCCTTTTTTTTTTTCCAGACAGAGTTTCTCTGTGCAGCCTTGGCTATCCTGGAACTCATTCTGTAGACCAGGCTGGTCTTAAACTCAGAGATCCACCTGCCTCTTCCTCCCAAGTGCTGGGATTACAAGCATGTGCCACCACCACACTGCCTGAATCTTTCTTAGTATCTCATGAGTAATTAATGGTGATTGGTACAAGCTTTGAACTTTTGTTATATTCCAATAAATCCATTCAGTTTCTTATTTAATCCTTACAGTGACCATATAAAGTAGGGTCTGTTATTATTTCTATCTTACAAAAGAGGAAGCTAAAACACAAAATTATTAGGCAGTATACCAAAAATGAGTAAGTAATTAGGCCAAATCCCAACTGCATGGGTACAAACCCTTCAGTTCTTACATCCAACTATTCTATAGCCATTCTTACCCATGGCTATTTTCACCTCCAATGTAGTAAGTTTCTCATTCATAAACACAATATCAGGAAGTTCATGAAATGGCTAACCAGTAAAGTTGTTGCTGTGTATAAGCTGGGTACCTGTGTAAGAGTGAGGGACATCTTGTAATCCCAGCACTGCGAAGGCAGGAATAGAGGACCACTGGTACTTACTGGCCAGCCAGTCTAGCCAAAGGGTGAGCTTAGTGAGGCCCTGACTCAAAAAATAGGAGGAAGAATGTTCAGGGAAACACCCATCATTGACCTCTGGGTTCCACACATGTATGCACAGGCACATATACCTACACACATGTACACACACACACACACACACACACACACACACACAATGATAAGTAGGGCAAACAAGTTGATTTCCTTCAAGCTTAGAAATATTCCTTTCCACTAAGCCATTCTTTGCTTCCTTAGAAACACAAATAAAACACTTCGTTCTGCACTAGGCATAATGGCTTCCTCTTATTCAAATGCAAGGCCATCTGTGCAAAGTATTTTATTTCATCATTCATTGAAGCTCACTTAAAAGATGAAACCACCCTTAATGGAACAATGAAATGGAAGGATTCCCAAACTAAAGACAGGACTGGAGAATGGGGGAGGGGCTTCTCTAGTTCTTGCCACCAAGCCCTTGTCCTGAGTCTTCTGGATGGATGTGGTTTTGCTCTGATGACCAGGGAGGAAGGCAGCCCCCAGGAACCAAAATGAAGCAACACCATTTACAGCCCAGGCATCCATGGGTCTGAAGCAGGCTACTTTCAGCAGCCGTAGGGCTGACTCATGATGAAGCTTTGGCTATCATACAGAAACTGCAATGGCTGGGAAGCTCAGTAGCTGATCCCTTTGTCTACAGGGAAACAGTAGTTTCTTCTTGTGATCTTTAAAACTCTGCCACAGCTATCCTTCTGCAACAGGACCAGAGATGGACAAGAAAGTTACTACCTATTAAAGATGAAGGGCTGAAGTCTTAAAGGGACCAGTGGCTTTCTGAGGGTAGTCACTCATGTTTCTCTTGTTTCTTCCTTACTGGGGTCAGATCATACAGGAAACGAGAGTTCATAACAAGTTCCAGTTACGTTTACATGATACCCTGTCATCAGGAGTGGTGGACAGCAAGCATGACTGTCTGTGTTTTATAACTGCAGGAACCAGTTCAGATAGGGGAAACAATTTGTCCACAGCAGCTACCTGGGTTACAACTGTTCTGAGGCTTTGAAACAGACAGACCCCAAAGCCTGTGTTCTTTCCACGATAACATGAAATACTACAGTGGAGCTCTACAGTAAAGTGCTTCTTATTTGAGCCAACAGAAGCTTCTAGAATCAGAAAGGGGATGTGTTGCACATCTAGGACCAAGGTGCTTCTTACCTTAGCCATGGTGACTCAAGAAGTCTGTTTAGTTTGAGCAAAGAGAGTGCTTCTGGTGGCTTTTCATTGGCTCTCCTCAGTTTGGGGTTTGTCCATTTTGTAAACACTGCTCCTCCATGTGCAGGAGGGTGGGGGAGCTTGGCACTTTCCATTGGCTCTCTCAGTAAACAGCCATGGGGAAAGTGCCTCCCAGGTTTCTTGTCTTCTTTCCTGAAGATAAAAAGCTTTCTAATATCAGTTAACATTTCCTGTGTACTATTTTAAGTGTTCACATCCTACTAGAAGAGATGAAAAGAGTTGTTCCTACTAAACAGGTGGGAAAACTAAGTCTCGGAAATTGTCAGTGACCTCTCAAAGCTCCAGGAACTGGAGATAAAGAGGCTTGCTTTCTACTCCGTCCTCTATTTACTTAAGAAGTAGCTGTGAGGGGAAAAATTCACTTGCTTTCTCAAGGCCTTGCTTTCCCCCAAATAGCAACCATAGCTTTCATGAAATTTTCAGCCTGCCCAGGTTACTAGGCTTTGCCTACATTGTAATATCAGCCACCCTCTAGGGTTCCTTATGAGGCTCAGCAATATCAAGGAGCTTGTGGAAGATTGCACAGCAAGGTGCTAACTGAGCAAAATACCCATACACCTAACTGTAATGTTCTATGGTCTCCATGTGAGTTGTCCCTGAAGAGCTTCTACTTTGGCTTTTGTCATTCCCTTATTGTCTCTAACTGAAAAGCTTAGAACACATTTTTCTTCCCAAATACAGCAAGTCATTCCAAGGGTTGTGCATCACCTCCATTTAATTCCCACAGTACAAATGGAAAAGAAACTGGGGTGCAAAGCTTTAAGTTATCTGACCATAACAGGTTAGAGAAACACAACAGAAACTTTAAAATCAGGCCTGCTGAATGTAGTACCCACGTATCAACCTGGGTTCTATGGGGGGCACTCAGGAGCCATATTCACAACCTCTTGGCTTCAACTTCATGTGATCAGTGAAGTCACAACCCCCCACTATCTTCTCAGGGCTTGGGGAGATGAAGAAGGTATGTTGTTTGGCCAGAACCTCTGGTATCAGTTAGGATAATGAAGGGATTCATATTCCTGTGCTTATTAGATATAACTTAACCAAGTTATTTCACCTAAAGTTATTAACATGTAAAATGTTAATAATAATTACACCCACCTCCAAGAGTTGCTCCAGTTCAAATGTGCTGGGGCAGTGGCTCAGTTGGTAAAGTTCTTCAAGTATAAGCATTAGGACCTGAGTTTGATCCCGAGAACCCATGATCCCAACCCTGAGGAGGCAAGGACCATAGGACTCCTAGGGCTCACAGACCAGCCATTCCAGCCAAATAGGTGAGCTCCGGGTTCAGTGACTGACCCTTCTCAAAGGATAATGTAGAGAATGACTGAAGCAGACACCTCACATCAAACCCACATCACTAACACACACATGCACACATGTGCACACTCACACACCTTCACAAGAGTTACTACAGACATGAAAGTAAATGTTGCACCAACATTTCCCATGGTGCTCAGTCCAAAGTGGGCACTTGATACGTGTTAGAAAGAACAAAAATGTGCCCCATAGAATAATCAGATGAAGCCAGCTCAGGAAGGCACAGAGGGCTGCAATAGGCTTCTCCCCAAGAGAAGCCTATTGCCCCCCCACACCCTGACCCTTACTTCCAGCTTTGTTAATTTGGTGGCTTCTTTTCTGACCCTGGAGATAGATCCACCTCATTTGTCCCAAGCCAACATGAGGAGCCTCTCATCAGTTCACTGGAGGAAAAGGAAGTGAGGCTAGCACTCGTGTTAGTAGCTGAGGAACATAGGGCTCTCAGGCCTGGTTAAACCTAAATATGAATTCAGTTCGCATTTAAATCTCCCAGAACTTCAGATTATCAGTCTAGTGTGAAGATAACAATGCCCACCCTTGTTGAATTATCATCCATAGTAAACAACATGATAATTATAAAGGGCTTTAATAGGTAATAAGACTGAAGCTATTAGTTTTAGATTGGCCAACTCATTTGCATAGCTCTCAGTGATGGGCCACTAGGAAGAATCAACCTGCATTTTCCTGGGTTTTCTTGCCGCTCTTATGTGACATTTATATTCTGAACTTTTTCCCCTCTAGCATGTGGCTAGCAAGCTGCTTTTGAATAGCATCCATACTGTTTAATTTGTATTGGGAAGTAAACAAATTTTCATAAGCTGCATCCTTCATCGGAGTATTCAGAAGCCCATTTCTTCTCAGTCAGCGTCTGGGGTGTCAAGCGTGCATCCCTCCAAAACAAAGGGTCTGAGCTGATTTAGTCGCCATTCTGGTGACCTTTGTGCTGGTGACAGTGGTCATACATTGGAACAGAAGGCCGAGGATAGCTTCAAGATTCTTCATGCCATCCCTGCCACTAGCAGATAGATGGCAAGTTAATTCTAGGACCTCCTGTCCTGTCCCTTTGGTTTTCAGGTACTGGCTTTGCTCTATCCCTTCTCACCCTCACCACTTTGTACCTTCTTTGTACACCTCTCTCCCCTCTCCTGGACCTCCTGCTCTGTAGCCCCAGGTCTCCCACTGTCGGGAGAAGATGGTCTGTCTTGGTTTGTGCCTTCTTCCTCTTCTCCTCCTCCTCCTCCTCCTTCTTCTGTTCCATTAACTGCCCAGTAACACTTTGGACTTGGGCACGGAGTTCATAAAAAACACAGCATGTAAATTGCCTTAAAATTCTTACTGTAGAAATGCCAGAATTACAAGACCCACTCCCTTTTCCTTTCTGGCCGCTCCCCTCCTCCTCCCCGCATCAGGCCTGGTTTCTTCTCCCTCTGAATTTATCCAGCTCACATAATTTGCCTTTTCATTTTGTGAATGGAGATAATTTGTGAATAGAAATTACTTCCAAATGTTTCAAAAATATTTTCTAAGCATTTGCTTTAACACAGTCTTAGGAGCTCCCCCAACCCACCCCCCCTTCTTTTTCTCATAAGAAAATAAGTATTTCTGAGGAAATAGAGCGGGAGGTAGGGCGGGGGTTGGGATGACTTGCTGTTCTTAGATCTTGTTTTTTTAGGTCCCCGGTTGCTAGAGTCACTGCAGGTAAGATTTATTGAACCCCTGAGTTGAGAAAGGCTAGGGGACGCTATCTGCAGGCTCTTGGTCCTAACGTTCCAGAAAATAAGGAGCAACATAGGAGGCAAAAAGGATGAGTTAGGAAAGCAGAGCTAATCTGGCCGCTGAGGACTTTTTGGTGAAGTCCTGCTTATCAGTATTTTAATTTAAAGGCTGATTCTAGTGATATTCAGGTTCCTCCCACACATGATGGGCTTTGTTCTTAGTCCAAACATTCAGACTCTGCCCTTCTCTTCAAGTGCTAATAGCCCAGTGATGATGGCCCCGGGAGGTCCCCATCACACATGGAATGAAAAGGAAGGCACAGTCACCTACAGCATAAGACCAGCAAGCACAGCAAGGCTTGGTAGGAAGAAGGCAGAGAAAGGGGAAAAAAGAACAATTTGTCTGAAAGTGTCAAGGAGCACTTCAAAAAGAGGGTGGTGTTGGGCTTCTGGGAGGAAGGGTGTGTGTAAGAGTTTGGTGGCAGGGCAAGGTGAAAGAAGTTCTTGTCAGGATGGAAGAAGCCCAAGTTCAATAAATAATGCCCAAGGAAACGTGCACATGTACTCTAGGTTGTACCTTACCTCTCTGATCAACACTGGAGCAGAAAGGATACAGGGAACTAGAATATTGATGGAGATGGACCTGAAGGGCATTATCACAAACAAAAACACTTCCTACTGTACAAACATGTGCTTGGATTTGATTCCTAAGTGGTGTGAGCCCTGCTGGGAACTCTGAGTCAAGAAAAGCACAGCACAATGACAACCCTGTGCAGAATGAAGAGAATGGGTTAGTGTCATAAGCAGGGAGAGAACTAAGTGTGCTCTTCAGAAGCCCAGATGAAAGGGAATTTGATCACATCCAGGACAAGGCAAGCAAAGTGGATAGCATATTTGAGAGACATTGTGAAGGGCAAAATTCAGATTGGTCACTGATTAAATCTCGTGGAAAGGGGAAGGGGACCCTAACATAACCCAGCCAAACTGATCAGACTCTTACTGGGTGGTGGGGCTGGCTCCTGGAAGTGGAGACAGCAAGATCCATTTCCTAATCATCTGAAGAAAGTGCACATTAGCTGTTCCGGATGGTGGCTAAGCTTGGGACGAGAACAGACTATTTAAATGGTTTCTGGATATTTAATGAAAAGGTAACAGCAGTGTGTGCTGAATAAACTTTCCTGTTTTATTTGTCACTGACAATTAGGACAGAGGAAGGCTTAAAAGTACCCACTTCTCACCACTTGAGGTGACACACTTTGTGATTTGACTGCCTAAGAGTTAGGAGCAGTGGATGTACAAGTAACTTGTGCCAGTCTGAAAGCAAGGTGTGGGTTTCTATTCATGCAACAATTACTAGGTCCCTGGAGAGTAGGACCCATGTAAAGCTTTAGAACTAGGCTTAAGGTGGTCAAGGTGTAAGATTAACGTCAGAGTGGGGTTCAGGAAATAATGTTGAGGCTGTAGACAGGCTGATCTGTCACATGTGTCATATTAACTTAGACACACACTTGTCTAACCTGCAGCCTGTGGCCAACATACCTCCCAAGATAGCATGTGTTCCAACACATTTATAGATTATGACATCATGTCATCATGTGAAAAGGTTGAACACTCCTGACACTGCCTCCCTACCTAAAAGCACACTATTTCAGGGTCTTGGGCTACAGGGTGATGCCCAAGCCCAAGGGTCTGGAGTCCCCTCCTTCTCTCAACACCAGTTATGAAGGAAGGATTCAAGAGAGCCTTGTTGACATCTGGAAAAGGCATAGGCCCTAATTCACAGAAACCAAGGGAAGGTCTCAGAATACAGGGTATCTGACTTTTTATATTAATAAATTGTCCCAACATGTTCCTACAAGATATGTCTGAGCTATAATCTACAAAACCTTACCTGGTTATTACAGTCTCCTATGACTTCTCTTCTCTGATGCCACTGTTGTTTGGTTTTATTGTCTTGTAAAGGTCCCTGTCTGCCCATGATCCCCCCCCCAGGTTTTTAGCATGTGAAAGAGCAAATCGTGAAACTGTTGTCACTTCACCTCGGGGCACATCTGTCGGGGATTCACAGTTGGGTGGGATGGAACCTCTACCTGCTTCCAAACTACAGTGTTGGCTTTGCTGAACCTCGAAAGTTCTTAAGACAGGATGTCTTTGGACCCTGTCCAGGCCATTTCCTTCTACACTCACAGTTTAGACAGAATATCTCCTCCCTCTGATATCGTTGGAAAGGTAACATGCCAAACCAAAGTTAGAACCGTTACACGACATTTCTTTGAGTGTGGTTTCCTTGGTTCACCCATTCATCTGCTGTGCTGGAAGAGGAAATGCAGAATCAAAACTCTATTAAATAAATGTGCCAAGTAACGAAGGGGCGAAAAAAAAAGAAGAAGAAAGTTTCTTCAACTTTTATATGCTCAGAATTGTCTCACAAGCATATTTTTGTTCCTTTCCTCTATTTAAAAATTGATAACCTAGAAAGAAAAGTCAAGAGCCAGGCCTAGGAACCGTTTGTGGAACAAAAGTGGCCCCTACTGGTGGCAAAGCTAGGCTTAGATGTGAAATTTAGATTTGTGCATGACCTTGACCAAAGTTATATCCTCTTGAGAAGGCTTCCTAATGATTTCCTATGTCTGGGAGGGCAAACCCTCTTTAGATGTATAAATATTAAAAAGTGTTCCTCCAGCATAAGGGCACTGGTTTCAGGGCTATAGACTGGCTTCTTCAGCTCGTAATTAAAAATATCTGCTGGATAACTAACCAGCAGCATGTTTGCTTAAAGGAGGAAAAGCTGTAAAGCAGATTGGGTGGCACACTGAAGTTGAGTTAGCCGTGGGTATCTGTTCTTACCCCAGGTTTCTGGAGCCATCTCCACAGATCCAGCTCTCCCAGGCTCCGCAAGCATTGGATTAGGAAACCCACTGCATTCTATGTTCTTCTGTCTTTGAGATTTTCGCTCCTTCCTGTTGTCACTAATTCTGAGACTTGAGTTTTGTACCTATGCTCTGTGTCTTAATTGACACAAATGGGTCTTAAGAGAAAAATCATAGTTCCCTGAATTAGGATACACAGGTGAAGGCCTCCCTGACTGTAGTTAGTAGGTACAACTGTCATTAATGAAGTGGTATAGAGTTGAGTTGATGTTGCCTTTTTAAAGTAATAATGTGCCTGGAATCCTTGCTTCCATTTTAAAAGTAGACTCCATAGACAAAAGCAAAAGGCTGTGGTTTCTCTAACCCTGCAAAAGAAAAAGAGGCTTGAAATCCACTCCCTCCTAAATGGTAACCGGCCATCTCTGTTCATTTTGTGCCCAGTCTTAAAAACAGTCCTCCATCAACCACATCTGCAGATGGAAAAGCTGAGATCTGGGCCTAAGTTGTTCCATGCCACGCAGCAATTAAGTGGTTGTTTCAGAGCACCCTTCTGACTCTGCAACCTTTGTACTTCTAAGGACATAAAACAAAGGCAGGCTCCCTACTCCCTTCCTAGCTTCTTTCCTTTGAAAAATAATCACTACATACCTATGAATGGGTAGCATTGTACCAGGAGCTGAAGATCTGGGCCTGAGACAGATGGACAGATGTCAGCTCTTCTTTGACACTGTTTACTGTGCCTTCTTACCTTCAACTCCTGCTCCCAGACTCTAAGATCCCAATTTGCATATTATCTCCCAATTTGCATATTCTCTTCCAATTTGCATATTCTCTTCCCATTTACATTCTCTCTCTCTTTGTCTCTCTCCCTCTCTCCTCTCTGTTGATAGATTGTGAGCATAAATAACTATTGAATTAGATTTTTCCCAAGACTTCTTAAAATCAGTTTTCAGTGAGTCCTAAATGTCTCCCACGTCCCACGGAAAGACACCAGAACATGTTATATTTTCATAGTCAGCCACCCTTGGCCATAACATGCCATGTCTGGCCATCCTCGAGAGGCCCATTGTTCTGCATAGCTCTTCAGCCTCCTACTACTTAGGTTAAATTGGACTTGGTGCATTTAAAATAAATGGCTGTCAGGCATGGGTCCAGCACGATTAGAATAACAGTGGTGGCGAGGGAAGAGGGCTTTATTTCTTTGGACCTATAAAACAATCCACGCAATAAACTGTTGTTGTCCTCCATCCAGTTACACCGAAGCACGTGTAGGGCCTGTTTGTTTTCATTTTCAATCTTGACGGGAAGGGTTAGGGAGGCATTGTTCCACAACAAGCTCAGAATTGTTGCTGGCTTCCTGGATGGTTGTTTTCACCCTTTGAGATTGGGGGCGTGGAGGGCAGCCATGCCCCTCACCCTTCCTGCTCTGCCTGCTCAGCATCAAATTCTGTCTACCCAGTTGGCACTCTGTAATCAGTGTTACATGTGTCAGCCATTGAGCACTCCCATACCGCTTCCCTTGTCTTACATCAGTCCATGGAAGGAGTTTTGTTTGCCCATCAGTGCTTGGGTAGTGGGGGACTTGGATTAGCACAACTGTGTTTGCTGCTGTCCGAATGTGGCCTAATAGAGTTAGTAGAAAAGGGTCTTTGGAAGCGATGATTCTGACAAGGAAAGCTTCTGTAAGCTTGCCTTTGTTTAGAAATATGAACTTCGAAACCCTACTGCAGAGAGTGTCGGCAGCCACACTGATCCGAGGCCTTGGGCAAATTCATTTGAATTGCTTTGAAATTGGATATTCAAAATTCAATAAAAATAAGCCAGCCTGATGGTACAGCTGCAGCATTCCATCCATCCAGCTGGGTAAGCCACGATGATTTCCAGGCCGAGGACTAGAAAGCCCGAGTGTGATGGGAAGATGAGCTCCGGAGCTGCCAGAAAACTCTTTCTGGCAGCCCAGCCCGACGAAGGCTCCCTGCCAGCCAACTCACAGAGCAGGGCTGCTTTGGCACTAAGTGGCTCCTCTTGCTGGCCTGCCCAGGCAGGGATGAGGTGCCTGCCTCAGTCATGGACAGGGTCCAGGGGGAGGGAATGCCTCAAGGACAAATGGATGGGGTGTTGGGAAAACAATAAAATCATAACACTCCAGTTGTTTGGAGAACGGCTGGACTTCCCAAACACTCTGCAGCAGATCCAGAGCCATCAGACACGTAGGCGGGTTTAATTAAATTGTATGCAGATGCAGGCAAACATTGTAATTTGCCCTTGGGCAAATCCTGCAGTTTTTGCCTGTAACAGGGGACCTAATATCCTGGAGGCTGCTTTCTTGCCACCTGCCAGGGAAGGTCCCTTTACAACTTGGACCATCTAGAAAGGCTATTCTCCCAGGGGTCTTAAGGGAGACTGTTATTGTCTCCCTTAACTCTCTGCTTCACAGGCTTTATGATAGGGCATAAAAACTGAAATGAGTAAATAGCAGGAGATATGTTCATGTATGCATATATAAGCCTAAATGTATATTGTAATGTACATATATATATGCATTTACAGAGAAAGTAGGTAGGGAAGAACATAGGTAGGTAGATAGATAGATAGATAGATAGATAGATAGATAGATAGATAGATAGGTTGATTCCACATGGAAGAAATGTATCCTGTGGCTCCTTAGCAGCCTGTTCAATTTTCTTCATCATGCCCATCATATCCCAGGCATGAGTCTAGGCTCTTCTCTCTGTTGGAATTTGTATGCATGCTAACAATTTCAGGTCAGATTCCAGGAGAAATACATCCCTTAACCTTCCGATTGTCGCACCTATACCACCCACAGTACCATGCCTAAAGAGGGGTAATTGGAGTTCCCGCGTACAGGGACATTGTGAGCAGCCCACTCCATTGGCCTGCGTTCTATATCACCAGCCACTCAAGGGCCAGCCATGAAATTTAATTTGGAGTCTTACAGACACGTTCTGAATCCGAAATCTCAATAATAACTTTCCCTTTGCTCAGCCTTTTAACTGTGAAATTCAGTTGGGGAGTTTCGAAGCAGCAGGTAATGTCACAGCACTCCAGAGGGATTTTGCCAGAATTCTACTAAAGTGCTTGCAAGTGTCATTTCCATATTTAACTAATTTCAGTTTTTAATTAGCTCCATGTGAAAAATGAGAGTTCATGCTGAGCTCCTCTGTCAGCACAGACGCTTGTTTCCTTTCTAGGATCTCAGGACAATTAAGAAAAAAATAGTTGATGCTACAGTAAGTGTGATCATGCATAGCTCTCTCAAGCCATAACATTGTTCAGTGACAGTAAGATGTGGCAGTGCCAGGCCTTGCTCTACAAACTGGGAAAGAGCAGTTTAGGAGAAGGGGTTGTGTATGCAGATTTGTGAGTCCTGAGTCCAGGATGATTTCTTAGCTACAGAAAGTGTGTTCTTGTCCCTGGCTTCTGTAAGATGACCTCAGATCAGTTTGAAAGAACACTGTATAAAAAAGATAACTGCATAGGTGCTGTTACTATGGGAACACAGGTTTCCCAGGTACCGTCTCTGTGCTACACAACAGCATCCAGGTATTTCGAAGGTCATTGAATCTGTGATTTTTAAGGCCTTGGCATTCGAAAGTAACCTCTTTATGTTTTAAGTTTCAAAATGCAGTGCAGACATGGAAATTTGTTAATCCTACATTCAAAGTGGAAATTTACCACTTGGGACTAACATGCAAATGGAAAACTACACAGTCTTAAAAAAAAAAGTGTATTGAGAGGTTGTGTTTTGCATAAACTGAAAAATATTTGATGTGATCAGGTTTCAGAAACAATTTTGAGGAAGCCAAACAAATACAGGTCCTGCATCTCATTTGCATAGCATCCATGCTAATGGCATTATTTGTTTAAAAGAAGAGATTCGTTAAAAGTTTTGAAAGTGATTAAATTAGAAAAGTATTTGACAGTTCTCTTTAGTACTAACTCTGAGAAATTGGTTCAGAGAGCTGAATCTTTTTTTTTTTTTTTTAACTTTTTTCTTAGTATTGGGTAATCGTTCTCTGTTGACAATGAATGTTAACAGATTGCCAGCAGGACGTTGGAATGTAAGTCCCATAAAGGACCTTCAAATATCACATTCAGATGGCTTGAGCAAGCATGAGAGAACACATAGAAGCAGTGTTTTGTCCCAAGTTCTCTTGTTGGTTACCTGTGTAGAAAGAGCAGATTAACTTTTGGATATGAGGTCATAGCAGATGTCCTCTGGGATAGGCAAAAATGTTGCTACAAGAACTGATGGCCAACAAGAAAAAGCCTTGTTGTTCAATGAGCCTTTCCTTTGGAATTTGATCTCCCTACTTGGGAAATTCTCGTGTGAGCCCAGAGGGTGGAGTGCTTCTCTTGGGGATATGATCTGGACTCATCTACATTGGGAATAGATGTGGGTGTTTAATAAAAGAAGAAGAGGGATGTCTGGGTAGCTGTAGGATTGGTCCACCAGATGGCAAATGGGTGCCATGGTGACATGGGGCTGTCTCAGTTACACCTGCTCTAACTGTGTTGACTCTGTTGTGCTGCCCTGGTGAAGTACAGGGGGTACAGGGATGGGGAATGAATGGGATCAAGATACATGATGTGAAAAACACATAGAGTAATATATATATATATATATATATATATATATATATATATATATATATGAGAGTTGGACTTCTGATTTAGCTTCCTGAGTGACTCTGGTTATCCATAACCAGAGATAAGAATCTACTTCTTTGCTTTGCTCAAGATGTGGCCCCAAGCAGGCCTCTTGGTATCCCAGGAGACAGCTACAGCCACAAGAAGCCTCTCCTGACCCAGAAAAGTTGGAGCCATCTTCCTTTCAGTGGTGTGGATTCCTCTGCTAATGCAGGTAGCAAGTAGAAGCAATGTCTACATAAACACTCATCCATCATCATGGGGATCAGCAATTAATGAGCTCCTGAAAAGTGGCATCCTTTACTAGAGCTGTGAAAACAGCCTGCACTCTGGAAGAAGAAGTCCCATTGCACTGCTGAGGGGGTGGAGCAGGAGGGAGCAGAAGCCAAGCAAAGACATTCCCATGAGGATCTGAGAACTATGGGTAGAAGTTGTGGATTTATTGTCAGAGGCATTTTGGCCATTACTAATAAGTCATCCACTTATTTATTGATTACCAATTAAATACAAGGTAAGCAAATGAGCTCTGACCATAGGGTCCATTATCACATCCCAGCATTTCTCCTTATAAGCACACATTGGTTACTCAAACTCTGTCTGACTCAGTTTCCTCAATAGTAATAACTATCTAATATGGGATATATATATATATATATATATATATATATGTATATATATATCTTGAATATCCCTTAACCTTGTGTTTGGAAGGGGAAAAAAGGAAGAAGAGGAAGAGAAGAAGAAAAGAAAGGAAGAAAGGAGGGAGGAAGGAAGGGCTAACAAGAGTATTTTTAGTTCTGAGAGTACAGAAGTAAGCTTGCCAGATATGTTTGCTTCCTTTCTGGACACATGGTGGCATACATAGGTAAAACTAGTAAAACTAGTCACTCCACAGTCAAATGTCCATATATGAAATAAAGGTAATGGGGCCTTCTTATCAAGAACAAACTAACAGACCAAAACCCTGATTTAAAAGGATAATCTCTCCACTCTCCATTTGGACAAGTCAGTTACATTTGCATCTGCCAAGAAATGAACTATGCATGCACTTGTACACATACACACACACACACACACACACACACACACACACACACACACACTGACCTGACCTGGATACTTATTTCCCAGAGAGAAAACTCTTCCTTAGGACAAGAAATAAGAGCCCCCTTCAATTCAAACATGCTGCCTAGCAGCCCCTGTCCCCGCTTTTTTAAAATTTGAACAAAATATTAGATGATTTATCAAGGATTTTCAGGCACTGTAGCTTCATAGAGAACACTCAAGCATCTTGGCTAGAATTGAGGTTGACTTTGAGCCAGCTTTGGGGTATCCTAAATCCAAACACAATCACTTCCTGGTGACCATCTGTGAACTGAGGGTTCTCTTTGGACACTTGGTACTTTAAGAGCTACTTACTCCTTAGGACCTGACTGGAAAAGTGCCTAAGAAAATAAAGTCAAATGTATGTGGTGTCCCTACTGTAGAAGTACTGTGGAAGGATCACAGCCTTGCACAGTTATTGTCTTGCATTAAATATTCTAACAGGGAATAAATCTCTCCATAAGTTTCGTTTGCTCTTTCACTTTTGTTTCTGGTTTTATTGTTTTCCTCTGTGTGGAATGTTCCGGTAACAACTGTTTGTTCTTGCTGTCTAAGAAGTTCAGCACATGGGTGCTACAACAGATTTATGTGGTAGTAAGAGGACATCCACCTATTACTTTGTGTAATAAACTTCCTTCCAGAAGGGAAAGAGAGAGATGGCTTGTGCCTTGCTGGCAGAGCAAATTTAGTGAATATCTACAGGAATCACCAAAGCTAGCACATGTACAGCTCACAGAGATCTTTAGGGTCTACATTTTCTGCTCATAGTGGAGAGGAACTGAGCTCAGAAAGGCGTATTGTGTGCCTTCTCTGGAGACAGCCTTGGAGACAGGGCTGGACCAGCTCACCAGCCTCATGCCACATGCTGACTTTCTTGATGTCAGATGTCTCTATGGAGCTTGGCAGCAGTAGAATCACAATTTGGTCCTAGCTGAATTTTCTGATAAATCTGTGGGTCCCACCCAGGACTCAGTGTGGTTGATAAAAAGAGCCGTCCATATGCTTTGCACACCAGACAGCCAGGCAGTTTTGACACTTTGGGGGAAAGTGTAAATGCTTGGTCTGGATTCTCTTCTAGGCAGAGAGCCATTCCGGTACTACACAGAGAAGGGATCTGGAGGGACACTAAGCATGGGTGGAGTTCTCTGTACCCCTTTAGATTTCTAAAAGAGCTGTGATAGACACAAAATCAGAAGCCTGACTGCTCACACCAAACTACTTGGTGAGAGGGTGGCCAGACTAAATGTAGAACGCCCAGTTAAACTTGAATTTCAGATAAACAACAAAATGGTTTTTATAGGAATAGTCCCAAATATTGTGTGAAATGTTAAAATCTAACCTGAACCCTACTTCATTTGCTATGTCTGGTGACTTTCCTTGATGATCATGTCTTTACTCAACACCCTCCTCAAGTAAGATACTAAACTCATGAAGAATGGATAGTGTCTTCCCAGCCATGGTGATTAGCCCTAGGAATGGTCAGTCATGTGACCTCTAGAATCCAATTAAAGTTCTTACCTAAATTATTTAAAATTAAACTTGAAAGTTAAGATCTCTTTTTCTGGTAGTCCAGGGACTAAGAAATTGGAACAGAAGACGACAGCACAATGTCCTTCCCTACGTAAAGCTTCTCTGGGACTTTCAAACGACTTTAATAAAATGCCAGAATCTAAGTAGCTCATAAATAACTAAAATTTATTCTCAAACTGAAAAGTCAAAAAAGTATGTACCAATATACTTTCAAGGTCTAGAAAGGCTCCGACATTTGGGCACAGAGAGAGTACTTTCTAGCATTGCTTACATGGCTGAAGAAGCTTGATAGCATTTCAAAGTCTTTTCTGAAGGGGACCAATCACATTCATGAGCCTTCCAGGCCTACCTTTTAAACTTGGAATATAAGACTCAAACATGTGAGGTTAGGGGGCAACTTCCCAACTGATAGTACAGGCCATTGTTAAAAATTAAAATCAGGTTTATGAGCCAGATAGTGGTGGCTCATGCCCTTAATCCCAGCATGTGGAAGACAGAGGTAGGTGGGTTTCTGTCAGTTCAAGACCAGCTTAGTCTATAGAGTGAGCCAAGGCCACACAGAGAAACCCTGTCTTGAAAATAAACAGAATCAGGTTTGAGTAGCTAACTGCTCCTACACCTTCATAAGCTAATTAATAACCTCCAAAATGATTAACTTGTAATTTAAGCCAAGATAAGGTTAAGATATCCTACGCTGATATATTGGTTGCTTCGTTCAAACCATGGAGCTGAGCATCATGTCCATAAGAGAAAAAATTAGTTTTCCCTTAGAATGCATAAAGACAAGTGGTTGCAACCACAGGCCCCAGCCTCATGTGCCATTGATACAACTTCAGCAAAGTATCTATCTATGGGTGGGTTTTTGCCAGATAGAGGAAAAGGGCAGTACACTCCAAGGAGAACTGAGATCCTCCAGGCATGTGTACCTCAGTCAGGGCTAGCCAGAAATTAGAAAAAGTAGAAGGAGGTAGTTACTTCAAAAACACTTTCTAAAATATCTTCTGTCTAAAAATACTTCTTCTCTACCTGGCACAGTGCCCAAATTTTCCATCTTTAGAATTTATATGTTTGGCTTAAACCATTAATTTTCCCTATAATTGCAAGTCCATTAATGGCAGAAAATGTTATGTTGTGGGGAGGTCTGTGGATGAATGAAAACATCAAGTTGCAACAGAATTTTTTTCTCTTTTTACAAACATAATCCCAGTGAGGTTGCTGATAATTTGAATAGAAGAACTCAAAGTTGGAATGGAGCTCCAGAAAAGTTAGGGTGAGACAGAAAGGCATCCATACAGGTGGCACTGATGAATTTGGGGGGAGGCACGTGTCTCTCCATTTGGTGTTCATCTGGGTCAGGCAGAATGGACAGAGGTAGGTTCCTGAAGGAGAGACAGCATACTGAGAACAAACTATTCTATCACTGTACTTTACCTCACCCTAGTTCTGGCTTCTCCATTCCCCATAACCCCACCCATTTTCCACCTTGGCTCAAATATCACTTTTCCATATTCATCTTCTCAGCTGCTTCTGCCATGATACCTGTGTGGGCAGAGATCTAGGGCAAAGACCTGGAGGGAAGTATCTGGGCCCTTTCCACCTGCTTGGAAATAGACAAGAGGAGCCGGTTTGTTACCCTCATATTCTCTTTCACTAATTGCTGTCAGCCTGGCCTCCCGTAGCCATGCTTCCAAACCTGGGCATTCGTCACGATCTCCTGGAAGTTTCATTGATACACAGATACTGGAGCTCTACCCTTGAACTCATAGCAAAGTCTCAGTGGTGATGCTGGAGCCACTATACGCTCTTTGAGATACAGCATGGCTTGGTCATCATGGTGCCCAGCAGGCACAAGGCAGGGGGTGGAACATGCTAGTTATCTGAGATCTGCCAGGCCCTCAAGCCTTTGCTGTTGCAATGTCAAAACTGGCAATGGAGGCACTCAATTTGCAGACATCTGAGTAGAACCAGAACACTGCATATTTTACGTGTCCAGAATATCTGGGGAAAGGATTAAAGGTGGAAATCTATGGATTAAAGGTGGAAATAAATGGAGGCTGGGGCTTATCTTGAAGCAGCATTTGCATGGAGACACATTTCCTGCTGAGACTGTTTGTAGTAGTTCTAAAGGAGGCTGGTGGCAGCCATTCAGAGCACCTCTGTTGCCCTTGCACTGCTTTGTGCTGCTCCTGATTTCTCGCTGGCATGAGTAAGAAAGCCAAGTCTGCACGCCTGGGTTCCTGCTTAAACATAACCCCAAAATAACAGTTTCAAGGGTGGGTGCAGAGATGGTTTGAGAGCAGAGGACTGCTTTTCTGCACAGATGCCAGGCCTGGAGAGGCATCGTCTATAAAATTAATCTGGGAAGAGGGTCCCCCAAGTATTTTCCTATGTGAGATAGTTGCAAAAGACACACACACACACACACACACACACAGAAGGGAGGGGCTGTCTGTCTCCTGCTGTTTCTACTGTAAGAGGCAGGAAGCAGTCTAGTGGACTCTGCTAAAGTGGAATTGTTAAGTCCAACTACTTTCAGAAAAGCTTGGGCAAGGTACCTAATTCTGTCCATCCCTGGTATGTTGGATTATAAAGAGGGGTCTAAGGAAAGCATCTGGCTTGAAAGCTGTAGCATGCAATGATGAATGTATGAAGAACCACACGAATCTGCTAATATTCTACCAAATTTTGATTCACCAAAAGTATGGCAACTTCATGTCTAACCCTGCAAGGAGCTGTCTCAGTTAGGGTTTTATGACCACAGCAACACTTATAAAGGAAAACATTTAATTGAGGCTGGCTTAGACTTCAAAGGTTTAGTTCATTGTCCTCGTGTCTGGAAGCATGGTGGCACGCAGGCAGATATGTTGCTGGAGAAGGAACTGAGAGTTAGTTGTAGATCCAAAGGCGGTGGGAAGAGAAAGCCACTCTGAGAGTAGCTTGAATATCTGAGACCTCAAAGCCCATCCATACCTCATAACACACTCCTTCCAACAAAGCCACACCTATTCCTACAAGGCCACACCTCCCAATAGTGCCGATCCCTTTGAGCCCGTGGGGCCATTTTCACTCAAACCACAAGTGCTTAGTGACTGGCACACAGTAGGAACTGCCTTTAATGTTGGCTCATCTTCAAATGTAAATTGTATGGGTAGGGCTGATAGCCTCTGCCGTATAGTGAACCCTCAGTGGTTTCTGGTGGTATCACTCAATTCAGTAGATACCCTAACATTCCCATGGTTGTCTGGGCACTAGAAAACCCTGCAGGGCTGGAAGAAATGAAGGTGGGACAGAGGAGGTAAGCTAAAACCTAAATTTCTCCATGTGAAGGACTGACTGACCACCTAGATTGGGCTCCCTGATGTAGTCTTCGTATTCTGGTCATAAAGAGACATCCTTCGGGCAGAAGGAGTGGGGATGAGTTAGAGCTAGATATCTGCCTGTTTGTCCCCTACGACAGGGAAGCTTAAGGAAAGGAAGGTGGGGGAGCCTCCCCTTGGGTCTCTTTTTGTTTGGTGAAGGGATAGGAAGGCACAGAAACCGTGGCAGGTGTGCTGGAGCTGAGAGGCTGACAAAGGGAGCACAGCAGGCAACACTCTCCAAATGCGAGTAAGACAGACAGTGTGACTGGGCACACAGTGGGACGTACTAGGCACACAGTGGGACTTGATGGAAGGGGGACAGTTCTCTTAATAAAAATTTTCTTAAAAATCCTTTTATTTTTACTGAGAAAGAAACACTGTCTGTCTGTGCTCATCTCCAAACATAGTTTAAAGTCTGAGACATTCTGTACTGACTTTTTCTAGTAGTAACATGTTTTTTTTTTTTTCAAATGTCTCACAAAACCTCAGACTTGATAGAACATGTGGAACTTTTAATTTTGCAAACATTATTTAGCAATGTGACTTCACTGCCACATTTAAAGTATAATTGATTTTAAAACAGAATCATCAAGAAAAAAAAAAAAAACTGGCACAAGTGAAGCCCGTGGGCATGACCACTGATGCCTGAACTTGGGGAGACATACTCTGGCTCCAAGAGATACTTGGTAGCTGGGCTGGAGTGGGGAGTTATTTAATCTCTCAAAGCCTCAGTTTTTCTCATCTGTAAAATGGGAATAATAGTTACTATCTCAATTTTTTTAAAATAATCAAATGGGAAGCATCTTAAAGTCAGATAGGATCTGAGGCCCTGCATAAAGAATTTAGTAGGCTCTGTTTGTTACTGTGACCATTCATTCTTAGCCTATAATTCCATAGGACCAACAGGGGTTAGATTCTTAAACAAAAATTTTCAAAACATTCTTTCATTTACTATATATTTCCTACATAAGCGTGTAGAAAGAAAGAAATATAAGTAAGAAATACAAGTTCAAGATCAGCCTGATTTGTAGAAAGGGTTCCAGACCAGCCTGGGCTACATAGTAAAACCCTGTCTAAAAATAAAAGCTGTGTATGTATCTCTCTCTCTCTCTCTCTCTCTCTCTCTCTCTCTCTCTCTCTCTCTCTGTGTGTGTGTGTGTGTGTGTGTGTGTGTGTGTGTGTGTACTCGGGAAGTGGCCCTTATACCTTGCCTGGGCAATGCAATAGCACTGACCCTGATAGTGTAGATATGAGAGAGCAGATCCTAAGGGGGTAAAAGCAGGAGCACTGACTCCACCCCTCACACAGTGCTGCAAGAGGTGAATTAGCTGGGGCAGTGCTGGAGAGCTCCCCCTAGTGGTGATGACAGGGGAGAACAACCCCGCAGCTGCTCAGGCCCAGAACCAGGCTTATGACTTGACCTGCCCCAACATCCACCCCATGTATGATCACGAAGGAAGCACACGAAGGAACCTGACCTGCAGACCCTAAAGCTGTAGGATCTCCACAGCACAGGGCAACAGCAACGTATCCTAGAGTCCCAATGAGGGCCCAGCATCAATAGAATAGCAGAAACCACAGGCCTCAAACCAGACCAATGGCTCTAAGTAGAGATACATGAACAAAGGGAAGGGGTTTACTGTGTGACTCAGTGTGTCACACTGCAGCTTCTGTGATGAGATTTTTTAATCCCCCCTTTTTTCTTAAATTTAGTTTTATTTTTGTGGGGGTGCAGGGGCCGAGGGCGGATAGGAAGTGACAGAGAAATGAATGAGATCAAGATACATGGTACAAAAGACATACAGAATAAATTAAAAGAAAGTTAAAGAAAACGGGGAAGGAAAATGTACCCTCATGGTTCATCATGGTCACGGCTCTCTATCTGGGTGAAGATGGCCAGCACTTCACTGATTGCTGCTAAGTCATACATACATCTGAAATTCTGGGGGTAAAGGGGTGTTCTAGGACAGCTGACTGAGTCACAGAAGCCTCAGACTACTCCCACAGGCATGCTGGCTCAGGCAATAAGCGAGTTCTATTCTCCTTTGATTCATTTAACTTTGAAAACCGAAAGTGTAAAATATTTGTGTTTACTAACACTTTCATTGTTTTGGCAGAACCACGTTTTACTTTAACTGTTGAAAATTTAGCATCTGAACTGAGATTCTGTGAGTGTAAAATACAAACCAGATTTTGAACACTTTGTGCAAACAAAAAGTAGAATGTCTCATTCGGAATTTTTATGTTCATGACATGTTGAACTGATAATATTTGGGCTACATTGGGTTTAAAACATTACATTTATTTGTACTTATTTAGAGTGGTTAGTAGAAGAATTTAGCTTCATGTGTGTTATATTTATGTCGGGCATCTCTGGCCCAGAAGCAGAATGCAAATGACCTTCTGGATAGAGAACCCCAGGAAGTAGGGGATGGGCCTTTCTGAGAAGAGAGCTGACTGGCTTCAGTCGGGACAGTTGCTTCTGACAGCTCCTTAGCAAAGCTGAGAGGATCAGAAGGACTGCTGAGGAGGCTGTTCTGGGCTGACCCCAAAGGAGCTAGTCCTAACTAAGTGTGGGACCTTGCTAGAGCGGCCAGATTTAGCAAATTAAAGGAAATCCCTAGCAGCCACAGACCTTGGATATACAGTCTGAATGGAAAAACAGGAAAAATAATGTACCATCTCCAAACTGGCTTAGGCATTTACTACGTACAGTGGAGTTAAGTAGGAGACCCTTTGTTATGAAACCTCTACCTGAAACCAGTAAGAAATGACAATGATATGAAATTTCACAAATGGGCTCATCTTTCTTTACCTCTGAATATGCAGGTCTTGGAGACCTTGCCCCATGCTGGCTGTGTTAGTTAGTTGGTATCACCTTACTGTAAGAAAATACCTGAAGCAGACTATGCTATAAAAATAGGAGGCTTGTTTGAACTGGCCATTCTAAAAGTTCAAGGTCCAAACAGCATGGCTTGGTTTCAGTGATAGACCTTTATGCTGTACCATAGCAGGGGTGTGTGTGTTTCTCTGTCTACATGGTTGCTCTTTTTCTTTGTGAAGCCACCGGGATTCCAGTCATAGAGCACTACCCTAGTGACCTAGCTTATTGAATCACTTTTCAAAGGCATCATCTCTAAACACATGGATTAAGTTTCCACTCTGTTAATACCACTCACCTAAGACCTCGGGGATTAAACTCTTGAGTGAACTAGGGTGGAAGCCATACCACTGTTACTAGAGGAGATGCTAGTCCCACCTAGGGGCTGTATTGGGACTTGCTTGGCTTGACCTCTTCCAAGAGTTACAGTGGGGGTTTGGGACATAACTGTAAGGAAAGAGGGAGGAAGGGAGGCTGAGCATGCACCATACCCAGTAACTTTCTGTCTCATCATGATGCACCGTAGAAGCCAGAAATGTCACAGCATCCTGCAGCGTCACTGCCTGTTGAGAGAAATGTGTACCTTCAGCACAGAGGAAGCATGTGGCACTTGAGTGTCACATAAAACCCTTCAAATTAGCTCTATTAAATAAATTGTCACTAACTCAAAATAAATCCATTTGTGTCATTTATCTAATTGCAGATGAAAACGTGGCTCTTTAAAAAAAAAAAATGGGTACAGGTAGCTTATGTTCCAGAAAGAATTTGTCCTGTCTTTTCTTCGCAGTGAGCTTTGTTCTTTTAAGTTGCCTATATTGATATCAAATAGATCGCAGTGCAGGGACCCCTCATCCTCCCTGACTTCCTTCCCTCCGACCTAATCAAACCCTGGGAGATAGAAGGAATTTTCCAACATGATGTTTCTCTCCCTCACAATCAAGTTTTAAACGTTTCAGGTTAGCTATCTGAAACCCACTTAACTAAAAGCCATTTAAGGGAAAGATCAAGCCCAATTTGCTAATGCAGGCTTTTTTTTTTTTTTTTCAATTCTGACTTAAAAAGAAAAAAAAAAAAACTTGAGTTAACCATGTCAAAAATTAAAGATTGAAAGAGACACTGGCAGCCTCCCTGTGTGCCTAATTTGACTCCGCTGAACAAATGACCAAAATTAAATGAGGATTGCATATAGGATTTGTTCAACATCTTCAATTCTTCAACTCCTTTCTCAGTTCTAAAAAAAAAGTACAGAATCCACACCCAAATTCACTCACAGGAAGAAGTGTGTCTGTGCTGACCACTGCATCCCCCAAGAAGGGGGAAAGGGAGAGGTGGAGATTTTAGCCTCTGGATTGAAAGCCCTGCCATGGACTATGGACGCCATTCATCATTAGCTCTGCATCTGAATGGAGGATCAGAAAGTATCCTGCTGCCTCTCTGTTGGATTAATGTTATTAACAGATTATTCGTGGCATGCCTTGCATGGCAGAGGCTGCTTGTCTGTGGGCTTCGGAGTTCAAGCCAGAAGATGCTTGGATACCATCTATGGGGGTGGTGGGTGGGGGCTACCTGCAGATATCAGGGAGAAAAAATGAATCTGCTCCCTCACTTACTTCCACCAAAGGAAGAAACTTGCCCAGAGTTCTGTCTGCCAAGGGCTGTCACTGGCACAGGCCTGACCCCCTGGCCACTCCTTCTTACGTGTGGCTGTTTCACGGGAGACTTCTCTCTCTTTGTTCCAGCTCACATTGCACATGTCCCGATCGATATGACATCTTATCTTCTAAAACATTCATATGTCTGCTTCCTAGGATTCCTATGGCCGCCTGCCACGTGCCACCCCCTTGCCTTCCCTTTGTAGTCAGTGCAGTCTCATGGATCTGTTCCCTCTTTAACAGGACTGCTGGGTGCTATTCTTTAAAAAAAAATATATTGTTTGGGTTGTCAACACTGAATGACAAGCTGGGGTGGGGACGGGTGTCTAGGTATATATGCATGGATTGTGGGCATATGTTTTGTTGTCAGAAAAGCTCTTAAAACCCCAGACCATGATTTATTTGTTGAATAAAACCTCCGGATATTATCATTCTCTAAAGGTGTTTTGATCACACAGGCTCTTTCTTGAGGAAAGAAAGGCTTTTATTTTATTTCTTTCTGCGGGAAAAATAGCATCAAGACCGGAGCGGTCTAGGTGGGAAATAGCACCCGTGTGGCTGATGGCTCTGGGCGTGTGTTTATCTGGACAAGGATGCATAGACTCCATGGACAATGGGCTGCCTGACCGGCATGGGCAACCAATATATTCCAGGCACTCTGCAAGAGAGAAAAACAGTGGCTGTGAGTGTGTGTCTGTCTTGAGTATTGATTTTCTTGGTGCTGCTGGGGAGGGAGACTGTTGTTAGAGGTCAGCTCAGCACACCAAACGCCACGCCCACACTATCAACTGAGGCCACCTGCCGAGCACCTGCAACAGGGGCTCCAGGGAGAGGAGTGGGGATGACACTGACTCCATGACCCTACACATCTGGAAGCTTCAACAGAGCCCTGTTTGTTTCCTCCAAACACAGGAATTGATTAATCTAATCCTACTTCCTACTCATTGTACTGTCCTGAGCCTGTCACAAGAATAGATTAATGTGCCGGCCCTTCTTCGTAGATTCTTCTTGTCTGGAAAACATACTGCTCCTTGGTCCCAGAGCTGCCTTACAGAACTGTCACCTTGTCCTCATGGCAGATGTGCACGGGGTGACAGAAAGCCTCCCTATTTTGGAGAGGGACCAGAATGAGGAAGGTGAGAGACACAATCATTGCTAAAGGTGTTTTAGTGACAAGTGGGAATAGGACAGTGCCTGCAGGGATGGGCAGGTAGCAGCTGTCTCCCCAAAGCCTCCTCTCATTCAAGTGGTCTTGCCAGAATTCCGGGATCACTTCTCCTTCTCTTCTCTCTTCTATGTAAGTCCCTGGTCCTGAGCTTTGCAAGCGTCTTGGAAGCTGCAAGCCGAAAGTTGGATAGAGGCGAGTAAGTTTCTTGCACATCCTCAAGAGCTAGGTACGAAAATCCCATTACCGGTAAAGGGATTTGTGGGCGTCACTTCCATGTGGCGCTTTGAAAATTTATTCCATTCAGTGTATTGCTACACTGTCTGGGAAAAATAAGCAAAAATCATTTCAATGAGGCAGTTAGGATTTTTTAAAAGGGATTTTAAAAGATCCTTTGAGATTTAAATTTTTTTAATTCCTTTTTTAAGTCTTAGGTGTTTTCAAGAATGTTATTCCTTGTGATTTTATTTGCATCACTTCTTTTCCTGCAGAACATAGTCTGGCTGCAGCAGCATTCTTAAAAGGGAACTATTAAGGCATTGAAAACCCTCCTCTCTGCAAAGAGAAAGAGAAATGCTATGTTCAACTATGGCCCAGAGGATGAGGAGCAGAGTGGCCCAGGAAAAAGCCACCACAAGCAAATGTTGGCCAGCCAGGCAGCTGAAGTCACTGGTCCTTTATTTTATATTGGCAATGATGAACCTTTAGGTTAAATATCAAAATGGCTACTGACCCTAGTGTATTCATGAAGGATAAATGTCTGCTTTCAAGAGGTACCTGCTCCTGAGTGAGCTTGAACAGCATTCATAGGAGGAATTCTGGAACTTTCCTGCCCTACTCAGTCTTGAAACAGTTATTCCAATACAAAATACAGAGGGCAGATGTAGATGTCCCAGAATGTGGTCAGGAGGTATCTCAGAATGGTGTCATTGGTCAACACAGCAAGGGGCCTTGGGGCTCTGACTCTGAGGTAACACATATCATCCTGTGGATCCCAGATTCTGTGGTTAGTGGTAGAATGACCTTGAATGAGTAAACCTCTCTAAACTTCAATGTTCATGTCTATAAGATACAAATCACATTAATGATCCATATCAATATGATACAGAGTATATTCTTCCCCTTCAAAAGATTTTCTTCAAAAAAAAGCAGACCCCCCCCCAAAGATATCCACTCTCCCAACCTTACCCACACTCCACTTCCTTTTCCTGCTTACTAGACTCTAGCTTAGACTGCTGGTCCCTCTTGTCAATGCCTTCTCATTTCCATTGTCTTTGTGCAGACTTACCCATCATAATACCATCCTTGACCAGTCTTTGTTAAGGGTAAAAGAAGAAGGAAAAGAAGAACTTTGCATTTCCCATCTCCTGCCCCTCCAGACACCTGGCCCTGTACTTGGCTTTCCATGTGTGTTTAGTTTTTCTGCGTCCCACTAGAAAGTAAGTTCCATGAAAGCAGGGATTGTGTTTTGCCAACTGCGTTATTCCCAGGGCCAGGGCACAATTCGATGCACAGTGTGAGTTCCATAAATATTTGCCAAATGATAAATAATGAATAAATGGTGCCATTAAAGTAATTATCCCAGTCCCTGGCACGTTGTCAAAATAAACGTGAATCATCATCATGGCTGAAGACTCTCATTTGCATGTGTTGATGTTCATTGCTCACTGCTAAGGTGCTGTGGCAGTGCCCAGTGAGTTCAGGGCTAGCACCTGTGAGCATTAGCCCTGCTCATCCCTCTCTCCTCGGGTTCCATCCTTTCGGCAGGCGCACCTTGGGAATCTGCTGTTTCCCTCAGGAGTCCTGGCATTGTGGGCTTAATTGGCTGGTACAGATCCAAGGAGATCCAGCCCCTGACCCTTCCCACTTCTGAATGCGCTCTGACATCAGCTCAAAGGCCTTATGTGTCTGCATGCATGCTGAGCCCCAAGACCCAGCAGGCTTGGCTTCTTCCTTTCCCTCCTGGGGCTCTGCTTGGCCTGCAGTCTTGCATTTTCAAAGGGAGAGTCCAATCTCCTCCCCGGGGTTATATATCGACAGGCCTGATCTTTAAAGATAGCCCTTGCTCCTGGGGGCCTGCTCAGCAAACACAGAGCATCTGTGGCTTCCATGTTTGTCCTCTTTGACAAGCAGGGGTTGAGCAGCTCTCGGTGAAGTATTGCTGACATATTGATTGAACTCTCTTGTCAGGTTGATTCTCTGCCAGCCAATGAACATAGAAGGTTCTAAAAGGCACCCAGCAGGATCCACACATACCCTAATTACTATTTTAGACAACCCCTTTTGGAAGCTGCCATTTTTTTTTTCAAGGCCTGGCATCTCCAGGTCCTTGTACTGGCTAGAGAATCCTGTCACCTGTAACCAACCTGTTTTCTCTACCCTAGACTTGATCTCAGAGTATTTCTTCCAGATCCCATCTGTCACCTAAACCCAGGAACTTCAATGAGAAACTATTAATCCACCAGCAAGGAGGTCTGACTATTGTTCTTGAGAAAACCTGGGATCTGTGTGTGGTCTTCCCTTGTGGCCTCAGGTCCTTTTCAGCACTCTAGAAAGTTTCTCTCAGCTAAGGGACACATTCAAGGTTTGGCTGCTGACTGTGCTTTTAGTGGCTGATTTCCCAGATGCCACCTGGATTCCATGAGCTTCCACATGAAGCCCTTCCCTACCCCATCCTTGCTGACCCATGGAGCCCCATTGTTCCATCCCAGAGTCTCTGTGGAGTAGAGCCTGTCAAGTCATGATGAATTGTACATTCCGGCTGTCAGTGGGGGCGGGTAATGGGGAGAAGAGGGCTTCCAGAACTCATTTCACTTCTGACCCTAACATGGCCTGAACCAGACCTTTTGGGATGAGCTGCTGGAGCATTCAGAGGGGGAGGAGGAGGAACCATCCCAGGGTAGCCAGGATGTCTCCTCCAGTAAAATGTAAAGTGACAAGCATTTATGGGAAATACTAAGATGAAGAAGCAATAACTGTGGCTATCCCAAGGGTTCTCAGCTGTCTAGTCTGGCTCTGGTAACAGAAAAAAATGAAAATATTATAATATTCAAATTATTTTGCTGTCCACAGAAATAGGCATAATGACCCTAAACAGGAGTTAATTTCCTGTCTGGATTTCAAAAGCTCCCAACCTGATAAAATTTAAAGAATTTACAGAGATGTAGTCTGTAAACACACCCTCTTTCCATTCTTCATAATAGAATGTATCAGTCAGGGTAGACTATGCCATGTTGCTATAACAAAGAACCCCAACCTCTAGTTGGTTCACTGCCATAACAATTCATTATTTCTCTCACTCTGTGTTCTGACCCTTGCCAATGATGGCTAGCTCTGTCCAGCAGCCTTTTTATTCAGGATCTAGGATCGCTGTGTAATGCAATGTACACTGCAAGTCCCAAGGCCACCTCTGAAATCAACAGAAAAGGTAATAAGTGTTCCTCCTCCAAGCAGCAATGATACACACAACGAATGAGCATGCATCAACTCACTTTGCTAATCATGAATTCTGAAGCAGAAACAAGTTTGGCTGAGATGCCATCTTCCTGTGAACTTTGTATCCAGATCTCTATAAAGTGTGAAAGACGTGCCACATCTCCAACGTAGTTCTACTCCGATTCTAAAATCCCCCAATGCTAAAAACTTCATAGTCATTATTTATTGACACTCATTGGAGAATGAGTGTCATGGTAGTACCTACCAGGAACTCTTCAAGATAATGTACATGTCAGTGTATGAATGTTCAGCTCAATGATTGACAGCAGGTATATGATATACTGAGGATCAAAATAGCCTTCTCTTTATACACTAGTCCATTTTGCTACCCATAATATTCCATCCTATTCCCTGTACCTCCACAATTTTTTGCTTTTTGTTTGTTTGTTTGTTTGTTTTTTATAACATATAATGTTCTACTGTCCAAGCTTCCAACTGGCTTCCACATGTGGGGTCCATGTTAGAGACACTGCCAGCTCCTCCACGGGACTATATATAGCCCTCCTTGGCCCATGCAAGCTGCCTTCATTCCACCTGTAAAGGGAACTTTTACAAAATGGAAAAGAAGAGATGGATGGAGCGATGATTCCTTAGCCCAAACCATAGAACCAGTCAGTAGCAGAGTAAGAAGCAGAATTCTCATTAGTCAGGGAACTCATTTACTTCACAGCTCCCCTGAATCTCTATTCTGAGGACACTTGAGTCTGTTCTCACAGACCAGAAAGATAGTCTTATTTTCTTCCTCAAGACAGGGAATAAGGAACAGCTGATCAAGAACACAGCACAAACAAACAAACAAAAGCGCATTCAGATGCCCTTCCCCACCCAGATAAGAAAAGATGGTGTGCCCTGGTGCAGATCTCCCTTATTTACTTAGCATTCAGTTCAGTGATGGAAAATATGCCTGAGCTTGAGTTTCAGTTTTGAGCAGAGCGTCCGCTGATGGACACACAGGTCTTGTGCTCGGTGATTCGGATTGTCCCCTTTTCTTGTCTTTATCTTTGGTATTTTCCTATTCCCTCACAGAGTTGTCTGAGTGGTGACTCACATACTCTCACTCTCACCCCTTTGAATTCTTGCCACTTTTTGGATACTTTTGTTAATGATGAGATGATGAAGATGATGATGGTGATGATGACTATGACACCAATGACAATAAAGAACTATAATACAAATGTTAAGGAGGCAGGAGGGAAGACATCCTTGAAAATACAGCATGATGTCATGAGTGTCCCCTTTATGCTCAGTAAGATTACAGTCCTGTCTACTATTCTCCCGAAGTGACGGTAGCCATGTACCCTGTACCTTCGAGTGTCGAGCCTGAGCAATGTAGGAGGGGGCTGTTGTGAAGAGCAGTTGGACGCGGATAGGGTACTGGGGAGGTTTTCATTGTGGCATGCTGGGATCCACAGCTTTTTCATAGACATGAGCATCAAAGCTTTGTTAGGCTGGGGCCCCTAGCGGCACCTGTGATACTTGGTGGTGACATCTGTCTCAGCACTCAGGGACCCTCCTCCAAAAAGCTGATTCTTTGGTGCAGCAGCAGCTGGCTCCAGGTGAGCTTCAATAACCCAATGGTATTGTATTTTTTTTTTTGAAAAATCATTTTAAAACAGCTAATTCCTTGGCTCCCTTCACCTGGTAATTACAAATCAGAAGCTATCGTTATCTTGAAGCAACCACGATTACTTCTCATTTCCTGACCTCTGTATGGTGAAAATATGTCATTATTTGAGGCAATAGACTCTGGTCTCTTCAAGTAAGTGACCTACATATAACGGATAAACTGCAGGAGAAAATTAGGTGTTACCTCAATGGAAAGAGTACAGTAAATGTCACTTATTCTTATTAGTATTTATCATCCGGGGAAGTTGTGACCGTGGGCCTTGCACCTCATGGAAATGCAGAGATGGAAAAATGTGGTTTTGAGGTAGAGAAGCCTGTGAGAGAAAAAAAAAAAAAAACAAATACCTTGCCACCTTAATCTGCAGCCATCAATCTAAGCTGTATTGTGTGAAGATAGGATTTTAACCTTAATAGAATGCAGCCTGACTTTAAGTGGTGGTAGGCATGCAGAATTAATTGCTATGTGAACAATTTCCTAAGCATTGTTAATTGTGTTTCCTGTGGTTAATTGTTTCTCCCATCCCCACGTCAAACTCAGAACTTCTCCTGTCAACAGCCCTTTCTCTCCTGCCGAGCTGTGAATGTGGCAACAGGCATCAACCTGTGCCCATTGAAATGCCAGACAGACAGGGCACAGTCATTGTTTGTGTGGAAAATATACAGGGGAATAGATTCCTTATTTATTTACAAATGAAGCATTTCTTAGATGAGGGCTTGGGAAGAACACAGGTGCTTCCCTCCCCTCAGTAACAATAAAACCAGGATCCATCAGGGATGAATGATACACTGAGTTTTCTAAACTAACTGGGTCTCTGCACAAGCTAAGTAACAAGACCAGAAGGCTGCCTGGAGGGTGAGGTGTACATGGAAATCGACCTCTGAAAACACGGTCTCCTGACAGCAATCTCTGGGCATCCCGTCTCTGTCTCATTCCATACTTGGGGGAAACTGAGTAATACTGTTTGATTTGCTGTTTTCTGGAAAAGGCTCTACCACTATTACACACAAACACACACAAACACACACACACTCACACACACTCACACACACACACTTATTAAGTATTTCCACAATGTGCTAAAATATAAGCAATTGTCATGAAGGGAGGGAGAAAGTTTGGCACAGTTAGATAGATATGCTTCTAAGTGGGTCAATGAGATTGCAGATACCTCTGGCTGTTTTGGCATTTCAGGGCTAGTCAAATGGGAGCAGTAGAGCCTTATTTTTGAACTTGACTCACATTTTGAGTAGCTGGGAAAACCCAGCCTTTGTCCTGTGCACCTGTCTAAAAGCATGTGTGAGGACAAACAAGGAAATGATAGAGTAGCCCATCTGAAAGGTCAGACCTATGTGTCACCTCCCTTCTCCACTTCCCAGAATGGGTGCTGCCCCTGAGGCTTTGTAGCACCTCTACAGAGCAAGGGAGACAGAAGCTCTTGGATTGCCACTTTCTGTATTTAGCTAATCCTGGAGGCCTGGGGCAAGCCATTTTTGAACTGCAGTTTCCTTAAAAGGCAATTGCTTGGAAAAAGGCCCCTGGCCCTCCCCCTTGACATTTGCATTGCTGAATTATCTATTCATATTTTCATTACTTTGTCTCTCCTGCAGCAATGCATCTGCTCGGACTCAATTGGCAACTCCAGCCGGCAGATGGACACACCTTTAACAATGGCGTAAGGACCGGCTTACCAGGAAACGATGATGTGGCAACAATGCCATCTGGAGGCAAAGGTGAGGTTACAGCTGCTGCTTGCCCTATTGAGGTCACAGGAAAATTCAAGGCTCTCGCCAGCTGCTTCAGGTTTTTTAATCCAAATCTTGGAAGGCATGCAAAAAAAAAAAAAAAAAAAAAAAAAAAAAAGGAAAGGAAAGAAATAAAATGACTGCCTTTCATAGGTACCCCCATTTAAAAGCTGTTTGCTGTTCCTGTCTGTTAGCTGTGTTTGGCTGGAGTCACTTGGATCTGGCACAGGGCCTGCTCCAAGCAGTGCATACCTATGCTATCTACAGCAACTGGCACTGTGTGGCATGCTTGAAAGCATCCCAAGGCCTAAGCAGAAGCAGCAGCAACAGCAGCAGCTGGGGCGGCAGCGGCAGCAGCAGCAGAAACCTGCCTAATCAGAAGGCAGGAAGCAGCTGGCAGTACATGCCACTAGCCTGGGTCCCTCTCCCACAAGGAGAGATACAGCCTCCCAAGGGAGCAGGCTCGCCTGGCTTGCCTTGAGAGAGACAGAGCTGTTCTGCTTTGGGGGGAGAATAGAAAAGAGTTTTGACAACTCGGTAACAAAGCTTCCCTTTTCAGAACAGTGAGGAGGACAATAGAAATGTTCATTGAGGCAATCACTGTATTCTTGTAGGAGAGAAAAAATAGGCGCTAACAAGGTGCTAAAAAAGAGGAGAGAAAATCAGAACCTTGGCGAGGTGGGGACAGGAGCAATTAAAAGACAAGAGCAGCCAATGGCACAGCTTGCAGGGCTGGCGTTTGGTGATTCGGTGGCGTTTGAGTAATTTGGGGATGGAAATCACACAAGCCAGAGATTGTATCAAAGGGCTTCTCCAAACAGCTTTTTTTTTCAGTCTATTCTTAGTTACCAGTAAACACATACACACACACACACACACACACACACACACAACTTTTTAGAATACATCAACAAGAACATTTTAAAGGAAAGGGAAGGAATCTTCAGCCCCCAAAGCAGGAAATGCATCTCTGATAAATTCAAGGCCCAGAATATTCTGAAAACTTCGCCAAAGGTACAAGCTTGAATTCAGGTCTGTACAATGTGCATCTGTGGACAGGAGGTTGCTCTTCCTTGTATTTCACGCTTTCTGCCAAGAAGACTCCAGGCTTCCTCTGGCTCTGGTGTATATGACTTACCCTAATATGCTAACAGTCTTTAAGTCACTCTCTCAGGGCTGCCCTGCACCTTCGGGCATGACTCCTGCCTTTTTATCCAGTCTTTAAGAATCACCCTTCTCATCTGTCATAATCATAACACTAAATTACCTCTAAGTAAGCATGAAAAAGTTTTATCTGAGGGTGAAATGATATGCTTTCCATTACTGAGTAGGTAAAACCAGATGTCAAAATAAAGAAGATATTTTACCCTAGCTGACCATGTTCTGCTTTAACTGACCACAGAAGGCCAGAGCCAAATTTGTTGTCCTCAGATTTGAAATCTATTCACCTCCAGCACTTGGCCATACTCCTTTCCTGTTCCTTTACCACAGTGGCTCCCATTTTTGCCCTTTGGGAGACATTTGGCAATGACTGCAAAAGGTTTCTTTTTTTTATTGTCACAATTGGAGGGGGTGTAACTGGTGGGTTAAGGCCAGGGGTATTTTTAAATGACTTACAGTGTACTAGCTAGCCCCCTATCATAAAGAATTACCTCAGTGCAGAGTACCAATAGGATGGCTCTTAGAAGCCCACCTTCAGAGAGTCTGCTACATGTATCCATTATTGTACTTTAACACAAAATCAGCACCCCCTTCCTTCCAGACAAGTCAGTATGCACGTTTGAAAAGTAAAGATGCCGACTATCTCATCAGGCATGAGATGCTTTTGAATTAGTAGTCTTCGCCTCTCACCTTGGGACCCCATAATCTTCACAGGCCTCCAGTAATGAAAATAGCCCTTTTCCTGTTGACATTATGCTCCATTTCCATCCCCACAACCCTTTAACATCCCATACCATCATGATCAGACACCTGAGAAAAACTCCTTTGAGAATAAGCCTTAGGAATATTTGTCTCTAAGGTGGTGGTTTTCAACCTTCCTAATGCCGTGACTCTTTAGTACAGTTAGTTCCTCATGTTGTGATGACCTGCCCACCATGACATTGTTTTTGTTGCTGCTTCACAACTGTAATTCTGCTACTGTTATGAACCGTAATGTTAATATTTTTGGGGATAGAGGTTTGTCAAAGGGGTCGCGCCCCACATGTTGAGAACCACTGCTCTAAGGTAACAAATGAGCATGCCCTTTCCATTGCAGCTTTGGAAAGAGCTTAATGTTGGTCTTTCCTATGCATTGTGCTTTAAAACATACAGTACAACCTATGTACTGGAATACCACCACTTTTGATATTTCCCAAATGGGTTATGGGACAGGGAGGCGGTTGGCCAAAGCATTGTGGGTTTTGCCCCTTGAGTCTATTAAAAGGGTGAAATTTCAAAATTGTTTGAAAATGAAATAAAGCTCCAAATACCAAAATAGTATTCTGGTGATGACTGAAGGTACTGGATTGCCTCTTAGAGCTTAAACGAAGTCTTGTAAAGTGACAGGAAAGAGTGTTAATGTCCTTGAATGACTTGAGATTTGAATTTCTAGACCTAGTGACCTCCCCATTCCTCACTCGCCAATTCTATACATTTAGATAACCCAAATCAATTCCCATCGACCACTTTCCCACTGTTTCAAAGAGACAATCAAGACATATTGGCAATAAGTTAATTAAATAACACCCCCTCAATTTTTTGTGGTATAGGATAATCCTTCACTCCAATGTTTTAATCAAGATTCACCACACATTGCCAGGAAGGTTAATCTTATTAAGCAATTACTGGGTAAGTATCCAGCAGGAGCAAATTAAAATGTAAGCAAAACACGAGCATGTGAGCCCCATCTAAGATGGTCTATCGATAGAGATTTCATTAGTTGGTCTTCAGGAGTATTTACATTGTGCAGGTATGGGAAGGAGTCTAATAGACAGGACAGCCCCCACACTCTGATATGGTAGTGGAAACAGAGCTCTCCATTCATTAGTTAGGAGAATGTATTCTTGGGGCTGTGTCTTCCTCTTCCTTTTCCATTTACTGATGTCCGTGGTTTATTTTTCCTCCAATCTCTTTCAATTAAACCTTAATGTAGATGGTCTTGGGTTCCACACAGAAAGTTACACGTGCACTGCCAGAATCACTCACCATCTTGTGTGTATTTCTATGTTCAAAGGAATGAACTCATACATCTTCATTAGTGGGACATGGAGTGCTTTTACTATAGATCTGGGATGAGATAAACCTTGGGAATGAAGATTCGATACAGTATTCTGACCTGGTCAGATAGCATAAAGGGATCCAGCTTGATTGCCTGTGCCCAGAAATACAAGAACTTTACCAGGGGATGTCACTGGCTTTGGGTTTGTCACTGGTCTTAGGAAAGAATATAGTCTCAAGTAGAATTTCATGAATCATTCTCAAAATCCATCAGTCATTTTGTATTCCTTAGTGTCCTCTCTGTCACTAAGGATAGCGAACTATATCTCGTGAACCAAATCTGGCTGACCACCCATCATGAGTATAGTCTCTATTGGTGCATAGCCAGGCCCATAGGACTGTGGAGGCAAATGGGTACAGTATTTGCAATTTTACACTTTAATAAAAGGAAAACTTTGATGACTCTCCCATATCATTTCCAAATTCATTTCTACTTCTCTGGAACCTTTTCTGTATACAAATTAAGGATTCCAAGATCCCAACACCTCTGTTTCTCTTTCTTCATCAAGCATTGGTAATGTACTCTTCATGACTTGCATTAAAAAAAATCCTGTAAATCAGTGTAGAATACTGGTACTGATTTAGCTGGACACAAACTCCTGCTATATCCCTGTGTGCCGAGTTGACTTTATTGATTCAGGTCATTTATCCACTCCTAGCCTTGAGTTCCTCATCTGTGGAATGGTACTAGCTTGCGCTCCAGTATAAATGAGATAGTCCTGCATAACACTGTTGTAGTACCACGAACTTGACAAACAACCTATATATCTTTGTCATCACTGAAGTCACCATCACTTCCCTTGCTTGGTCCATCTAATACATTTCCACAGGGTGCCACTTGGGATGTTCCAAAAGGGAAGGCTGCTTTCAGAATGGCAAGAAAGACAATAATGCCACTTCCTTTATCTTCTAAGGATTAACACAAATCCCAGGTGATGCTTTTGTCCCTCACTGGATGAGGTCAATAGGAAGTAAGTCTTCCACTTCCAAGGGGCCCATGTGCAACACAAGCTGGCCAGGTCCCCAAGCATTATTTGCCTCCTGCAACTTTGAGCTCCATCACCGCCAGCTTGCCTGTTTTAAGCCCTACCATTCTCGGTTTATAACTCAGCTGTAAACATTTATTTGTGCCTGAAGCACATTTCTTTCCTACCCTTTGAAAAAAATCAGAATTTCCAGATGGTATGCAAGTTGGAAAAAAATGGCAAAGACTGTTATTCTGTTTAGAAACATGTTTTTCTACACTTGCCCTTTCAGCAAAAACTTCATAATGATTTTTACTCGTTGGCTTAATGCATGGTACTAGGAGCCAGATTTGCAGGGAGGTTGGTAATTCTTCCTCTGGCTCCTGTCACTCAGCCTCTCAATGCACACAGCTCAGGGTTTCAAATGATCACTTCCCTGCATGGGGCTTTTCCAAAGTTGGTGATGTTCCCAGAAGGACAAGGGGTCAAACATCACCTTATAGCATAACCATTAGCAAATATGCCTGTAGCTTAAGTCAATGCAGTTCCTGCCATTCTTAGAGTGCTGTTCTACTGCTCTTACAGCTGGGTCCCAATTAAATGTGTCACAAGGATGGGTTTCTGATCCTAGCTCTAAGTTGTATAGTTTGTTCTTCCTAGCATTAGTACGACTTAACATAGGTCCAAATGATCCAATCATTTTTCCCTACATGCTGAATTTGCCTTTCCTCTCATTGGCTCCCATTTTCACAGGGTCAGTACACCCAGAGCTCTTCTCCCTCTGGATTGTCTTCTCGAGATCCTCTAGTGTGGTTTCTGAAATGTAGTCTACCTAATAGTTAGGTACATGGAGTGTTGAGTCCACCAGACAAGGTTTTGTAATCTCAGACTACCACTGAAAAGCTATAGAGTTGTAAGCAAATCATATAACTTCCATCAACCCTGGTTTTCTTCCCATCTGAATAATGGGAAAAAGCATCAGCCTATCAAAAGATTGTATGCCACGTGGTAGCTATTCTGTACATTTAGCTATCATCAGCAATACTAACAAACCAAGTGGCATATTGAGGCAAGGCGAGTTCACTGAATGGTCAGAGGTATAAATATTTGACTAGAGGTAGTGAAGAATTGACTGTTTTTATCTAAGGCAATATGTGAAGGCCATATATAGTCCCTAGGCCTGGAGGATTTTATAAGAATAATCATTGCCGCACAGTCACAGAGTTGTGAATACCATTGTGGGAGCAGGGTCTCGAATTCTGGGAATCCCTTCCTGAGAAGAGTCATCCACTGACAGGGTAGAAGGCTGATGAGGCAGATGACAACTCAGACCAGCTGTGTTTCTTAGCTGCTAATCTAAGGCCCTTACAGGAGCTCTTGAGTTACCTGTTCACTAAACGGAAGCCTCAGATAGTTGTCCTGGTGCCCAAATGAGTGGAAATGAAGTGTAATGACTGAGGCAATCTTCTGAATTCAACTTTATTTGCAATAGATAAAAATATGTGAGGCAGAATAATCTGCAAGGCAGATTTATGTGGAGGAGACTCCAGGGCTCAGGGAAGTTAGGGAGTATTAATATGAGGCCTCATTTCCCTGGTATAACTATGAGTCCGTTCCCTTTATCACTTGTTTGGGGAATAACTTCTCTGTTTCCATAAATGAGTTATGATACCATGTTCTGAAATGATTAGTCCTAATGCAGCTGTGGAAGACTGTCATTTTCCTCAACATCAGTCTTATTTAACTGGTTGAAATTTTAGGTACACGTCTCAGAAGTAGGCAATAGTTTCGCATTTACATGAGCAATCTTCCGTGGAGTGATAGAGTTGGATGATCGTGTAAAATTGAGCATCAGAGTGTTACTTTAGAAACACCACAAATCTCTCGCATAGGCTGAAGATGTGCTATCCAGAACTGGAGGGTCTCAGACACCAGCCTCTTGGGGGAAATGGCCAAGACCTCCACTTTTCATTGTATAGCTCATGGATAGACAAGGCTCCCATGGAGGGTCCTAGCTTTGGGAGGTCCTAGCCCTGCTTGCTGGAATGTCTTTCCCAGACACTGTCCAGCACCCAGTCAACACTGGGTCCACTTACCCAAGATGATCACAGGATGCTCTGTCATGTCTCTTCTCTGGAGATCCCCAATTCATTCTAAAATCAATACCGTATGACCCAGGACTTCAGGCTACCTGAGCTGTTGGAATATGGGATGAGAATATGACATGCATCCCGGCTCTGTGTGGATCAGAGTTTATATACTAGCACAGTAGATCCTTGATAAATATTTATTGCTTGAGTATGAGATGACCCAGCCAAATGCTTAGGATGTTCATTCATCATTGTTAACTAAGTAAAGTCTGGCTGCCCTTCACTCAGGCAGGGTGCACAGAGCTGCTCACACAAGAAGCAGCTGGAACCATTTGGAACCATCAGACTTGTAGCTTTGATTGCTCTGACCCTCATATTTTAATATGCATGACCTATGCACTGCCCCTGACAGGCTGCAAGTGTACTGGCCGTTCGTTGTTCATTGATTTCAGCTGCTCTGAAAAATTGTTGTGGCTTTGGAAAGCCCCACTCCAGTCCCTGGGCCTCTTTTATTAATTGTACAGCCTCTGGGCAGTCTATATATGAAATTATACCATTACAAATTTAGCCTTCAAATATGTGAGCTCCCAGTTCTAACTGACTTAAGGGAATGCTGTGACATACAAGCTAAAGAGCAGAAACACCAGCATGTCTACATGGCATTGGTTGAATCTTCAGGAATCCATTATTCAGATGGGAAGACTGAATCAGACAAGGGTGGTGACTAGCCTAGAGGCATAAAACTGGTAATTACTGCTGCTGAGGTCCATATCTGGGGCTGATCAGCCTCCTTGAGACCCCTACATTTCTCCATGTGAGGTTATCCATGTACATAAACACTGAATCTGGTTGTTATCATTCCCTCACTCTCTGTCTCTCTATAGTATCCTGTTAGGGACCAGCTATGTTCTTGTCCTAGGATAGCTGTATGGCTAGGGAGAACCTTGGCTCAAACCTTTATTTGTGGGATCCAGCCTAGCTTTGCTGTCTCTTTGTTCTAAGAGAAGAAACAAAAATCTGTGCCCCCAGACACTGGCTAGCACTTGACCTGCCTGCAATCACATGGTCCATTAGATGGGTCCCCATGCAGTTTGTAGCAATTTGTAGTTTTTACCTCTTTTCTCCCCTCCTTTATTGTTTTTAAAACTGCAACTTTTAATATATCCACTTTCATTATTTTTTAAAAGACTAGAAAATTCTTTCTTTTGCCATAAAGAACATTATTGTGATGACTGGCGAATTAGAATGAGGTCTGTGAACTAAACATTGCATGGTAACAAGGTTAGTTTCTTGGGTTTGATGACTGCACTGTAATAAATGGAAGTATGCACAGGTAAAAGAGTGTTTTCTTTGTAACTGATTCTCAATGCTCCCAAGGGAAAATAAACTCTTTCTCTCTTTCCTCTCTCTCTCTCTCTCTCTCTCTCTCTCTCTCTCTCTCTCTCTCTCTCTCTCTCTCACAAACGCACACACAGAGAGAGAGACTGATTCAGTCTTCTCCAGATAACAAAAATCTGTGTGTTCCCAATACCCCTATATAAAATGTTGTACTATTTGCATAACCTAGGCACATCCTTCCCTTTATATTAAATCATCTCTACATGTTCTGTTCAGGGAGTCCCAAGAAAAAAACAGGTGTTTAATGCATATGTTTGATATAGATTCAATTCTTTTCAAATGGTTTTGATCCACTGAATCCACATATGTAGAGCCCCCAGATATGGAAGGTTGACTGCATGCATGCATAGACATACAGGTATGTCAATACATATATGGGGAAAGAAAACGATGCTAAAGTTCATGTGTAAAATATTTGCAGAACTTGGGTTAAAGACTACAGAAATTTCATGTAACACCTGAAATGATTTTAAACCTGAAGTCAATTCAAAATAAAAATTACATGCATGAATACATGTGCACATATGTACCTCTAGAGAAGAAAAAAGGTTTTGCAAACTCATCATTCAGTTGTGCACCCTGGGAAATCCGTTTTGAAGATTTTATTTGCCATCTGTGATGGCTATTCTTGTTTGTCAGCTTGAGACACATGGGAAGACAGAACCTCCATTGAGGTATTGCCTCCATCAGATTTGCCTGCAGGCATGTCTGTGGGGCATTTTCTTGACTGCTAATTGATGGGGGAGGGCTCATGCCACTGTGGGAGGTGCCACTCCTGGACCTGTGGTCCTGGGTTGTAGAAAGAAGCAGGCTGAGCAGAATCAGTAACAAATCATTAAGCAGCTTTCTTTCATGGCTCCTGCCCCTGCTCCTGCTGGAATTCCTACCCACACCTCCATCAGTGACAGATTGTGACCTGGATATATAAGCCAAATAAACCTTTTCTACCCCATGTTGCTTTTGGTCAGGGTTTTATCACAGCAACAGAGATGCAAACTAGAATGCCATCCTCCAGTTGAAAGAGCTTATGTCAAGACCACTGAGTTTGTTAAAATTAAAGACATCCTTAAACCAGCTATAAGTGCTTTCTAATGGTCCTGCCCTGGTCTACTGATGGATGCCCTCCCCAGCCATGCACACACCCCTCTGAGTCCTCTGAGTCCCTACCACTTTTACATAGAGAAGGACATTGAGACCCTGAGAGCTAGACATCCTAAAACTGTGGTTTCTTAGCAGCAAGGATAAGATTCAACTCAAAATAGTTTATTTCCACCCATCCTTCCACAAAATGTTCAAGGTCGTTAGTGCCAGGCCCAGGCTTTTGATCCTTTATCATATGGGCCTTACTACTATATCCCACATCTTCTGGCGCATTTGTTTATTAATTAGTTTTAAGGAAAGATACACCAGAACTTCACTTGCAATTCTTCCAAACAGTCCACAAGGAAAATTCTTTAAATAGCAAATTCCACACAGAGTTTCAAAAGGTAATTTTGTTTTTGTTCTTTAAAAAAAAAAAAAAAAAAAAGTTCAGCTTATATGCAAGTCTTCAAAGTAAGTGTTCCTCAAGGCTCTCTTGTCACCCAATTGTCACAGGGCTTTGCTGAAAATTACCCACCAGATGGGCAGGTGGAGAGAGGCCCATTTGGCAGGGTGATACAAGGTTTGCAGGACATGGGGTACACAGACATGCTCTCCCAACTAGGGGAAACAGCAAGAGTGCTGAGGAGGCCTGCAGAGCCCCCCAGCGGCATCATCAGGTACTGCAGGCTGTGTCCCTACCGAGTGAAACACAAGGTAGAGGTGGTGTGTTCAGGAGTGTGTTGCCATTGACCTGAAGCTGGATCAGACTCAGATGCCCAGGTTTAAGCTTATTCTTCCAGCTAAATCTATCCATACAAAGTTAGACTCTCTCAAGACATGGGCAGACACACATACATATAGATCACGTATATAAACCAAACTTTCTATCTTTTAAAAAGATTTTTTTTTTCTTTTCCTCCAATAAGAAAGCCAGTAGTATTTCCTTCTTGTCTGACCACTTTCCATCCCCTGTACCTGGCCTCATTTATTTTGCTAATACTGAGTTCTGGGCCTGGTGGTATGCTCTTTGCAGACACTCATCGCACACACTGTATATGGTTCCCATTTTACAACAGAGGACTGGAGGCCCAGAACGGATAAACTAAGTGCTGGAAGTCATACTGCCTGGGCGCCAGGGGTTGAACTCTATCAAGCTGCCCCTCCAACCTTGTAGTCCATCCCCACACTCCGTGTCTCAGTTTGGAGGGTGACACATGAAGAAAGTGTGGCTGCCGAGTAGGTGGTCTCTACCCACGGACAGCTGAGGGTGGTTTTCTGAACACACCTGTGTAAAGTGAGGGTCCTGTACAAGAAGGGGGGGGGTTCCTTTGACTCTGAAAGTAGAGCCCTGTGTCATTTTTTCCTGGATTTCTTCAGAGCAATCACTGGGGAAGCCTACTCCCACCCACGTCTCCAGTGGGCCACTGGTCAGAATTCACTTAGGTTTCCAGAGCCCACCACAGGCTGCTGGCTGCAGATCACCAGCCTGTGTTGCCCAGCCTGCCCTTAGCCCAGCAGCTGTGGGGCAAACAGATGTGACAAAACACCTGTCACCTATCTGTTAAGGTGACAGTGCTATTAAGCTAAGAGATAGAGCGTGGGTCTTCAAAGCGTTTTCAATGCTAATGCATTTTCCTCACTTGTGACTCTGCTAGCATTTGCTTTGGTCTCTATTAAAGGCCTACAGCTATTCTTGTCCACGGTGGTTCTTCTTGTTCTTGTTTGATTTGTTTGCTTGCCTGTTTCGTTCCTTCCCTACTGGGCCCTTGTTTAATATAACATTCCGTACCCCCAAAAGGCTTTACTTTGGGTAGGGAAATCTGACAAAAGTAACATTTTTAAATAAAAAGTTTTCAATTTATAGCTCTCACAGCCTCTGACTAAGTTGTGAAAACAAATGTTTTCTCCTGGGCTCACCGTGATTTCAGAAATCCCTCAAATTAACAATAGATGTTTGAGGGTTAGCACCTTAGACAATACTTATTTTGTGCCAGAAATGATTCTGAGAGCTTTGTGTGGATCAACTCATTGACTCCTCATAACAGCCCTATGAAACAAGGAATAGTAATGTCCCCGCTAGACAGACAAGGCAACTGAGCCACAGAAAGCTGGTGCATTCAGCAAGCATTGAGCTGAGCCATGAGGTAGGGCAGCCAGAGCCTTTGCTTTCATACACTATCCCATGTTCCCCGTGGCACATGTTTAGTGCCTGCTGGACACAGCTAGCATTCAGCCAGGGCTCCTGATGCACTAGTTACTTTGCTCCTATGGGTCCAATCCACTCAGGACTTCATAGCATGTTTCTCTTACCAGATGAGAACTTGCAAACTCCCCTCAGGAGCCCATTGCCCAGTTTTATTCCGTCTAAGTCCCTGTTGACCTCCTCCTGAGGTGAATACAAACCAATCATCCTTCACGGTTGGCAGGGTGGGGGGTGGGGGTGGAATGACTTCATTCAGGTCACTCTGGTCTTTTATAGTGTACACATGAAAGACCTTCTGAATTCCAAAAATATTGGCTGCCCATTTTACAGATGTGGAAATTACTAGGGTCAAGACCACATAAGAGTCTCTTCCTGGTGCCACTGGTTAGGGTGACAGAGCCAGCCTCTGCTGAGTCAGAGAGTCATTTATCTTTAAAGTCAGTCTCCAGGAGTCCTCTAAGTTTCCACAAGCATCCGGCCCCTGGATAGTGCATAGGGATTGTGTATACAGGCAGAGAATTTTCAGGGATGTCCATCTACTGCAGAGCACTGAAGGGAACTTGATATGCCTCCTTGGTCCAGACTAAAGATGCTCAGAGAACAGGGCCTTCAGTGTGATCCACATTCTTGGAATGGAACAGATACAAAAAGAACTTCTTTCTGTGGTTAGTTTCCATTGGCTTAGAAGCTCTTGAGCCAGGAAGATGGTACGATGTGGAGTTTTTTATTTCCTGCTGTGGTTGTATCCATTGAGGTCATCACAAATGACATCTATGCAACCAAGTTCTAGACATGTGTTCTCACCCATGGTGACAGGGAAAACAATGTGCCAGTAGAGAAATTAACTTGCTACTCTGGGGCAACTGGCCTCGGCTTTTCCTTTTCCCTGGTTGCAAAAGAAAGCACCTTTAGAAGGACAGGAGGAGAGCTAGTTAGCTCTTAGAAACTGCAAGCTGAGCCTGCTGGTCGATGCCTGTAATCCCAGCACTTGGGAGGCTGACTCGGGGGGGGGGGGGGGGGACTGCTATGAGTCATGACTAGCCTGGGCTTACATACAGTATGGGTTCCATGCTAACCTGGACTACAGAGAAAGACCCTGTCTCAAGAAAAGAGGAAGACAGAGTAGAGGAGGGAAGGAAGGAAAGGAGAAGGAATGAAGAGGAAGGAAGGAAAAGTAAAGAAAAGAAGGAAAACAGGTTTTTTGGGGGGGGGGAGTTGGGGTGTTTTGTTTAGCGGAACTTCTATTATTTAAGTGCTGAGGAAATGAAATTTTCGGGATCAGCAACCCAAAGACTGTAACCATTGTGTGTCAAAGTCACAAGGCAAAGATGTGACTTGTCATGATCCTTCCATCCTTTCCTCCTTAAGGAAGAAGCCACTCCAGTGTCAGGTGCTGTCTTTGTTTTCTGCTGAACTATTGTGTTTATTTGGGGTTTGGAACTGCTTTTTGTCCTAAGTGTCAGCGTAGGCTACACTTGTCTAGAAAGAGTAATGAGAGGCTTTTGAAAGAATTAAGAATGGTTCCAAATTAGCATGGCCACCACCCCCTTCCCTCCTGTCCTTTTAAGATGCAGTCATGTGGGGGATGGGACGTCATGTCTCCTTCTCAGACCCTGAATCTGCGTATATTTGACTAGTTGAGAATAATAATACAATTTCTAAAAAGAAAATAAAATCACCATGCCAGGGTCTCAGATACCCTGGGGTATGAATTTATAGCTTTTTGTTTGCTTGTTTAAATCCACAATGTTTTAGCTGTCACTTATAAAGGATGCATTTAATCTTAATTTTGAAACAACAAAAAATTCTGTCACACAATTAAATATAAATGTACAGTCAAGTAATGTAAACAAGTGTTATTGACTTGATGTCTATTCCTGTGTTCTAGTGCCCTGGTCATTGAAAAACAGCAGCATAGACAGTGGCGAGGCGGAAGTTGGTCGACGCGTGACACAGGAAGTCCCACCAGGGGTGTTTTGGAGGTCACAGATTCACATCAGTCAGCCCCAGTTCTTAAAGTTCAACATCTCCCTGGGGAAGGATGCCCTCTTTGGTGTCTATATACGGAGAGGACTGCCACCGTCTCATGCACAGGTATGGCCACACTTGATGGAACCAAGTGGATAACTTATACGGGTGCATTGCTTCATACTGACTAAAATGCCTGGAATCAAAGCACAGACAAGAACAAGTATTGACAAGGATTAGGAAAAATTGGAGCCCTTGTATATTCCTGGCAGGAATCAAAATAGTTCTGCCACTACAGAGTAAAGGTGGTCAGTTATTGGGATAAAAAACTGTAAACTTACCATAGGACAGGGAGCAACATGAGTGTCCAAATGATGAACGACTGGATAAACAAAATGTGACAAGGCTATACAATGGAATATTACTCAGACATAAAGAGGAATAGAGTGCTGTGATTTGATACAGCATTCATGGTTACACTAAGCTAAATGAAGGAAGACAGATAAAAAAAGGCCTTGTGCTGTACAGTTTTATTTATAAACACTCTGGACTAGGCAAATCCATAGATGCAGAAAGTAGGAGGGCAGTTGCCAGGAAATAGGGACTGAATTCTTTTTTCTTTTCTTTTAAATATCCTGACCATAGCCTCCCCTCCCTCCCCTCCCCCCACTTTCTTCCCCTTCCTCCCAGCCACCACCTCCCAATCCACTCCTTCTCTGTAATCACTCAGAGAAGAGCAGACATATCAAGCTGCCATAATACCAAGCACCTCTCCCTGTATTCAATCTGGACAAGGCAGTCCAGAATGAGGAATAAGTTCCCAAGAGGCAGTCAAAGCACCAGGGACAGCCCTGTTCCCATTACCAGGAGTCCCACAAGTAGTCCAACCTACACAACTGTCATAGGCAGTTGAGCCTATGTCAGTCCTGTGAAGGCTCCCTGGTTGTTGGTTCAGAGTCCCCATGAGCCAGGCTAGTAGTTTCTGTGTGTTTTTCCTCTATGTTCCTGACCCACCAGTTTCTTACAATCCTGCCTCCCTGTACTCAGCAGAACTACCCAAGCATGGCCCAATGTTTGGCCCTGGATCTCTGAATCTGCTTCTACCAGTCAGTGGATGAAGTCTCCAATCTGATCAGGGATGGCTGCTGCTTGTAGTCTTAGCTGGGGCCATCCTTGTAGACTCATGGAAGTTTCCTTTGCATCAGGCTTCTACTCAACTCTGCAAAGCCCCCCTTTCCAGTTATCTCTCAGCACTGTCCCCCTCTGCCTACCTCCTAATCTGATCCTTCCAGTTCCCATGCCCACCCACCCAGGGAGATCCATACATTCCCCCTTGAGCCCTCCTTGTTACCTAGCCTCTCCGGGTCTCTCTGGGTGGATTAGCCTTTACTTTACAGTTACTTTTGAGTGGGTACACACCATATGTGTCTTTCTGAGTCCAGGTTACCTCTCTCAGGATGGTCTCTTATAGTGAGGACTGATTTCTAACAGCAACAGATGAAGCAAATAGCTCTGAAATTGCCTGCGGTGGTGACATAACAGTGAATGAACTAAAACTAGTGAGATTTAAGTTAAATTTATGTCACATGAATTGTTGTTTTTAAAGATGTGATACCCTACTAATGTCTAGCTTACTCTCATTGGCCTATGAGTGAATTTTGGGGTGCCTTAAATTGAAAAGTAATTTCATTAAAGGCACACTAGGTAATGGACCATTGTATTTGGGAAGAGTGATGTATGGAACTGGTATCTAGTGATGTTTCTCTGTGGTACCATGAACTGACCTCCTTGGGAAATCCTTGGCAATGTAAAGGGGAGATTATTGCCAGAGTTAGGAACAAAGAAAATAGGCCTTATCATGGAACTCATATTTATCACCTTGTGTCTTCCTGGTATATATTTCATTACGCATACCATTTGGACTGAATTAACACCTACCTAGCTTGATTTACTTTTCCAACAAAAATTATATTTTCTGAGAAAAGCTAAGTTTTCCCTGCCTCATTTCCCCTCAAATCTAGCAAAAATATAAAATACCTTAGGAAGCACACTGTGGGGTGAATGCACCCAGATGTCCAGTCAAAGCTGGATTTGAAATGTGTTGGAAATATATTCATCTAGAAAATTCTAGCAGAAGAAATTAAGATTTTAAAATCGTTAGCAAATAGGAAGCAGTAAGTCCACCATATCCTCTTCTTTAGCTCAGAGCAGACATTGCTAATCAATGACAGCACTTTTCCTCACTGAACCCAGCATACAACTACCTCTCTGCATACTCTCAAGGCAGCCACTACCAATCGACCAGTGTTGGCTGTCGAGATGAAACTTATTTGCAATCCCATCTTTATAGCCTTCAATGATCGATATAAGGACTGTAAGGGTGATTTTGTTTTTTGAGCAGGGAGGGCTGTGTAGGTTTTTATTACCATACACAGTGCATGCTATTGGGACCAATATGTAAAGTGGTAATCAATGAGTCCTCCATCCATCCATCCAGGAAAAATATTTATTGGGCTAGGCATGGATTATCCAGAGATGTGTGAACACTTTCCCTGACCAAACAGACAGCTGCTCTCCAAAGAGACCCTCATCCAGAGAAAGAGGATCAGCTGAGAGTGGTCCCCAAGGCAGCCCCAGAGCTTCTGGCCAGGCAGCAGGATGCTACTCTGGGAAGTTATGCAGATTGTTAGGTGGTCTGCTTGACCTTCAGGCTCCACCGATTCTGCTGTAGCAGTAATGAAGGATTTACAGTGGTGAAATCTGCTAGTTGGCATGATTTGAGAATGGATGAATATGCCTCTGGGCACCGCTGAGCAACAACTTTCCTCTCAGCTAGTCGGCTGCAAGGAGCCATGCTCAGGAAAATGTTGCCTCCTCAATGTTGTTCCCTGGCTCTGTTGTTCCCCTTTGCCTTGCACGCTTTGGACACCAGAGCCTGGGAAAGTTGTGATTACAGCAAGTCAGTATGACAGCCCTGCAACTGAGTGATAGCAGACAGCAGCTACAGACACACTCCACTCAGTTCCCCTGCTGTTCTGACATTCAGGACTCCAGTCCTCAATGACAATGTCTTTTCTTCTTTTGTGGCTACACCACACTGTCCATCTCCTGCCAAGCTCGTGATTGTTCTAGCGACCGTCCTCTCAAAATAGCTCCACTCCAGGGACAACCCTAGCATATACTTCAAGAGAAGGGAAACAAATAGCAAGGGGCTGATACGAGCTGGGATTTCAGTGCCACTGTCAATGTGGGGGCACAGGGGGTGTTGAGGGGTCAGATACAGCACAGTATAGATGCCCAGAATTGCACAAGACAGGTACACTATCAGGACCCTGCTTGAAAAAGGGGAGGGGAGGGAGAAAAATACTCCATGCACATCCTTACACTCACTCCCAGTCATTACATGCATTCATGTCCATTTGATGAGCTACATTTCCTAGAGGAGACAGAGCTGAGCTCTCTGCAGGGACAGGTGACTAACATACGTCTCAAGCTATTATAGAATTTCTCATTTCTATTGGCATATTCTATCAAGGAACATAAGTTCTATGGGGATTGGCAGTCTAGCCAAGGTGACTTATTTGAGCTGGAGAAAGAAAAAGAAAGGGAGGGGGAAGGGGTTGAAATTCCATTGACTGTGTTGCATGAAATGGCTATGTTTAAATTTTATAGAGGATCTTGCTCTGACCAAGAGACTACAAGTTTAGTACCCTTGTCCAAGGATATTAAATACAGATGAGAACCCTTAAAAAAAAAAACTGCTTAAATTTCCCAAGATTCAGAGTCAGTCCCAGCTGGCTTTTTGCAGAAAATACAGAAGCAACATGATATAGGCAAAAAGTTCTGTAATTAGACAAAGAACTTGGATGGAGGCATGCCACGCAATCACCAGGTGACCAGGAATAGATTCCTTGGCCCATCTTAGCTTTGTCTTCTCTCTTGCCTGTGTTACCTGACCCACAACATTGTAGTGGTTATATAACAATAGACAGAACAACAAAGGGAAAAATGTGGAAAGCCTTGGTAAACTAAAGCCCAAAAGAAAAATAGTATGTACTTCATTATACTTTAGTATTGGAAACTGAGATGGGAAAGCACGCTCAACTAGCATGTGAAAACTGGGTTCAATCCCCAGTACAGACAGTCACCTCCAAAAATTGTGTGTGTTTGTGTGTGTGTGTGATGAAACCACTAATACAGACAAACAATTATACAAATACAGGATTTAAAAATAAAATTAATCTCCTCATTATTTTCTTCTTACTGAAGAATAAACTTTGTTTTCATTGCTGAAAATTTCAAGAAACAAAAAAAAAAAAAGAAGAAGAAGAAGTAAAAATACTCATAATTTGAAGTAGTCCCCTTTGGCTAAATGTTTGTGTATGTTTGTTCTAGCAAAGCATATCCACAGCAGTAAAAAAAAAAAAAAAAAAAAAAAAAAAAAAAGCCTGACAGTCCAGTGGCTTAAAATAGCAAATGCTATTTCTTGCTTAGTCTAGTGATCAGTGATTCAGTGATTCTCCAACAGGGGAGATGATGACCTGCCCTGACTCTCACCATAGATAGACACATTGGCAATGCTTGGACATACTTGTGGTCATCACAGCTCAGAGAAGGTTGCTACACATCCTTGGGTGGAGGCCAAAGCTACTGCTGAAACCTGCCTCCCTGCCACTTCCTTAGATTGCTCTGTGAGAGCACAGCCTCCCCCCAAGGGAGTTATCCAACTGCAGACATCAGCACCAAGGTTCTGGCCCCTGCTTCATGTGTTCATCTTCAGTTAACAAAGACTGTTTGGTGTCGTCTTCTGATTCAAGGACACAGACCTACAAAGCTTCTATTACCAGGTACACAGCCAGCTCCCCCTGGCAAGGAAAGGCAAGATGAAAAAGTGCACCCGTGCCTGAAGAATCCTCTGACACATGAAACCTAAGTCCCTTTTCTTATTGCCTATAACAAGTCACACCCTAGCTTCCGAGGGCCAGTCAATGATAGTCCCAGAAAAAGAGGGTCACAAATGTGAATGCAGTGACAGTCCCAGTGGCTGCTCTGTGACTATTCCTACAAATGACCCCTTATGAATCACATTTACCATGCTAGATTCTCCAGCAAATATACACCATGCCAACACACGGCAGCACTGTGTAGGTGACTAATTCGTTGACTTGAGCCCCTCCATAAATTAGTTCTTACCATTTTGCAAACATCGTCAGTTAGAAAGGATGTGGGCTTTGTGCTTTAAGTGCAGCAATTTTCGACACCCAACACTGTTATTTTTAAGATGCAGTGAAGAAAACAAGTCAGTCTTCACCTACCAAGTCAAAATCTTAGGGGGATAATGTGTGTACAGCCGAAGTTGGCTGGATCTTGCCAAATATTTGAAATCCTACAAACTGTGTCAGATTTGCTGAACCCTAGTTCTAGAAACAAAGCAGATCAGGCTGAGGAAGAAAAATAATCATGTGACCAGTCTTCAGGGCTAGGCATCAGAGAAATCTCAGATCAGAGTCTGTAGCTGCAAGTCCGGATCTTGGGTGGTTAAGGCAGCGAGCAAGTTTGCTTGACAGTTCATCACTGATTGCTGCTGATATGTCAAGCCAAGGAAAACCCTTTGCGAGAACAAGTCAATAATCGGCAAATTAGGTACATGATTAACCTGAGACAACAAGATGCAGTTACCGCTTGGGAGCCCTGCCGAGACTTCACCTTCTCCACAATCCTGTTTAGCAAATATTAAAAATGCCTACTTCATCACTCAGACTGATGGAGCCAGGAGCCCAGTGACTTCCAGCGGCAACTTGAACGTGTGTTCAGAGGCTTGATTGCCAGGAGGCACTAGGCATGGAGCAGCAGCAGTAAGATGGAAATGGAGCCTGCAGCTTCTCATTTATGCTAAGATGCTTCTGTGGCAGAAACAAAACAGTCCACGGGTTACGCACATGAACCAATAGAAGAGGCCACAAACTGCCTCATGATCATACCAAATAAATGCAAATATGACAGACTGGGCATGTGTGAATTCAGAGCACAGGAGTGAGCTTAGAAAACATTCCTTTATGTCCTCATCCACAGAATCCTCCTAATGACATTTTTTAAAGCAAATTTGTGAGTGGCGACGAGTGATGTTAGCTTTTCCTGCCTCCTGCCCATCCTGATCTATCTCAGAGCCTTGTTGGGAAAAAGACTCTCCTTTTTCCTTGTTCCCTACTTTTTTGCCCTGCTAGGTAGGCTTGGCCATAGTTTCCAGCCAAGGTGGGAGACTGAGAACTAGGGCAACTGCCTAGCTCAACAGTCTGGCTATTATCATCTTGCTACTACTGGTCTGCCCTTTGTGGCTCCAGGTCCCAATTAACTGAGCTCTCCTGGGTCTGTGCCTTGAGTACAGCAGGCTGGAGGTAATACCAGGGCATACAGTCAGCCTTCTAGGACATTGCCAAGTACTTTGCAGAAGCCCCCAATAAGGTATTCATATCCATTATGAAGTAGGCATGTTTTCACAGTCGTGTATGTTAGGAAGAGCTTGTGAAATCCATTGCATTTTTCCCTGAAGGTTTGAACGTGCTTTTGGAAAGGACTTTTTCAAGACACCCCCAGTGGTGAGCTGGTACCATCCAAATTGCCACCAGAGTCTGGAACACTCTGCCAGTGGCTAGATTGGCAGTGAGAGAGCTTGTTGTGTGTGTGTGTGGGGGGGGCAATTCACAGGCAACCCCTGTCCTTATTTAGCTTTCCTTATTTTGTGAAGTAGTTTGAATGTAATTAGGCCCCCATAATCTCACAGGGAGCAGCATTATTCAGAGGTTTGGCTTTGTTGGAGTGTCACTGTGAGGGCAGCCTTTAAGGTTTCAGGTACTCAGGAGAGTACCCAGTATGTCAGCCAACTTACTGTTTCTTGCAAGATGTAAGACATTCAGCTGTTTCTCCAGCACCATGCCTACCTGCATGTGGCCATGCTCCCTGCCATGATGGACTGCATCTCTGAATTAACAAGTAAATGTTTCCTCTATAACAGTCGTCGGGGTCATGGTGTCTCTTCACAGGAATAATAACCTAACTAAGACACTGTGATAACACACCATGACCAAAAGCAACTTGCGTAGTTTGGCTTCACATCTTGATCATCGTATATCGTGAGGAGAAGTCAGAACAGGAATTCAAGGCAGGAATTGAAGTTGGGGCTAAAGGCTCTGCTTACTGGTTTGCTCCCCATAGCTTGCTCATCCAGCTCTTTTCTAGCACCCAAGCCAGCAGCCCAGGGGTAGCACTGCCTCCAGGAATCTGAGCCTTCCTGAATCAATCATTAATCAAAAAACGCTCCATAGACTGGCTTACAGGCAATCTGAAGAAGCATTTTCTAAACTAAGGTTCTGCTTCCTAGATAACTCTTGCTTGAGTCAAGTTCACACACACACACACACAGAGAGAGAGGGGGGGGGAATACACTGCATGTTTTTCAAACCATGTTGCTGTATTTCATGGAACTTGCAAAGAGAGAGAAGGCTAAGAGGAGTGGGTCAGAGGGTACTGCTGTGTCTCATAATTAGTTCAGGAAGAATCCCGGAGGGTCTGGAAGTCAGGGATTTGCCAATTTTCTGAGCAAAGGACCTTTATCTTCTAATAAAATCTTACAAAGAACCCCAGGTATAAAACATCAAAGTGACAGTTTTATTTGCATATAGCTTATAGTTTCAAATCCACAAATATTATTATAATAATAATGTCTGTGTATTCATATTCATCTATATGCACAGTCATCCTTAGTATCTGTGGGGACTGATCCCACAGCGTCCTAGGATGCTCAGTTCCCTTCTATATAATGGAGTAGTATTTGTGTGAAATATATTTACATTCCTTCATCCACTTTAAACCCTCTCTGGGTGGCTTACATTCCCCAACCCATTGCCAATGCTGGCTGAACAATTTTTATGCCGTATTGCTTAGGCAACAGCAGCAAGGTAGGTGGGGGGGGGTCCTTGTTTAGTACATATATAATTTTTCACAAATATTTTTGACAGCTGTTGGTTTAATCCATGAATATGAAGCCCTTGAATTCAGAAGAATGTATCTCTCATGGAAATAAACTCATGAGGGCTCCTTCTAAGAAAAATATAGGAGAATAGAACTGGAAATTGGATTTTTAAAGTACATATTTTATGTATATTCACTTATATATTATATACCATCTCTAATACACACATACACAGAGAGATTAAAAATAAAAATATTAATAGCTTAAGGTTTACTCACTTGAACTGGTGGGAAATGGGTATTTATTTGTTAGTATATTCCTTATAGCCCCTTAATTTTTGTGATCCGTGTTTAAGAAAAGAGGCTTTGTGACATAGTTGGGTCTCCTTTCAGCGAATCAAGCCTGAGTAGGATTCTGATGGTGCCTGCAATCTCAGTCAACCTCAAGATGCAATTGATTTATATACTTTGTTTTCTTTGCCCACTTTTGACAACAAAAAAAATCATAATGAATATACTTACGTGGCTGTGAATAGAAGCAGGGCTTCCTTTAATCATTTCCCTTACGGGCTGTGGATGCTCTTCAATTAAATTGATCCACGGGCTTGAAAGTGAAGTGAGGGGAAATAATTATTTCAAGGTTAAATCATTTAAAATGTCTAACAACTTCTCACAGCCCTCACCTTAGTTATAAAAGGAGACGAGTCTCATTCAAGCTTTAAACTCTGTAGTTTTTGGTTTGCTTTGTTTTTTAATCTCACTGGGCTTGGTAGCAAATGTTTAGAATGCTAGAACTTGGGAGGTTAGGCAGGAGGACCATGAGTTCAAGGCCTGTTGAACTCTATTGCAAGACGCTTGAAAAAAAAAAGGCCACACACAAAAACAGACAGACAGATAGACAGACAGACAGACAGACAGACAGACAGACAGACAGACAGAAAACTTGTCTGCTCTGGGCCACACAGTGTGTTCCTTTGGAAATTCCACTCCTGGTTTTGCATCCTGACATGAGCAGGTGCCTCTGCTCTCACTGCATTTGCTTGAAGAAGCGCCTCCAACATGGCTGTGTATGAATTTATCCAAGCAGACACACATCAGCCTGTATCAGAGGGAGCCCAGTGCATGTCTTTAAGGCTCTAATAAGTGACAATTACAGAAGTTCAAATCTGTGTTCTAAGATGTTAAGACTTTGTTCCAAGTGCTCACAAAAACTAAGGGCCTCTCAAATGATGACTAGGCAAAGATACTTTTATTTTTTTTAACATTTATCTGACCCCATAAAATGTTCCACACACATATGCCCTCAAGAGCACCCATGCACGTGCACGCATGTGCACACGCATACACTTTGCACTAGTAACTGCCCGCTGATGATAATCATGTCTGGCATTTTATTGAGGGCTTCGATGTCCCTCAGACTAATTGCTTGCTATGAATTAACTTAGTTTATTTCTACAACAGCTCCATTAGTAGCACCCCCATTTGACAGATGGAAGCACAGGTGTAGTATGGGGTCACAGAGTCACTCTGTGTTTGACACGAAGGTCAGACACCTTCCTCTCTGGTACTCTGTCATTTGCAGGAGCATCTCCAGGATGTGAGCTTGACTGTTACACAGCAAAATTACAACTCCTGTCAAAACTAGGAATTCCATTAAGTCCAGTGCCAGAGACCTTAAGTGTGCCCAGTGCTTATGGAGGACCCTGTGCTTAAGGATCCAGCTTGAAAAGCAGCCACACATTAAGAGAGGGGAAATCAGCAAATTTATCATTGGCACTTCAAGGAGGACAATTAAGGAAACATAAAAAGAAGTCGGAGGAAACTGCATGGAAACATCCACATTTGCTACAAAACCGTCCTTTGTGCTATGTTGGGCCAGCCAGCTGAAAAGCTGGCATGCTGTTTTGTGTGTTTCATCTACTCTAAATGCACATCATGCCCATCTCTTGACATCTCTGAAGACAGGATGTGTTTGCCGATCCATGAGTCTGAGAGAGAATGAAATATTTGCTGTCACATTTGTGTGGTGTGTGTGTGTGTGTGTGTGTAAACTGAGTAGTCGTTCAAACCATCCCTAGATATCTGCAAACATGCCCAAATCTTCATAACTATGAGATCAAATATATATTTTTAATTAACGTTTCCTTTCGCAAGGTAAAATCCTAATTACACATTTTCTTATTTATTAAATGCATTTACTTCAAGTGGCCTCTTACTCATTCCAAATATCTTCAGACAACTAGATGCTACTACTTAAATCAAGTCAGTGTGGGGCTGAGTTGTAATGTTTAAGATGTTTAAATATATACTTTTAAAATAGTGTCTAAATAAGCATCCTATGGGATGTGCTTATGCAACTGCTCTAGACACAGAGAATGGGAATGTGCAGTACAGTACAGTACAGGACAGGACAGGACAGGACAGGACAGTTACAACTTCCAGCACTTCCAGGCAGTGTGTCCTTGGTCAATTCATTGGCATCTCTGTGCTTAAGGATCCCTCAACTTAAATTTATGTGCTAACAGCAATGTTGTGAAATACTGATGAGAAAGTCTTGATAAGGTGCCTCGAATTGTGCTGTCACAGGAATGGAAATAAGCCATTATCAAGAGTTTCAAAACTTCTGTCAATCAAGGCCGCTAACAAACCACACAGATTCCACCTGCCTCATTGTACAAAAGTTTGACCTGTGTTTTTCTTATTATGATGCTGGTAGGAAAAATATAAAATACTGGCACTGTTTAGTGTGCTCTAGTATTCCTTCCTCTTTTCTGTTCACACATTTTAATCACTGTCTTAAGAATGTCAGATCAAAGACTGGAGAGATGGCTCAGCAGTGAAGAGCACTTACTGCTCTTTCAGAGGACCTGAGTTTGTTTCCCAGCAACCACATTGGGCATTCATGACCACTTGCAACTCCAGCTCCAGGGAACCTAGTGCCCCCTTCTAGGATCCTCAGGGTCTGCACTCACATGCACACACACATACACAGGCACACATGAAATATATGTGTCTGATTAGAGTGGGTATAGGTGCTTGTTCTGACTTTGACGCCAGAGATTCACATGATAGAAGGAGAAAACACATTCCCAAAAGTTGTCCTCTGGCCTCAATATGCATGCCATATCAGATCTGTGCCCCTTGAACTAATTAAATACATGCAATTTACCTTTTAAAAATAAATCTTACTGTTAGTGAGGGGAAATCTTTCAAAATCTGAATATTCTTTCATAAAATCTTTTTAAATGCCTTATAAATAGTCTAGGTTTTTTAAAAAAGCCACTCCTCACTATTATAAGTTACTCTTCAGTAAGCACCTTTGAGATCCATGAACATGGACTTTGTACTAATTTCCTTGTGATGAATTATTTGAGTAGAATCGCTACTCAGAGAACTCTCAGTATGTCAAACCTTTATAACAATAGCCATAAGAATGCAGGCACCAAGTGCTGCCAGGAGCCATGCTGACCTGGCCCCAGAGGAAAGTCCCTGTATTGTGTGCACCACAGGGAAGAAAGAGAGGAAACTCAGGATCACTTACCCAAAGCCATGCCCCTGCCTGGCCAACAGCTTAGCCAGGACAAGCAGTGAAATCCCTTCAGCTCCTCTTTGGTGCCTGGGAAGTGATTTTGTGACTGGATACATTCCCCATTTATTCTCTCTCCTTGGTGATGTGTTTGATATATTTTTGCATGAGACCCTCCTATTGATCTTGGGAGGGCAAGGAGCCAAATGTGACATTTTTGATGAAGGAGTTAGCTAAGGACAATTAGATGGGAAGGTGCCATAAGAAAGAAACCATGTCAGCAGGGCACTGAGCAGTAGACTCTGCACATCCCTGGCCTTGTGGTGCAGCTTTTGTGCATCTTGGAAGAGACTTGAGTTGCTCGTTGGTTTCACTGACCTTGACCCAAAGTCTGTCTGGATTATCTGGTCTTCAGAGCAGTATCTTCCATTCTGCTTATGGACTAGATCAAAAGGCTACATAATGAGGGTGTTGCCTTGTGGGATAAAGAAGCATGAAATCTGCCCATTCACAGGCTCAGCAAATGTTGGTGGAATGTCTACACTGTGGATATGGACATCACCTCCATTTTAAGGAGATACAGTATTGGCAAGCTTTAAAAAAAGATATCAGTGTTGAGACATCTCAGCTGAGATGGCTCAGTGGGCAAAGTGTTTCCTGCACAAGCAGGAAGATATGATTTTGAATCCCCGGCACCTGTATAAAGAAGAAAAGCCCGGTGTGGCAGTGTGTACTTGTAACTCCAGCGCTGATGTAGGGGTGAAGACAGATAAATCCAGGCACTTGTCTAGCCAGCCAGTCTCTCAGAAATGGCAAGCTAGAGATTCAATAAGACTCTCTCTGAGAAGTTAAGGTGTGCATGTGTGCACACACACACAAAAATTACAGTGTCATACATACTTTTAATATGTCCAGTGTTGAAGGCTTGGTTCCAGAGACTAGTTCTATTGGGAGGTGATCAGGTTATAGGGGTGTTGGCTTTATTAATGAGTTAATCTTTGATAGGTTGGTAGCAGAATGGGCTATTCATTGGTGAAGCCTAGTTGGAAGAAATATGTCACTGGGGCTTTTGAAGAGTAACCTTGTCCCTGCCCCTTCCTGTCTTGGCCTCCTAGCTGCTATGAGGCAAATGGCTTTTCTCCACATTGCCCTTGGGCCATGATGTCTCTGCCATTCCACAGGCCTAAAAGTGATGAAGCCAGCTACTATGGACGAAAACATTTGGAAGTGTGAGTCAAAGTTAACCTTTCCTCCCTTAATTGACTTTGTCAAATGTTTTGTCACAATAGGGTAAAAGTGACTAGCACAGATGGTAACATCAAGTGGGGAAAGGGCCCTGAGATATCGGCTGGGGCAGATGAGTAAGGACACTACAGCTTTCCTGGGCAGAGTTTGAATTTTACCTCTACCATGCAGTAGCTGATATGTCCATGGGTTCATCTCTCTAGATTCCATTTCAGCATCCACAACAGGAGGACCATTCCTCATCAAGTTGTTGTGAGAATAAATGAGAGAACGCCCTACAAATAGTAAGCACCCTACAGAGATCAATCAATCAGTCTAACTGGTCTGCAGTCCTCACTACTTGCTCTCAGGTAGCCTAGCAACCAGAGGCTCTACTGGGAGGATGGCTGGGCCTCTGGCCAAAGCTGGTACTGTTATGAAAACTGAGTTTTCAACAGTCCTTAAGGCTCTAGTCTGGATTGCAATGCTCAGGATGTGCCTACTATATCAAGTGACTCTTATCTCCTCCCATTGCCCTACAAACATGTAAGCAAGCAAGGTTTAGGTACCTCTGCTGGGGCATTCTGCCTCCCTCCATGTAAGCCTCAGGACACCTCTCTGTGTGGGCAAGGAGTAGAGAGCAGGCCTCCTGCAAATACTGTATTTTTGGACAATTCTCAGAGCTTATGCCATGTGTTCTGTGCTTGAGTCATACGTCAACACCTGTTAGCTACTGTTACTCCTAATGGTTTGAGGATACAGAAGGTCATTAGACATAAACCTAGGACCCTTCTTACCTGGGGACGATTGCAGAGTAGCCTCAGGAGTAGCAGCCACCCAAGATGAATAGTGAAAGGTGTGCTAAGCAAGTGTAATGATGGGAAAGGAGAGAAAGGGCTTTCTAAGCAGAAGATAAATGAAGATATATCCTTGGGTGTAGAGTGGACAGCACTTTACAAGACACCTGTTCTTTGTTTGGATTTTTGCAGTTCTGGGGACTCTAACCCAGGGCCTCACTGGTGCCAGGCACCTGATCCACTGCTGAGATATATCCTCTGTGCACTGTTGTCTTCTTTCTAGAAACCGGTTTCTTTTCCTGGTTGTCTGTTTTTGGTTTTTTGAGACAAGAGTTCTCTGTATAGCCCTGACTATCTGTCCTTGAACTTGCTCTTTAGACCAGGCTGGCCTCTGACTCAGAGATTCACCTGACTCTGCCTCCTAAGTGCTGGGAATAAAGGCATGCATGACCTCTCCCAGATGAAAATGCTGGGGTTTTTTTTGTTTGTTTGTTTTTGTATTTTTGTTGTTGTTGTTTTGTTTTTTAGCCCTAGCCCACACCTAAGATGCACTGCCTCTTTTCTGAACTGCATCATGCAAGCTGGAAATGTTGGAATGGCATCCCCTCTGGGGATCTCATGGCTGTATCCCCTTGTTGAGTTGATATATATGTAGGCCTAGATGCACACCCAGGTTGAAGCAGATTTTTTTTTAAAGGAGAAAGCACCCTGAGTCACCTTCAAACTGGGAACATAAACTTTAAATCAAATTATTCAACTTACAAAGTGATGGGTCCCATTAAAGCATTTTAATACTTACATGTCACTATATTTCATTCCTATTCACACCCTTTATGCTCTGTTCTCCCAACTTCCTTATTCTTAATCACTTTCTTTTTTCTCCAAATAATCCCCTTCTACTTTCATATCTCATATATTCCATTACTTTCTCTGCCTCTACATCTTAAGATCGCTTTCTCTTTCTCAGGGTCCCCTTTCTTCTTTCACCACACACACACACACACACACACACACACACACACACACACACACACACACAAATCTAGATTCTACAGATAAGAAAAACATGCAATATTTGTCTGAGTGTGTGCATGTCATTTGACAATGAATTCCTGTTCAATACACTTTCTTGTAAATATTATGATTTTATTTTCCTTTGCAATGGAAAAAACCCATCTTGTGTTTGGATCACACTTCTTTATCCATTCATCTGGTAATGAACATCTAAGCTGACTGTTTCTTAGCTGTTGTGAGTATTGTGGCAGTAAACATAAATGCAAATATCTGTGTGGTACATTGACTTAGATTCCTTTGGTTACATGCCCAGGAGTGGTAGAGTTGGGTCACAGGGTAGGTTTTAATTTTCAAATTATTTGCTCTAATGTTTTTAGGAAACTCCATATTGACTTGCAGCTCCACAAGTTCACATACCAGCCAACAGTGTAGAAGAGTTCTGTTTTCCCTGCATTCTCTCCAGAATTTGTTGTAATTTGTTTTCTTGATGATAGTCATTTCTGAACTGAGATGGAATGGAATCACAAAACAACTTATTTGAGTTTTCCTCAAGGCTAAGGGGGGGTTGAATACTTGGGGGGGTAAGGGCAAGGAGGAAGGAAAACATTAATGGCCATTTGAATTTCCTCTTTTGAAAACCTATTAAGCTCATTTATTTATTATTTTGGGTGTTTAATTTTTGAAGTTCAGCACTGTGTGGGCTGTCTCTTCACTGGTGACTAGTCTCCTTTGCTGGGCAGAAATTTTTAAAATTTTGTGTAAACTTGTTTGTAAAAAAATATTTAGGCTTGTTTCCTCTGCTCTTGGAGTCCTTTTCAGGAGGTTCTAGCCTATCTCTGTATCTTGAAGTTGTGAATATTGGTTCACAGTTTCCTTTTTCTGTCTCCTTGGTATAAAGATGATACTGGCCTCATAGAATGAATTTGTAATGTGTTTTCCCTTTCTGTTTTGTGAAACACTTTGAGTAGCATTGGTTTTAGTTCACCCTTAATGATTTGGTAGAATTCAGTAGTGAAACAATCCTTTTTCCTTTATGGGAAGTCTTTTTGTAGCAACAGAGGGTATTGAAACAGAATCTTAAGTAGCACAAGCTGGCCTCAAACTCACTTTGCAGCTGAGGATGATCCTGAACTCCTGGATCCTCCTTCCTTCACCTCCCAAGTACTGAGATTATAGACATTAGTCATCACATTCAGATACAGGGAAGCATTTTTATTTTGTATTTTCATATGAAAGCAAATTAATTACTTTGATACTACTTTTATATTTTATTAGAATGAAAAGTAACAGGTTTTCTTATGAAATTTCCATACTTCCAAGGTTTAGATTGACCCTTTCTCCATCCATTTTCTCCTTCATCCTCCATCCCCTCATAAACACTGAGCCCCCAGAATTTGTCCTTCACTTCCATTTCACATGTGTTCTATTATCCTGCCCACCATTCTCCCTTCAAGCCTCACTTTGTTCCTCTTATGGAGGGACAAGCACACTCATAAACTCATTTTTCTTCACTGCTTAATAAAATTCTATCATGTGTAGCTCCACAGTTCCATGTCTTGATGGTGTTGGTTGCATTTTCTTGTTATTGTGGATAGAGCAGCAATGAACAGAGATGAGCGTGTATCTTTCTAGTATGATGTAGAGTCCGTTGGGTGGTATCAGCTGGGTCACATGGTAATGCTATTTTTAGCTTTCCGAGAAACCATTACACCAACTCAGTAGTAGGTCCACTCGATTACACTAAGAGTTCCTTCTCCACTCTCTCTCCAACATTTGTTGCCCTTCATTTTTTATTGCAGCCATTCAGACAGGGTAGGATGGCTCTCAGAATAGTTTTCACTTTCATTTCTCCATGGTTAAGGATATGGAACATATTTTAAAGTACTTGTTAACCATTTGTATTTCTTGTTTTGACAACTCACACTTCAGCTCTTTAGTCCATTTTTTAATTGGGTTATTTGTCACTGCTCAATTTTGGGGGTTTTGGTTTGTTTTTGTTGTTGTTCCTTTGTCTTGTTTCATTAATTTTTCAAAAATTCTAGATATTTCTTCTCTGTTGATGGGTACCTGGCAAAGGTTTTATCCCATTCTGCAGGCTGCCATTTCACTCAGTTAACTCTTTCCTTTGCTGTGTACAGCATTTTTAATTTCATGAGGTCCTATTTGTTGGTAACTGATCTTATTTTCTGAGGGAGCAGGGTCATATTTGGAAAGTTTTTTACCTGTGCCTACATCTTGAAGAGTTTTCTCTACTTTTTCCCTCTAGCATTGTCAGAGTTTTGGATCTCACATCAATGTCATTGATCCATTCGGCCTTCAGTTTTGTATCAGGTGAAAGATGATTTACTTTCACTCTTCAGTCTTACCTGTGGATATCCAGGGTTTTCCCCAGCACCATTTGTAGAAGAAGCTCTTTTCTCCAAAGGGTATTTATTGCTTCTTTGTCAAAAATCAGGCAGCTGCCTAAAGCTTAGGGAACACTGCAGAAGAGACAGGTGGAAAGAGCCTAAGAAATGGAGTTTGCTTTGAGGTTGTTTCCAACAAATATCAAAAGCTAAAGCATAAAGTCTCAACAAACATGACTGCCCCATCATAAGCGGACAAGGACAGCAAGACACACTAACGTGAATGGGGGAAATCGTATGAGGCCTAAATCCTACATGAAGAGCTACAGAAAGCTAAAATCAGGAGAAATAGTCTTCCCAAGAAAGACTTCCCAACACTAAATGGTCAGCCCTGAAAACATACATGCAAGTAAATCGTACAGACTGAGTGCATTATATTTTTAGGGATATATAGACATATGTATATATAGCAATAATTAATGGAAAAACAATCCTTGAATTTGAAAGAAAGCAAGGTGGGGTATATAGGAAGCTATGGAGGGAGGAAAGGGAAGGGCAAAAGTACGTAATTATGTTAACTCAAAAACAAAGGAAATAATAAAAAAACAGGTGGTTCTACTTGCATGGGTTTATGTCAGAATTTCCTGTTCTGTTGCTCTACACATGGTTTTGTTTGGTTGCTTGTTTTTTGTTTTTAACCAGTGCCATTCTGCTTCTGTGACTATGGCTCTATACTATAATTTGAAACTGAGTAGAGTATGGTGATACCTCCAGTATTAAACTTTTTGCTCAGGGTTGCTTTAGCCTCCTGAGTTCTTTTTTGCTCCCAAATGAATTTTGAGTGTGTTTCTCTATTTCTTTGAAAATTGGTTTTGACATTTCGGTGGAGAGTTTATTGAATATGCAGATTGCTTTCGGTAAGATATTTTGGTAAGGTGGCTATTTTTACAATGTTGATATTTCCAATACATGAGTATGGAAAGCCTTTCCATCCTCTAGTGTCTCCTTCAATTCTCCCTTGAGTGTTTTAAAATTTTAACAGTAGAGATTGTTCAGATCCTTGGGTAGTTCATTCTCAGAAAATTTTGAGGCAATTTTAATGAAATTGTTTCCATAATTGTTTTTCCTCAGTGTGTTTGTTATTGGAATATATGAAGGCTACTGATTTTGTTATGTTAATTTTGTATCCTGCCAGTTTTTCTGCAAGTGTTTATCACATCTAAGAGTTTCTTTGGAAAAGAGGGTCTTAGAGGACTCATGTACATGGAATCATAACATCTTCAAATAAAAATGCTGTCTGAGTTACTTTTCTATAGCTGGGATAAGACATTATGACCAAGGCAACTTATAGAAGAAAGAGTTTATTGAGAGTTTACCATTTCCAAGGGTTAGAGGCCATGACCATCACAGTGGGAAGCATGGGAACAGGTCAGAACGATGGCACTGGAGCAGTAGCTAAGAGCTTACACGTTGAGACTCTACCATGAGGCAAAGAGAGAGAACTAATAGAGAATGGTACAGACTTTTTAAAGCCCAAAGCCTGACCTCAATGCCAAACCTCCTCCAACAAGACCACTCCTCCAAATCCTTCCCAAACAGTTCTACCAGCCAAGCGTTCAAATATATAAGCCTATGGGGGCCATTCCCTTTTTACTTTCCTGTTTATATGTCTTTTATCTGCTTCTCTTGTCTTATTGCTGTAGCTGAGATTTCTAGCACTATATGGAATAAGAGGAAAATAGATACCCTTGCCTTATTCCTGATTTCAATGGGATTGTTTTGTTTTTCCCCATTAAATACAATGATTGTTCTAAGTTTGTCATAATCTTTATTATGTTTAGAATATTCCTTGTATTTTGAGTTTCTTTAGGACTTTATTATGTAGGGGTGTTGAATTTTCTTAGAAAACCCTTTCTTCATCTGCTGAGATGACCATGTGCTTTCTGCCCTTGAGTCCATTTACATTTATTTATTTGTATTTGTTAAACCATCCCCACACCCTTTGTCAAAGTCTACTTGGTCATGAAAAGTAACATTTTGATGTATTCTTGAATTAAGATTGCAGGTATTTTGTTGAAATTTTTTGTATCTACATTCATCAGGATTATTGGTTTATGACTTTCATTTTTGTTATGTTTTTATTCATTTTGGGTTTTGTGATAATACTGTCTTCATAAATAGAGTTTGGTACTGTTCCTTCCTTTCCTGTTTTGTGGAATAGTTTGAAAAGCTTTGGTGTCAGTTCTTGGAAGGTCTGGTAGAATTCAGCAATGAATCCATCTGGGCCCTGGCTTTTTATAGTTGGGAAATTTTTTATTACTTGTTCAATCTCACTGCTTCTTATAGATCTGTTTAAATTATTTATCTCATCTTGGTTTAATTTTGGTATATCATATGCATCTAGAAGTTCATCCATTTCTTTTAGCTTTTCCAAATCAGTGTAATATATGTTTTTAAGATATGTCATAGTGAGTTTATGAATTTCTTCAGTAATTGTTATGATGGTTCTAATTTTATCCCTATTTCTAATTTATCTCTAATTGTTTTTTACTTTGGTTTCTTCTCTCTTTTGCTTAGTTTGGCTAAGGCTTTATCAGTTACAAGAATCAAATTTTTGCATTATAAAATCCTTATATTGTTTTTCTCACTTTTATTTTATTAATTCATTTCCTAGTTTTTTTCATACAACAATGTTAATTAATTTTGTTATTTGATAATGTCATATATGCACATATACTGTATGATTACACTCCTTACCCCCTCTTAACTATCTCTCATCTCTAGCAATTCGTATCAACCTAGTCCCTTTGCCAGGTACATGACTTTCAGTTTTGTTTTGTGGTCTGTTTAGTTCATTGATTAGAAGTGTCTGGTGGAACCTGGTGTAGTCATTGGTGGGCACAAAACTGAAGGCAATGATTTCCCCACTCCTTGTATCCATCAGTAGCAAATAATTAAACAGTGAGAGTAAGGTCCACAAATCCCTCTTCTGCCCACTCTTCTTACCTAGTGTAGGTATCCACAGCTGCTGTGAGTTTATGTTTGCAATGGCTATGTCTTGTCAGAAAATGACATTTTGAAACTCATTTTCTTATCTTCTGGCTCTTAGAATCTTTGCTTCCTAATGTTCCCTGATACTTAGAGAGGATAGTATAAATAAATGTCTTTTGATGGGCACTCACACATCACTTCTGCTCACCAACTTGTGCGGCCATGATTTTCTTTATTCATCATCATTCACTGGAAGAGGTTTCATTGACTAAGAACTAAAGTAGCTTTGGTTTCTGGGTAAATATAATAAATATTTAGGTGGCAGCCTAACAATATGTCAGTTTATCTAAGTGACTATATACAGGTCCCTGCTAGGGCACTGTGTTTTCTAAATCACATTGACAATACCAAACATGACTTTCCTCCTGTAGGGTGAGTATAAAATCAAGTTGAAGAACAGTTAGTTACCCCAATAATGGTAATGCCATTTTTTGCACTCTGTCTCATAGATCACAGGATTCACAATTGGGCAAGATCCAATTGTGCCCTTCTTCCCCTAAGAGCCTACCTAGTACCCTTCAGAAGGTTTTTCTTTCTTCATTTCTTCAGTTACCCACTCATCATTCAATACTTGAATGTTATTTAATCTGTACGTGCAGGAGTTGAAGGTTTCACTATGTGCTAGGATTTTCGCCTAGCAAATTCAAGTCCCAAGACTTGGTCCCCAGAACTGAAAAAAACAAAACAAACAAACAAAAACACAAACTCTCAAGGAATTAATCTCCTTGAATTTATAGATGTGCTGTGCTATATTTTTCTATTGCTTTTGATTCCTAATTTTATTCTATTATGATCAGATAGACTACAAATAATACTTCAGGTTTTCTATATTTGTTTAGATTTGCTTTATATCTTAATATATGAGCTACCTTATAGACAGTTTCATGGGCTAGTGAGAATGTATATTCTGCAATATTGGAGTAGAATGTTCTGTAGATGTCTGTTACATCTACTTAATCTATGATTTTATTTAATTTATATGTTTTTCTCTTCATTTTTTTATGATGACCTGTATATTGGTGAAAATAGGGTATTGAAGTCACCCATTATTATTGTGCTAAGATTAACCTGTGGCTTCACCTCTGGTAGTATTTGATTTATGATATTAAGTGTACACAGGTTCAGTGCATATATTTTTAAAATAGCAATGTCCTCTTGGGAGATTGCTCCCTTAATCAGTATGAGGATACCTTCTTACTAGCTTTTGCTTGGTTGTGAATGTCCTTAGGTTTTGCTTGCCTAGAAATGGCCTGATTTTTCTCTCAATTTCAAAGGATAGATTTACTTAGCAGTTATCTGTTTTCAAGATTTGAAATGTACTGTTTAATAACTTATTGGCTTCTAGGGTTCCTGATGAGAGATCTGATATTATTCTGATGAGCTTACCTTTGTAGGTAAGTTGCTGTTCTTCCCTTGTAGTCATTAATATTGATTCTTTGACATTTGACTGTAGAGGCTCATGGGACTATTCCACTCTTATCATGTGTATGGTGTGTTAAATGTTTGTTGCATTTGGATGACAGTAATTTTCTGTTATGATTTTATTAAATAAAATCTCTATATCTCAGCACTTTTCTCTATCTTCTAGATTTCTAAGTTTGGTCTCTTGATTGTATCCCAAAGTACTTAGATGTCATGGTTATACTCTTTAATTTTCTTCCTTTAAATGTAATATTCCCCCAGCCTTGTTCCCCCATCCCTGATTGTCTTTGTTCTGTTTGGTCAAGTCTTCTGGTAAAGCTTTCCACTGTGCTTCTCATTTAACTAATTGTGTTTTACATTTCCTTTTTTCAAACTTCTTGGGTAGGTTTTTATCCTGTAATGCTGGCATTTCCATCCATGTGTCTGATTACCTCATACGTTGGCTGGCCTTTCCTCTGTGTTGCTGGCTTTCCTTTCTGTACCCTGGATTGAATCCATGTGCTTTTGTGGTAACCTCTTCCTCAGTAAAGGAACAGCATGCTGATCAGTTTTACCAATAAACATGTAGAATCTTCATCCAGCATCTTACCTGGTCTAGCATCTTTTAACCTGATAGTTGAGGAATTAGTATCTTTGGAAGGAGTAATCTTTCTCTGTGTTTCCTGTATTCTGTGTTGTAGTTGGTACTTTTGTTGGCCTATCTCTTCTGATTTTATTGGGGGATCCTCTTACTGAGTGCTTTTGTCTTAGTCCTTATTCCCCCATACCACTCAGAGAGGAGAAAATGAATAGCTGTACATACAACACCAAACTATAAAGGACTGATGGAGAAATACACTTATAATCGACTAATGTCCCACTTTTTTATGACCACAAAAAAGTAAATGGTAAAAACTAATACAGAATGTGCTATGAAATTCAAAGTTATTTAGGATAAAAAGAGTAAGTGAATGAAATAAAGGAAAGGGGCAGGTAAAGTATAAAGAAGAATGGAGAATATTCTGAGAGAAAGAGAAAAGAGCAAGATATTAAGAAAAAGAATAAAACAAACAACAAGAAAGATTCCCCAATCAAATGAAAGTTCTAAAACAAATTAAATAAATGTAAGGAGGAATTAAAAATAGAAACCTGAATATTTTAAAAAATTAATTCAAAATACTGATAAAAGTGTAGTATAGTATAGTTTTAAAAATGAAAACAGAAAGGGAACAAAATATTTAAAGGAAAAGGGAAAAGGTTTCCTAGTAATGAAATGGGTGTTTAGAAAAGCATATAAATTAAATGGGAGGAATAAAAAATTATAAATCACTTAAAATATTAATACTTTTAAATACTGGGAAGTAAAACCACTATTGAAAGTGTGGTTAAAAGGGAAGAGGGCAAACACGGGGACAAAGGAAAAATGAAGACAGTAAACAGAAGTGTGGGAGTTGCTTGTTCCTGGCTCTAGAGACCAGAAGCTTCTGTGTTATGCACAGGAGGGTGGAGAGTATGGGGACCAGGTGTCTTCTAGGCTCTTGCCCTTTCTATGGCACATGCTGATGCTGAGCCAGAGAAGTGCCTGATGTCTGCTGGGCTGCCTGTAGTGCCTGTAGTAGCTTTCCCTGCCTTGTGCCCCTCCTAGCCTTACTTAGATGTACAGCTCTGAGCTGGGCAGTTTCCCTCTCCTCCCTGAGACTCCTGGGCCATATGCCTGAGGAAACTAATGTCTGAGCTTATGGTGACTCCCACATTAGGAGTCTGGGAAGTAACCACTCTGTACAGGTAAGGATGGCAGGTCTTCATACATCAAGGATCTCTTAAGTACTAATCAGCCAGAGTTCTGAGTTCCCAGCCTCTTAAGCAGATAGGTAGAGGCTGAGCCCCTGCTGAGCCCTGGCCACCAAGGGTGGATTATGCACTTGACTGCCTAAATCAAGTCTCCTGTTAACCCATTGTTTTTAGCTTGCCAGCACACAGGCCTCCTGTTTTGTTTTTTGTCTGTTGTTGTTTGTTTGTTTGTTTGTTTGTTTTTTTCATAGTTGCTTCCAGGGCTGTCTCTCAACCTTGGGGTTGTGTCAATCTACATTTGGGCTCTCACATTTGTAGCTTGTACCTATTTTCTGGTGCCTGGGATAGCTTATTTTTAACAATAGAGTCCCTCCAGACAGGCAGTACCTGGTCATTGTCCTTTCATTCAAACTGAGGGACACAGATAGAATTCCTTTCTTGTTACCCCATTCCTAGGGGGAATCACTGTCTTAGCACAACCCATAACTAAATATAAGGTTTATGAGGGTACAGGTTTGTCCTAAGGGTAGGACTGCCACCAGGCCACCAACTTCAGTTTTTCAGTGGAGTATTTAATATGTAGCATCATATCAATAGCAAACAAGGATGTTTCAGCTATTTCTTTTCCTATTTGTATTTCCTTGATCTCTATGTTAAACAGGAATGGAGGGAGTGAACATCCTGATCTTGTCCCTGACTTTAGAGAAAATGTTTAAGAGTTTTTCTTCATTTAGCATGAACACAATGTTGGCTGTGGGCTTGTTGTATATTGCCTTTATTATGTGGACATATATTCCCTGTATCCCTAGCTTCTCTTGGGACTTTAATCATTAAGAAATGTTGGATTTTGTCAAGGACATTTTCTGCTTTTCATGAGATGATCATGTGTCTTCTGCCCTTGAATCGGTCTATGTGGCAGATTGCATCTATTGATTGATACATGTTGAGCCATTTCTACATATCTGAGTTGAAGTCAATTTGATCATAGTAAATAATCTTGTTGGTGGGTTCATAAATTCAATTTGCAAGAGTCTTATTGAAAATTTTTACACCTGTGTTCATCAGAGATGTTGGCCTATAATTTCATTTTTCCTTTCTTTGTTTTTTGTTGTTGTTGTTATTGTTGTATCTTCATCCGGTTTGGTATCAGGATAATATTGGCTTCAAAAAGGAAACTGGAAACTGGTAGTGTTTCTTCCTTTTCTATTTTACAAAATAATTTGAGGAGGATTGGTATTAGTTCTATGAAGTTCTGGTAGAATTTTTTGCTGTATCCATCTGGCCCTGATTTTTTTTTTTTTTTCTGTTGGGAGATTTTTAATTATTGCTTCTATCTCATTGATTGTTATGAGTTTGTTTAAATTCTTTATTCTGGCTTCATTTAATTTGTATAGGTCATATATATCTAGAAATTCAGAGTCTATCCTCAAGACTCTGAGTTTTCCTACTCTAATGTTTCCTTTCCCATCTCCGGATTTCACTAATGTGGGTCACCACTCCCATTCTTTTGTTTACTTTTGTCAGTATTGTTAATCCTTTCAAAGAACCAACTCTTCATTTCTTCAATTCTTTGTCAATTTTTTCTATTTCATTAATTCCAGCCCTAAGTTTATTTCTTCTCATAAATTCATCTTTTAAATTATTTATTATGTACACAGTGTTCTACCTGCATTTATGCCTGCAGGCCAGAAGAAAGTACAAGATCTCATTATAGATGGTTGTAAGCCTCCATGTGGGTACTGGGAATTGAAGTCAGGACTTCTGAAAGAACTGTCAGTGCTCTTAACCTCTGAGCCATCTCTGCAGCTTCCTGGAGGTATTTAAGGTATTGTTTGTACTTGTTTCTCTTAGACCTCCAAGAGTATTATTAGGTTGTTAATATGATATCTTTCTCACTTTATATAGGCATTTAATGCTATAAACTTTCATTTTATAACTGCCTTTGTTGTGTCTCATAGATGTATGACTTGTTGTGTTTCCATATTCACTCAATTTTAGAATTTTTAAAAGTTTCCTTCTTGATTTCTTTCTTTCTTTCAATAGTAAGTTGTTTAGTCTCCAGGAGTTCTTGGACTTTCTGTAGTTTCTATTGCTGTTGTTATGCAAATTTTATTCCTTGCTTGTCAGAAAGAATGCATAATATGATTCCATTTTTCTTTGAGAATTGCTTTGTGTCCTACTTTGTGGCTGATTTTGGAGACCATTCCATGGACTTTTGAGAAGGAAGTGTATTCTCTAGTGTTCGGGAGGAATGTCCTATAAAAATCTGTTAGATCCATTTGATTTCTGATGTCATTTGATGTCATGATTTCTCTATTAATTTTGTCTGAATGACTTGTATATTGTTGGGAATTGGGTACTGCGATCACCTGACATCACTGTGTTGGGATCAATCTGTAATCTTAGAGATAATAGTGTTACTTTTATGAAATGTGTGCTCCTGCATTCGGTGCATAAATGTTTAGAATTGTAGTATCTTTTTGGTAGAATTTTCCTTTATTGGGTATGAAATGTCCTTCTGTCTCTCTTCTGACTAGTTTTCTGACTAGTTTGCCTTGAAGCTTATTTTGTCATATAGTAAAATAGCTCTACCTGCTATACCTTTCTCTATCTTCTTAGCCTTATATGGTATCTATTAATGGTGAAGTATGTTTCTTCAAAGTATCAAAAAGATGGATCCTGTTTTCTAACTGGTTTGTTAGTCTGTGACTTTCCATTGGGGGAGCTGAGACCATTAATATTGAGTTGTTATTAAACAGTATTTAATTCCTGATGTTTTGTTGTGGTGGTGTTTTCTTAGACATCTTCTGATTAACTGTTCTGAAATTATTTACTTATTCTTCATGCTCTTTTGGGTGTGTTGGTCTTTTCTTAAGAAAAAAGTATTCCTTTTGGTATCCTCTGTGGAGCTGACTTAATGGACATAAATTCCTTACATCTCTTTTTATCATAGAAAATTTGTCTTTCTCCATTGATTATAATTAACATATTTTTGAAGATTTATTCATTTTATGTATATGCATCCTCATCTACATTTATATCCACACACCAAAAGAGGATATCAGATCCCATAGTGCTACAGTTATACACAGGTGTAAGCTACCATATGGGTGTAAGGAATTGAAGCCAAGACCTCTGGAAGAACAGCCAGTACTCTTAACTACTGAACCATATGTCCAGCCCAATGATTGATATTTTTTCTGGGTATAGTTATCTAGGCTGGCATTTGTGGTCTTTCAGAACTTGTAGATCATTAGTCTAGGCTGCCTGGCATTCAAAGTATCCACTGAAAAGTAAGGTATTGTTGTGGTGACCTGCCTTACATGTGACTTGGTCTTTCTCTCTTAAAGATTTCAATATCCTTTCTTTTTTCTGTTCACTTAGTGTTTTAATTATTATGTGACATGGAAAATATCTGGCCTTGTCTGTTTGGTGTTCTGTATACCTCTGACACATTGATACAAGTTGCAAGATTTAAGAAACACTTTTTTTTTCATGATTTTGTTGAAAATATTTTCTGTGCTTTTGAACTGGGTTTCTTCTCTTTCATCTATATATTCACAGGTGTGTGTGTGTGTGTGTGTGTGTGTGTGTGTGTGTGTGTTTTGTTTTATAGAATCCCAGAATTTCTGCATGTCCCATTCCTAGTTCTGTTTGTTTAGATTTAACATTTTATTTAGCTGGGTGATCCAATTCACTAGCCCAGATAGTCTTTCTTTTACTTGATCCAATATATTGAGCCTTCCTCTGACTGGGCCTTTTGTTTGACTTTCTGAGTTTTTCATTGAGTTTTATTTCAGTTTGGCTTTTCTTGGAGAGGTTCTATCATTTTATTAAATTATGTTTTCATGTTTTAAATTGTTTTCATTATTTCATTCAACTGGTTGTTTTTTTTTTCTTTCTTCAGATATTTATTCTTATTCTCTCTGAGTTCTTTTAACTTCTTTATAATTACTATTTTGAAACGATTGTCTTTTGTATCAGCTAAGTTGTCTTTCTCAGGAAATATTACAATGGAAGTACTAATTTCTAGAGAAGACATGTTACGTCACTTTTATTTTTTTGCAATGGGACCTAGGCATCTCTATTTAGGTGACTGGTGGTTATTAGTATGGATATCTGGTCTTACCTTTGTCGAGAGTGTTGCCAGAAATTTCTTATCCTGATCACCTGCTCCCTGTACCAGTAGCTGCTTCCAAATTACCACACAGAGACTTAATATTATTTATAAGTTCTCAGCCAAATAGCTCAGTTTTATTACTAACTAGCTCTTAAATTTTAAGTTAACCTACATTCCTTGTCTATTCTCTGTCACATTGTAGTACCTTTTCTCAGTACAGCGTGCCCATCTTGCTCTCTCTGAGTCTGGCCCGTGTCTCCTCACTCTTCCTTTCTCCCCATCATCCTTAGTTTGGTCATCCTGCCTGGCTACCAGACAAACAACATTTTATTAAACCAATTTGAGTGACACATCTTTACAGTGTAAAAAAAGCATTATTCCACAGCAGAATGAGTTCAGGTGCAGGATGCTACATGGTCCTAGGATGATATGGTGTGTGGGTATGCTTTATTTTTCAAGTATACACACCCTATGTATACTCATCCCCACTAGGCCACCACATATGTTCCATCCTTAGATATAAACTCCACCCTTCAGAAGATCATATCCAAGAAGATAGAGATGAGCTCTAAATTGGTGAATAACAAGATTTTTCAGAGTAATGAGCTCCTGCTGAGAATGGAAACAAAGCAACGTATTTTAGAGTGGGTTGTCAGAGGCATCCTTCCTGAAGTTGCAATGTGTAGGCAAAGACAGGATTGACAAGCAACAGACAGCTGTGTGGGCAGAAGAAGGACAGCCATGCAGAGGGAGTAGCTGGTGCAAACGCCATTAGGTTGGGATGTGTTTATGTTCTATAGGAAGAGAGCAAACAGCGTGGCTAGAACTCATGGAAGAGGGAGAAGGGGGCTGGAAAAGGGCTGGATCTCAGAGAAGTTACAGTTCAGGTGTGGCCAGCACTGAAAGGAAAAAAAAAAAAAAAAAAAAAAAAAAAAAACCAGAGCGTCCCAGGCATGCTTTCAGCTGAGTTATTCTTGAGTGGAATTGTGAAAGTACCCACAAGCCAGGCCAGCTCCCAGCTAGGCTGGCAGCTAGAGTTAGGTTCTTGGAAAACTTGTAGCAGATGCCTGTGGTTGTCTTGGTTCCTAAAAATCAAATTCAAGCCTTGAACTTGCCACCTCCCTGCTCCAGGGAATAAGGTGCATTCTCTAACCCTGCAGCAGCCATTGTTCCCTCCAAAGATAAAGAGAAAAAGCAAGGAGGGGTCTTTAGGAACATGAAATGAGATAACACACATCATCATGTCACTGCAGCTGACACAAGTGCCAGCCAGAAACCAGGCATGGTTGGCACATATCTATAATCTTAGTACTTGGGAGGCAGAGACAGGAAATCATTGTCTTTGTTTCTTTTCTATTACAAACAGACATTGAAGGCAACTTCTAAAAGAAAAAAATTTAATGTGTGGGCTCACAGTCCCAGAGGGTTACAGTCCATGACCATCACGGCAGGGAGCATGGCAGCAGGCAGCCATGGAGCTAGGACAGTTGCTGAGAGTATCTGGTCACACGAATGAGGCAGAGAGAGCTAACTGGGAATGGCATGAGGTTTTGAAACCCCCAGTGACACATCTCCTCCAACAAGAACACACTTCCTAATCCTTCCCAAACAGTTCTACCACCTGAGGACCAAGCATTCAGAAGTATAAGAATACTGAGTGTTATGGGAGATTTGTAGCCTTGGGAAGATATATTGCTGTGATCGGTTTAATAAAGAGCTGAGAAGCTAATAACTTGTCAGGAGGTATAGGCAGGACTTCCGGGAAAAGACAGGAAGTAAGGGGAGACAAGCGAGGTGCAGAGAAGACACAGAGGAAGTCAGACATACAAAATGAAAGAGGTAAAACGACAAGTGGCAAAACATAGATTAATAGAAATGGGTCCATTTAAGTTATAGGAGCTAGCCAGAAACAAACCTAAGCTATAGGCAGAGCTTTCATAACTAATAAGTCTCCATGTCATTTCCATGTCATTATTCGGGAGCTGGCTGGCAGGACAGAAAAAGACTCATTACAGTGGGACAGTTCCCACTCACATCACACAACCATAGATTTCAGTCTGTCCTGGGCTACACAGTAAGATTCAAAAACTCAAAATGACAGAAGAGCAGGGTTAAAGAGATGACTCAGAGGTTAAGAGTACTTACTGCTATTCCAGAGGACCTGAGTTCAGTTCCCACTACCCATATCAGATAGTTCAGAGCTTCTTGTAAGTCCCACTCCTAGGGAGCCCTCTCCTAGCCTCCACAGGCACATGTACACGGGGGGGAGGGGGGAATGAGAGAGAGATATTCACATACACACATAATTAAAAATAAGATGAATATTATTTTTAAAAAGCCAGGTATGGTGTTGCACACCTTTAACTCCAGCACTAGGGATACAGAGGCAGGTAGATCTCTGTGTGTTCAAGGCCTACCTGATCTATAGAGTGAATTCCAGGATTGCCAGGACTACATAAAAAGACCCTGTCTCAGAAGAAAACAAAACATAGCAAAACAACAACAAAGTAAGGCTAAAGCACAATGAACTCCTCTTACTTTTGATGACAACTCTTTTGCCACTGCAAAAAAACTACATAGTAATGAATCAAGAACTCCATCCTCCTGGGTGAGCCCTACCTGATGCCCAGTGTTGAGGACCCCAGCTGGGTCCTCTCTGTCTCCAAAGGACTTGACTCTTACCTGATCTGGAAAAGCAGCCCAGTTTCTTCTATGGGAACTCATGAATGCCTTCCAGCTGTGGCCCAGGGGCTGTCTTCCTTTAACCTCTTGCCTTTGACTCAGCTCTCTAAGACTGATTTGCCCCAGAGTCAGGGCCCACTGAAGCAAGCCTTACCCCCCACCCCCACCCCCAATTCAGCTGTGGCCCCTTCCACCTTTCCCTCTCCATGTAGCCCCTTGGAACGTCAGTAGAAAGGCTATGCTGAGCTTAGATGAGGCATCAGCTGGGCCCACTTTGCCACAGGCCTAGCTGGCATCAGAGACAGATGTACAAGGCTCGAATGACCTTCTGTGCCAAGTCATTCCTGCCACTGAATGAAGCCAGACTACATGGTAAGGGGGACTTCAAGCAGCCCCAGCTCACATGTGCTGCCCCTCACAATCCCACCACCTGCTGCATATGCCCTGTCAACTGAGAGAGGCTGAGCTTCAGACATAGGAGACCAAGGATGCTGTGCCAGGACGCTGCAAGGGGAGCAGCAGAGTGGCAGGCTAGCTCTGGGAAATGTCACCATTTATTGCTTTTCCCAGTCACATCAACCCTCAGTAAGCAGACGTTCCAAGTGACAGAAAAGTTATTTTCCTGTTTCCCAGGGTCCTGGACCCAGTAATAACATCTTCCTGAAGGGCAATGGGTTTGTCTTTAACCTTGCCCTCTTTGGCAGGTGCGAATTCTGGAGGCCTCCAGCAGTAACCTGGGGGTGGTATGCTCCCTGTGTGTGGAGGGCTGCTTTCCCTTCTGGGAAAGTGACAGGCCCCCAGCTCGGGCTCAGCCAGTGCGGGTGTCTCTTCTCTCCACCAGCTCCTCTGGAAACCCACTAAGTTATCTTAATTACCATTCCTCCTCTCTCTCTGCCAAGAATTGGGGAGATTTATAATTGGATCAGTCAAATATTTACTGTGGTTTATTTCTTTGCCACTCCAGCTCTCGTAAAAGTTGCGTTTTCATGCCACTTTAGGGCATGACTGATGGCTCACAGGCGCAGCCCTCTCGGTTGCATGTCAGCTAGGGTTATTTCTTCAAGGTCAGAGAGAGAGAGAGAGAGAGAGAGAGAGAGAGAGAGAGAGAGAGAAGGAGGGAGAGGGAAAGACTGAGAGAGAAGGGGAAGAGAAAGAGAGAGGGAGGGAGGAAGGGGGAAAGAGTCTAAGAGAGATGGGCAGGAGGAGAAGAGAGAGGAGGAGGGAGGGTTGGACAGATAGATGGATGAAGGAAGAGAGAGAGCTTTGAGGAAGAGGGAGGTTGTCTATTTCAGGTTATTATATTGTTTCCCTTCTTCCCTGGTGTAAAAGAGACAGAGGCCACTTGTGTCTCTTCTGTTATGACTGAGTTATATATGCCTAATGCCCTTCAGGGAACTGTAGACCTGCTAGAATGTGTCATGCCATGACCTTTATAGCCAGCTAAGCAGAGCATAGTCCCTGAATGTCTCCATTTCCTGGATGGATTATCACAAGTTCCTGGAGCGGATGAATGAGCAGGTCCTAGTCCTGAACCTGAGTTATCAGTCCCCAGTGAAGATGGAGCTCTAGCCAGGCTTCTGGAAATGCTGTCCTTATAGCATCACCCGCCTGCCAGGTGCACTGTCAGATCACTGTCTGAAGCCACATCCTAAAGAGCAGAGGCACCCTGAACCAGCAGGCCTCCCTGCTCAGCAGCTCCTTGCTAGCTCCTGGTCTATGCCCTGGACTGCAGTCTCCACGCTTGGCTCCACAGAAACCTGGGTTTCTGTCCCTTACCCGAATCGGAGCAGCAATGAATGATGCTTGTACCTATGAGTAGAGAAGCCAGATGTTTGGCTAAAAGAGGACCAGGTGTGTCACCTGGGATGCTCCACAGGCAAACTGGGAGAGGCCCTCCACGGATAACAGAGGTGCAATTGCACCAATGGAGGATTCTCCACATTCTCTTGGTTAACCCATCCACTTCTGCCTGAGAAATGAGAACAAGGCTGGAATCTGCTGCCATCTTGGGGAGTGCACAGGAAAGGAAAGAGAAATGGAGCAGAGAAATCCACAAAGCCTTCAGCAGGGACAGGGTCACCATTTCAGAGGCGTGTTGTCACCAGCAGTTATAGACAGATAGTTCCTAGAGCAATTCCAGGATCTTTCTACAGGTGCTAATTGTCATATCCAAGCCACAGCTATCTTGGGCACTGCTGTCTTAGGTTATATACCATGGCCTGGCACACTCAGAGAAAGAGAGAGGGTGTGTGTGAGAGAGATTCACAGGGCACCTAATGACAGCATCAGAAGGATTTTGCAACTTGTGCTCCATTATCCTATAAATGATCATGTGCCCAGCTAACAGTAAAGGGACTACAGAACCACAGTGATCTCTGCCACAGAAGCCACCAAGTTATGGTGTCAAAGAAGGAAGGGGAATGAGGCAAAATATGGGAGAAAGCCTGCACACATTGCTTACCATGCTAGGGAACTGGGAGGCACAGTCCTGAGCATCTCTCGAATCTTGATGATGTTCACGAATTTTCAGATGCCCCGCCCACAGAATCCAATCACATGCATGTCCTGACTGGTCATGCCAGGCTGGCTATAGCTCTTCTCTCCTCTCTCATTTAAGACAGCACTGTAGAAGACAGAAGAAAAATAATCCTCAAAGACAAAACTTTTACTTCGTTCCAACTTTGTTTCCCTCGGTATCATACATTTACAACTTTGCCATTTTCGTCATTGGATATTTAACAAGCATTTCTAGAACAGTTTGTGCTCCAGGCAGCTTTGGTAGGGGAGTGACTTCTAATAAAGAAATTGCATCCGCACAGTTTGCAGGCATAGCACTCGCAGTTCCAGGCACCGCACATACGTCAGTTCAGCTATTTCTTAGAGCTGCATTTTGCTATGGAAACTATTGTCGTGCCTATTGCAAGGACAAGAAGTCAGAGGAACAGGCCTTTGATCGCTTACACAAAAGGCCAGCTAGCAAGTGGAGAGCAGAGCTCAGAGCCTGACCCAGGCAAGCCAACCCTGGAGTTGTCACTCCGAACACTCCAGCAGCCACTGAGTGCCTGTGCCTGCAGCTTACATCCTTCTGCGTCAACCAATGATGGGCACAAGAACAATTGTGTCATTTAGGGAATTAGATAAGAGCTTAGGAAATGATGAAGTACATACAGGGATACAGAAGTGAGATGTGTGGGCCACCGTATCTCATCTCACCCTCCCATTCACGCTTTGTTTGAGAACCCACGGCTGGCAGATTTCCTAAATGAAAACTGCCCTCTAACCCTCCACAGGAGGACTCCAAGGAGCCAGCCAAAATAAATGCCCTTCCTCTACTCTGAAAAATGCCTTCTTCCCTAGTCATTTGATTGGCTGGACAGCAAGACCTGCCACTAGTCCTGAGCCATTTCCGTGTCCCTCAGCTGGCCAGCCGGTTTCTGCACCAGATGACTAATGCCCAAATTAGTCATGAGCAATGGCTCCACACAAGTAATCACCTTCCCCAAACTTTTCCTCATGAGGGTGATAACTCGGACCCCAAATGAAGTCTATTCCTCTCACCTCGCCACCAAGGAAGTTACAGCCATTGCTCTAACTGACAGCAGTCTGTAGACACCAGTGTTCATGGTCGGACATTTACGAGGTTGCTAGGGAACAAATGCTTTGGTTACAAAGGTCTCTGGAAGCACTGTCTGTTTGTCACATTCCTCCAAATCATTTATTTCAGCCCATAAGGACAATGGTGACCAGTGGAGTATGGGGTAGAAGGAAGCTCCACACAAACACTTATTTACTGAGATGTAGGTCATTGCTTCTTCCCAGAAATAGCCATTTCACCCCACATGTGAACAACTAGAGTCACGTGCTACTTCCCTGGGGTCCTTCCGATCTTCAAGAAGGTGGCCCTCAGTCACAAGTACTTTTTAATTTCTTACCTCCCCAGCACTGCCATAAGCATTAGCTTATGTCATCTCTGTAACTGTATTCCTGAACTGCAGGTGCCACCACCCCTGAGAATAAAAACAGACTCAAACAATAGCAAGTGTGGAGTCAGAATTCAAACCTGGGTTTGTCTAACGGCAGAGCCATTATGCTTACGATTACTAGATCTTGTGTCTGCAGTGTTAGTGTTTCTGATGGAAAATGGGCAATGCTGATAAGGGAGCTATCAAGTTAGGCAATTCCTGGAGCTTCCAGCTACGAAGTTGGCTGGGGGTGGGAGGGTCAGGGGGAGACATGTTATGGTTGATGTCTGCGAAGTATGGAACTCGTTTTCGTGGAGGAGAAGCAGAGAGTGCTTGATCCTGCAGAGGTGTTTTTAATCTGCCGCAGCTCCGCACTTAAAGTCTTCTCTGGGAGTCAGAGTGCAAGGAACTGTTCTGTGCAGTGACTTTGAGTTTGTGAGAATCATCCATTTCTACTGGGGGTTTATCGATTTTCTTGTCAACAGGAAGAAACATTGGAGTCCTCTTTGCCTTCCCCGGCATCTTCCCTGTCCAGCCCATGGGCAACTCGCGCCTTCTCTCCCTTAGAACGTCCCTCGAGTGCCTACTCCTCACTTACTGTCCTCATCAAACTCTTTTCACCTCACACATGACTCTCTGTAATCTCCACTTCCTAAACCAGTTTTCCTACTTCCTTCCACTCCCTGTAGGATAGCTCATATTCCACCTCCAAAACCTAATTTCTCAGAATGTCCTTTTATCACATCAGTCACTGCTCCAGAGTTTTCAGTGGCTCCCACTCACCTGCCGTAAGATTTCACCTGGTACTTAGAACGTGCCTGTCTTGGGTAACACTAGATCCTTCCATTCCCTCATCCTTGGAAACCTGAGCTGTCAGCTTTGTGTTGCACTCATCTCTAGCAACTTATACCCTGCTTCCACTGAAATGGAGTTCAAATTGTTAATTTTGGTTAATTTAAGGGCAGGATTAGGGCACTGTCAAGGAAGGAGCATTATAGCTGAACGGAATTTTATCCTGATTTTTGCTTTGCCACTTAGGAGGCAAGTGACTTTATACAAAATACTTGGATTTTCTGAATCTTTTAATCTCCTGTATCTGTAAAATATGGACAAGGCCTAGAGTATAACTCTGCCTGTAAAGTACTTGTCTAGCGTGGGAAAGGCCCTGGAAAACACTCGCTCACATACACAGACACAGACCCAGACACACAGAGAGAGAGACGGAGAGTGAAGGAAGTGTGTGTGTGTGTGTGTGTGTGTGTGTGTGTGTGTGTGTGTGTGTGTGTGTGTAAAGGAGGAATCCTTGAAGTTAAAGTATTTTTTATTACATAACTACTGATAAAAGCTTGTGAGCAATAGAAATATGATTAATAATAATATGGAATAGAAATATAGCTCGGGGCTGGAGAGGTGATGGCTCAGAGGTTAAGAGCACTGGCTGCTCTTCTAGAGGTCCTGAGTTCAATCCCCAGCAACCACATGGTGGCTCACAACCATCTATAATGCAATCTGGTGCCCTCTTCTGGCATGAAGGCAGTGCGGGTAGAACACTGTACAAATAATAAATAAATAAATAAAATTTTAAAAAAGAAATATAGCTCAGTGCAAGAACACTGGTCCAGCATACATGTGACCTTAGGTTTAGTTCCCAGCATTACAAACTATAAATAAAACTTAAGTCTGGAGCATTGGCAGGTACCTATGAATCTAGCTACTTGAGAGGCTGAGGTAAAAGGATCACAAGTTCAAAGACAACCTAAGAAAGTTATCCAGATTCCATCTCAAAATAAAAATAGAGCAAGAATGGAATTATAGTAGACAGAGCACTTGCCTGGCATCTTCAAGGCCCTGGGTCCAAATCCCAGTACCACAAAAATGAGTTAACACTAATCATTATAGGCATAATGAATTGTAGCTGATACTGTCATCACAACTTATGTGACTTAAGTTACTTTAGGAAAGCACAGGTAAAAAGCACTTCTCCTTTGGCTGGCAGGCAGGAGGTCAGTGCTGGCTAAGGGTTCAGGCTTAAACTTGGCTTTACACATTGCCTTCTCTCTGCTCCCCAGTATGACTTCATGGAACGCCTGGATGGAAAAGAGAAGTGGAGTGTGGTCGAGTCACCCAGGGAACGCCGCAGCATCCAGACTCTAGTGCAGAATGAGGCCGTGTTTGTGCAGTACTTGGATGTGGGCCTTTGGCACCTAGCCTTTTACAATGACGGCAAGGACAAGGAGATGGTTTCCTTCAATACGGTCGTCCTAGGTACGTTTGGGGTCCCTGAAGGGAAGCTCTGTAAAGGGTGGGATAGAAATGATGGGGACTCTCTGTGGAAGATTCAGCAACCCTGACAGTGTCTACTCCTTGTGGGGCCCAACTGCATAGTCTCTGCACTTGGCTCTGAGTGCACAGGAATTCCATGCATACCAGCAAGAGTCACCGCTGGGCCTGAGGATGTTCACATGTGTCTGAATCAGACAGCTGGGGACAACTACTGTGCGTCCAACCTGAGTATATTAGTTGCTTTTCTATTGCTGTGACAAAACACCATGACGAAGGCAGCTTATAGAAAGAAGGGTTTATTTGGGGCTTATGGTTCCAGAGGGATAAGAGTCCATCGCCATCACAGCAGGGAGTGTGGCAGCAGGCAAGCATGGCAACTGACAGCTAAGAGCTGAGGGCTTGCATCCCCAGTAGCAAACAGGAACCAAAGTGAACTCCAAATGGCACAAGTGTTTGGAAGCCTCAAAGCCCATCCCCAGTGACATACTTCCTCAGCAACATCATACCTCCTAAGCCTCCCCGTATAACCACCAACTAGGAACCAAGTAGTCAGATGCCCGGACTATGGGGGACACTTCGTTCAAATCACCACATTGAACACATATCTGGGCTTGTAAATGACTCCCTTTCCTACTCTTAAAACAGAGGCAATGTCAGTATCACCTCCCAGGCTCCTATTAGGAATAAAGAAAGCCTTTTTTTTTTTTTTTTTTTTTTTTTTTATTTCTAAGTGTGTAGCAGAGCCAAGAAACACTGGCCATTCATATCAGCTCTAACATCTTAAAAATTGAGCATACATCAAAATAAAACAAGGATTTTTTTTCTTTTAACTTAAAAATACATCAGGGAAAAAGATACAGATGTTTTTTAAAGTCATATTTATTCCCAAATAAGTAGACCTCAAAATGCTTTAATTCAATGCCTGTCACTTTGGATGTGTTTTAGGCCTGCTTTTTATTAGGTATAAAGACAAAGGCTAAGGTTTAATCCCAAATTGCTTCTGCTGCCTGCATATTAACCACCACCCAAGGATGGTCACTTGTAAAGAATCTCGTTTTTTAGAAGGCTCTTGGACATTTTAACATTGAAAAGACCTACAGTGACCATCACTGAGGTTATGAGTTTTCATTTTCCAATGATGCCTATCCACACAGAGGCTGAGTGAGTCGGCAGGTGGCTGTGCAGTTCCACTGAGGAATGAACTGAGCTATGTAGAGCTAGCTGAGGCATCAGGGTCCCAAGATTCAGGAATGGCCTTCCCTTCTGAGCCTTGACCATCATCTTTGCACAGCATCATGTCACCCCAGCCACTGTTAACTGTGGATGCAAGATTCACTAGAGGGGTCTGGAGTTTGAACTCATGAAGAAAGGATCTCAGATAGCAGGACTAAGTCCCAGATTTTCTTTCCCACATTGTAACTGGGTGAATTGCCCAGGCTTCAGCCTCCTGTCTAAGAAGATGATATGATCCTGTCCCAAAGGCTAATGTGAAGAGCACCATAATGAACTGCGTCTGGCCTGCAGCCTGCAGTCATAAATGGGAGCCTGTGACTTTAGGAAAGCACCTTGAAACATTGTTTATCTACTTACTACATTGTAGAACTTCTCTTTGGGCCCCACATGACTCTCTCAAGGAATTTCCTATTCTTGAAAGATCTATGTCATCCAACCTGAATTCAGGAACTACACTTTAGAACTGTATAAAATCAGAAAGTTTGGGTAGTGACCACAGGTCTAAGTTTGATCCTTATTCTTTTGCTAAGGAAAAATGGGCCCTCCCAAGGCTAGCCAAATGTTCAGGAGTAGGAGTTGGCACACTGTAGACCAGGGGCCGAATCTGGCCCACTGCCTGTTTTTATAAATAAAGTTTTATTGGCACACATCCACATTCATCTGTTTGCATGTTGTGTGTGGCAGCTTTCCCACTGTTACAGCAGAGCTGAGTATTGCAACAGGGACCATATGGCCCACAGAGCCTAAATAGTTACTATCTGTCCCTTCACAGGGAAAGTTTGCCAACCTATGCTCCAAAGCCATGTCATAACTTAGTCTACTGGAAGTCTTAGAGGAAGCTCCCAACAGATGGGAAATCTCTAGGGCGATGTTAGGTCCCAACAGGGGAAAGAAGTAGAACAGCAGAGACTAACTTACAAAAGAAAGGAACAAGAAAACATATCTGGGACTAGCACAGGAAGAACATGATGAGAAATGACTTCCTTTTTACCTCCTGGAATTTAAAGTCTGAAAGTATGTGAGAGAGGCAGCAGTAGACAGCAGCAATGGTTGGGAGGCATGGAGAGATGGTCACCACGGCAGTAACACAGAGAGCCAGACCACCTGTTCACCCCTGTCATGTGTCGTTGGTGTCCTTCAGCTCACCCAGCCTACAGAATAACCATAGTGGTGGAAGTTGAGAATGTCAAGGCTAAAGATGTAGAAGGACCCTCCCAAGGTCACAAAACCAATGACGTCAGAACACAGACTTCCCACAGCTGTGCTCTAGTCATGGATTTCTTTAGGTGATAACCTAATGCATCTCCTTCCCCTGAACCACCAGCTTTCTGGGGAACCTGGTTACCTTGTAATGGCATCTTTCCCAGATTTCCTCATCCTGTATAGACACAGAAAGATAGCGTGAAGATTACCCCCACCCCCAGCCATTACCCTCCCTGCCTGTCAAAGCTGGAAATAGCAATTCTCCCCAGAGGATTCCTCTCATCTATGCCGCAGCTCAGAGAGAGAGAGAGAGAGTCAAAAATAATCAGCCTAATAGTTGGGCAGACATCTTGATAGAGCAATGATAGCAATTGGCCTGAAATGTGGGGGAAAGAACAGTGTTTGATTCGGTCCGGAAGTTCTTTCCCACACACCTATCATCAGAACATTCCCCATCGAGAGCAGCCAGGAGCATGAAAACCCCCATGATGGGAAACAGAAGGAAAGTGTTAGACGGGTGTCAGGAGATCCCACTAAACATACCCATGACTCAGGACTCTGCCGTCTCCTCCAGAGAAGCAGCTTGCCTTGCAGAAAAGCACATTGTCCTGGAACACACACGGGCGTCTTCTAGAAGCACAGTGTGAGCTTCCACTGCATATAACCCTAACTCCTGGAACCTGGAAGGGCTCAGTGGTATAGTACTCACTTGGCATGTGCAGGACCCTGGTTCCAGATCTCTGCACTGCCACAAACAACCTTAATTTAAAAAATCTTTGAATTCCTAAGCATGCCTTCATCACCACTGTTTCTTCCGCACACAAAAAAACTTAAATTATGTTGATCCAAGTTAATAACCTTGTAACTGGGAAAGGGGCTGAAAAAGGCAGTACTTTTATAATTTACTATTTCTGTGTACCCCCCCCAAAAAACACTATAAAAATGCTTCAAACATAAAACCACAGGAAAAGTAAGTGTCCATGGGCCTCCACTTCAGGTTTTGTTCACTCTAGATTCTCTGCCCTCTTAAGCATGTACACATGCACACATCAGCACACTTTTGGGACATCTCACCAAGTATCTACTATATACCAGGCACTGGGGAGCTCGGGGATTAATGGCAGTGAGAGAAGTGACAGGGACAGAGGAGACCAAAAGTCAACACTGGAGAAAGGGAAGGAACAAGTCACCCGGATACCAAATGACAGATATCTAAGGCTGAAGCACAAGGGTAAATGTTCCCAGCTGGGGCCTTGCAGACAAGTGCAGAGCATGCAGACACCTCTGTCCCCTTGTACAGAAGCACGGTGACAAGGAGCTTCCCAGACTCTTGCTGCATTCGGCCTGAAGACATAAAGTTGGGAACACGGGCCCCAGAGCGATCCAGTTCTTCCCAAATGCTCAGCCAGACATGATCAGTGAGAAGAGGGCACAATTCCACTGTAGGAGCAACCTCCAAAATCACAAGCCATGAGATACCCTTCCTCAGCTTAGAATGCCACGTGTGCCACCTACCCGGAATCCTTACCCGCCAGTTCTCTCCAGCTAGTTACAGTTCATCCTTCCTTGGTACCAGGTGAAAGAGGGAAGCCTACCCAACCCACCCCCTCTAAGGGACTTCCTGTGTTACCCCCTGAGTATCCAACTCTCTGCAAAGAACTTAATGTGTTTTTTTACTTGTTTGTTTGACTGGGTGCAGGGTTTGTTGTACTCTCTGTGATGGTGTAAAACATTGAGGGTAGAAACCATACTATTCCATAAGCTACTTCAGTTCCTTGCATACAATAGGTGCTCAGTTAACTCATTGCACCCTATGTTGAGACTGTGACAAGGCTGAGGTCTTACCCTAAGTACAAGCTAACAGGTTTAGCCTGTCACTGTTTCCCGGGTGTCATCAGAAGGCGTTAGGCTACAGGATGAGTTGGGGAGATGTCTCAGCCAGTAAAGCACTTGCTGTGCAAGCATGAGAATATGAGTTCAATCCCTAACATCCCTGTAACACTCCCATTATGACAGTGTGCACCTATAGTCTCAGTGCTGAGGATGGGGAGTCAGGAGGATCCCTGAGGGTTGCTGGCTAGTCAGCCTAGCAAGATCAGCAAACTCACAATTCAGTGAGAGAAAAATGTAAGGTGGAAAGCAATAGAAAAAGACATCCAACACCGACATCCAGCTGCCACATGCACATACAAGCTCAGGATGCACCACGCACATGCACATAGGACTCCGGAGACACATGCACATACAAGCTCAGGATGCACCACGCACATGCACATAGGACTCCGGAGACACAGGCAATGAATTTCTATAGGCAGAGCAATGCAAATTCCTAGCCCCGGTGTCCACAGGGCCTCAGGGAGTGGGCCTGGTGATCCTACAAGTACAGGGTTGGTTCACAGGAGAGAAGCCCTGAGCTTACTGAGGCTGGGTCTCAGCATGGGTAGTAAACACACTTGTCTTTCAATGCAGAGAAAGATAGTCTCTATTAAACCCAGTATTTCTGCCCTTTGCTCTGCAGAAATATTTCTTTTGTCTGCCTAGGCCATGAAAAGATAGTCCAGAGTACCCCCACTGTATAGGCTTCTTTCCCAAGACATGTAGAAACAGGAGCAAACCCAGGCACAACAGTCCTCCAACCCTGCATGAGATTCCTAACTTTTGTATCAATAGAAGCACCCAATGCCCTCTGAATAAATGATGTGCTCATGAAACACACAGGTACTTTGCATGCTTCTCAGCCCCTTAAAGAGTTCACCCAAAGGAGCTGTGTAGCTGGGCTGCAAACTGGTAGACATCAAGAAGACTAGCTTGGTGGACTTTATAGTCTTTTATGTATCTTTGGGGAAGAAGAAGAAAAAGAAAGCAAACCCACTCATTGAGTTTCCTCTGAGTGCCAGAAACCAAGAACAGCTTGATTCCAGAGGATCAGAAGCGAAGTGCTGGAGAAAGATGGCTGGAATGCACCATTTGAGTGCTCGGTGCAGGGAAGGAGAGTGTGAAGAATGAGGTTTCAGGACACTCCCTGACACCTCTCACGTGACTCCTTCATGGTTCCCGATCACCCATTCACCCTCCTTTCTCCAGTTTGAGTCGAGTCATATATTGGGCCTTCTGGCTTTTATTTTCTTTTTTCTTTTCTTTTTTTTTTTTTTTTTTCTTTTCTTTCTTTCTTTCTTTCTTCTTCTTTTTTTTTTTTTTTTTTAATCATCTTAGGCATTTGGAATCTGAAAGCTAAAGCATGTCTTGTTTTAATTTAAAAACCAAAAGGATCATTTTGAAAGAACAGGCCCATTTCTGTGCCCATCTGAATCAATGTGAAAAAGTTCCAAAATAATCCCCTGAAAGGTGTAATGAGAGAATAGAGAGAAGGCAAACCAGGAATAAGATTCTTGTGCAAGCAGACTAAATGATGCTCACAGGAAATAAGGGCCGCAAAAATTAAGACTGTTGTTGGGGGGGCTAGAGAGAAGGTCCAGAGGTCAAGAGCACTGGCTGTTCTTCTAGAGGACCCAGGTTCAATTCCCAGCACCCACAGACATCTGTAACTCCAGTCTCAGGGAGTCTGATGCCTTCTTCTGGATGCCGAGGACACTGCACACACATGGTACACAGACATGCATGCAGGCAAAACACCCATACGCATAAAAAGTTTAAAGAAAAAAGACTGTATAGAACCTAATACCTGCTTCTTACAGAACCCTGAAATATGCATAGGTAAATATAAGACAGGTATAGCCACACATGGCTTGAGATAGGGATACTCTCATAACCTGCCTCACTTTACCCCAGCATATGCATCATGAGGCAATCATACAACCTGAGAAGACTGAGAGGGCACTGGCCCACACTGCCACATATGTTGTCTAGCACCAACCAAACATTTCATGTATCTCTTAACTGTGTGTGCCTTTTCCTTAAACTATAATCCCTAAAGGCAGAGAAGAGTTTTGTATTACAAGCCTGAGATTAGGAACACCTGCCTGGCCCTCTATACCCGAGGCTAGAACCTTAGATCCCACACGTCAAGCCATGGTTTGAATTGGTGGAGTGACTTCAGGATGAAGGTATGGCAGACAGGGAGGACATAGTGCCTAAAAACCTTGCCACTATCCAGACGTGGAAACTTCCATAGTGTTTAAAATCAAATAGACGGTTTCTTCTAAAACCAAGTAAACAAAAAGGAACAAAAGGGGGCTGGAAAGATGGCTCAGCAGCTAAGAGCACTTGTTGCTTGCAGAAGACCAAGTCCGTTGCCTGGCACCCACATGGTGGATCACAACTGCATATAACTCCAATTCCAGAGAATCTCCCACCCTCTCCTGGCCTTCATGGGTACCTCGTGTGTACAGAGCACTGACATACAAGCAGGCCAGACACTTGTACACATAAAATATAAAAAATCTTAATATAAAAAGAATAAACACTGCCTATTGCTGCAGTCCAGTATGGGTTAGCACCGGCAGAATGCCAGCTTTGCTCATGCCTGCCCTCGACCCCACCTTCCCAGTTCTCTTTCTTCACTCACTCTTGGTCTTCACCACCCCTTTTGGGTCGTTACAAATGGCAGGTGACTGATTCCTAAACAACTGCACCAGAGTAGAGGAGACGAAGGTCATTGCTCAATCTCTCTCTTTCAGATTCAGTGCAGGACTGCCCACGTAACTGCCACGGGAATGGCGAATGCGTGTCCGGACTGTGTCACTGCTTCCCAGGATTCCTAGGTGCAGACTGTGCTAAAGGTACGTGTCACCACTTCCCTGCAGAGGGGTGGGAGAAGGAGCCCCCTGGTCATCTTCCCATTAAGGCTTCTGTACACCAGGACTCTGTAAACCCACGCATGCTCAAAGCTCCCCCATTGGCAAGGAGGTGGGTTTTGATAAATGACCCGCAGCCAGTGTGCCTATAGGAGTAAGGCAGCCAGTCTTGGCACTGAGGTGTGCTGAGAAGAAAGATGTGCTAAAAATGAGATGGTCGGATTTCCTGTAAAAGCAGAAGTGAATTACCATCACTCCTTTCTTATAATCATTAGCGCCTATGTAATGGGAGATTAAGCATCTCAGGGTTAGTGAATTTCATTCATTCTGGCCAGCTACACTCCTAATCTAGGAAGTGCTATTTATCTTTGTGGAATTGGTTTTAAATTGTATTATTAATTTATCTAGACTGCTTTGCAAAGAATGGCTGGGGCCTTGGGATTCTTGGGGGAAAGGTGATTTAGGAAAGAAAATGACTCCAAAGAACAAGGAATTTGGAGGCCGCACACCCGGCTTGTAAGAGACCTCCAGTGTGACCTTGAATTGGCGCTCAGAGTTAAGTGTAGTTGGGGGGCCGCAAATACACACACAGATGTCCAGAAGGACACAAATACATTCACAAAGTGTAGCATCATCCTTTTCTGTTTCATTTGCCTAAAGTACACAGTACCGCCTGTAACACAGAGTGACTGCCCACCCACAAATAGGGAATTGTCGGACAATAAGACCTCACTCAGCTTGGGTTTGCCCCTGTCAGCTGTGCCCTTGCACGTCTCTGTCTCTTTGTGACCTCGTGAAAGTCAGTCAGCATTTCTGACCTTTGGTTCCCTTATCGGGAAAAGGGAACGTGACAACAGAAGTTCAGTGTGAGTAGTGTAGACGCAGAAAGCATAGTTCTAGTAAGCGCACAGTAGTACTGAAATAGTACTGAGTTGCACTAGAACACACTATAAGGCACCAAAGGGTTTGGCTTTGTTGCTTATTTACATTTTTAATTTATTCCTATAATTAAGGCATCTTTTCATCACCTTTATGTACATTTCATTATAAGATTTCTGCCTTGACATTAAAAGTCAGTAAAGCTGCTACCTCCTACATAATGCCAAGCCCTCATTCAACCCTCAAAGCTCTTTCTCTGGAAAATAATATCTAGATACTCTCCACAGCTTAAAGATTTGCAATCTGTACCCTGATGGTACTCAGTGTTAAGTGAGGGAGGCTTCTATGTCCCTGAAGCCCTGGCACTGGTGGCCGTGTGTGTGACATCCATTCCTAAGACATCACATCTGCCCCACAACACACAGCTTTGGTCTACTTCCCAGATGTGGAAAGATAAGAAACATGAAGCCTGTGAACAATTTCCTTGGCTGTGTTTCAGCAGAGCAGAGTCATGTCCCAAAACACAGAGACACGTCCACAAGGAAAATGACAGGCTACCAGCTTCTTCCAGTGTTAGCTCCAAGGGATCCAGTGGGTGGAGGTTGACCCCGCATTGCCATGTCGAGTGCTTTTCCTAGTGAATGCTTAAAGGAAGGCAAGCCTCAATATCGTCTGAATGGTTTTTCTTGTGTAATCTAATTTTCCTGAGAGTGAAGGCATTAATGAGAGGAAGGACTGAGTCGCCCTTTTATATGTGGCTGCAAATGGGCTGAACACTCAGCCGCACAGGCTGTGAGCTGTAAATGTGTATTAACACTGACACACATCGATGTATTATTAATCCTAAAATCGTGTGTGCTCTGACTGCACATCCAGTTACTGGCCTTTCAGACCCAAGCAACCAGCCATTTAAGAACTCTCCACTCTGAATCCATTTGCAGACTCGTGTCCATTCTGCATTATGGATCCATAATGGAGTGTACATTTAGCTGCTTAAAAGGACTATCGGTGTGTGTTTTGCATTCGCCACCTGTGCTGTGGCTGGGTGCACCCTCCAAGTGTGCATTAGCCATAGTATATAATTGATCCTTGTGAAACAAATATTGAGTTGCTGTTAAGAGGAGTTATTCCTTCCTATTCAATCGTTGTTCCTGAAATTGGGCTTTGAACTTGTATGCATATTTTAATTCAAGTGTTGATGCGTATGATGGGTAAAATTGAGTCGCTTAAGGAATGAAATTGCCTTCCACTGTATCCTCATTTATGGTAGGTAAAGTTAGTTTAAGAGTATGGGAAGCAAGTGCCTGCCTCCCTACCCTACTGGGGCTTCTCCCTTCATGCTGTTGAGGTGGCCACAGGTCAAGATGCTTTGTTATGAACCACGCATGCTTTCTCCCAGTTCTGAGCCCTTATTTCTCAAACATCGGTCTTCAGTGTACCAGTCTATTGCCTTTGCCCACCAGTACTTTTACTAACTTATTTTTAAATCAGTTCATTATGTGTACACAGATATGTTTCTTTTAAAAAGAACAATGCCAACAGCAAACATTTAAAAAAAAAAAGACTACAATTGGTTGTCATGAAGATGAAATGTGAATGTCTCTTAAAAATAGACAGAGACTTTGCCAGGCAGTAGGGACACACCAGCACCTGGGAGATAGAGGCAGACAGATCTCTGAGTTCAAGGCCAGCCTGGTCTACAGAGTGGGTTCCCAGACAACCAGGGTTATACAGAGAAACCCTATTTCAAAAAACCAAAATAAATAAAATAACCAGAGACTCCTCTTTTCTACCACAGTGAATGTCTAAACCAAGTCATCTTCTAGCTGTTTATGACTCATTAAGAATCCATTAGTGTGGGCTGGGCTGTCTTGTAGAATGATTGTCTCAAATGCATTAATGCAATGCTTGAGTTCCTATGTTCAATCCCCGGTACTGCAAAACAAAACAAAACAAAACAAAAACCAAGAATCCAGCAGTAGACTCAAATATCCATACAAAGCCTGGCTTCTTAGGAGAATCCAGGTTTAAGCACCTTGTCCCATAGATGCTGGCCCCTGAGAATAATATAATGTCCTGAGTGCACCTGTGTGAGAATAGATTCATAAACTGGCTCCAGCAGCCTGGACAGCTTCCAGCAGGGGAAATCTAAGCCCAGCACTGGTGTTCATCTGATGCTGTAGCCTGCACTTTCACTCCTGTCAAATACTAAGTATGTACTGAACACTGGGCAAATTATTGAATGCATACTACCTCCTTTGTCCACATATCAACAGTGTGACATGTTAACCAGTCTTCCCCACACCAAGTATTTAAAGCTTTTTACATTAAATATGGTAAAGATGGCTCAGCAGGTAAAGGTATTTGTCAACAAAACTGAAAACCTGAGTTCAATTCCAGGAACCAACATGGGAGAATGAGAGAACTGAGACCTGGAAGTTGTCTTCTGACCTCCATACGTGTGCGCGCACACACACAGACACACACACATACACACACGTGCACACACAAATACACACACATACACACATACAAACACATACGTACACATACACATACACACACAGACACATACACAGATGTACACACATACACATGCACACACACACACACAAAATGATTTTGAAACTTTCCAAGTAACTTAAAATATACAGACAAGTTACCAAAATTGGAGAATTTCCATACACAGCCAGCTCCCCAAGTTTCTATAAGGTTAACATTTTAAATTTAAAAGCCAGAAATAAGTTTTATCTAATTAATAGACTTTTTTCTTACACTATCATCTTTCATACCTGGTTTAGGATCCCATTATCATGATCCCTTAGGCCCTCCAATCCATCTAACCCATGATAGTTCTTTACTCTTCCTTTATTTCATGGCCTCGACCCTTCTGCACAGCATTGTTTACACAATTTGTATATACCTCTCAGTTTGGGCTTATCTGCTACATTTTATGATTAGACTGAAGATATGCATTTTAGATACTATGTACCCCTAAGTGTATTACATCAAAGAAGAATGAATCCCCTATTCAAAATATGAAGAAATGTTAAATGTGGTTGTATGTATGTGCTCATGTTTGCCTTTCTCTCTCAACTTTTTACATGGGCAAACTGGCTTCAAGGCCCATCTTCATTGGTATTGAACAGTCCATCCGTGGCTAGTACAAGTTCCATTCACAAACAATTTTTCAGCCCAAGAAACTAGAGGAAGGTCATAGCACAGAGCAGTTGGTTCTCAGCCTCCTGCTGCCCACAGCAGCATGACCCATCTCCTGGCTGTGGCCTGCCACCACTTCCCTTTTTTCTGGATTAAAACAGTGCAGATGCCATGAGCACAAGGTCCCCCTCATCAGGAATTCACAGCACCTTTGTTCTTGCTCTGACAGCTGTACCTCAAATGCCTTGGGTTCTGCCAGTCTGCTAGCGTATGCAGCCAGCAAACTTGGGCCCTCCTGCCAGGGGGAGAATTTGCCACGTTAGCAGGCACAATTCCCATCCCATCCAAGCGACCTGGTGTGTGTCCAAGTGACAGAAATACAGATTTACTCTCTTGACCTCACACTGTGCACGCCATGCCCTCAGATGTGCCGCGCAGGCAGCCAGTCCCTTGTCTTCTTATAAACCTGCCAGTCTGCATCAAGCATCTGAAGCCATCCTTTCGCAGAGCATGGGAACCATCAGCACACATTTGCAGACCACTCATTCTACACTCCCTACTGCCCCAGGGCTCCCAGGGGCACTGAGGTCAAAATGGACCTGATCCTCCCTAGGGAAGAACATTGGATGCTTCTAATGTGACACTCCCAAGTCAGTTGAGGGAACTTAACCATGCAAATACCTATTACATGCCTACTAAAATAGTGCTGCACGAAGAGCCAGAAACACAAGGTGTGCAAAGCAGCTCTGGGCCCTGCTTCCAGAAGCACATAGGAAATAAGTGGTTCATTGTACCACATTGTGATGGTAACTGTGAATGCCCAGATGTTACTAAGGAGGAGGTCAGGAAGTTCACAAAGCACACAAGTGGTATGTTATAAGCGAGGGTAGGAGGGGGTGGGACTAGGATCCTCTGACACAGCCTTAGAAGTCACACTGGCAGAGGAGGATGAGTATTAAAGATTTATCACAGCAGCAGGCCCTAGAGATGAAGACCACAACAGGACACACCACATAGAGGCTACATGGAAGATAGCTCTAGAGTGAAATAGATCAAAGAGGTGGGAAGCAGAACCTGAGCCCGTGGTCAAATGCACTTTCTGGGATCAGGGTAGAGTGCTGTTGCAAGTGTGAGGGAATTCCACTGATGCTTGAATGTTACCAGGCTCCGCCATCAAGGAAAGGGCAGACAGGGACCAGCTTGAACACACAGGTGCATTTGGTAGCCTGGGCTAGGTTCTCACGGCCTGTTTGTGGGAACTTTGTACTTTCAAGAAGAGTTGAAAGTTTCTAAAGTTGATTTTTTTCCCCTTGTCTTGTGATACAGAGTCTCACATAGTCCAGGCTGACCTTGAACTCCTTTTTTAGCTGAGGCTAGCCCTGAATTCCTAAACCTCTTGCCTCCATCTCCTAACTGCTGAGATTACAGGTGTGCACCACCATACCTGGTTTTAAATATATATTATAGTGGTATTTATTAAATTAGCCAGTTATAAAAAAGAATAAGAGAAAAAGCAAGTTTTTAAAAACCCTCCAATGAGGAAACTTCCATGAAGAATCACGTTCACTGGGACACGGATGAAGGAATCTGCTCAGATGCAGAGTTTGAGGGAAATGCCATTTGTTTCCCAGTAGTTTGTACCTTTCTCCATCAGTTGATTCTGTGGCCCTGCTATAATCTCACGTCTCGTCCGCGCTATGGTTCACCCTCCACCTTTGCAGTCATCACTTTTCCTCTTACATGGCTCCCTCATTGCTGTAAGGTCCTTGGTTATGGGCTAGAGGTTCTGGGTTATTATTCCTTTTCCTCTTGTTTACTTTTATTTCAAGGCCTTGCATTGACTTGTATGCAGAGTCTCCCTGCTTTTCAGAAGTGAGCTGAGGCCCAAGCTTTCAGCTTAAACTTAGGCTCCTCTGATGGCTTATTTGGGCTGAACTGCAGACTCCAATCCACAGCAGAACTGTAACAACCCAGAGCCATAGCTGTTAGGTAACTTAGATTTAATAGCTGTTAGAAACGACAACTCCTGCTGCCAAACAGCTGTCCATGGAGCCCCAGGAATGCCGAAAGCATGGGAACATAAAGTTTGTTTGTTTGTTTTTTTCTCTAGGGATGAGGCTCAGCACCTATCTAGTTCTCTGGAGCCTTGAAAAGAGGAAGCAAGGATCTCGCTATTTCCCTCCTAACAGGCAAAAGTACCCTACTACCCATTCCCTCTTGGCCACATTCTAGCCCTTACATCAAGCTGTCATGGTGATCTTCATCATCACTGACATTTATTGAGTCTTTACTGTGTGCAGACCACCAGCTCTGAGAAGCTGCATAATTGTCACACCACCAGCCCTGTTGTATAAGTGATGATCATCTTAGAGATGAAGAAAATGAGGGACCTGAGAGGTTAAATAACTTACAGTTATTACCCAGATAGAAAGTATTGCTGCTGAGATTTAAACCAACAGTCAGGTCTAAACTCACAGTAGATCAGCCATGAGACAGGCTTCAGAATAGATAAGGGATAACAAAGACATGGTTTTGCACAGTGTCTGTATGCTTTTAAATCTGGAGGTGTAAAGAAAATAAACATGTTTAAAGTTTTACTAATCAGAAATGCCAGAGCCAGCATTAGAAACCAAGCCCATTTGACACCAACTCTGGTGCTCCAGCCATGTTTACTGAGCAGTCAGGTGGGTTTCTCTCCACTCTTTCTGCCCTCTGCCAGTTCCTCCATTCCATATCTCTACCCGATCCTTGGGTCCCCTACCCTGTGTACTGGCCAGCAGCCTCTCCACATGGCTTTCCTCATCATCATCATCTCTGAAGCTCTCTCGGTTCTTTTCCCAGATGTTGTTGTTCTCCTTGAATACCCTCAGTGGCTTCCAGTCACCTGCTAAACTGCGTATAGTTACCAGGAAAAATATCATGGATGCAAGTTTCCTCCCCCTTGCCAGGCAGTTGAATCATGGGATTGTGTGTGGCTCTTACTAAGCCTCCTAGGGCCCTGCAGATGCTCAGGGTCCACATTCTGACACTGAAGAACAAATATTTTAGAATGTTGTAGAAGGTCACCCATGCCCTATACTGCTCTTGCTCCATACAGCACACCAAGGCCCAGATATCACAGATTCAAGAACGTAGTTCCTCAAAGTACCGGACTGCTCATTTCCCTTTCCTCGTAGTTATCTGGGTTAGAAGAGTCCCATAATCCCAAGTCTTTATTATTCAACTGATGGTCTTTTGTGGAAGTCAAGGTCACAGGTCACCACCCTCCAGAAACACTCCCACAAGTAACTCTGCTGTCACTCAGAAGCATGAAAGATGAAGGATTGGGGGTGGGGCTCTGCCATGCTAGCTTTCTCTTGCTCACCAAAAGCAGTAGCAGTTGCCTTTGTCCTTGTCCCCAGTTTGGCACCCAAGCCGCAGTATGTACTTGCTAAAATGTCTGATGATTTCAAGTTAAGGGACAAGGCTAACAAAGTTAAAGCATTGCTGGAAATGTGACCAATATGAGAGCTGGAGAACATGGTGTTAATTTGTCAGAGTAATCATGCCTGTGACAGCCAGTCAGCCTAGGTACAGCGTGAGTAGAAGGAGCATGCACAGGCTACGGGTAGATAATACAAAATAAAGAAGTGCTTACAGAAAGGAGACAGCATTTAGTTCACAACCCACGTGTGTTCTCAGAATGATGGAGTGATTAAAAAAATAAAATAAAACAGAAGCTACGGAGCTGGAATTCCTAGGGTTTGATTCTGTGCTCTTCTAATTAACTGTGCCCATGGTAGACACTCTGCCTCTTTGAGCCTGAGTTTTGTCTTCTGTATGATGGGGATGGTTGCCTTGCTGGAAAATGCCAGCATTAAGTATGTGTGAAGTATGCAGAAACACAGTGGCACAATGACACAGTCCAGAAACGTTGTGTTAACCTACACAGCAAGCTTCTGATGTCAAGGAGAAAGGAAGGTCAGGTGACAGGCAGATTTGAGGGTGTGACCCTAATGACCACAGCTGAGTGTACTGTTAAGAAGTAGACACCCCAATTCCAGATAGTGACACCTCTCTAAGGCCTAACAGTAAGTGCTTCTAGTAGCCCGGCAGGCCAACACTTGTGACTGAGTGTTTCCTGCTTCCATCTCCTCTGCTCACCAAGGACAAGCCCTCAGCTCTTTCTGGTTAGTGGGCTTTCTCCTACCACAGCAACACATCCTTCATAGCATCCTTGACAAAGAATCATTCTGCCCCTTGCACAGTGGCCTCACCCCCTTGTAAAATGTGTTTGGGTCCCATCTACTCTACCTGGATTGCTTCTGTCTTCCCCTACTACCCCTGAATGCAGATGAGCCTGGGTTATGCTTGCTGATCCCCCCGCCCCCACCAAATGTTTCACAGCCTGTTGCAGTTTAACAACCCAATCCTTCCTCTCCTCCCTCCTACCCCTGGCCTGAAGAAGCAACTGTGCATGGATTTCTTGGCAGCTAGGCACAGGAGGAGGGGCTGGAAGCAGGTGCACCTAGAACATGTTCTGCAGCAAGTGACTGAGCAGCCATACTGAGCAAGTCAGGTTCAACGGACTAGCACAAGGTTAACTGCTACCACGTAGGAAAGATGAACTGCATCCCAGGTACCACGCAGAGCAAAGCACTTGGTATGAATGATGTGGTTTTATCTCTTCACAATACACATTGTCTTTATTTCCACAGCTAAGGAAACTGGATCTCAGAAAAGAGAAGACAGGCGTTGGGAGGGGACATAGTTTATTTGTCTATTTTTTTCTTTCATGAGACAGGGTCTTACTGTATAGCCTAAGATGGCCTAGAACTTGCCATGTAGTCCAATTTCAAACTTGTGGCAATGCATGTCCCATGTGCTGGGACGTCAGGCATTCACTAGTGATTCCCACATTTGGTGCCTTGTTCAGACATCTCAGCCGGGCAGCTACTGGACTCTGGTCACAGCTTCTAATTCTGTAAATCTGGGACCTCCAGAGTGTGTTCAGTTTCCAGAGTCTTCAGCTGGAGGCCAGACCTTCTGGCAGCTAAGCCATACACGTGCAAGTTTGAGTGTGAAATTTGATCACGATACCCTGGAACACAGCTGAAACTCTCTAGCAAAGAGACACAGAACCTGGGACCTGGGATCCCCAGATACCTACCCTCCTTACTTTACTTTTGAAACAAACCACAAACAGCCTCTCTTTTTTTCTTTCTTTTTTTCTTTTTCTTTTTTCCTCTCTGTCTCTCTCTTCCTAAACCACTTGGTAACTGCAGAGTCCTGGAAGAGAGGGTGCTTAACCCTGGGGAGGTGAGTGAGGCCCTGTTGTTTCAGAAAGATTTAACACAGGAAAATCTCCAGTCTCTAGAAAGGATGTAGGCTGGGATGGAGCACAGATGTTCTACCCTGTACCTAGCTGGAACACTTTTCTTCTAATGAAAATAATAATAATAAAATAATATCTATTGATTTCTTACCCTGAGCCAGGTCCCACAAGCATTATTTCATTTCTTTCAATTTCCACAAGAACCCTGTAGAGTTCCTCAGGATTCTCACCTCCCTTTAATGGTAAAATAAGAAGCTTAAAGTGCCTGGTCACAGAATTGGGGGTGGGGAGATACAACAAGAAACTCAGTCTAATTCACAAGCCAGCTCTATGCAGAGTCCTTCCTAGATGCTATGGAGACAAGGGTAAACACAGCCCTCCGGTGTGCCTAACAGCCACTCCCATGCTTGTGGGGGACAGGGCACAGAGAAGTTGCAAATTTATCTCCACGCTTCAACCCCAACAGAATCGTCAACAGCTTCACCGTGAACTTGCACTTTGTAAGCACTTGGTACAAACGCCAAAGAATTTAAATATTCATTGTGTAACCAGCGCTGTTGTCACAGATACACACCCTTAGATTTTTTTTTTTTTTAAAGCGGCATAAGTACTTATCGATTGAGAACTTTTAACTCTCAAAATGGAGGCGTCTCCGTATCTCTACAGGTATTTTAAATGAATTGAATTAATCATAGGCTTAAAAGTCTCTTGCGATCTTCGTTAACTTCCCTGGGTTTAATTAAAACATCTGTGCACTTTTAATTTATCGATTCATCCAACTCATATGTCATGTTTTTAACACACCCCAGCATGCTCTGCATCATTTTTAACCCGATTTCCACTTAACTAAAGCAATTAAATTCACCCCGGATTAATTAAAGCATCCATACTTTCGTGCTTAAGTCAGCGTGCACCGTTTTCCCCACATGGCTCCTGAATGTCAGAGATTTGACACACCTGATGAGTTTTTTGTCCTTCTGGTAATTCTTCCCCGAGTCGCTTTCTTGCTTAAATGTGCCATTTGACAGATCAGGAATGGGGAGGTTGGTGCTTCAGAGGTGCCCCAACCCCTCTCCCCAACCCCAGAGCCAGAGGATCTGCCCCTGTCTGCCAGAAGGCACCCACTACACTCCACTCACTGAGAGTTCCAAAGCATGCTGCCCCTAACACTGAATGCCTGAAGAGTCTGGGCAGGTTTCCCCCCATTCTTCCCAGTTCCCCATTCTCTTTCTTATGCAAAGCCCTTTATTGTTCTGCCCATTTTTAACAGGCAAGGAAAACTGAGGTGCTGAGGTAAACAGGCTAGACATCCCGCTATGTCTAATGACACAGCATCTTTCTGAATGTTGCCTGGGATTCCCACCCCCATCCACTGTACTCCAGCACTCCTGAGCCCTGGCAGCATTTCCAGGCTTCGAACAGCTTTTTAATTTTACTTCAAGTCTGGGAAGCCTAAAATTACATCTTCATAGTATTTACATGTCTAGGTAATTGTTAAAGAACCTGAATATATTTTATATTGGCAAGCTGTATTATTTCTGATGCAAACTTTGCCGGCTTTTCCATTTGTCTGTCTCTTTGTATTGATTTATTAAGTTCCTTGTACATGTTAAATAGTAAATTTTGTTCTGTAAACCATGTTAAGATCTGTCCTCCTGATATTGCTTATGACCTGGTTTAGTTTTAGACCAGTATCCACTGTCAAACAGATTTAAATTTTGTGCCATCAAACCTAATCACCCTTCATGGTTTCTGGGATGTACATCTTTCATATATCCTGAAGAAAATAGGATTACTCTCCAATGTTTTCTAATACTTCACTCTTTACACTGTATAGTTTTTTTGTTTGTTTTTGTTTTGTTTGTTTGTTTGTTTGTTTTATATGGGGTAGAATAGGGCCAACTTGGTTGTGCAGCAAATGAAATGCCACTTACAGGGATGTTGAAGTTAAAACCCATCTTTCCTAACACCCTTTTTGCTTCTTGAAAGAAAGTGGAATATCAGTTTTGTTTTGGGAGCCTCACTTTGCTTGGCCTCCGTGACCCCAACATTATATTGTTGATTGCTCTGTAGAGTGGAGGCAGCTCCTCCCTGGAATCTTTTTTTTTTTTTTTTTTTTTTTTTTTCCTGCCACCAAGCTTGTCTTTTATAGTCTTGGGTTACCTGTCCATAGTTGCTGACATGGCGGGAGTGAAGGCATTCAGCATACACTGCAATTTTGACCATTTACCTGGGGAGCTAGGGTCTAATGTAGTCTCAAGCCCCTCTTCTAAAGCACCCAGGCACACCTTGGCCCCGCCCCTTGGGGAACCTGGCAGAGTGCATCAATCTCTGTATGCAGGCCCAAAAGGTCCCTTTAAGAGACAAGCTCTGTCTACTTTCACTCTCTTTCTCTCTCTGCACTGTTTCTCTGAGAAGGCAGACAGCCCCCCACACCTTCTCTTTCTTTCTCTCCTCTCTGCCTTCCCTCCCTTCCCTTCCCTTCTCCCAATATACTGCCCCCCCTCCCCCTGACCCCTCTCACCCCTGTGAGTTCTGCCTGCATGACATATTTGCCTCTCACCCACCATGGAACTTTCTGACAAGTTCCCATCCGCACCGCATATCATAGCAGTTAGCTGCACCAGTCATGGCTCACACCTGTAACCCCAGCTCTCAGGAAGCTGGGTGGGAAGGCTACAAGTTTGGGGCAAGCCTGGGTCACATAGACTCCCCAGGCTAACCTGGATTGCAGATGAGAGACTCTGTCTCCAAAATAAATCAATTCATTAAAAAAAAATTTAAAAGCCAGCTTTCAAATCACTTCTTGGAGTGCATAGTTTGAGAATGCCTCCTCACAACAAACCCAGCTCCCTGGTGACTTATCAAGTGTAGCCATTTTGCCACTGCCATTATATTAAGCCTCCCCCACAACCCTTCCATTCCCTCTGAGTATTCTCTTCGTTGAAAGTGGCAGGTAGACGGGATTTGTTTTTCTTGAAACACCAATGAGTGGTTGGTCCTGTAACTGCCTACCAAGTAAATAACACTGATAATTCATCTCCTCCCTTACACAGAAGCTGGGAAGGGGAAACTCCGGCTTGATCATTAAAATGAGCTTTACACCATTTAGGTGAATCTAAATTGTGTCATTTTTTTGTCATCAGCCTGTTAACTTGTCAGTCGTTAGTGGCAGCAGTAATTTATTTTTCTTCTGCGGGAGTCTTAAAGCTTCCCATTTACTAGATTTAGTAAAACAGGAATAGTCAATTTGTACACACATTTTAATTAATTTTAAATAGAAGCTTGAATGCACAATGCTCTATTCCTGGAAGGCTGTGGAATAAAGGCGAGAAAGAGAGACGTGGGAAGATAAAACATCTCCTGTATGGTTCCCGACCAGTCAGGACTGGCTTCCACCAGCACCTAGAGAGGACCACAGAGGAAGCTGACAGCGCCTTTCCACTGGGGCTACCTGGCACTCTTATTGTTATGAGGGTAGTGTGTTTGCATACATGTACATGTATATACACAATGGCACATGTGTGAGAACTGTGACTTTTTTTAATCATATCAACCCCTCCAGGCAGATTGGGAATCCAGTTTGAAAGATTACAAAAGCATTCATTACTTGTCTAGCAGGTGTCAGCTCCTACATGAATTCCTTGGTCATGTTATGTCATTTCCCCCTCCCAGCCACTCTGAGAGACAGGTTTTTAAAGACGATATTGAATACCCAAGAAGTTTAGTCACCTTTTTGAAATCTCACAGCTGACATAGGGAAGACTAGCTGCTGAACACGGGGCTTTCTGACACCGGAATCTTTGTCCTTTTCACTTCTACTTTGTGCTGCTTCTTGGTGGGATGTGGAGTGCAAATAATTTTTCTGTTCTGTCTTAAAAGATGATGATCATTGTGTGATCATACACACACAAAAATGAATACAAGTAGTTGTCCACACAAGAGGTTGCCAGTTCCCATTCAGCTACTCCAGTGTGGACATGTCTGAGCCACACATTTATTCTAGGGCTCTGGGATGAGTTGTGTCTGATAAACTATTATAGGAAGGGCTCCTGGCTTTCCATGTTGCAAACCCAATGACCACTGGCAGGCTTTATTCTTTGTTTCAGTGGCAGTGAATTCCTTGAGTTCCAGTTAGCCCCCATAGGGGCTTTTTGATGTTGCATCAGCCAAGACCCACAAGTGCCCTGCTTTCCAGCAAACATCAGCATTTTGCATCTCTGACTACAGTCCTAGCAAGCTTACATCAAACAAATTAAGAAAGGGCTACATTTAGGAACACCATGACCTGACTCATTTCCACTTTTTCCCTGAGTAATTTAAGTAGGTCACATTTTAAACTTGATTTCCCAGGCATCTGATTCTGTGTAATAACCAATTCTTATTTTCTAGACAATTCTATTTTCCCCCATAACTTGGAGATTGTACAAAATAAAAGGAGAAAATAATCCTTCCTTTTATCAACTAATAGAGACAGTAACCATTTGCTTCCTCCCCTACATTGTGGGAGTGAAAAGGGATGAAGTGGGACATAGTGGCGGGGATTTGAGATTTGTCTTCCATCCAGGCAGCCCATCCAAGGTCAGAAACCATCTTGGAAGACTATACATTGTTGAGATGCATTTCTCACTGTTGCTTATTTCAGGTATGAGGGTGGAAGAGGGTGAGAAATGATGCATATCCTAGTCTTCCTTCTGGAGATCTTTCCATGTGACCCAGATCAGCAATGACAAGGGGGTTTTCTCTTGAATGCCAGCTCATCCTCCTTGAAGGACATTGTGATGGTTTTCAGGTTCTTTGTAGGCCCAGGGAAAGATTCCATGATCTTCCCTGATGTCTGCAGAGTTACAAAAGAGGGGATCATAATTTGCATCCCTCACCTTAAGCTTAGCATGAATCCTTCAATGAACTGATGTGGAGCAAACTTAGTTTGTCTCCAAATCTCTCTCAAGACCTCAAGAATCATTACTCTTGCTAGTTTACACATGCACATCCCATATTTGGGGTTCCAAGTTCTTTCCCCTACCATCTCTAAGACAATCAGTGTCTTTAGCAACTATAGGATCCCTGCTTAACATTCTAAGTGTTAGAAACACACACCATCCACTTAGAAAGGTTTATCTGAATTCAGTGTGTATCTTTCATGTCATTGGAACTCATTCCTCTCTAGATACTTCATAAGGATAAGAATTTTGAAAATAATATCCCCAACATTTTCTACAAATGTCCTCTTATGAAGTGTTTGGGAAGATAATATCTCATCAATCATATGCCAACTATTGAGATGTTTTATTTCAAATCAGTTTGAAATTGAGAGGGAAATTCATTGTGTTTGTAACATGAAGTCTATTTGAGGCATTGCTCTTTCCCTGTCTTTCATAAATACTCCTTGGTGCTTGCCCATAAACCCTTGGGTATCAAGAATGCAGACATTACATTTTTACCCGAGCCATTCAACAATATAGAACTCAGAAGTGACAGGAAATCATCTTTGGTAAGCACTGTCCTATCTTCTGGAAGATTACCATGTCCCTAGAATGTCAGACACTCACAGAGGGAAGATGATGACTGTACCATGCCCACAGAAGGGATGAGTAAAGCAGGGTGGACAGTGGAGTAAGTAGTGATCTGACTGACTGCACAATCTGCTCAAAAAACCGTGTAGTTCTCTGACTTTGTATGGATGCACCATGTATCAGTGAAGAATTATCAGAACCTGAACTCAAAAATCACAGAGACCACCAGTAGCCACAGAAATACCTGCAAGGGTCATTTCTGAAGGTCTCTTCTTGAAGGCCCATGCCATAACCGGAGCAGCCAGAGAAACATTCCATTTAAAAGACAGTTTGGAAATATAGGTTCATTGCAAATCACTGACGATAGGGCAAATCTAAAGCCTCAGGGAGTCGCCTAAAACCCCCTTGTAAATAAACTCTGAAAGTGAGAAGTGACACAGTTAAGGCCAACTTAAAGTAGAGGTAACAGCATTTCAATTTCCACAGACTTTTCAACCTTTATCCCATAAACAAAGGCAAGAGATGGGTGATGCTTTAGAAGGCATGCCTTGGGCCTGCCTTCATCCTTCTCTTGTTTCCTTGTTTCTTTTTTGGGGGGGAGTTGTTTGTTTACTTAATGATCCAGGCTCGTTTTATCGTTATGATTTAATACATACACTTGTTTAATATATACACTTGTTTCTTCATGGTGTAGATAATAAACGGAAGGAGAGAGTCATTGACTCAAATGTGTCCAGTACAGGAGTCAACTTATCTGAGGATAAAATAATGAGTAAAACATACCAAGATCCCAAGCCAGTGTCAGCAGCATCTACAAACAGAATGGCTTCTATAAGAACATAGCTGTAGAGGGTGTTAATCTGGGTGCCTGCTTGTGAGCCTTGTGATAAGGTCACCAGTACATGTGGAATCCTGATCATAGCTGCCCCTCACAGGGTGGTTCTGGTCATTCAGTCAGGAAGGGCACAAAGCATTCTCTGCTGTGCCCGGTCACGGATAGTCAGGAGCCACTGACAACAATGGTGTGCTTGTTGGTTTGTACTTGAAGGTGACTGGCACCTCTGTGACTAAGTCCTCAGCCTACAAGGTTGTATGCAAAGCTGTGGTGCCAAACAGACACAGCCCTCCAGATGTTGATCCCCTGTGACCTGGTGTTCTCTCTTTGGCTTTCCAGCTGCCTGCCCTGTCCTGTGCAGTGGGAATGGACAGTACTCCAAAGGGACATGTCAGTGCTACAGTGGCTGGAAAGGTGCCGAGTGCGACGTGCCTATGAACCAGTGCATCGACCCTTCCTGTGGGGGCCACGGCTCCTGCATCGATGGCAACTGTGTGTGTGCTGCTGGCTACAAGGGCGAGCACTGTGAGGAAGGTAAGCACAGAGAGTTAGCAGGTCAGCTGCAGGGCTTGGCCTTGGCCAGGCCAGAGCCCCGGACTGGGCTCCCTGCATTACAAAGAAAACTTCACCTGGCAGCATTTTGCACCCAAAACTACAAACGTCTGAGCTTTGGTAAATTTCTTTAGTTGTAGATTAGGAAAGGTGTATGGAGATGGTTCTGGAAGGAATGTTCTGTTTTACTCTGCTTTACAGACATTAGCTACTTTTCTCTTTTGATTTCTCTCTGTCTCTGCCTGCCTGCCTGCCTGTACTATCTTTTTCTTTTCCTGCTTACCTTCCTCTCTTCTCCAGATCTTTTGAGAAAAAACTTATTTGTGTGTGTGTGTGTGTGTGTGTGTGTGCGCGCGTGCGTGCGCGTGCATGCATGCGCACGTTCACACACACACATACATAATGTACATGTGGTGGTCAGAATACAGCTTGCAGGAGTTGGTTCTCTTCATTTACCATGTGGGCTCTGGGGCTTGAACTTACGCACTCAGCCTTGAATGTAAGCAGCTTTACCTGCTCTGTCATCTTGCCAGGCCCCCTCTGCAGATATGGCTCCCTATTTTCTTTTGTTTCATTTAGTGTCCTCTAACTGAGAATTTCTGGGACTATCAAGAGAAAGAAAACAAAGGATTCCTCTCTGCCCACCTCTTACCCTCCAAGCTGGCTTCTTGATGTTATGATTTGGTTTCTTTCTTCTTGGTATTCATAGGCCCATGCACATCTCTGTAAATATTTCAACAAAACCTCCTGTCCTTAGAGAACAGGCAGACTTGAAAGACTGTACATATGTGGGTCATTTTGAGACCCCACCACCACCTCCAGCAAATCCGAGAATAAAGTCATATGCCTATGATTTGATGTAACCTTAACCACCACCACTGCAGTCTTCCTTCACCTTCGGTTCATGGTGGTGCCTTATTCTTAGATATACCCTATAGGCCTCCCTTACAAAATCCTCCATTCCATTCTGTCTACAACTGTGGCCTCAAAAGAGTCAACTTCTACAGCATCGTTCTGCTACAATTTTTCAATATATCAGTAATAATACCCTTAATGTCACCCGGCTGTCTGACCCCCAGGTCTTCCCTTGCTCTGTTCACTATGCATTCTCCCCTCTATTACCAAAGGTAACCTCCCTGTGTGTGTGTGTGTGTGTGTGTGTGTGTGTGTGTGTGTGTGTGTGTGTTTATCATAAAACCAAATTGGGAGTTAGGATGGAGGAAATCCTGATTTAATAACCCTGCTGGAAAGGTTAAAGTTCCTGAAGATGAATGGATTACAGGAGGCAAAGCTGCATTTGCTGAAAACATGGGAGAGGTCAATAATATGACAGGAAAGGTTAAAACAACCTTCTGCATATACTGCTGGGCAGTAGCAAAGTACAGGAACAAGGCGTTGCCAGTCTTCCGATTTTTTTTTTCTCTCCAGGAAAGATGGTGTATGAGTGGAATGTCAAGTAGTTTCTTGACTTTTCTTACTCTCCCAGGCTGTCTTATGTAAATGTTGAGAGTGAATCAACCATTCAATGAAACAAGTAAGCCATGTGGAGGGTTGTAGAAGGATGAGGTCTCCCCTATCGATCTTTGCTACCCAAAAAGAATGAACAGAGGTGATGCATTCGCTGTTTTCAAAGGAGGAAATGGAATCAGAACACCTGAGTCAGCACTTTTTCTTCCACTTAGCTCTTTTGTTTCTGATATTTGTCACAGTCATAGGTTTGAATGCTTTACCTGAAATGGCAATGACAATGAAATCAATAGTTACCATCCTCTGTTTCTGCTGCATAAACATAGTTGTAGATTTAACAAATGTGTGCAGGAAAGTGAAAGAATGTCTTTTGAGATACAGCACGATGATGTCTGGGGAAGTGGGAAAGAGACGAGAGGGGAGCTGACAGGTTAGTTTAAGTCGGCCATGTTTTCATGTCAGTTTCATGGTTGAGTCATTTTTCAATGACATTTAACTTCATAAATGTAATTCATGGTTCTTCTGGGGTTCATAGTACATATTGTTTGTTAAAGCTCCTTTGACCTCCTTTTCCATCCTTGGGGACAGAAGCTGCATTCAGAGCCCTTTTTGTCAAATCTACAGAGGACCCCAGACCAAATGAGTTCTAACGATTTCAGCCTTCAGGAGCTGGTGTTTCAAGGGACAGGGCACTTGTCCTCCTAAGTACAACTGTTTCTATTTATAAAGCTTCATAAGACCACAGAGTCTCTCCTGCTTGTTAAAGACCCTGAAAATGGCCTAAAGACCATCTGATGGAATTGGAACCAAATTTAAAATTCAGTGTAAAACCATTCCTCTTAAAATTTGAATTTGGTTATTCCATTGGCCACTGCAATTACAGGGCACCAAGGGCATATGTACTGATACCACTGACCAGAGAAAATGTTGACTTGTATTTCTAGATACTATAAATGGCCCTGTTGATGACATTCTAGTACTGGGGAAATAAATCTCAGTGGGTTTTCCTCCTTTCTTCTTACCATAATTCAGGACGAAGAAGGGAGCTAATATAGCTGGCAGAAAAATCTCCTCTCCTCTCTCTCTCTCTCTCTTTCTTTGCGTGTGTATGTGTAAGTGCATGTATCTATTTTCATTATCTCTTGAACTTTCTTATTACCTTATCTTTATTATTTAACCTGCTTAATGAAAAGATTATGATACATTTTTAAAATATTTCATGTGCTGATACTTCACCAAACATGTTAAATGGTTAATTATAGGCTGAGAGCATTTTTAGGCAATAATACACAATATTTTTATGGGTATTTTGATTTTGCCTTATTAGAAATGGGGGCATAAATTTTTTAAACTAAATTGCAAGGTCTCTTTTAGGAGAAGAAAATGAACATTATTGGTTCTTGATGAATAAGTTAATATATTACCAATGCTAAAAACATATTGTTTCCAAAAACAAATAACACCAGCTAGATGTGGTGATACACACCAGAAGCACCAGGATTTAGGAGGCTGAAACAGAAAGATCACAAGTATAAGGCTAGCCTGAGCTATATAATGAGTCCTAGGCCTGTTCGTGGTGTTAAGACTCTGTGTTAAGTAAGGAGGAAGGGGCTGGAGAGATGGCTCAGCCATTAAAGGCTAGGCTCACAACCAGAAATATAAGGAGGAAGAAGAAGGAGAGAGGGGGGGCACCACATCTCTTTCTACTCATCCCTGGACATCTACTTTGCTAATGACACATTCTTATAGCTGTCTAACATTTGTTCCTCATTAAGCTGCAAACACAATATGCACTCTCCCCATGCCATGTAGGAAACACTGTAACTAGCACATAAATGTCTTTCATGTGTTTAAACTTCATTTCAAACGTATATACAGATGTGTTCCATCTCCTTGTGTGGAGTCAATTTGAAGGTATCAAAGGGTTTACTTTACCCAGAGTTCAATTCCCCCAACCATATAGATTCCGTCCTAAAGCAACTGTAACAATTTTAAATAATATGAACATCTCTAACTAATACTAAACCACTAAAATTCACCTTTCTGGGTGAAGGAAACTGATTGTTTTCTCCATGGCTCAAACAATTTGGAAGACTTCAATAAATAATATCTTCCTGAAAATATCTAAATGGAATTCTCTTAATGCTGAAAATTGGTTTTGCCTCAAGTGATGGGTCTTTTTTGAGAGCTTTGTGGAGCATTGTGATTTCTAATAAATTCACAGTCCTCTTGTCTGACACCCTCAGGATTAGAGAGTTTATGACACAGATCCTTTAAATGATGTCATATTTACAGTCAATATATTATCAGTATTAAAACTTATAGAATCATCATTTTGTGCTTAAATAGAAAGAAAGAAAGAAAGGAAGGAAGGAAGGAAGGAAGGAAGGAAGGAAGGAAGGAAGCAGGTAGGCACCCTATAAGGACAATAGGGCAAGGACTCCTATCTAGAGTAACCATCTCATGTCTAAGGAACAAAATGTCTTACAAATTTCCATCTTGATATTAGACAAGGAGTGATGACAAGCTGTCCTCTGAAGATCTGAACCACAAAGAAGCACAAGGACACATAAGGATTGAATTATTGCCAGAATGGCCCCAAAAAGTTACAAAGGAAGAATTAGTTAGTCTCCAGTTATCTGTGTCTTACCTCTAGGAGATGGCAGAAGTGGCACTCCAGTGTGGGCCAATAGGCCTGATTTCAAATCATAGAAAAGTCTGTCTCTCTCAAATAAGAAGATAATAGTTCAATAGTTTCACTATTGCAAAAGTCCCATTCCCCATCCTAACCCATAATATACTGAACTCTCTTCTCCACATGCCATGGGAACCTTCCAAGAAAGCCAGTCTGTCTGTTGAAATGCCTGTCTACCTTAGCATGCCGACTGATAGAGATGTAAGCTTTGAGATCACATGCCTATATTAAAGCCTATCCTTACTAACTGCCCCTAGCAGCTTGCCCTTGCTTTGACTTGATTCTGGAGTGATCAATATCAAATCCCATCTGGTGTGCAGGCACTCAGATCTTGAGAACGCCTAAGGAATCAAACCATAATACACACAGGGACAATAATACATGGAATCTACTAATAACTTGCCCAGTAGACTGTCTTGGGGTAGACCATTGTCATGGCTGACAACACTGGCCCATCCACACCACTCAGGACCACCTGTAGAAAGGCTGGGTTACATAGCCAACTTTACCTCCTGCACTATGCAGCCTCACCAACTCCCTCAATAGGTGTATACTCAGAGTGGAAAGCTAATTTTAAACTTAGCCTAAGTGAAACAATTAGGAAAGTGACTCATTTAAGAGTTTCATGGGTTTTCTTTTTTATCTTTCATTCTCATTTTGAAATCAAGAATTTGTGAGGGTAGAATGAGCCTCTCAGCTTTCTCTTAGAGTGAAGGAAATCAGGCTTGGCCATACACACAGAACACACCACATGTATTTCCTGATCCTGCTGTGGATCAGTCAAGGTTGAAGGTTGGAAAATACAGCATTAGAAAAGTGGATGGCATACCTTTCGATCTGTGATGAACCTAGAGCTGACTCTTGCTGACTGTGCCTGAGTAATTCCCTTGTGTTTCTCATGTCTTCTTTACATTGTAAGATTTGGTACTCTAACATATAAAATTCCTTTTTTATGGCTGTCAAGAGACCACATGAGTAATGAGTGGGCACCTTCATTTGGTTGTGCAAATAGGGATCAGGGCCTCAGTGGCCCGTTCTTTATGACTGATTAGTGTTTCTTCTCTTGTTTCAGTTGACTGCTTGGATCCCACCTGCTCCAGCCATGGTGTCTGTGTGAATGGAGAGTGTCTATGCAGCCCTGGCTGGGGTGGTCTCAACTGTGAGCTGGCAAGGGTCCAGTGCCCAGACCAGTGCAGTGGGCATGGCACTTACCTCCCTGACTCTGGCCTCTGCAGCTGTGATCCGAACTGGATGGGTCCCGACTGCTCCGTTGGTAAGCCAAGAGATCGTCTCCTCATTTTCCCACACTCGAACATCGTGTTCCATTGCATTCTGGCTGGATGGAAATCTTGTCTTTACACTTGGGATAAGAGGGACTTTGGTTAGTCTTATGGTATCTTTCTCACTCTTGTATCTTTAGCCATAGAGTCTGTGGTCTTTGAGAATGAAAAGAGAAATCAAATGATAGTGTTGGTTCCTGTTCCTCTTTGGGTCCATCACCACAAATGGATGACAGGCCCAGGAGGGATGATTCTGCTTGTGTTATAGGTTTTCTTATGTATACTCCCTAAAGGTAGCAGAAAACAATACAGAACAATTCAGTCCCAGACAAACAGAATAGAACGTCCTATAAAACAGAAGAGAGTCTCCCTCGGGGTGTCGTGTGAACATGTTATAAAGCTCTGCAGTTCTCCAGTGACAGGGAAATAATGAAGTTATGCTTTACACTTTATTTTCCTAAAATTAAGAATATGTGTCTTACTTCCCAAGTGACCTTAAAAAAAAAAAAAAAGTGGAATAGTTCAACAGTTCAAGCCAGTCCCAACCTTCCCAAGAAAGGGTCTATTCACTGACTAGTGCAAATCCGAGCAAGCCATCGTCGTGTCGTCCCCTTCCTCAGGGTGCTGAGACAGCTGTCAGCTTGCCATGACATCATAAAGGGAAGATATGTGAAGCTTTGCCAGCAATGAGGAAAGTAATGAATCTTCCTTAAAAAAAAAAAAAAAAAAAAAAAAGGAGTCGGCCCACTCACCTCTGGCTTCATCTGCTGGAGGTCCTGGCAAAGTTCTGCAGGGGATGGGGGAAGATGCAGAGTCTAGCCCCAAGTCCTAGTACTACAGACATGCTATGACTTTGAGCAAATAACTGCCCATCTCGGTCTGGTCCCCTCCCCCTTGGCATGATGAGCCATGCCTCCCTTTGTGGGCTGTTGTAAGGATGAATGTCTGGCACGTGCTTGTCCTCGCGTGATAGGTTTGGAAGGCCAGAGTGCATATCTGTCTGTCTGTCTCCTCCCCACCTCCCCCCACAAAAGACTTTGAGCTCCTTTGAGAAAGAGGCTGTGCAAGTGCAGCATACTTTACAGTGGTTACCTTTGCCCTAGAGTGCTGATCTGGGGACCATGTGGGTCTGCAGGCATTGTGAGGATGGAGCAGCATGGTCCCCTGCAGGCTTCAGTGGCTTGGTCAGTTCAGGCTCTCAGTGAGAAAGAACCCCAGCTGAACAGGGAGCCAGAATCCACCAGGTAGTTCTTTTTGTGTGAGGTGCACCTCCTGGTCAGCTTAGGTAAATGGCAGCCATTGCCTGTCAAATGGTCCTAGTATCTAGAAGAGCTGTTGTCACACTCCAGTGAGTATCCAAACCACCCAGAGGGCTTGCAGCTAATTGATCTAACCAGAGCACAAGGATTTGCATTTCTTAACATTTCTAACAAGTTCCTAGATAATGGTGATGCTGCTGGCCCAGGAGCCACAGGTTGAGGACCACTGCTCTAGAAGAAAAAAAAATAAATTTAAAGTAGCAGAATGACACCCCAGCCAGTGGAGAGACAAACCTGCTATGGCTGCTGGGCCTTGGGCCGGCTCTGGAGCCATGTGTGTGGTCTGGCTTCCATGAAGGACTTCACCCCGCTGTGGTGTTGAGCTGTAATCATTGTTTTTCTTCCAGAAGTGTGCTCAGTAGACTGTGGCACTCACGGCGTCTGCATCGGGGGAGCCTGCCGCTGTGAAGAGGGCTGGACAGGCGCAGCTTGTGACCAGCGCGTGTGCCACCCCCGCTGCATTGAGCACGGGACCTGTAAAGATGGCAAATGTGAATGCCGAGAGGGCTGGAATGGTGAACACTGCACCATTGGTAGGCAAACGGCAGGCACCGAAACAGGCACATATTGCTTTATTTTCATAAATCGTAGATCGATAGTGACGGTCGCGCATTGCAACTGGCTGTTCCCTCAGGGACACATGTGCCCTCCAACATCCCACTGCCTCTCCAAATCTCCACGGGGCTAGGGAGATTCCACCATTGGAAAAGCCTCTCCCTTCTTTGCAGGATTGCATTTTGGGGTGGAAAGAGAGCCAATCAGATTAAGAAACCCTATCCAAAGCACTCATCTTGGGGAGGAAGGAATGCACACGCATGGGAAACTATCAGTGCCTGCAGCTGCCAAGCACCCTGATATGGCTGTGCCCTGTTCCCTGCTCTCTCTGGCTGGATCCCTGGATCCCCTGGTGCTGATACCTCTGTGAACCTGTTGTGGAGCATGTTTGGTGTACACCAGCCATCCAGGTCCTTGGACAGCCAGGCACAACTGCCAAGCACCTTCTTGCTGATCCAAGCACCTTCTTGCTCATGCAGCCCAGTGGTTGCCTCCTGAGCTCCCCCAATGTCACAGCCACTAGTGCATGGCTCCACCTCTGGTCCCGCTCCATTCTCCACTCAGCTACCATGCGCATAAAAATCTCTAAACCAAGAATATTTGTAATCCAGAAATGGTGGCACACACCTTTAATCCCAGCACTCAGGAGGCAGAAGCAGGCAGATCTGAGTTGGAGGCCAACTTGGTCTACAGAGTAAGTTCCAATCTTTGTCTGCAGAGTGAGTTCCAGGATAGCCAAGGCTACACAGAGAAACCATGTCTCAAAAACCTCCCTCTTCCCTCAAAAATGGTAAATGCCTACTCTTTGTTTTGAAGTGACCATTTTAAAAGGATAATAGAGGCATACTCTATAATCCCAGAATTTAAGAGCCTGAACTAGGAGGACCTTTAGTTTGAAGTCAACCTGAACTATATGTCATGACCCTGTCTCCCAAAACATAAATACATAATGGTTTTGAAGTTTCTTCATTTGAGGTTTTGTTTTTTGGATTTTGGGTTTTTTGTTTTGTTTTGTTTTATTGGGGGTTGTTTGTTTTTGTTTTTATTTATTTTTTATTTTTTGCTCTGTTTTGTTTTTGTCATTTTGTTGCTTTGTTTGTTTTTTCCTTTCTTTTTGTTTGAGAAAGCACAGGCTGCTCTGAAAGTGTCTAATTATCTCTTTAATTGAGGGTTGGAAGCCAATACTTTTTTTTCTCTCAGATTGTTAGGATTACAAGGTAATCCATCCAACCATCTTTTTTTTTTTTTTCCTCCAGTTTTTGCTTTTGTTGCTTATCTAAGTCTGTTGGAGGACTCTTTCCACACCAGGCTTGATAATCTATTAGCCTGCATAGACCCTTCATGGGGGACTCCAAACAGGCAACTGCTTCCCCACTTCAAGTTACCTTTGATTCTAGCCATCAATTTGAAGCCCTATCCTCTGTCCTAGCCCCAAAGCCCAAATTGGCCATCTAGAATAAGAGACAAGCAGAGGAACTTGCACAGGGCTGACTGATGAGGTCTGACTCAGTTTCCCATGCTGTTCATTCAGGCGGTTAAACAGAGATGAAGTGAACTGATTCTGCATTTGATCTCCCTCTATTCCATCTAATTGGCCATCTGAAGGGCAGCATGCCAATCAGGGCCATGACTATTGCACTGGGACCCTGCTGGGACAGTCCGTTGGCAGTGAATTGTTATTGCAATCTCTCAATGATGCTCCAGGTCCTGCATTCCCTGCAGCCACACTCATCTCAGCTCCCTGCAGAGGCTGAGGGATGATTCACCAGACTTTCAGGGGAGGGATGTGCACAGCCCAAGACCAAGACAGTCCTTACAGTGGCTTCCACTCTTCAGGGCTTTTCTGTGTGCTTCTGCATGCCTGGTGTGGTTTAAATAAGGATTTCTCCCCACCCTCATATCTCTGTTGTCCCTATTGCCATCCCCTTCCAGAAGCTCTTGCCAATCAACACCCTAAGGTAGATAATCCCACATCTCTCGATTCACATACTTCAATCTTGACTCTCCCTTTCCCTGTCTGGGAAGTAAAGGGCAGGGATAGTGTCTCCAGAGTGGAGCCTATTGGCTCTCACTCCTGCGGCAACCTATTTTCTGGTCGAGAAATAGTTCACAAGAGAGAAGAGCAGGTAGATCTTAGAGCAGGTTTTGGCCACCTGTAGCCAAAAGGATAAATCTGACCTGCTTCCAGATTTTTCTGTAGCTTGCTAGCAAAGAACTGTTTCTGACAGTTTGTAAACCTTGATAGAAATCCAGAAAGAAAGAAAGAAAGAAAGAAAGAAAGAAAGAAAGAAAGAAAGAAAGAAAGAAAAATTTGCTGACATTTGACAATTCTATGAAATTCCAATTTCAGTGTTCATATACAAAGCATTGGTAGAAGACAGCCACACCAGCTCTTTGGCATCTTGCTAGTTGCCAGCTACACCTCAGCAGTGAGCAATCACAATAGAGAATAAAAGCCCCACAAAACCAATTGTTATATAGTCCCTTTTTTAAAGTGACTGAACTCTGAGAAAATTGCCTAAGACCAGATGAAGAGAGAGGTAAAAGGAAAGGCAGGTAGGCATTCTTGTGAGGAAGAGATGCCACCAAGGGTGACTTGACAGATCTTATGGCCAAAGGAAAAGGGAGAGGACCCACAGCATGAGTGTGAGGGAAGACTGAAAACATGAGCTGAGTTGTCTCTGGGGCCTTTGAACAAGAAATGAACCAATGAGAGCTTTGATCTCAATGGAGGACAGTGAGGTTGAGGCCAGCAGGAGAGCTCAGGCACTTCAGTCAAGCAGGCCTTTGGGTGCAATGACCTAGCAAAGGGTGTCTCTGCTACTTGAAGTATTCAGCTCAAGCTTCACATCTTTGTAATCTAACACCCATGAGTTCTAGAGGGGTGTCAAGGAAATGCCAATTTGTATGCAGCAGCATAACACTTTAAGAACAGAGAGGTGCTAGCCCATGCAAGTCCCTTGTTCCAAGTTAGGATACCCAGAAATATTAGAATCTCTTCTAAGAAAGTTGTTAAGATTGTGATTGCCAAAGCTTTTTCTTGGGAGAAATCAGGGCTCCCCAGATTAGTTAATAGGCCCTGTGTTGTCTCGTCTTGTTTTCTTCTCTGTATTTTCTCAAAAACAACAAAAGTCCCTTAGTTGGTGAGAGTCACTACTGGAAATCTGGGGAGAGGATCATCCATGCATAATTACTTCTCAGGCTTCCCAGCTACTGGCCCCTGGAGCTGCTTCATGAAGTTTTAGTCTTTTAGTTTGAACAGACATCCCTGTCATTTCATTTAAAGTAAATGCCACAATTTACAAGCCCAGAATCAGCTGTCCTCCTCAGGGAGACTGACAGTCAGAGGAAAAAGAAGCACTTAGGGCCTTTCCACACAGAGCCTCAAATGCTATGTTTTGGAGATAGAAAATAAATAAGAATGAAAGAGCACTGGTCAGTAAACAGTGGGGTAAGGCAGGATGGTGGTGGCTGGTGTTGAGTGCTCAGGTGGTCTGCAGCCTGTTTTCAGAAGGTCGTAGAGGGATGGTTTCAGGGGAGTCCTTGCAAATAGTCACCTGAACAATTCACACAGGCCTTTATAGGTTGCATTTATTACTGAAGAAGTAATAAGATGGGGAGGGAAGAAAGGAAAGAGGTGTTGAAAGTGCAGACTTCCCAAAAGTCACTCAAGTAGAAGCCCCAGGGGCTCTCCATATTTGGCCAAATGCTTTTCCCAAATTGTTTTTATTTGGGAATTTAGTGCATGTTTTATTGCTACATATTTGAATCAAAGGTATAATGTGTTGGTGTTAACGGTAAAAGCTAAATTACCTGCCCAACAATGAGGCTTATGTTCACTCCTAACAAGTTAAATATAAGGTCTAAAATCTATAGACCTGCATAGATAAGAATAGACTTCGAATCTAAATCACCACACTTCATGTATATCTTTGGAATATATTAGCATTATTTGGGTAAGGTGCAGTTTATTCCTATGAATAAATCAGAAGGCATATTGTGTGGTTAGAGGAGGTTTATTCCTTAAATGTGATTTTAAAATGGATTTCTGTTCCTATAAACAGCCACCTGCCTATCACCCACCACCACCCCTTATTAATATGAAGGATTTAACATAAGAAGGCCATCCAATGGCTATCACACCACAGCTTGATGAAACTATAGAATTTTTATTAGGTCAAATCATTTGAACTGTAGTAAACCCAGATAAGCATTTCTTATATAATAAAAAGGTGAATTGGGTGTTAGTGTGTTTGACTGGCAGAATAGTTGAGAAAATACAAGGAGACACCAGCATTGCTGCTGCCAGGGAAATGAGGGCAGTTATCTGTGCATGCTGCACTATTGTGATCCTCTGCTTGATGTAGGCCTCCATCCCTGCCAAGCAAAACAAAGTGACAGTCTAGGGACTCAATCCACCAACACTGGTACTTTCCAAACCTGGGGAGCTGTTGAGGATGTGGGCAGTGAACAGCACGTGCAACAGTTATTCCAACCTGTGTATTTTACCTCTGTGGTCCTGACCTCTACTCATGTTTCAGAATTGTGACAACTTGATTCTCAGGGCCACATGGGGCTGAGTGACCTGAGCAGGTGTCACATGTCAAAAGCGTTTTCTTTTCCATCTATTGCACTGGGCCCTTCTATTTTTCCTCTTTAATTGGTTGGGGAAAGAAAAGGTTTCTTGAGATGTTAATAAGGATAATGAATCTTTACCCAAGGTAAAACCATCCAGGCGAGAATGAGATGTGCTGATTAAGTGATTGTCATCAGAAGGAGACAGGGTCACAGTCCAAGAGGGAGAAAGTCTCAGAACTACAGGGGACAAGCTTAGAGAAAAGCAACTGTTAAAATTAGCCATTGTCATACAAAGACAGCTGCCTTTGCATCTTATTCCACCTTCCACCCAAGTTAGGAAAACTGATGTAGCTACTGCTCCCCTTCCCTTTTTTGACATAGCTATTATCCTTGGACATTGAGCTTTTATGACTATAGTTGAGTTTAAGCTCAGATAAATCTAGTCTCTGTGAAGTTATCCTCACCACCATGTCCATGATAGCAGCTGATAATCTGTTTGGTTGATCAATCAAATCCTCCAGGTGTTCTTACTAAAACTTTCAGAATAGTTGTTGTTGTTATCCACCTCCTCCTCCTAGGAAAAAAAAAACCTGAACCTTTAAACTTTTTACTAATATAGGTGAACTTTTAGAATGGTAGTTTCTCCCCCACAAACTGGCCAAATGTAAGTCTTCTACCATACATTAGGAATGGCACATGCCCAGATATTCTCTTCGACTCTGGTCTCTAAGTTTTGATTCCTATCCAAACCCAGAATAAAAAGTAGGAGGCAGAAGAGGCAGGAACACATTTTCAAGCCACTGTGGAAATCTAAAATAAAACAACAAGAAACAACAGCGTAACACATGGTGAGATTCTCATCACATTGCTTCTTTGTCTTAGCTGTTGAAGGAAGGCTTTGAGTATAGCCTGGAAAATAGATGCAATGGACTTAAGCTTGGTCCTGATGTTATGACCTGGTATTCCAGATTTCCAGAAATAACAGTTCTGGAAGGGCTTCCTGTGCAATCTAGTACTATCTTACCATGACATGGCCTCTTATCAAGAACAAAGGTGGTGAAGGGTTTTGGGGAGCTCAGATCATCCTCTAAAGCATCACCTGACAGATTCAGAGGAAGTGGTCAGAATTTAAGCCTGTAGCCTGGAATAGCCAGTACAGACCCATCAAAAATAGTATATATCTCTTGGTGGGGACATGATCCAATAACTGCATGATTAGATGACTTTGGCTTTGCATAATAGAGTTCTTATGCAAAGTTAGATGATTTAGGTCAGTCATTTGATATGGCCTCCTAATGCAATTGAAAGCTATGGAAAGCTATAGATATTGCTGCCTATAAAACATTGTTTATAGTGAACTGTTTAAATAAGCGGGAGTATGCTCCACAAAAACAAAAATGTATAAACCAGCAACAATGGCATTTATTACCAAGGATTGTATACTATTCAAAATTATATGAGTTATTATACTTATATTCCAATGACAGAACAGTGGGTTTGCTTACTATAGTGTCACCACACACAAATGATATCTATGATGTCATTAAGTGAGGAGAAAATTTAGTTCTACTTTAATTTATGGGACTACCATCATATATATGGTCTCTTGTTAACCACAATTTCATTTTGTCACTGATGAAAGATACAAGGCAAACACATATAAGATCCGTTGAAAAGGTAGAATGAACTGTCCTAGTATGTTTTGGGTACTAAGAAGTTCAGCTTTTATAGGAAATCAAGTCTGTAATTCTTGGATCTCTTACTATATACACAAAAAAACAGTACATCCATACTAACACCTCAAGACTTTGAAAGGAAAGAGAAAGATAGCTCTAGTGAGTTGAATTCCTTAGGATATTTATGATAGACCTCTTTCTTATCTCTCATTCCTTTCAGTATCATGGAGGGAGACATGTAGTCTAGGCTTGACTGTGACAAAAATAATTCATGTACCCTAGAGCATGTCACCAATAGTCTCTAACTTCAGTTTCTTCAAGCAAAAAATGCTGGCATTAAACCATGTAGTTGCTTCCTAGGGCATTGTATCCAAACACAAGGTGCTGTCTATCGGGTGCAAATGTACTTTGTTGGATAGTTATATGAAGCTCTTAAGAATAAGTATCAGGAAAACATAACTACCACATCAAACCTCTGATTACATGGGTGTGATTGCTTAGGGATGTGCTGATAGTAGGTAGTGATATTAGGCCTGAGTAAATTTAAAGAAAAATATTAAGTAAATAACAGTGCAGATATTGCAAATATCACAAATGCACTGTGTGATTGACTGACTTTAGAAAATACTCGAATAAGATGATCTCTAAGGACCCGTCCATTTCCAGGGTTTATTGCATGTGATGCAGACTTGTGTGAATGGGCCACTCAAATGCAATCAAGCCCTTTTCTCTGCTGTAAGGCAGGTTTTTGGTGTATCTTCCCATAACGTACACTAACAACCTAGCATTAAAGGATCAGGCTCCTTGAGTGTTGCCCCATCTGATGGCATGCAGCTAAAGCATGGAGAGTAGTGAAAGGCGCTTTTTGTTAACAATTCTTTGTTCTTCTGCTCCCCCTTGGCTCCTCTTCATGCCTAGTTTACCTGGGAATTCATCTCTGTGGATGTTGAGATGTTTCCTTGCCTATGCATTAATATAGGTCCATCTGTCTCCCTCCACTTCCCCTGGACTGGATTGGGAGAAATGCAAGCTTATTAAGGAAGTGCAGAAGGACACAGCTTTTGTATAGGCCTGCTTAAACTCAAATCCTGGTGGCTCTTAGCTTTGTTGTGCCTTGATTCCATGGTGTGTAAGATGGGGTTGCTAAATAGTACAACCTTCCTTGCGCTGAATGAGAATGGCACTGAGCTCAGCCTGATATTGGAGCCCTGTGGACATGAGCTAACGTCATTATGACTGCCACTATTGCCTAGCACCTATGTAACAAAAATTGAAGGGCAAGGAAGGATTCTGACTCTCCAATCTTTCGCCATCCTTCCACAAATATGCCTCCAAACCCATCAAGAAGTTGGTGACATATCACAGCCAACAAACCCTTCATCCATTCTCCAAACAAAGGTTTGTTCTACAACTCTCATTCTCATAGCAAACCCGGAATTCATCTCTCAGCTGGAACTGAAACTATTGATCTTATCAAAGAGTCCAGCGATACATGCAGCCAAATATGTATGTTAATAGAACCATGTTGTAACATTGGGGTTTGCTTCTTTGGGGCCAAAGATTCTCAAACTGTGAGACTGGTGTTCCCAGAAAAACAAGTAGCCTATGAATTTATTTTAATCTTAGGTCTATTTTTTATAATAAGTATCTTTCAAAAGAAAAAACTTCTTTGAAGTATAATTTAAAGATTGTTGGTCCTGAAAGAAGAATTCTGTTTTTCGAAACAGTGTTTCTCTGACTGGAGGCCACAGACATGCCATGGAGGAGTGTGGCAAGATGTCATGGTCTGCATTGAGAAGAAGTCTGATCAGCTGGGAACATAGCTCAGTGGCAGGACACTTTCCTAATATGTCTGAGACCCAGGATTTGATTCCTAGCATTGTAGAAGAAAAAATGTCTTTTCCTGGGTGGAGGATACCTCGAGTCAGCATTGCTTAGAACACATCAGTGGCACAATTTTACTTACTCTGACTCTGTAAATCAAGAGTAATCCAAAAGTCCCCATTTTGACTCTACCAACTAATAGGCATGCCCTCCAGGAGGACCAAAACTATCATTGATTCTCTGCCCCCACTCAACCCAGTAACCTGCACAATCACCCTCCTTCCTAACTCACTGCTGTGTCTTGATTCGTTGGAGCATGACCCATGTATACCATCTGGGGAATATCTGTACCTATCAAAAGGATAGCCCAGATGTTCATGTCGACACAGATTTTGCCTTTCCTCCCAAGTTGCTTGTCTAACAGGATTCAATCTTAGCAACACTCTCCCTTCATAGCATTCTATTTCATAAGCTATGTTTAAAGTGATTGTCTTTTCACATACAGTCACTTACAAAATAATGGGTGTCATAAAGACATTAAAAAGATTGTATTATGCCTGGAGAGATGGCTCAACATTTTTAGAGCATGTACTGCTTTTCCAGAATACTCAAATTTGGTTCCCAGCATTCATGTCATGTGACTCACCTCCTCCTGTAACTGCAACTCCAGGGAGATCTTATGCATCTAGTTTGCAAAGGCACTTACACTCCCACATGCATGTACCCACCCATGCACACACTCACATTCATATAATTCAAATAATAAAATATGTATTTTTAAATGATAATCTTTATTGCCTTTGGAAAATAGGGTGTCACCATATTGAATATGTACCAGTCATGACTGGGATGCACTTGCCTCCATCTTTTATATCATGTGCTTCTGTAAACCATCACAAGCAGAGAGCTGCATGAGGCACCCATACCATAGGCTAACTTGAAGGTTTTTCATTTGTGAATTTTGCAGCTAGGCAAAATTTTAAGTATTTCATCATAAACAGTCTCAAGATAATTAGAATGGATTAAATTACAAGAGAAATTCATTTAGTTAATCTTTCTTCTAATTAAAAAAAATCCATAGTTTAAGTAAAGTGTTTGTTTTAAAAACACACACATATTTTCATTGTAATCAGGAAGAGAGATCTGTTTGGTCCTTGGTGATAGGGCAAGGCATCAATGGTGTAATTAAAAACTACCAGGCAATGGTTCTCTGGTTATTAAAACCCTGAAGAGGAAGTCCACACTTTTTCTGTAGCAGTAACCAAAGAATTATCCAGATGGCCTTCATTCTGGTCCACTATGGAATTGCTTTCTTTCTGTTCTTAAAGATGCTATTGACTCCCCAGGCCAACAAGTGTCAAGTGCAAAGGTCAGTTCAGCAGAGATTGGCATGCTTTGCCAAGACTGCTGGGATAATATCAAAATGAGGCTGGTGGTAACAGGAAACCTTCTCAAACTGTAGCAGGGGCCAATCCTTGGTCCTTCTTAAATTCATTGTAAGACCCAAGTTGTCTGATTCCCACAAACCTACTGCACACATTAGGAACTATTCATATCAGTTGTACCACCTGTCCAAGTTCATGGCTCATCTTAACCTCCAAGTTCATTCCCTGCCAACACCATCAGGAGGTTCTGGAGTTCCAAGGGAGCCTCATATGTGTGTATCTAACCTTTTCAGATTTTTCAAGCTCTGTCCCTTTAGAAACCAGTTGCCTACAATATCTTCATCCAGGACACACACAGCACTGCCTACCAGGCTCCATGCTGTGGGAGGCCAGGTATCCAGTCCCAGCCACACCCTTAGAGCCCACTATGAACTGCTATTGCACTTAAACAATAAACATTCGGAAACCTTAACTGCTGGCCCTAAGTCCCTTTGAGAAAATAGTCCTTCACTTCTGCCTTAGATGTGGTTGATTCCCTGGGACAGCAAATATCAAGTGCAAACTACATCTCTCCTGTCTCTCAAGGTTTCGCCCCAGGCTAGGTATAGAGCAAACACCATGGAGTCTATTTATATCCTCATTTCCAGTCATCTTCAGATGTGTCCCAAAACCAAAAAAAAAAAAAAAATGTAATGAAAGACGATTACAAATTCTTTAAAACCTGTCCAGTCTCCATATGCAAGTTTAGACTCAGTCAAGAACCCCCCTCCCACACACACACACATAACATTTCAGTTAATGATTGATTCTATATTCAGCCAAGAAAAACAAACAAACAAACAAACAAAAACCTGCATATCAACGTATCCTTGGAATCTCTCTTTCATTCTAAACACACTTGGAAAGGAGCAGGGGGGTGCCTACACATCTACTAGACCCCAAATTCTGAGTAGTTTCTGGACAGGTCTTTCAAACTACTTATCCTAGCCTATATCAGAGCTATCACTATGCAGTTCAGATCATACATTCCCTAAATGTCACGCTAAAGAAGGATGGGCTATACAAAAGAAAAAGTCCCATTAAAAAGTACTGTCTTAGACAATTTAAAGAGCTAAGAATCCCTAACGCAGCAGCAGCCATGCCTAGGCCCATTGGTAATGGAGTTGGTTAAAGCTTGGCCCAGGAGGTCATCTGTCTAAAGCTGTATGTAAGTGATGGGCTCTGATAAGTGTGAATTGCATTTCTTTATTTTTGAAATTATGTTTTAACTTCAAAAGGGATCGCCAGACAGCCCTGAGTAGGTGTCTAGAAACAATGCCAGGGGGTGGGGAGTTTGAGAGATTATGAAATCATCACCTTGAAAGTACAGAAGAAATGCGTGTGCCCGATTTGATTCCAGGAAGTTATCAAACCACCAGTGCATCCTAAACACACTCTGTGCGGTAGCATAAAAGTCAGTGTGTCTTCTGCATTGTGGAGAGTGGCCTGGTCATGTGGCCCTGAGGCAGGTTCTCTGCTCTGGGTGTGGATAAACCCAGGCAACCCAGCTAGCACTGATTATTGCAATTTCCCTGAACAGGGGAAAGTGAGTGAAGATATTGGAGGGGATATGAGAAACAAGGTATTTTTTTTTCCTATTAAACCAGAGAATGCAGGCAGGCCAACTTGCATCCCTTAAGCATATTGCTATCAACTTCTCACCAGCCTTTGAACAGGAACTGAATTAACTTTTGATTTCCATATAATGGGGCCAAGAAAGATCTGTGTCCATTCACTTCCTGACCTGCTCTATGAGGGTCTGATAAAAGAAATGCTTCCATAGCATAGAGAAGTCTAGAGCCGGAAACAGTTGACCCAAAATTAAGCCATTTGAAATGCATAACACACATGAGAAACCACTGCAAACTGTCACTATCTCACACATTCAGTTTGTAGAATGTAACATCTTCCTCTCTGCTGTTAGCACTCTTGAGCAACACTTTACTATTGTCATTATTTGTGAGTTCAGAGGTTGGGGAGGTGTAGGAATGTACATAACATTGCCATTAAACAGGCCTGGCTCCAAAACCAGTCCCTATTACATACCACTTGGATGACTTTTTACAAGTAATGTATTTTGAATGAGCTTTGATTTTTCTTATCTGAAGGTTGGGGATAGTAATCTTTCCATCCTACTGTTAGGGAGACTTAATTTGTTAAGAAATGCACAGCATGGTGCTTGGTATGCCACAAACGTTAACTTAAAAATTACTGACACCATACCTTCATATCTTTATCTCAGCTTCCCAAGTATGTCTTCAAAGAGTGCACAACTAAGACCAGAAAAGATAGTAATTGGCTGTGCATGGATACAGGCCTAGCATCCTACCAAAGATCCTCAGAGCTAAGCCTGAGGTGTTAACATGGATGTCTGCAGCCTTCTCCTGTTACATGGTTCCAGTCCTTTAAGTGAACACACATAGCAAGAGTAGATGGCAAGAGATGTGAATGCACCAAGGATCCTACCACCACCAGCAAGAACATGAATATAAGCAATGCCAAGAAACCATCCATGTACCATGCATGCTGAGTTTCATGTCCATAATTCCCATGTGTAGCTTGAGCTGAGTGGCAATAAGTCTATTCAGCATTTCTTGAGGGCGTAATGTATTCAGTACCACATGAAGTGTGACATGAGGAACCTCACTCTGTCAATGTCTCCAGGATAACAGGCATGGAGAATGGTTCGAAGGAACAAGGGGTAGACTATAGTACTTCAGGGCTCGCCTGTCATTTTTCCCACACAAGACTTGGCTGTATTCTAACCCATGATTCCTTTCCTGGCATGTCAGGCAATAATTCCTAAATGTATTCCTCAATACTAAACCTTGCTTGTGGCTTCCCTGGGAGAACCACCAGCGTGGAGATGGAAGCCTTGAATTTTGACGATAGGTTTGAATTCGTTTGTAGCACAGTGCTACTGCATGATGTAAAGTCGGGTATCAACTGCATACATGCATGCATGCAGATGACTCCCTAGTAAGTGTTAACATTTCCTCAATGGAGGAAGCTCAGCTAAAGCAAGCAAAGACAGCAACTCATTAAAATTTGATTTTCCCTCCTATCCTTTTTTATCTCTTAATCCTCCATATATGGTACAACTTGTTCTGTTAAATAACACTCATTAATTAAATCTTGTCTTCTCTTAGCTATATCTATATTTTTATTTAGTATGAAAACCTTCAGATGCTTATGATCTAATTTAGTTGGATTACTGCCTGGACAGCTCGGAATAAGAAAACTTTGAGCTTTTTAGGGTGGAATTACTGACAAGGGAGGAGAGAGGGAAAGACACCCAGCTCTTCTCATTTCTCTCTTGGTAAAGGGGTGGTTGGGCAGATCTTTTCTCTGTAAGGGGAGCTGGCCTAGATTCGGATAATGAGGGCACTATGAATTGGGGATCTTTGTTGACATAGACAAAGTAAGGGAGGGCATCACCAATAGAGAGAAAGAAAAGCTCAGCCATCCCCCCATGAACAGGAGGCAAGAACAAAGTGAAAGCATTACACAGAGTACAAGCACATGGGCAGGAAGTTACTTATGAACCCCCAAGCTGTGGTGGACAGGCATGAGCCAGCCCCAACTGTGTGTTGCCATGTAGAAATGTTTTTTTTGTTTGTTTGTTTTTGTTTTTTTGTTTGTTTGTTTGTTTTTTCTTCTTAAAAGACTAGTTTCTCAACAGTTTCCAAAAAGGCAAGATGATTGTGTCTATTCTCCCAGTTTTCCAATGTTGGGGGAAATCAGTGCTGTTCAAGCCATTCAAATGAGTCTGGGGGACCAATGGTACGCTCTTCTATGGCCCTGACATTTGCCTCTAAGGCAGGGGTAATGGAAATTAGGAAACATCATTTACCTGGATTGAGACTGGGACATATTTGGCTGCTTTTCTCTGATATTCCAGCCATTCCTTGGTGATTGGTGTAAGCTGATGCTAGTCTCATGCCCATGGTACAATGGTGATAATTTGTACTTACATGGTGAATTTTCTCCAAGGAGCTCAAAAGACCTTGTGTTGCCTCAGTGCACCTCAGAGCAAGCAGCAGCCCCCAAACACACAGCAATCAGCAACAAGAAGTATTTACACAAGACTAGCTAGGTTGACTCACCAATTCAGATCTATCTATGGTCTCCACCATTGGCAAAGATAGCACTCAAGAACCATGAGCAGGGCTTCTCATGGCCACCTCCTCCACCACTTTCTTCGGCTTCTTAGCTTCCTCCCATCTGTCCCAATAGACAGCCAGCTCCAAATTCCAACAGTAAATACAGACAAGACAAGCCAGTGCCTGGTTCCTGTCGTGCGTATGAGTGTGTACATGTCTGTGTGTGCATGCGTGTGTGTGTGTGCCCACCTGACTGCTCAGCAGACCCAGCATGGTACATCCGCACCCATTGCAGCACGTCTCTGCACTTGTCATCGGTCTAATGCCATGCTCTCAAACTCTACTCTTTTGAGTGTTGGAGATAGAACTTCTACTTGGGGTACTACAGGGTTCTAGACAGCTGTGTCCTGCTAAAGGAGCCTTATAATCTGTGCTTCTTGAGTCCCCTGTGTCTCTTCCCCTTTGTTAGACTGGTAAAAAGACACCTACGAAGTCCTTCCCTTACAGACCTGGTAATGCATGCCTTCTCTTCAGCTACAGTGGATTAACAGAAGTGGCCATGCAAATTAGGCATAAGGGCCCAAGAGGTACAGTGGAGGCCAGGACCAGAATCCTTCCCCTTCCTGAATTGTCTTGGATAGAGCAGCCAGGAAAATCAAAGTGTCCCAAGAGGACTGGAGCTCTTCTACAGCCATTGTTTTCCCTCCATGGCTGTGATCAAGGCCTTGCTAAACAGTCCCCTGTCCTGCCCTCTCCCCTCTGCTTCCTTGGCCTATGTGCTCTGTCAACTCTACTGAGGGGAATTCCTTGGGCTTTGCAGGGATGACCCAGGGAGAAGACTCCAGTTCAGCAGTGTAAACCTGTTGATAATTTTCCCGGGACAGCACAGTACAAGTATTCTACATTTTTCTAGACTGCTTGCTCTTCCTCCTAAATTGTCTCCGATCAGGCCACTGGTTCCTGGGAAGCAATCCCAGCATGACACTCTACTATAATCATCCACATCCTCTGCATGCAGGCATGCCATCAGCATCCTTCAGAGGCAGGTGCAGAACCAGGGGAACACCTGGCCATTCAGAATGCATGTGTTGGGGAGGTACTAGACTCACTGAAACTACAAAGGCTGACATATCCACCTGCTTCCCATCTGATCCTTCCAATCAGGACACTTCTTGAGAGGCAGGGGGACTGAAAACATTCAAGATCCATGGGAAATAAATAATATTAGGCTTCCAGAATCAGGCATAAAGTATAATCTTTCCCCCCAGCAAATCATAATGTATGGGGATGGAAAAATATCCATGTCTTTATAGACAGGAGTTTATCAAGAAGTTACCTATTTGCTACCTTGGGAGCATCAGCTTGCACTTTCAAGTTAGGTGTTCAGAATGAAAGTTCCTCAAACTCTTAACTGGAGAGCCAATGTTCTCCTTGCCCTCTTCCATGAAGCCTCTCAAGGTTCTAATGCATCCACCAAACTTGATACTTTTACATCCATCCATGCAGCAATCAGGCATTGCGATGGGGAACCCTCTGCCATAGCCTGGGGGTGCCTATATTCTAGGAAATTATAAGGTCAGGGAAACCACAGCTTCCCAATGCAGCCAAATCAATCAAAGCCAGTTTCAGTTAGAAAAGAATGCTAGTTCAAGTTCACCAGCCTTAAACTGATGAACTTGATTCCTAAAGCTAAAGTGGGGCCCTTGGGGAACCCCAGACAGACAGAGGAATCACTGGGGAGCTTTGGCTGATGAGGTTCCCACCATGAGCCTCTAGGGTTACAGGCAAAGCAGGGGTGAAATTCCACATGAGCCAAGCATCTGATAAGACCAGCAATCTCTTTCCATTGCCTCTAAATGAGCTCTGTGCTCTGAGGGTACCCTTACCTCCACATTCAAATTTCCCTTCCATCACCAGTGAGATTAGGTAACACTAACTAACATGGCTTTAAAATATTTTCTGAGCAGTAAAAACAAACGATTGCAGTGTTATAAAAATCAAGTCTTCTAAGAGCCATAAAAATATTACTGACACTGATCACAGCAAGGCAGAAAGCCACAAGCCAAGACTGTAGGGAAGGAGGTCGAGGCCCGGCAAACAGTATGAAGCTGGTACATAGAGAGGGAAAATAGAGTCAAGCCAGGATAACTTCACAAACTGAAGTCACATACTGCTGAGGCATTGCCTTTGAATTTCTCTTCCCTCATAATCTGTGACTTTGTCCCTTTCTGTCAAAACCTTGACAATACCTCTGGCAGTCAGTTCCTTTGGTTTGACCAACCAAGAGGCCAGACAGTACAATATAGATTCCTTGAGGGAGGACTACTTTATCTTGGAGCCTGGATCACAGCAGGTGCCCAGGGATTGCTGGCCAACCTTAAAATTCCCTGGGAACGTGCCCTTCCCCATTGCCCAGCATCTGATTCATTTAAGACAGAGAGAAAGAAAAAACACATTGTATATAGGAGAATAGCTAGGGAGGGAATAGGGAGAAGTTCATGAGTTAGCTACAATAATATTGTTTCTCAGCTGCCAAAATTACCCACTTATTAGGAGTACAGAGCTGGCTTCAAAGGTGGGCCAACAAAATGATGCACTAAGTGGATCAGGGGTTCCTCCTGAGTTTGGGGGGTATTCAGGCTTGTCTGTGGTCTAGAGTATACATTCACAACAGGGGTTGTATTACTTCCAACAGTGAAAAATAGTTCAGAAGGGGTAGAAACAACTCAACTCTCTTATGTGTTAAACTTGTATGCAATATGTCATGCAGTATATCTGCCAAAGGATGACATGAGTATCTCACAATAAAGAAAGGAATTAGAAGGAAAGTCTGAAAAAAGAGGGAAAGGGCTAATAAATAAAAAGAAGTCAAAAAAATTAAATCTGGTAAAAAAAAAAAAAAAAAAAAAAAAAAAAAAAAGACGATTTCTAGAACTTCAGAGGGAGCGGCCTCCATGACTTCAAAGAAGATTCACTATAAATGGGGACACTTTTCTGCCACCTTCTGCCTGTTTTTATGTCCCCTTTGCCAGCTTAGCTTTATGCCAATTTAGTCTGGAGTAAAACAATCAGATGGGTCAAATAGTTGGGTTTGTCAGTACTTCTAGTCTACCAACTCAACCACCTTTCCCTGTATAGATATCACCAGTTAACCATTACTGAGTACTTAACACAAAGTTTGCCAGGTCCTGCTAAGTTCCTTGCCATACCTTCCCCCACCCCTAAACTCCATGTTGACATTATGAGGAGGAGACTATTAGTACCCTAATTTTACACAAAAGAAAGCTGGCTCACAAAAATGAAGCAATATGTAGAAAGCCAAATGGCCCAAGAAAAGGGCAGGTGAGCTCCAAATCCCACTGACCATGTGTGATCATTGCCTGTTTTGATCACTTGCTTTGTCCCCAGGTAGGAGCAACAACAACAGGGTTTCTTTGGAGTCCACCAATTCGATCACCTGTTGGTAAAGTCATCCCTTGCAAGAACCAGCCTTTGGGGATTAAGGACAATGCCCCATTATTTTGACCAGTGTCCCTAGGCCAAAGAGTGCACCAAGTAATTCCAGATTCTATGACTGTTCCGATGTTGCTCCATCTTGGCACAATTGGCCAACTTGCCTAAATTTCAGTTGACTTTTCTGTCAGAGTCCACGTTTCCACCAACTTTTCATTAGATTAATTATTCAAAACAATTCAGAGTTAGCGTTCTCGCAGCAACTGTAACTCTGCCATGACTAGATTAAGGCGTAAATTGAACAGCATGTTTTGCAATAAAGTTAATTTTATATTCACCAGAGAACTGAGTTATAGTTGCTGTGGGAACCATCATTTTGAATCTCTTGACTTTGGTGCATTTAAATTCTCAGCCACAGGACTGCACACAGAAGCATATTTTGCATGGACGTTTAATTTGCTTCACAATGTGGCCTGGCTACCCTAAACTTAGAAATCCTGTCAGAAGCTAACATTGCAGCCTCATGATTTTCCCAGCCTCCTTCCTTTTCCCAGCACCTATAACATTGTACAGAGAAATATCCAAGGAATCAAAATGATCGCCCATTTTATCTTGAAATTGCCTGCTTGGGGGAGGTGACTTCCTTTGGAAACACCGAGTCTCGGGCAATGTCAACTAAAGCAGGCAATGTCATTGCATTTATGTGCAGCCAGGATTCTCATCCAAGGGTATTTTTGGATCTGCGCTGTATTATTCAGTACACATGGGGTGACCTCTGAAAGCTCCAAGTCCTTGCATTGCATGTGCCATTAATCATGCAGGCATGCACAGCCATAGATCAGAACTTATTGGCGCCCGGGAAAAGCTAAGCAACTTTTCCCACAACCACATAAAACCCAGGCATCTCTAAATCAAGAAGCATTGCAGAGCCTCCCTGAAAGGTACGTTCAGCAGAACTGTAATAGAGTACAGGTTTGGGTCTTGTAGTGAGGGAATCGGAAGTGGGTGCCAAGGCCTGTTCCGGGGTGGAGGATAACAGAAGAAGAAATCTCTGAGATAGTTAGAGATGCAAGTGTTTCGTCTACAGGGATTATCGATTTTTGTAGCTTTATTGGAAAAATCAGTCATGCTTTCTGCCTCCTGGGGATTGCTCCACCGCAATTTGGGAGTGTCTATGCTGCAGGTCAGCAGCTGAGTAGCAGCTCCCATTCACCCGCTCAATTATCCATTTAGCTAGAATGTGACTTAGCAGAAACAGACTGCTGCTTTGCATGTGAAAATGTATTTGAAAAGAGGGAATTTAGTTTCTCAGCAAATGAGAAGATTTCAAAGAGGGAGCTTGCCTTTCTCGGGGTGTATTCATTATGCAAAACTGAAGAATAGCACCTAACAATAGCATATGCCAGATTGTGGGAATTCTAAGGACCATTCTCTACTCTCTTGGAAAACAAAGGCCTCCTTACTCTTCATACTGTGGCACCCTTGCATGTGCTTCCTGCTCAAAATTATTGCAAAACATGTACACAAATATCCCGCAGTGAGCAGGACCCCCTAATCCTTTGGGTGATGTTAAATGCTGAGTTGGGAAAAAGACTCAGTCACAGAATTCAAATTGTTTCAGAGCTGACTTCAGCGTGCCTGGGTCACTGGGATGGGAAGACTGAATGACAGATGATTGTGGGTTGATGACTAAGGTGGTCATGGGGGATGCTGTGCAACCTAGAGGGCAGGGGAGGGGTTAAAGAAGAGGAGGAAGGATAAGAGTGCTTTTCTTCTTCTCTACAAGGTAAAATGTACCACAAAACAAAGTAAAACATACCCTTTCTGGTGAATTCATTTAGCGTGGGGTGTTTTGTCTACGGGTTTCTCGAGATTTGGAGTGGTTGGTTAGTAAGGAAGGCTTGATGGATTAATGAATAGATATAGGTAGGGATGGATGAATGGGTGGATCACAGGTAGGTAGGTAGGTAGATAGATAGACAGACAGACAGACAGACAGACAGACAGACAGATAGATGTAATTTTTTTCCTCTGTATAACAAACAGCTCTAGCTGTCCTGGAACTCACTTTGTAGACTAGGCTGGCCTTGAACTCACAGAGCTGTGCCTGCCTCTGCCCCCCAGGTGTAGGAATTAAAGGCATGTGCCACCACTGCCCATCAAGTGACCAAATGTTTTAAATGTCCTTGAATGCTATAATTCAGATGGGTGGAGCTAGCTTGAAAGGATACATAAAACATAAAGGGGTTAAAAGATCAACAATGATAACACAAGGTTTTCTGGGAGTGGGTCACAAGATGAAGCAGATGTAGCTAAGCTGAATAAGCAAGCATACCCTTCTGGTCAGAAGCCACTACATTAAGAAAGTCACCAGAGCTGTTTTAAGTGAAACTGTCCATCCTGACCCTACAACCAGAGCCTTTGTGACCCTGTAGTTCTGTCCTCTCCTCCGGTCTTTCCTCTGTGTGCCCATGCTGTTCTCATCCTTTGTCACAAGGCATCTTTTCTTTAACATGTCAAAGGACCTTGAAGGGAAAGAAAAATCACAGCAGAGACCCAGCTCCTCCCCACCGTCTGTACACTGGTTCCCAACTGGGGTTATGGTACACTTATATCATCCAGGGCACATTTGTGTCTCAAAGGATCTTTCCTTCCACACAGATAGGTGGTAAAACCTAAAGGCGTCTATCTGTAAATATAGAATCACAACTGGTACTTACCAAGACACCACTATGGCTTACCCTGAGAGCTCTATGACCTCCTCATGGCCAGCCTTCTAAATTTTCCCCAATCTGTTAACCACTCAGTACAAAGGGCCATCCTACACCTCTGACCCCAACACAAGACACACACACACACACACACACACACACACACACACCAGCCTTCTCTTCGGAATAAGGCCAGTATGCTTTAATAAACTGTAAAGCCCTGCTCTTCACTGACTCTGCTGACTCTGCTCTGACCAACTGGACACTTGCTGTCCCTATGCTGCCCCAAGCATTCTTCCAACTCAGCACTTTGTTCCTCCCAATTTCTTCTGCCTGAACTACTCTCCCCTGCAAACAGTTGCATGACTGGTCCTCTCCTGTGCTTGGCATTATCCATTCATATGTCACCATTCATATGTCCAAAGGACTTCCCAGACCCATTGATTTAAAAAGCAAAACAAATAAACAAAAAAAAAAAAAAACCACTCATGGATCTGCTACAAGATCAGCATGTTACATATTGTCAGGAACAATAGCCGTGAAACTGGGCTGGTATTTCTCCCTCAGAAGTCCTCTTCCTTTGGTTCCCACATGCCAGTCTCATCAGGGGTTAAACCAGAGCAAGAGGCAAAAACCACATCACCACACAGCCCCTTCCCCTGCAGGATCTTTCTAGCACACGGCCTGGTTCTCAGCTTCAGCACTGTTTGTGCCCACAGGTGAGCCCTCCACCCATCCCCTCATTCTATTCCAAATTTGCATCTAACCCCAAAATGGCAACATATTAATCCACAGTGAAGAAGTCTTACAGTTCTAGTATATTCGCTCCCTAAAAGGAAATCAATATGGGTAATGAAGTTTAAAATCAGAAGTTTGCTTAGAAAGGAAGGAATCAAAGCAAAATTGCATTCACTCCTCCCTTTCCATAGAGACCTGTTCCATTACCCTAGAGAGTACCAAAATGCCCTTGTAAGATGGCATAATGTTTGTATATAACCTACGCCATGCAACCACATCCTTTAAATCATCTCTGGGTTGTTTGTTATTCCTAATTCACATAAATGCTATGTTACAAGTGTTGGACAATATTGTTTAAGGAAGAATGACAAGAAAAATGTAGACATGTTCAGTAAAGGTGCAATATGTCCAAGGCAAGGCTGGTTAAATCTGAGAATGCAGAACCCACAGACGCAGTTGATATCATCCATCCTCTCCCATAGAAATGTAACAAACTAGAGAAGAGCAAAGGTTACTGGCCTAAGTTCAAATCCCTCTTCTACCACTTAGAGTGCTGATGACCCTCATCAAGTTAATTAACTCCACTGAGCTTCAATAATTTCAGCCACCCATGATGACAATATGTACTTCCTATGGTCCTTGCAATGGCTTGGTAAGATATAGACTATGGATTGCTGAGCACTTGGCTGGCACTCTTAAATGATAGACACTGTTGCTTTCCCCAACCCCCGCCCCCAGGGCAGGGCATATTTAGTAATGGACCTGAGTATCTCCTCACCCCCCAGCAACACTACCTCATCCTATTAATATAACTTGATGAGTGTAGGTGAGATTTCTTACCCTGTGGTCCTTAAGAGTTATATCTTACACACCTATTGAATTTAAGAAGCATTCATAAGATAACTTGTGGTGTCCATCCTGGGGACATCTTGCTCAGGAAATTCTCTCAGAAAGTTACTTTACTTTCCTCATTTCTTCCCAAGTCTTTGAAAGGGCTTTCCTAGCTGTACTGACTATGCACATTCTTTTGGGGTCTACCTGTCTCACTGCACAGCCCAGGCTGGCCTCGGCATTTGGAACACTGGAATTACGTCTGTGTGCCGACCCAGCCAATACTGTGCCTATTTTAAGACGTAGAATATGATGGCCTCTCCTCAGTACCAATCCATGTGCTGATGAAAGACTCTCCTGAAGCACACTGTTAGAGGGTCCCTCTAATGATTAAAAGCAGCACTAACAGTGTCTGTATAGGAGATTTACCATGGGCCATAGCCTCTCGTTAACCCTTAGTAACTCTAAGAGAGTGCTATTTTTCAGGCTCTGTTTTGTAGGTGAAAAAATTATGCCATGAAGGGTGTGTGCATTTTGCTTAAAGTTAATGTAGCCAAGGGTGGAGGTGAGATTCAAACTCATACAGTTCAGACACAGACCCTAACTATTACAGCTGAGCCAGCTTCACTGATCCACACCTGCAGATATAATCTAACTGTACACTGGGAAGAAATATGCATCAGGGTTGAACACAGCTAGAAGTTTTTCTTTTCATGACTCCCTAATACTGTGTCACAACTATCAATACAGCATTGACATAACATTGTCTTAGGTATCTGCCATATAAAGATGATATGGAACATTCCAGAGGATACAAATACTGCACTGCACCATTTTATATACAAGCTCTTAAGCAGCTGAAGGTTGTTAGTGTCTAAGGCAGCTCCTAAAGCAAACCTTGGCAGATTTTAAGAAATAAATGACTTGTATTGGCCCAGGCTGTCCTGATGTTTTAGTCCCAGCAGGCATACTGAAGGTCCCAATACTCCATGATGACACAAGTGACATGGTCTTTAACTCTGACCTCTTCCTTGTCTCTGGAGACCTTTATCTCCACTCCACCTTCTCCTCCACAATGACCAATCAAGACCCCAGTCTTCACTTCCAGACCTCAGCGATGACCCAGCTTACCTGGGACACAGGGCTCTCATGAGATACACTACAGTGTGGAAGCCATTTCTGGGCAGACCAGGCAGACAGTTGAGCTTAGTGGAAAACAGGACTGTGGAGTTTGTCCAGAGCCTGGTCAGAACCCTGCCTCTAACACCATCTGCCTCTGCGACACTAGCCAAGTTAGTTCTCTGTTCCTCTACTTTCTCCTGTGTAGAACGGGGGTAACAGCATTGCCTACACCAAGGCTTATTGTGGCCATGCTGAATGACCTCATATATGAAAAGCACCTGGGAGTATTGCTATGATGGTTTGCTGTCATTGTCACAGTTTAGAACACTTTCTAAGATCTAGAATTTCTGTCCTGGAGCAGATTATTTGCCTGGCCCTTTGTAGTATAAAGAAGAAGAAAAAAAAAAAAGGAAGGTAGAAAGAAAGAAAGAAAGAAAGAAAAAAAGAAGAAAAAAGAAAAAAACGACATTTTCTATTTTCTTATGTTCTAGCAATTGTGCTGGCTACAACAAAAACAGTAATTGATTGTTGGCCTGATTTTTACATTAGTTTAAAGAGAGCCACCAGCCCTCCAGAAGTAACAAGTCCGTGCCCACAGGCCTCCTAGGCGTTATTTGTATTTTTATGACCCTCCTGTAGCTATCAGGATGCCCAGTGGATGTAGAATTAGATTGTTAAAAATAACAAACAAGAAATCAAAGTCATGCCTGTCCCTATTTCCATACCAGTAGGTGCCACATTCATTATTTGCTGGACAGCCGTGGGAATGAGCGGCACAAGGTAAAACAACTTGATCATCCTCCAAGAAGCAAATTAAACCATTGGACTCTCTTCTCGTTGTCATCCCTGCCTTTGTGTGACTCTTGTCACCCTCTTAATCTGCCAATGTGCCTTCTCTTCTACCTCTCTGGGTGTCCGGTCTGTCTCTTGCAGTCGGGAGCGATCTGCTTCTTACAGGTTTTGAGGCAGAGTTCCACACTGGCACGCAGAGGCAGCCCCTGCCACAGCCTGGGTTTGGACCCTGTGCAGCAAGCAGCTGCTGCTTCTGCTGGGGAAAGAATCGGCCTTCCAGCGCTCGGGGTGTGGCCTGCAGGAGGCTTTTCCTTTTACCTGGCTGCTGAATCAAGGGCATGATAAAACAGCAAAGAAACACAGCCTGGGTTTCTTTCTTCATGAATTCATCAAACAAATATCTTTAATGCTAACCACTGGGGTGGGCACTGGGAAGCCAGCCATAAACAACAGAGCCAAAGTCTTGCACACAGGAGGCATTGAGGAGCCAGGAAGGAGGCCATTAAACCACAGGTTCTTAGTCGCCTTTGTGTGGTAGAATATTCTGGAGAGTTATAGAGAAGGAAAAGAAAGAAAGGAAGGAAGGAAGGAAGGAAGGAAGGAAGGAAGGAAGGAAGGAAGGAAGGAAAGGAAAGAAAGAGCGAGCTGGGAGTGTAGCTTGGTGGTTGAGCATTAATCAGCAGGGCCTTGAGTTCAATTCTAGGACTGAAGGAAGAAAGAAAGAGGGGATGGGAGTGGAACTCAATGGATGACTTTCACACTGCTCAACATTTTTGTTGAGGACAAGGGTTCAGATCCACTTGAGTGCAGTGGCTCACCTGCAATCCCAGGACTTGGACGATAAAAACAGGGGACCTCTCTCCCTTGCAGCAAGCTACTTAGCTAGACTAACAGAATCAGTGAGCTGGATTTGTCAAGCAACTCTGCCTCAATACATAAAGTGAAGGGTAACCAATGAGGATCCCTCACATCATCCTTTAACCCTCACATGTACATGAATACAAATGTGCATGCATCGTACACACATGGTGCTCCCTCACACACATGAACATGCATACATTACACCCACACATACACACACATGCAAAAAAGAAAAGGGAAGAGATAGAGAGACAGAGAGATACTGATGCCTGGGTCTCCCCTCCAGAAAGGTGCAAGCCCCTCTGGAGATACTTTACTGACTGAGCCAAAAGGAAGGATGGCTGAGGATTGTGCAGTCAAGCTTAAGCCTCCTGCTTTCAACAAAGGCTGAACTAGAATTATGATAGGTGTGAGCAAGGAAAAGAGAGTGCTATGAAGGAGAGCAGGGACGGTCTGGCAGGGTGTCAGGAAAACCACCCCCTGAAAGGATGATCCTGATGAGCCAGGATGAGTGGCATTGCTGGAGTGGATACAGTGAGCTTAGTGTAGGGAGAGGGGCTCCCAGGAAGTTCCGAAGAAGGCTCCATATTCCAGAGGTCCAGAGAGCAAAGGCAAAAGGAGAAGAGAAGAGACCAACTACCAGGACAGATAATGCAGGCCTCCTGGGGTCCTGTTTGGGCTCAAAACTTAATCCCAAACTGATCTTCACAGAGCAGGCATTGAAGATTCTGGAGGGCTTGTTATAAAGGAGGGTGGCTAGCCAGCCTGCCCAGAGGCTGACTCAGTACTGAAGGATAAAATCCAAGTTGATGCTACAGTGAGAAGCTATTTGTCATCTAGTTCAGTAGACAAGTTTCTAGATCAGTAGTGAAGCCCCTGTAAGATTGTCAGCAGGGTCTTGTCACAAATTAGTATGTGCTTTAACAACATTGGAGTACAGGCTCCCAAGCCAGTAACCAGCACCCAGCATCTTCCCTTTGATGGGTAAAGTAGACTAGGCACCAGTGATATTCTGGGAAAGAGAGCAAGGGCTTGTGTGGAACCCCAGAGGAGCTAGGGGACACTGAGTCCACCTGTATTCACTCAGAAACAACCAGGGGTTCCAAAATGATCGTTCTCCCATCACCATTGCCTAACTTCTCAGTCTCCTTCTCCCATGACCTCAACTTAAAAAGAGCTGAAATGCATTAAGAACCTGAAATTCCAGCACTCTAAAAAGTAAGATGCATCTCCTTTTGCCTTTTTCCCCCAAGTGGGAAAGGTTCCTGTTTACTTTTTTTTTAAATCATCACTTTTTCTGTGGCCATAGCTGAGCCTGCCACATGCCTTTTCCCACACAGACAGAAATGATGCTGATGGTGAGAATCCAGGTGCATCCAGACACGTGCAGCAGACAGCTGAATCCAAATTCCTATCATCTCATGGCTGATCTGCTGCTTCTGTGGCTACTGGCGTAGAGGGGAACAATTTCTGCCTTCTGAGCAAAAGCTACTTCCTCCTCTGCAGTAGACCATGTCAAGGATGCTCAAGGATGCTGGCTCTTCCTGGGTCTCACACGGCACTGTACCTGCTCAACGTCTGCAGGCCCTCAAAGATACACAGATGCTGTTGAAACAGAGAAACATCTGCCTCTCGATTTTCCATGTCTGCTAGCAAAGCAGGGACAGCTGTTCAATTGCAGGCTCATGGCAGCATGTCCATTGCACTACGTACCTTGAAGTGGGGTTCCCACACAGCTCCCACTTGACAAGTGGGTGATCAAGGATGGCCTTACTGTTCCCCAGGGACTAGCATGCTTCTTTGACAATCATTTTTCTAAAATCAATTGCAGTTCCCCCCCCCCCTAGTGTTGCCACTGCTATTTAGTAAAAGTAACGATTTAACTCTAGCAATCCCTGGTCCCCAACACCTCTGCTAGAAAGAGTTCTGGAATGTAAATCAGGTTCTTACAAAACATCTTTCCCTGAAGCCAGAGATGTATGGTACCAAGAAAACAGTGACATTTAAACATTTTGCAGGGAAGAGGAGATGATGTCCCTACTTTAGTTGACATTAAAACCACAATTCTCGGGGCTGGAGAAATGGCTGCAAATAAAGCACCTGCACAGAAGAAAGTAAACTCGAGTTCAGATCCAATGCACCCAAGTGAAAAGGTGAGGCAACGCACTGCACACCTGTAACCCCAGCAATGGTGGAAGGGGACAGGCAGGAAAAAAAATCTCTGGGTTTTGCTGGTCATCCAGTCTGTCAAAAACTGAGCTCCAGATTCATCAAGATACCCTGTCTCTCCGCATAGTATAGAGATCAGCTGAGGAAGATGCCCTATGTCCACCTGTGATCTCTCTCTCTCTCTCTCTCTCTCTCTCTCTCTCACACACACACACACACACACACACACACACACACACACACACACACACCACTAAATAAATTAACAATTGAAAAGTGGAAAGTGAAACTCTGAAGAGAAAGGACACACTTATTTCACTGGCCCTCCTGCCTTCAAGGTTGTCTTTACCTTCTGGGGATTTTCTCCTTTAGCCCAGCCTCTTGCTTGCTTTCTGAACTAGTAGTCCTAAGAATGAGAATATCACAGTACATAACAAAAGCACACTCTGAGAATACTAGAAAAAAATTCTACTTTTTAAAAAGTTTGAATTAATATAAGCTGTTGGGTTTTCCTGATCTGGGAGTGAGGCACAGAGAAGGGGCTTGCACTTCGGGCTATACTAAAACAGCATCCCAGTAATGAGAGTAGCAGCTGTGACAACTGCATCAACACTGTCAGCAATGTGGTCTATCAAATGAGCACTTGTGATGCCCCAAACTCTGCTAAAAAACCTTCCTCTGGCTCATTTTGTGTAATGCAACCTCTGTCTCTTTAAAGTAAGTATTGTCATCATCTGAAGTAAGTTACTCCATTAACAAATATTTATTGTCTGAGATGTGCCAACTATTCTTCTAGACCTTGAAACCGTCTCAGCGGACAAGGGAGACAGAATATTATCCTTGAAGATGTCATTCTGTTGAGAATGACAGTATATATCATTAATGGGGGGGGACATAGCATTACAAACAGGCTGGGCTCAAAGAGCTGCATCTACCAGCCCAAGATCACACGGCTAGCAAGAGGCAGAGCTGGTTTCAAAGGTTCCTTTCAATTGAGGAAAACAAGGAACTTTTCTCAGAGTTTATAGCAAGTTGTAATGGTTTTCCTTATGGTCTCTTGAACTGAGCAGGGAGGTGTCGTTTCTGCCTTTACTGTACCCAGCACATCTTCTCGGGTGTGCTTGCTGGTCCATTAAAAGCCCATCCACCCGTCCTTCCTTCCCGAACAGTATTAGCCACTTATGTCTACCTATAAATTGCCACACACTGCAGAACATGTCTTGATGCTGTTTTAGAAAAGTGTTTTTATGGTAATTATAGCTGTCTTCAAACCCATTTACACTCCCCTTTCTTTTCTGGGCTCTAGACATTATTTTGCTAATACCTAACTTTTGTTTAAGTCAAAAAGCCTAGCTGGTAGCTCTGTCAACAAGACCTTGTGCTACTTCTTTTTCCCAGTGGTTGGAATTTGTATGTAAAAGGGACTTGGAAATTATTGCATTTCTACCGGCCCTGCTGGTTTCACTCAGACATCATTCATTCATTCATTCATCCATTCATCCATTCATTTGTTCCCTTCAGCCATCCACTGAGTACTGCAGTCCAACAGTAAATAAATTAGAGATGGCCCCTCACCTGGCAGGTGAGCAACACAGTAGCAGTGCCCATTGAACACTGAGAAGTTCTAGGAGCCCCATTCAAATGTAGTTAGTGACAAAGTCCACAGTCATTATGATGCTCTTGCAGCCGGTTATAGGATGGCTATGTAGCGTAGCACACATCAATTATGTGCTGGTTAATAATGACAGAGAGGTAGGTAGGATGATACAAAGGAAAGGATGAAGCTTCTAAAAGGGAGTGGCTGCCCAACAGGGATATGAAGCCTTGGTTAAAGTTGGGGAACTGAGAAAAGGAAAAATAAGAGTCATCTGGCTGACATGTAGCCAAAACCTAATGTGATACTGAGACAGGGCCAGTGGAAAGCTCCTAAGAGAGAAAATAGGCAGAATGATGAGTTAGGCATCTGCAGGAGTCCAAACCAAGATTGACATAATATCAGCAGGGAGCAGATTCTGAGATATTTAAAAGGAAGGACAGATATAACTGAGTGTTCCTTTTTATTTTTTTTTCATTACATTTTGAATTAGTACAAGAAAAAAAAAACCTTTATTTTTAAAAGAGACTTACTAAGTCCACAGCATTAGATACTGAAAGTCTGAATGCTGTATGTAGACTCTGGAGAAGAATTCCCATTGGCTGTGCCTCTCTGTGGTATCTTAAAGCAGGAAACCACAGAAAAGCTAAGGTTGAACTGTGTTTTGTGAGGGCACTTCCAATAACCTAAGGACCTCCCTCCAGGCCCCACCCCCTGAAGGTTCCATACCACCAGACTGAGTATACAACTTCCAAAGATCAACTCTTGGGACACATCCAGACTTTATCCAACTGTAGCATTTCTCCTGACTGAAGAGTTAAGAAGAAAATTTAGCAGTGGAGATTGGTATTAGCTATAAGAGATGAGAGAAGTTGTAGAAGGAGAGAGTGACTCCAAGGCTTGGGTCCTGGCAGTGGATGAATTCAGGAGCCGTTCATGGATCAAGGAATCAGTTTAGAGAGAGAGAGAGAAAAGGAAGAGGTTGGATTCTCCTGAGTTTGAGATGCCCAGGAATGAACAGATGGGACTGCTGAGGTAAGATTTGGAGTCCAGGGCTGGAGGTGGGAGGACTAGAGTTGAAGATCAGGCATCAACAGAGTCTAGCAGTGTGACTTTGGTTTGTGTAGAGATTACCATGTGCATCTGTGTCAGCTGTGCATAGGATGTAAGATGACAAAACCAGCCCATGTTACTAGGATCCTTGCAACCTTTCCCTGAGAAGGAGATGTCCTATGCTGGAAAGGAAGGTTCCTTCTACCTTCTCATGGTTGTGGGAAGAGATGCAGAGGGACAGGCAGAAATGATTCCTATTCACTCAAGCCCAAGCTGTTTGTCTGAGACCAGATGAGGCTCTGTGAATCAGCAAGAACCATGTCTAAGAGCTAATGAATCCAGGGTTTTCAACCTCAAGATTGTTTGACATTTGAACCTATATCATTCCTGGAGAGTGTGGGTGGGGGTTCTCCTGTGCCTTTGGGATGTTGAACAGCACCCCCCAACCTTGACCCATGGTGTTTCAAGTGCTATTGCCCCTAAATATGACAATCAAAAGTATCTCCAGACATTTCCAGATGTCCCCCAGAGAAAGGGAAGGAAATCTTTCATAAATCCTGCGTTAAAAACCACTGGTCCGGGGTCATGATAGAGCCTGAAGGCCCTAGACAGCCATCATTTCTCTTTAGCTGAAGAAATAAGCACCCAAACAGAGGTGCCTTCCGGGAGTCTAAACGAGTCATTTAGAGGCAGGCACTCAAGGAAATCCGAGAGCCAGCCTGAAACTGGGAGGACTCCATACAAATAATTTCTTGGATGCCCAAGTATGAGCCCATAAGCCAATTCCAACTTCAGTCATAGCATCCTCTCCAGAGAAAAGCTGCCACCTGATGCCCATTTACCCTCCAGACTAATTACTTCCTAGGTTTTGTTTTTCCTTAAGCAGAGCTGGCTTTGCACTTGACAAACACAAAGAATCACCTCCTCCTCGGAAGGCCACCAGCAGAATGAACTTGTACTAGGGCTAGCTTGGGGTTGCCTAGCAACGCCACGCACCTACCAAGGCTGCTTTCTTCCTCTTCAAGCTAAAAGCAAAGTCCTGTCCATTAATTCCCAGCTGCCCTGAAACTTCTCAGAGATTTGCCAGCTCCCCACTGTTCGTGTTTTCATCTTCCTCGTAGGATGTGGCGAAAACTCGCTACTCTGCCCTGTTTATCTCACTTCGGTTGGTCAGGATGAAAAGAGTAGGGGGAGGCTCGTTCCGTAGAGGAGCATACATATTTGGAGCACATATCTCTGACTGACATGCTGGGACTCTTGGCAAATTTAAATTTTATGTGGTGGACGTGGGTTTCCTACACAATGAGCCTTCCGTTGAGACTCTGGGCGTGATTTCAGTGAGACATGAGGCCTCAAAGTAGCTAAATAGCAAAGCACACATACCAGAGACCATGCTGAGCAAATGTTCAGAGGTCTGTCATTTAGTGCATTCTCTGTGATCTCTTCCCCCACACTCTTCTGGTGGTAACTGTAAGGCAGAAGATGGCTGCAGATTGCCCACAATCTCTTTCTTCCTGAGGACCCATCTAATGTCTCTCGGGCTTTCCCTCACAAGTTCCATCTTGCTCCCACAGAAGTGTGTATGGCACATCTCAGGAAGTGAGGAAGGGTTTCCTTGCAGCACTGTCTCAGGATGTGAGCACAGGGACATCAGTGGTTCCCCAGACAGGGCCACAGTCACCTCATAGGTAAGGAAAGATGGATAAGGAAAGGTGCAGAATCCTGAGCTGGACTTCGAAAGGACAGGCACGAAGACCAAGGCGCTTGTACACACTGCTAGGATTAGCACCAAACCAGACTCCCCGCTGCAGGCTCCTTGTTTCGCTCAGTACAACTATCTACCAGAGACTGCTCCTAGAGAACTTACCTGTTACTCACTCTGACCCTAATGTGCACAGGATGGGAGGGAGGGAGCAGAGACTGACATTTCCTAGAGCAGTCAAACTCAACTGGGGAACCCTGGACCTTACTCCCTAGGAGTTCTCTACACTCACACCAAGCACAGCCACATGTGGCAAACTAGGTTTGCCTGCACCCACAGGAGCGGTGCTTAAGAAAAGAGAAGCAGGGTGCAAGGTGAAGACCTTTGGAATGCCCAGGAGAGATGCACACTTCAGTTCACAGGAAGGTTCCAGGCCAATGACAGCTGTCATCAGAAAGCGCTTTGATCCAGTCAGGCCTGCACTGGTGTAGTTTAAAAACATCTAGAAATGGAAGCGGTCACAGAGGGAGGGGGAATCTTCAAGATGTGCAGATAGTTACTTACAGGGGCAATTAAATTAATTGGAGTATATTTAAACGGAGCAAGAAAATATACCTCCAATTGCACAACTCCATAACTTTCCCAGGTGTCATTGCACTGTGTGGTGTACATTTACAACAGGTAAATTTTCCTGTATGCAGACTATGCCTCAATAAAACTGCTCAAAGAAAGAAAAATGAGAAGATACCTAGAAATTCTTGCCAGTAAGTAGGTCTTATGAGTGTGGGCACAGGTGCCATAGGTCCCCTGTTTCTCTCAGTCTCACAGAGGGCCGTGATGGCTTGCCTAGCAAGACTCACCCCATATCACCTTCCATTTTCTCCTCACCCAGCTCCCTTTCTCCAAGCTTCGGGTGGGGGAGTCTAGGCTACAGTTGCTGTGGGTGCTGGAGCATTTAGCAAATAAAATAAGCTGCCAATTTGACACACAAAGAAGGGATGGAGGGAAGGAAGGAAGGAAGGAAGGAAGGAAGGAAGGAAGGAAGGAAGGAAGGAAGGAAGGAAGCCATAAAATAAGAACTTTCTGGACTCCCCTGCCCTTCCCTTGCAGACACAGATATATCCTCTATGATGTTCCCAATTCATGGCACCCAGCACCTACCCCTCCCTTGGCCTTTAAATCCTGCTCTAGTTCTAAATCTACCATAAATAGGTGGCAATAAGCAGCCAACGTTCTGAAGTGTCCCTTAACGCTATACGAGGATAAATTTAAAAAAAAAAAAAAAAAAGCCCAGCAGAGCCATCCAGCTCTCCCTTGGTCACAAGAAGCTCTTGAAAATCATATGTAAATTGATCTTTAAAATTCTGCAAGATGGAGGACATTTTGACTCTGGCCTTGTATGGAATTTTCTCTTGTATGCAGAGGCATTAAAAAAGAAAGAAGGGGAAGTGGAAAATGAAAGAGGGAGAGAAAGAAGAAGGAAAAGAGAGGAAGGGATGAAGAAAGGAAGGGAGGAAGGGAGGAAGGAAGGAAGGAAGGAAGGAAGGAAGGGAGGAAGGGAGGAAGGGAGGAAGGGAGGAAGGAAGGAAGGAAGGAAGGAAGGAAGGAAGGAAGGAAGGAAGGAAGGGTAGATAAGATGGGTAGCCTTTTCTCAAGACAGCACACATCCTGAGCCACTGACTTGAAATCACAGTTAGTCCATTTGTCTGGGATGTGCACTGAATTCCCTCCCCACTTTGGCAAGATTGCTCTGACCCCTGCACCCAGGTCAGTTGTCACTGGGAAACCCCTGCATCTATGCCCCAACTCCGTCTTGCACCTGCATGCATGGCCGGCTTCCCCTGACTCTGGACAGCAGGTATGGGCCCCACTGTGAGGCTGGCCCAGTGGCTGCTGCAGGCTTGCTCCCCTCTGCATGGCTCCCCTGCTTCCCCAGCGCGGCCTCACGTCCCTCCTTCTCATTCTCTCCATTTCTCCAACCAGATGGCTGCCCTGATTTGTGCAACGGTAACGGGAGATGCACACTGGGTCAGAACAGCTGGCAATGTGTCTGCCAGACCGGCTGGAGAGGGCCTGGATGCAACGTTGCCATGGAAACCTCCTGCGCTGATAACAAGGATAATGAGGGAGGTGAGCAAGTGTCTTCTAATTCCCATCTCCTCAAGAACAGTGTTGTATGTGCTTTCGTCATGAGTTGTTCTCCTGAAAGATCTCCTCCCTACTATTGTCAAATGTTGTAATGTTTCCTTTGAAGCAAACACAACAGAGAACACACATTGTTGGGCCAGGAAGACACAAAGTGGGGTTTGGTATTGACTTTGTATTCTCAAATATCCAGCATTACAGAGAGGTAGCTGGGTTCTGGTTATTGCCTTCAGGGTAAATGGTCCTGCCAGACCTTTCAGGGTGACCAGCTTTGGTCAGTGACAGTGGTGATGACAGTCAGAGCCTCACACCTCCCTGGGATGTCATAGCCAAGTGTCCCTTCATCCTTATAGCCTTGTGAGACGTCACTTTGCAGATGAGGCAACCAAGACCTGAAAAGCAACTACATTACTTCTAAAGAAAATATAGTATAGACTCAAACCTAGCTCTGGAACCAAAGTATATGTTATAATATCTGTGGTCACCTAGCTATAGCCTGTGAGCCAAATCCAACTTGTGAAGGAAATGGAAAAGGTTTTAACATTTTCTTGATGGTTGAGGGGAAATAATCTAAAGAATATTTTATCATATAGAAAAGTACAGAAAATTGAAACTCAAATGTCCACACTTATTTTTCTAACTACTTTATTGATGGAATATATATATATATATATATATATGTATGTATGTATGTATGTATGTATGTATATATATTTGTACATATCTTGATGAGTTTGGGAATATACATACATTCACAAAAACATCAGTATAACTGGAGCCATAAGCATGTCCATTACCACTCAGAGTTCTCTCCACCATCCTTATCCTTATTTTCCACAGCAAATTAGCAAATTTTAAGTATAAAATACGGTATCTTTAGCTATCGACACTATGCTGATGGCTTAGTAGGTCTCAAAAATTGTCTTTCCTTGCATAATGAAGCTTTAAACTCTTTAACCTATGCCTTCCTTTGTATTCCTTTGTAGTGTTCATCTATTTATACTAATTTTTAATTTTTTAACATGTCTGTTTCAGTGTGTGTGTGTGTGTGTGTGTGTGTGTGTGTGTAAGAGAAGGGGAGCATGTGTGCCATGGCATACTTGTGGAGGTCAGTGGATCATTTGTGGGAGCCTGTCTTATTCTTTTACCTTGTGGATCCCAAGGATAAAATTCAGGCCATCTAGCTTGGAGGCCAGTGCCATCACCCTAGTGCCATCTCTCTGTCCTTGTACCCCTAACCATGGAGCTGAGTAGATCCAACACAAGGAGACATGACACAGCTATCTGTATTCTTTACAAGATAGGTTTGGCAACCTCTCCTCTGCCATCCAAGTACTGACCTGGCCACAACCCTGCTTGTTTCTGAGACTAGGTATATACAGGTGACATGGTTGAGGACTACCACCCATGTACTGAACCTCTGAGCTGTTTGTTTGTTTGTGGGGGTTGGTTTTTCATGACAGGGTTTCTCTGTGTAGCCCTGGTTGTCCTGGAACTCATTCTGTAGACCAGGCTGGCCTCAAACTTAGAGACTCCCACCCCTGCCTCTGCCTCCAAGGTGCTGGGGCTAAAGGCATTGCCACCACCTCCCAGCTTCTACTAGTTTATTACTGCTGAGGTAGCAAACCTCTTGTGAAGACATAACCAGAGATCAGTAGATTAGGCTGGCCTTGAACTTGCAGAGATCTGCCTTCCTCTGCCCTGTGTCCTAAGCTCAAATACTGTGTACTGTCCATAACATCAGTGTAGTTATGTGGCCTGCCCCCAACCAAATGGCTCACATGTCAGAGTTCATGTGAAGTTGTTTCAGGGGATCTGCAGGTACAGTTATCTGACCTACCAAGGAAGTTTATGATCCCACTGCAGCAGTCACAGAGTATGTGTGTATCACCATCCTGCATCAAAGCCACCCCTGTTTCATGTCCACTGGAGTCAGCTTCAGGTGTCCAGCATAGGATGCAACCTGGTGAGAAACAAATGAGACTATTAGACACTATTTATTTTCTCCTCTTTCTTCATCCTGTAATGGACGTCTTGCGATTTCCATAGCGATTGCCTTTGTGTACATAGATAATTTGTGCTTAAACAGACATACTTACACTGACACAAGCTCATGATCAAAGAATTGCCTAGGCCAGATGCACCCATGGCACTGTCCTTCGTTTGTTTTCTCTCTCTTGAAGCAAAGCCAGAACAGAAGCCACTCAGTTTCATTTTTTAGCAAGGTGAGGCATAAGCACACAGGGCATCTTTTGAGTCAAAATCCAATGACTTTTTGCTTCTGCCTCCCTGGTGATTTCACTGAGCACCACGGTTGCTTATAGATCAGTTCCTTCTGCTTCCAAAAAGGAGACGCTTGCCTGGCTTCCTTCCCTGTCGAAGTGTCAGCAGCTGAAAGCATAGCAAATTGCTAGAGTGTGGCATACAGAAACAAGAAGAGATTTCTGGCGGCCAGTGTCCCCAACAGGCCCCATGCCATCTACCTTCCTATATGTCAGCCTCGCCCTGACCCTGGCTCCAGACCTGAGGTAACTGATCCCCAAGCTAAAGAAAGGGCTTGCCTGATAGGCACAACACAGGGTCACTTGAAGAGGCAGAGTCCGAGTGCTGGAAAGGCTAGGGCAAAAGCAATGAGGCCGTGATTATGCTAAAGACAATAATGGCCTTCTTATGGGAACTATTAAAGCAATCTCCCAAGGAAATAATTAACCACCAAGAAGAAAGTCTCTGCACCGTGTTTATAAAAAGAAACTCCCAGTTAGTTCAGAGCTGCTTATGTCAGGTGAGGGGGGTAGACACCGTTCTCTCTCACCTGGCGTAAGCAATTCACAATGAAGTGAGTTCTTTTTTTGGAGGAGATGCCTCGGCACAGGGTATTCTTTCTATGGTTAATTACTTCCCTGGGAGGTGCGCTAAGCACTTTGCTGTTTATTGATAAATACTGAAGTTCCCCTCAACAACCCTAGACCCAGGGGCAGTGAGCTCACCATCTCCTGTTTAAGGGGTGGCTGCCCCGGCTCTCCTGCCTCTGGAGTACTGGGTTCAGTCCTGTGTTGGGAACCCTCTGACAGGACTGAGTACTTTTGAAACCTGGCATTGGGTCAGAGAGGCATCCAAGCAGGACACGAATGCCCAACCCAGGGAGCAGCTGCGAAGAACACACTTGTCATAAATCTCATGGATGGGGGAGATAATAGAGCTTTCTTCCGAAGAGAAACTGGAAAAGGCCAGTCCTTCCCCATCCCCAGATATGGGGGTGGGGGGAAGTAGGCATTCTCAATTTAAAGTGATAGGATTTTTTTCTAATTCTATACTGAGACTGAGATGGTTATAAACACAAACACAGATAGAAATATCTGAAGTTCTTTACTGCCTCCATCAACTGAGGTTGAATTGAATCCCCTGTATGGTCTTTCTATTCCCCAGTAACTCTGAAAGGACCTAAAGGATTTGATTAAACCCTGGTGACTGAGATCTGACCCTGTCACTGAGTTTCTGAACTCATGGGTCTGGTAGGGTACAAGAATTTAAGTGTTTGGTAAATCTCCAGGTACCTCACATGTAGATTTCCTTTGAGAGCCACTCTCCTAAAACATTCATTTTACAAAATGCCTTAATTTCTCTCAATATACATCTAGAAAAGTACCAGATAGAACTGCTCCCTTTGGGAGCTGAGGAAAATTTCACAGAATACAGAGATTTTCTGTATTCTTTGGCATTTAACTGAGAAACCCTGTCAGAAAAAGCCACCTCAAGGTGTCCCCACAACAGCATACATGGTGACCCCATACCTCTGAATTCTCATCACTTGCTACAGTACTCACTATCCATGTGACTTCTCACATAACCTCAGACAGCAAATGGCCAATTCAGAAGGGGCAAGCTTTGTGTGTTGTGGCCCCTGCCCGCCACCCAAAAATAAAAAACAAGTGGAGACAGTTCACAGACAAGCTGGCCAGAGACTGTCTTTTTAAAAGTGAGAGATCTTCACTTAAACCACTCACCCCAATTTGGAAAAAAAAAAAAAAGAGAGAGAGACTCGGAGAAATATTTTTGCTTACAGGAGACAAATACCAGCTCATTAAAGTCTGAGAATACACACAACATGTGTGCCAAGTGACAGGCGGATAATATTTAATTATCACCACCAAGGCAGAGGTGTGAGCTCTAGTTCATCACAGCCAGGGGTAGGAGAAAGAGTGTGTGTAGATTTCCTCTCCAAGTGGGAATGGCAAGGTGAGGAGGCATCGTTAGACTGTCTGGCCTAGAGAGCCTGTACTCACTCCCTGGAGGCCCCTTTGTGGCCCAGAACTTAGAAGCAGGACACCCAGCTTCTATGTGCTAAATGCCCCAAGTCCATCATTTCCAGCCTGCATGGGAGTCTGCCTGAAGGTACTATAGCATAGATCAAGTTCCCTATCCACTTGGTACATAGGGTAACAGTGTTATCCCTGACAATGCTTTTCCTATGGTGAATTCATCCTGTTACCTTGCATCACTGTTCTTATGACTGCATAGGTGAACCGTTGTCTCCCCTCATTCATTTTCAACAGAGCTTGGGATGGCATTCTGCCTTTCCTCTGATGCTTCTGTGGTGACTGCATAGATGACACTGTAGCATCCTATTAATGCAGCCTCCGGTCTTCAGAATCAGCCTGTGTTATCTCGGCTCAACAAATTACTTCTGAAAGTCTCAATTTCCTTGTCTGTAAAAATGGGTGTGATTATGTCAACTCCATGAACTAGTAGGAAGTTTAAGTGAGCAAATGCATGTTACGTATTTTGCATGTGCGTCATTTGTAGAATACACAGACAGGTCAGCTGGTGCTAACCTTAAAGGTGCTCCTAATAATGTTACTTTCTAGATAGAGACAATCATATAACAGAATCCAACTGATGTCTTTCCCAGTGCATAGAGCTATAAAGAGTCTAACCTGTCTCATTAAACTTCAGTGCTATGGAGAGCCCCAGGGAGACCTTGCAAGTCAGGTTTCTTGGTCGCTGCCTTTTGAGTCTCATTTAAGTCAGGCTTCCAATGCAGCAGTCTACATGCTTACCAAGCACCCCAGAGATAGTTCCACAAACCACATTTCGGGGAAAACATTTTTAAATGATACTTCCTCCTGTGATAGCTAGCCCAGACCTATGTCATAGTCCCTTTACCCCAGATCCCTACCCACTTCAATTCTCAGAGCATGTAAGGAGTGAAGTGAGGAGAGAGAAACAGGAAGAAATAAATAATAAGAAGAAAAACCATAAGTGATTTTGGGTTTAATTACTGAGTAACTAGAATATGACTCAATTTTCTTCTCATCTTGTTTTTACCCTAGCAGATTGGTTGCAACATCTCAATATGTGTATATTGTATGCTTTACCCATCTTCCTCTCTGTCACCTTTCTGGGCTCCAAACACATGCCCCACACCCCACACCCATCATTTCTGTCAAATATGTTTTTAAAATATTCTCCACTGAGAACAGTGGAACAGTGAATGATGTTTGTTTCAAAGCTCTGTCATGAAAGAGTGACTCTATCCATCCATCCCTCCATCCATATGCTTTAGAAAGCATCCATCCACCTACCCATCCACTCCTCCATCCCTCCAACCATCCCAGTCTCTTTTAAGTTATTCATTCGTGGTTTAACAAACATTTTGAGAATCTACCAAATGTTCAACAATAGAAACTGGATTTCTGGTAAATGCTAGAACAGTCATGACACCTGTCACAAAGAACTCACTCTCCATCTGAAAAAAAAAATGGAATATATGAAGCTTGTTATTATTTTGATAATCCAGAACATGGAGAGGTGACAAAGGGAAAGTACCCTGGTAGGGACAAAAAGAAAGGACTGTCATGGAATGTGACATTAACGGGATAAGAGAAGGCACATGTCAAAGTTAAGCCTAGAGTTTTCATCCTGTCCCCCGGGGATTTCTCAAAGTCACAGAGTAATGAGTAATGGTAGGACTCTTCAGTCCATCACAGCATCTTCATTTCCCTTTATAAATTAAATACCACTCCAGTTCCCCTTCAGAATGGTGTTTCCTACTCAGCCTCTACTGGCAAGGTTTGGTCCCTTGTTTGGCTCCAGAGGAGGCCGCCTTGGGTTAAGAGATGTGGATGCTGGCCTGAGCTCTGGGCATGTCATCCAAAGCACTGTAGCCAGGTCTAAATGAGGAGACATAACACTGGCCTGTATCCAGAACACTTGAAATAGATGAAATCTGCCCCATGCCCACAGCTCCTTCACCCTCCTTTCCATCCCTTCACCATCCAAATTGGTTTGACTTGATCCAAGGATGTAATTTGGGCATTTATCTCACTTGTTAATTAATACCTCACCTTGTCTGTGCATTTAGCAGAGCCAAGCTAGGGACTTGAGAGGCTCTGGAAGACATGGTTATTAAATCTAAAGAGTCCAGTTTCTTCATCCAGTGAAAGGCAGTGTTTGGTGAACCCAATACAAAATGCCGTGATTAATGTGTGCACAAATGCTAATGAAACAGTCAGGTGGGAGATGGCTTCAAAGTGCAACTTAATTCTATTAATTGGCTTGGGTGAGGATTTTTCTCAGATTCCAAAGGCCTTGCGGTAAATGTATCTGGAGTCATATGCAAGATCCCAGTTTACTTGAGGATGGAAGAACCATACTCCTAATGTGTGGAAAGAAGAACTTGGCCCACAGGTCCCCAATAGCTGGATCTCTCTTCTGTAGGAGAAAGCAGAGCAAGCCCAGATGAGATGATGGAGGAGCTCATGGCAACAGGTGTATGTCTCAGACCATCCCCATTCCATGTCTTTCTGTTGAAGTAAGATTTCTGGAGGCATGGGCATGTTAGACTATATAATCAACAGATGGAAACTGCAAACTGAGATTTGCTATCCTTTGAGTCATATAGGAACAATAATCACTCAGTGTGCCAGCACTGGGCTGGACCTCCTATGTACCAGGATAATAAGAGCAGACACCAAATGTGTGGGTCTCTACCCTTCTAGTCCCATCTCATGACCCTTGATCTTCCAACCCAGTAGCTAGGGGATACTTCTATTGTAAGTTAGATCCATCATGCCCTCAGAGGCTTCTCATCCAAACAGAATCAAAGGAAATGTTTGCTTCGTCCTGGCTGGAGGGTCTCCTCTGTGTCCCCTACTTGCCTTCAGACCATACTTCTCTTACCCTCCCTACAAGCTCTGTCTCAGCATCACTAGCCACCCTTCTGATCCCCACACCAGCTATGCTGTGTCTACCGAAGAACCTTTGCAGGCTCAGGGATCCAAAAATGTTCAAGCCAGGATCTGTTTGTAATGGGCTTCCTCTCTCATCCTTCAATTCCTGATTCAGGCACCCTTTGCCTTCCTCTTCCATCTCCCTAGCAGGAATTTCATATTCCTAGATTTTCCTACGTAGATTTTTCTAGTTATGCTGTTTTGTCATACAGCCTGTAAGTTCTCTGAGCCTCCTCTACCATATTAAGGCATCTTTTGCTGTCTTCCAGGAACTAGTTTCAGTCACAGTGTGGATATCAATATAAGAGGATGCTTAAGTCCTTCACATAAGTTAGTATAGCATTTACATATAACCTGCACATATCTTCCTGTCTGTTTAAATCATCTCTAGATGACCAATAATGTCTGTTATCATGTAATGCTAGGTACATATTGCTATACTGGATTATATACAGAATGACATAAAATAATAGTGTGTACCTGTTCAGTACAGAGGAAATTGTTTCCTCTGAATATGTCTTATTCATTTTTTGGTTAAATATGTGAATGGAAAGCCCCAAGAGAGGAAGGGATGACTGTGTTTCCATTTTAGAGAAACAAATATGAGGACTCAAGAATATGAGGCTCAAAATAGGCCATCTAGCCAACTTCTAGGATTTGCAACTTTTCATCTCCAAAGCCATTGTCTTATTCCTTCTAAAACATGAACAACAGATGTTTCCAGAAAGGAATAAAGCAAGGGCAAAATCTGTCTTAGAACTCAAAGGAAACAACACAAACACTTCAGAGCTCAAACTTCCCCACTGAAAATCCTTTCCTAGTAAAATGGATTTAACCATCAATTTTTTAAGGCATTTGAAGTTCATGCATTTACCTAACATAGCGCCTTCAGTCTTTCCTAATCAAGTCTTCCGTACTTTAAATGGTTATTAAGTGTCTCTTAAAAGATTAGGTTTTTTTCACCTGATTAGATGACAAATCCAATATTCATCATAAAATTACAATGAAGATGCCTAATCTGTGAAGTGCTAATCAAGGGGCTGGACAGATGCTCAATGGTTAAGAGCGCTTGCTGCTCCTGCAGAAGCCCCAGTACCCATGCTGGGAGGCTCACAGCCACCCATAACTCCAGCTGCAGATGATTCAGCACCCTCTTCTGGTCTCCATAGGCACCTGCACTCATGTGCATCTTCCCATGCACACTTTTTCAACAAAAAAAAATAATAATAATTTTTTATGCTAATCATTTAAATCACTGAAGATTTATTTTAGGAAATTAAACCACAGATTAAACTAGTGGTCCAAGGGTAACATTTATGTCACTAAAATGGTTTCTGGTAGTTTTGTCTTGGCCAGGGACTCTTCCTGTATTATAGCACTACGCTGTCTTTTCTCTGTGACTACCTCCTTATTCCCAGTGTAAAGCCCTGGAGCATATTTAGTAGTTCTGTGTTCTCCACAGTCTGGATTCAGATCAGTGGTTTCCTATCAGAAGCAACTACACACTGTAGGAAATCTCTAGTAATGTTTGGAAGCATTTCTTAAGTGATGATGCATGGGAAATGCTACTAGGTGACACCTAGGTTGCTGCAAGCCATCTTCATGTGTGGAAAGGCAGACCACAAAAAAAAAAAAAAAAAAAGAGTAACCAGGCCAATAAGGAAATAATAGTGAAGCTGAGAAACATTTCCACTAGAAGCATGGGGAAGCCACCTAGCCCCAAAATAGGATGCCTTTTGCCCTGGTGTCAAAGTATATGATGCCCAAGGACTGAGAGGCATTAAACACTTTCCTGGTTTACCGACATGGCCCAAATTAGCCATGACCATACTTTCTTTCAAAGAAAAGTACAGCAGCTTGCCCATGGGCCCAGGGTCACAATACAGCCCTGCCAGGATCCAGAAGCCCTCTTTGGGTTGAAGCCCCCCCCCCAGCACCTGAGCGCTGTTCATTGTCCGAGCAGGGCAGACCCAGGCAGGGACTGGCACAGTCTCAGTGCTACAGAAACACAAGTTCTGAATGTGCTGAAAACCACCATCGGTGTTAGCTCTTTCCCCCAGTTGGGGATTTGGAATGCATTTTTTCCCATAAAGTGCTTATGCACTGGAATGCCAGGGGCGAGCAGGGGAAAGTGGAACAGTTGGACTCTAAATAGCGAGGCGTTCTCTGCAGCGCAGCAAGAGCAGCTGCCCAAGGCCTGTGCTCTTTTCTTTGGTTTTCCATCTTCTCAGCCAAGAGCTCTGGGGGATTGGAGAGAGGCCAGAACAGTGTAGCCAAATGTGAATCCAAAGACAATGACAAGGTTCCCCAGCCCTCTCTGCTTCAAGCTTCTCTTTCTCCTTACTCACAGGAAAAAGCAAATCCTTACAGGACAGTTCTCTCCCTTCTCCCTCTCCTTAAGCAATGTCATTTAAATCTGACCCTCACCACCCCACCTCCCTACACAGGTCTCATGCACTAAACAAAACCCATTCATAGAGCTGTGGGGTATTTCCTTTGTGGATATTTAGGACTATCAGGTACCCAAAAAAGCTCAAATGTATAGCACTCCCAGGCATGTTAGTGTATGCTTGTAATCCCAGCACTTGAAAGAGGCAGCAGGATCTTGAGTTCAAGGTCATTCTAGGCTAGATGATGACACTCATCTCTAAGCAACTAAACTAAAGGAAAATAAAATACTTACTTTATTGAGTTTTTCATAGTCCACGGCAGCTATAAAATCCAAAGAAGCAAAGTAATTTCTTAGAGGACAAATAACAAGCAGGGAAGACTAGGACAGAGACCCAGGTTTCTGACTCAAAATCCAGCCTGTTTTGTTTTGTTTTTGTTGTTGTTGTTGTTGTTTTGTTGTTGTTGTTGTTGGGGTTTTTTTGTTTGTTTGTCTTTTGTTTTTTTCCTTGCTATTGGAACCAGCAAAATGATCCAGTGGCCCTTGGGAGAATAGGTATCTAGTGCTAATGTTTAAGCAGTGATCTACATCAGCCCCAGACCTAGGCTACAATGAGTGACTATGCCTAACACACTTGATAATAAGTGTGTTCTGCAACTGTGTCCCCAAGCCCATCTCTCTTTTTGCCTTTAGTACAGCCCTGTTCAGATCACTTGTCTTTGATGAAGCCAACAGCAAACAACATTCCCAATGCAGCCATACTCCATCCATGTCAGAATGACCCAAAATTCATTTGTGCAAACCCATCCTCCATTCCTAGACACATGAATAAATGAGACTCAGACTCAGCCTGCAAAAAGTCCATGGTTTGGTGATGGTAAAATATCCATTAAATGCATCATTACATCGCAATGTGTTAAAGGTCCATGACACCAAAAGCTTCTCACATGTCGTTTTGAGGAAAGCTCAAGCCAGCAGGCAATGATACCTCTAAGCATGGTAGTCCTAGGGTCACCTAATGAGATAAACAGGCCAAGCAATCCTATCTTAAGGCAAGGGTATGGCAGCAGTGGAGGTGACTTGGGACTCTAGCTTCCAGAGAGTCTTCTTTCTCTTTCAAGAGGTTGCAATAAAAGGGAGGTGTGGGAAGAAGCCATCCTCTAACAAACAGTACTGATGTCATCACCTGCCAACTGTTGTGTGGTCCCTGACACATGCCAACTACTATGCATGCTGCTAGACATAGTCAACTGGCCCAGCCCTGCCCCCTCCAGTCTCTACTGCTAAGTACTAGAGTCATGGCATGTGAGTGTTTTTCACCTCCAACACCTTCTCCCAGATCATGCCACCAACTTCACCAGCCTGGTGGTTAGTCCTCCAGCTTCTGACCCAATCCTATCAATAGGGAAAGCACAACACATCCTTGTTCAAGCCTCCTCATCTCCCCCATAGAATGCAGCTCCTGCAGCAGCTCCCAGTTCTTGCCTCTGGTCCTTTTCCCCCTCGTCTCCCTTCCTCCACTCTGCCCTCACTTGCCTGCTTGATCCTACCACTCTCAAACACAATCCCGCCCTGGACTTTGTGCATCTGTCTCCTCTTCCTAGAAGGCAGGATGTTTCAGATGTTTCTGTGACTTCTGTCCTCATGTCACTTAGATTTTGCCTACATATCACTTCCTCCTGGAAGCCCTTCCTGGATCCCCTCCCTCCACCAGTCCCCACCACCATACCCTCTGCTAGTTTACATTTCCTCATTCCCTGTCTTGAAGGCGCTCTCACTCCCTCAATATCTAGCATTCATGCCTTTGTTGTCACCTGCCTTGTCCCTCTGAAGTCTAGCTCATGTCCTCAGGTCCTTGTCTGTCATCATCAACTCTGTCACATGAACTGATGAACACTTGTCTCCGTGAGAAGGCTATCAAACAGTTGCTTTTATTTAGTACATTATTTAGGGGTGAATAAATTTCATGTTAGGGTTTTTTTTTTTTTAAATCACTGCTTCAAACAGTGCTACCTTCACAAGCCCCACCTCTAACGAAGGAGCTATTGACAGTTGAGAGTTACTGGAGGAGAGAGAGTTTTCACTGGATGACCCCATGCCCGTTAGTACATGGGCAGAACAAATTGGAATCAGTGGTCTATAAAACAAATAAATAAAAAAATAAATTGTAGAAATGTCAAGGACACAAAGTTGGGAGGCAGTGGAGTGATCTGAGAGATGTCAGTAAAAGCACGGGGGTATATGTGATCGAAATACATTCTATGCATGTCCCGGGTATGTTTCAGTTGCTGTGATAAACATCATAATGGAAAGAAACATAGGGAAGAAAGGGGTTGTTTTACTTTATGGGTTCCAGTCTACCATCTAGGAAAGTCAGGCAGGAACTGAGGCAGAGGCCATGGAGGAACTGGTTTGCTCTCTCGCTGTGGTTTGCTCTCTGTGACTTTCTCTCTTATACAACTTAACTATGTATCTAGGGGTGGCACCACCCTCCTGTATCAATAATCAATCAAGAAAATGCCCCCACAGACTTGCCTACCGTCAGTCTGATAGAGGCCAATCTTCAGTTGAGATTCCCTCTTCTCAGGTGTCCCTAGCTTGTATCAAGTTGAAAAACACTCTCACAGTGCATTAAGAAATTCTCAAAAATAAATAAATAAATAAATACTATCATTAAAAAAAAAAAAAAAAAAAAAAAAAAAAAAGGAAGTTAGCCGAAGTCACTACATACTGCTGGAGACACTTTACTAATGCAAAAAAAAAAAAAAAAAAAAAAAAAAAATCCAAGTGTAAGGTAGACATGAGCACATGGCTGTACTGTTCTTCATTGCTCTTTCGAGTGTTGTTTTGTCCTATACAGTGACTTCCTAGGGGATATGAACCCAGTGTTAAAGTTGCTACAGTATGTAAAAGTTGCTACTTTGTATGTAAAATGGTCCCCACAGGCTTGAATGTTAAAGTCATGGTCCTCAGCTGCTGGAGCCAGTCATTGACTGACAGGTGATTAGACTATGAGGGTTCTGCCCCCATCAATGAATCCATCTGATGATGGATTTATAACATGCTCGAGTGATCAGAAGGTAGTGGCCTACTTGAAGGAAGTCGGCCACTAAGGCCATGTTCTTAGGGACTATACACTGTCACCAGCCCCTTCCTGTCTCCTCTCTGATTTTCAGACACGGGAAGGTGAGAAACTTTGTTTTGTCACACCCTCCTACCTTATCCTAGGCCCATAACAGAGGGGCAAAGCTATCATAGGCTGAAATCATGACCAAGATAAATCCTTCTTCCTTCATTCAATTGGTTTTGTTGGGTATTTTGTCACAGCGACAAAATAAATGACTATTTATTATCCCCAGAATTATCCATTAAGACAGAAAGAAATGCAGACATACTGAGGAAGGCTTTGACTCGACTCTAACATCTCAGTATAGCTCATTGGGCAAGGTGTAGCATGGTAGGGAAGGCTGAGGCTGGGTCCGCTGAACCCCAGCCTTGCTTCCCATAAGTCTTCATCTCCCAAAGACTGGCTTTCTCCAGTGCAAACAACTGGTCACCATATACTACATGCATGCTTAATCTTTTGTGACAGCCTTGCCAAACTGGCATGGTTACTGATACCATTCTCTAGATAAGCGATTAAGGCTCAGAGGAATCAAGTCAGAAGGCCAAGGCCACTGAGCTCATAGGTCACAACCCATGTGTTGCACACAGTCCGTGTGTTGGATGCATGTCACCTGTTTCCAGATCTCATATTCATAACCAGCAGTTTCATATTGCCTCGTGGCATCCACCCCACAGAGGAGATATGAAGACGAAAAAAGTTCAACCTGAGAGTTCTGGATCCAGTGCTTGGCACACAGGAGTCTTTGGGAAGGATCAGTTCAGAAATTAGTTCTACCCTCCCAATTAAGCTCAAAGCTTGTACTATAAGTGGGTTCAAGCCCTCCTTGCAGCCAGCAGTCAGAGTGTTTATGCCACAGGAAGAGGAGTACCACGCCTCAACAGTCTCAACTCTGAGGCCCATCCTAGACACAGACATCTCCAGGTCTCCTCTCAGGCAGAAAGTAGCTGTTCCAGCTTGTTGCTCTTCAGCATTGACTGTGACAGCTCCTTTTTTTCCTGAAGGACCCAGCAGGTCACTGTCTGGCACCCCACCAGGCTGCTACCCCCTGCTGGGCCTAGGCTGCATGGCCATCGGCTCAGTCTGTCAGCTAACCTGTCATCAGGCTCTGCAAAACGCAAGCTGATGAGGAGCAGGGCTGGGGAGGAGGGTGGCTATGAGAGGCCAGGTGCAGCAGGCAGAGGGGAGCACTTGGGGAAATGGGAGGCTGGGATCAGAGGCCCTGCTCTTTATGGCCAGTGGCTTTTATAACAGTCAAGGGGTAGACAGCAGCAGCCAGGATGAAAGTCCCTAAGGCACAGCAAACATGGCTGCGGGCTAACGGGGTGAGTATATGCTGGGTCAGGGTTTGTCTGTGGTGCTGAACTACTGATCAAGTGAGATCATTTCTAGAAGCTGCTCTTGGGTCAGAGGAAGTCAGCTAGCCAAGATTGGGAAGGAGAAAGTGTAGACTAAGGAAAAGGTTGAGGGACAGAAAAAGAAGAGGGGCAAGAAAGAAGGAAATGAGATCTTGAGGAGGTTTGCTGAAGCATCAACGTTCAGAGGAATGTAGCCCTGATGTGTTATGACCCTCACAGCCTCCTATAAGAATCAAGAGTAGAAGTCAAGGGGTGGAAGCAGATGGCCAATGTGGGACTCATACATCCCACTTACCAGTTTTGTGTACTTGGGAAGAACCCAGTTGTTCTGAGCCTTAGTTTTTCCATCTGCAAAATGGAAACTGTAGAACCCAGTTTCAAGGTTCCTAAGAATATATGTGAATGATCATGGAGGATAAAGGTTTCATGGTGTAGTATGGGAAAACATAAAGAATCCTGAAGAGCTGGTACAGGGCTATCCCAGTGGTCACTTACCAAGTCAGAATGTAAGCTAGATGTGAGTGAAGACCTGGGGTAGAAAACTGTCTAAATATCCCACATATTCCAATACAATATGTATTCAAGTCGCTGGTCTTCCAATTGACTTAGTGGTGCCTTAGGTGCAAGGACTGAGGCAGGCTCAAAGCAAGGCTCAGTGGTACAATGGCCCCCAGGAAAGGGGAAAGGAAGGGCATTTAATGAAAAGCATAGCCCCAAATAGCAGCTACACATAAGACTTGGCTTCAAACAGCAGCAGACACTATTGAAACCCTGCCTAGCCACTTCAGCAAGTCATCTAATTGTGCCCTGATCTCTTACTCAGCCCCTGAAAATGACAGTCCTGATGCCTGGGATCCCGGGTCCTCACAGGGAGATATATGGAAACTACATTGCACACAGCCACTGACACCTTGCAAGTTCTTTGTAAGCACTATTAGCTCTCACAAGACATGCTTGCCTGTAATGCAGGCTTGGGAGCCACAGCACACAGGCTTTGTCCAGCCAAAAGCATCAATAAGTGTGCAACCCAACACAAAATCGTGAAGTTAAGTCAAACATTATGAGTTTGTTTGTTTGTTTTGTTTTTTGCAATTGTTTTGTAACTCAGCTGCATTAACGTTGCAGGTAACAATGTTGTGTCACAGCGCCAGAAGGTTTCATCAATGTGCACCTTCTGTCCCCTCCCCTCCCCTTTCCTGTGTTGTCACTTAGCACTGGCCCCTGCACTCAAGGCCATCTCAGGTATGGAAGAAGCAGAAAGAAGATAGAAAGGAATAGAAACAAAGTACAGTTCCCCCGAAGGGACATGCTTATCATAGTAATGCATTTTGTGTTGGGCCTGGTCACTGATGACTGCCTATGCAAAGTCAATAGAGGACAAAGATGCTACTTGTTACATAGAGGACAGGAAGGCCTTTCTAAGAACAGGGCTCCCTTTCCTGGCAGAATGCCTTCAGATGCTATTAGGCTATATGGCTCTGGATACAAGTGCAGAGACATATCTGAACCAAATGGATCTTCCTTCATGAAGGGCTATCCACTCCACTGTGGTATTAAAGAGTTGTGTGTATTTACATTTCAAGGACTCTGAAAAGTTCTGCTGTGGGAACTTAGTTTCACATTGTTTAACCAATGTCTCCCAGACTGTACTTGAACATAGATTTTGCCACCTCTGTATTTCAGGAAACCCCTGATAATATCCTACAGGAGACACAGAATGGAGAAGGTGACATAGTCCCCCAGGACTGCATATACTTCTTTCGATATCTGAAGGGACTTTGCAGTAATTCAGGGCAAGAATTCTTAAACTTTCATAAGCAAAGGAACACCTAGGGGTCTCCCTTAAAACACAGATTCCCAGTCTCCATCTCAATAATTCTGTAGATCTAGGGTAACAGCAGGAATCCAATGCCTGTTCTCCAGGCCAAGTAACAAAAGTATGTGAGCAAGGCTGGCTTAGATTGTGGATACAGAACACTTAGTGATTAAAAAAAGCATCACCATCACCAGAGAGCTTGTCAATCTTATAGGTTCTCAAGCCCCACCTGCAGTCCCAAACAGATTTTCTCAGGTGTATTTGTGTTTTGTTGGGGTTGGGGGGGATTAGAGTTTGGTAAAGAACCTTCACCAAAATAAAGAAAGCAGATGAACACTAAGGACATGGTGAAAAACATCCCCCAGTGGCCTCTATGCATAGCTAGAGTAGCAGCAAAGAGAGGTCCAACCTGAATCACACCTTTGCCTTGGGCAACAGAGCCTTGTGGCTCACCTCGCTGACTCTGTGCTCTCTTTCCCACATTCCTCCCCTCCAGAACAGGAAATCTGGCAAGCAGCTTGCAGTGGGACTTCCACTCTGCCAGATCTCTGGTCAAGCCTGACTGATCTTCCATTGCTAAGTCATAAGAAAAGCTGAAGGTGCTTTGGGGCAAGGCTCTTTGGCCCTGGAACTCAGAGACTGACACAAAGAATTGGCATGAAGTAAGAGGAAAACTTCCAACAGGCCTTCCAGGAGTGCAAATACGGTTCTCCTCCTTGCAATATTTAAGAATGGCGGTTCTCCAAGGAGGGAGAGCAAGCCGCCTGAGGAACAAGGGTCCGTCAGGCAGCCAGAGTATTAATGGCAGGTGAAACCTTCCAAATGAGCACCCTGTCAGCCAATCTATTGCTTTCAAAGGTTGGCAGTGCAGGAGACCTAACAGAAGCAATGAAGAACTAATCTCATATTGCCAGGTTAAATCAAGTCAGCCTTGCCTGCATCTTTCACTTCTTAGTTACATCAAGCCCGAATACTTTCAATTATCCCTCACTTCCAACTTGTCAGCAGGCATAGGGGAAGATGCAAATGGAACAATGCCCTTCTCTGGTGGAGAGCGGGAAATATCATTAAGAAGCATCATTCATAGAGCTGTGTGTCAGTCTTCATGTGAGCCCCATCCTATAGCTCTCTACATGTCAAGGTAGTGGGCAATATTAGCTTAAGTCCATTCTATAGATTGAGAAAGTGAGTTCACTTGCCCATGGTTCAAGAGCCAGGGAATAAGAGACCAACTTTGAAAGCCAGAATGTTTGCATTCTAAAGTCTATATATTTCCACTTTTTGTTTAACTGGGCTATGAGTCAGTTGGAGAAAGGCTAGGTACTACATCTTTTGGGTCCTGGACTTTGGGGAACCAGCATGTTAACTGGAAGCCTCATATAATCTCCCTGTCTCTCCATCAGGGAACCTATGAAATGTCTACCATCCTTTACTTACTCTTTATGCATGTAGACCCAACCAGATACCAAGGGTTAATCTGAAATATAGCAGAGTTTTAGCCCCAACTCCAGGAGTCCCAAGAGGATAGACCAGGTCCCACATCCCAGTATACCAATTAAGGAGACAGTTCATGGTGAATGATGGATAAATATGGCACAAGGGGAACTACGGATGAAAGTGTTCCACAACCACAGCTCTGTCTTTGTGACACCACATGAGCCTTAGGCTTACACAGAGGAAGAACTGAGGTGGAGGTGAGGATCATGTATCACATAGTCTTGGTCCTTGTGTGTTTTGGGTGATTTTCATTTCTGTTCTGGCTCTTCAGAGTAATTAAAGGAAGTTGTCTTTGTCATCCTTTGAGGGGAGCAATATGGTTCCCATAAAATGCTAACATCTTCCCCAGGAGACAAGCTCACCATCACAGATAATTACCCATCATTTGAAGGGTGGTTTGTCAGCTCACCAATGTGTACACAAACATTTTCATACCTTATAACACAGACATTCTACTGTCATTTCTGGTTTCCAATGCAGATGCAGGCTCAGGTATGTTTTGGGGGTCTGAAACCCCCCAAAATGAGAAGGTGCCTAATCGAGGATTTTGTTCAGTCCTTGCCTACTTTGTGGGCTCCAGTAAGAAATCATGGCTTTTCAGCAGGTATCTCAATACCTGATGTACAACCTCAGTGCATCATCCAAGGCTGAGTGGCTAGTCCCGGCTCCAAAGAGCAGCAGACAGCTTCTGCTGATGGGAGCAGTGTTCCTTTGAAGTCTCGTAAAGATTGGGTTGCCTCAACAATGTTCACTGCTACTAGAAGATTGCTTATACAAACAGAGGACTGACCAAAATATACTTGTTGGTGTCCCATGCCACTACCAGGGCTCAACCTAAGTAAATTATCTTCCAGGGTAAAAAACACTCCATGGCTGCTATCTCACTAAAAGTCCCCAAGGGGCTTAGTCCTTTGTCAGGGCCCCTGGGCACCAGACATTCTAGCCACTTATTCCTTCATTCCCATTGCAGAACAAAGCACCAAATTCCTTGCCCCAACTGAGTGTCTCTGTCCTTCTCTCTGCTTCATTAGCTTTCCTGTAACCTCCCCATCATTAACCCTAAGATTCCCTGAGTTTGTCACCTGCACTACCTGCATTTTTCTTGAGGGAAATGAAAATCTGGCAAATACCAATCTCACTGTGGGTAAACAAGTCATTGCTACCCAGAAACCCCAATAAAAATAAAGAGAAATAGCAATGATTCAGACGCCCTTAGTGTGTGGGCAGGGACCCCCACTCTCCTAAGCCTCCCAAGCAAGCTCTGGTCTTGGCTGATCACCCAATATTTCTGTTCAGTGCTATCATCGTTACCCACTGCTTGCTGAAATTGCCTGTATAGCTAGTTGACCAAAATGAGAAGAAGCAAAAATGTGTAGAGTGCCCAGAAAGTTCCCCTGGGCTTTTCCCCAGCCAATACCTCCCAGGAGAGGAGACTATAATTTCTAACCTATTGTAATTAATTGTGTCTATTCTTGAGCACCTTATCAATAGATAAGTATGTACTTTTCAAAGCCAATGTTTTTAACCAATCCTCTACATAGCCTGCTGGCCCAATGAATAGGACAGATAGACTGATGAATGAGAAGTAGTGCATCCTTGCAATGTGTCCTTTCAAACCACTGTCTGGAAAATGTGGCTTTCAGTGTAGAATTTATTTTGTCTATGTGTGCACATGTGTGGTGATTAGAGGACAGCACATGGAAGTTGGGTCCTGGGAATCAAACTCAGGTCATCAGGATGGCAGCAAGTGCCTTTACCCACTAAGCACTAAGCAAAATCTACACTTGCAACCAGGCTCCAAACCAGGGCTGCATGTATCCATGGCACCCACATGAAGTCATTTAGGTCACTTTGTGCTACCTAATGACAAAGCAAAACTGAGGAAAATAAATGCAGAGGGGGGTTCCTCTAAAGCCTTGAAAGCTTAAGAAAGACACATAGTTCATGCAGGGCAAAAAGGAAGTTACATGCATAGCAAGCTCTGGGAAATACAAGACATGGCCAAATTGAACAAAAATGCTTCTAATCAGACTCTCCCAAAGCCCTCAGTTTACAAAGATCAAAGAGGGAAACACACAAAATAAGCATCCTAGAGCCCTTCACTGTAAAAGGCTTAAGGCAAAGATGCAGGCAGCCTCTTTGGGGCAAAAAGGTACACTACATGTTTTCCCAACTCTGAAATACCCAAATGTTGAGTCTGACTGCTCCACTGTGTTCACGGGACCTCCTGCCGCCAACAAGAGCTCACTAAGAGTTAGAGCTGAAGTCTCTCGACCATGCAGTGCCCCTTTTGAAATCCAGCAGAGCAAAGTAGATCAGGACTGGAGATGGCTGACACAAGCCTATAGCCATCACAGAAAGTATATGTCAGCTCAGTGTGATAGTTTGAATCTCACAGGTGAAATGGGGTGGGGGGGGAGGGTGTCCTGGGCCACCTGGTTCTAGGAATGAATTCCCAGGAACTTTATTTCTCATGTTGACATTTATTCAGATGCCCATGTCAAGCAGTTCAATTCTTTCCCAGCTGGAGCAGTAGACAGGCCTTCAGAAGTGATTAAGTCTCTCATTTCCCTGGATGACTAGCCAACTACCTTGTCTTCTGACTTCCTTTAGTGGGAAAGCATCTCTTTCCAGTGATGGAGGTGCTATCCTGCTTCTTAGCTACTTGACTGAGACTCACTCAGCCTTCCAACCTTCAGTTTCTTCCTCTGTAGGATGATGATGGTGGTGACAATTCATTCTCTGAGGACTCAGGGTACCAGGCACTGTGCCAAGTGCTACAGTCATTCCCCTGTATCTACAAGGTCCTATATACTCTAGGACTCTACAGAAACCAAATCCCCGATGTTCTTATTCCTTACAGGAAAAGTGTAGTATCTCAGGGTAACCTCTTCACATCTGCCTGAATCCTATTCAGGGGTGTCCAGCCTTTTTACATTCCATGTAACATAATCTACAAGGTTCATCTTTGATCTCTTGGCAAACAAGTCACAAAAAAAAAATTTAACTAGATTTATGACTTTGTGTTTGGCCACAAATCAGAGCTATCCCCACCTGCAGTGGTTAGACAGGCCTTCCAGAACCATCTCTAGGTGATGTCTGCCACTGTGTTGTCTGGGAGACAGAAAATCACCTATATGTGCCCAGTATTGTAACAACCATAGATTGTATTCATGTTCTATCTGAGTTTAGTTGAAGGCAGAGATATGGACACCAGATCCAGAGGGCTTAGAATTAGCTAATTTAATTCTCTTTCTCACATCACCACCGTCATCTCCACTTGGCCCACGAGGGAGATGAGAGGCCTGGAGCACTTAATTGTCCACAGCAGCTGAACAGTAGCCAATCTGAGACTCAAGCTCAAGTTCTCGGTCTGAAGTTTCAAGGTTGCATTTCTCTTCTTTGCAAAGTGTTGTGAAAATTCAAATTTTAAAAGCATGAGAGTGTTGCTTCCTAGGAATGTGACATCTATTTTCACTGTTGGTCACTCCTAACCTGTCACTATTTGGAATTTAGCAAGCTTGCCAAGATTTAACCAGCCCAGGAAAGGCACATCCTAATAAATGACTCTAAGTATAAAGGAATATTAATTTAATTACTTTTCCTGTCCAGTTTTTACAAACAGAATAAACTTTAAAACTTTAATGAACTTTTATTTATAGTGATATCTATAGTTTACTAAATGTGTACTATATGATAAAAAGATATTCTATACATTAAGTCAGTTATCCCCTGTCTCATAACCCTGCAGCACATACATATACTATGATGACTCAATTGTTGGTGTTGATTTGTTAGAATGAGAGTCTGGAACTTGCTATGTAGAACAGTCTAGCCTTAAACTTGAAGAGATAGATCTATATGCCTCTGGCTCCTGAGTGCTGAGACTAAAGGTGTGCACCACCCTGCCCAGCCTAATAATTTAGCTTTAAAGGCAAGCAAACCATGGCAACAAAGTTGCTTCTATTCCCAAGCTTGCACAGTGGGGAGGAGGCCAAGGAAGATAAAATTGAACCAGAAATCCATTTGAATCCATGAAGCAGGTTCTCATCTTGACTGTGCAAAGTGTGTAGCTTTCTCTGTTAGGACCTATGCAAAGAATTCACTTCATATTACCAAATTGTGATACAAGATTCTCTCTGATTTTCTTTATCGGAAGTGATACTTTTTAAAAAATGTTTAAGCTCAGTATGATTGTATGCAATTATAACCCCAGTACTTGAGAGGTGGAGGCACGAGGAACACTCAGCCTTGGTTACAACAGACCCTAATATCAAAACAACAGTAACAGAAAAATGATTTTTTAAGAGCCTTGGTGTGACTGGAATTAATTAAATTAATATTAAAATATAAATAAATAAATAGGCTCGATCTTGTTCCCAGAAAGATACTTCAAGCCCACATTTTCCTGAAAATGCCAGTCCAATTATCGTATGATATATGTTCATAGAAAACTCAGCCAACACTGTGATTGGCCCTAGTTTTGACAGAAAGCACCTAGAATGGGCTCCAAGGCCACGTTTCACAGAGTGAACTGAAGCAGATGAGGGCACAGTGTGTCAACACTGTGGGTCCCCGGGGAAGTCTCTCTTGCTGAGTCAGAATGGAGCTCCTGTCGAGGGCCGCAGCAAACCTCTCCCACCACCACGTCTACCATCCCCAGAAAAAAAATGCAGACAAACAAATAAGTAGATACATACATACATACATACATACATACATACATACATACATACATAAATAAATGGGACAGTGTCATCAGAGGACCTGCAGCTCCCTGCCCTGCTGGATGGAGATGTCCTGGCCTCTTCCGTCCTGAACCGGCAATTCAGAGTGGTTTGATTGCCTGCTTGATTGTTTGCAAGATAACTGCAAGATTGTCAGTGACAGGGTAATTTACTGAAGATTGCAATGTCAGACTCCATCCAAGGGGCTTGGTAGCATAAAGATGCGATTCTTGTGACTGACAGGCCACTGGGAGAGTGGAGGGCCAATTTAAAGTTCATGGTGTGGTGGGAAAGTGTTGGGGACAGCAGCCAGTGATCACACAGTATGAGGAGGTCATTACAGGCATGGTGTATGCTGCTGCCCTAATAACACCCACACCCCAGATGCTGCCACTGAGGCCGAGAAATGTAAATATGTGGAAGGAGATCATTTCTATCTCTTTTCTTTTCTTTGTATTTGTCTTCTGCTTTGCTGATGTGTTTAGGCCTTCTCTTGCCAGACTCTTGACCTCAGATTAAAAAAAAAAAAAAAAAAAGTATTAACAAAACAGGGGGAAAACTGAAGATAGTGTGGCAAGTCCAGAAAGAGGGAGAGCCTGACAATGGGGGGCAGAATGCTTGGTGCTTAATAGAAAAACTGTCTCTGGGTATTATTTGAGACTGACACATACTTGTCCTCTAGCTGCTAATATGGGGTGGGTAGTAAATGGGCTGGAGGAGGAAGAAACCCTTTCCCAGCTGTAGGAGGGCAAGGCCACCAGGATGGATGGGGCTGCTAATGGGAAAAGGCCAGCAACCTTAAAGGAAATCTATAGTGCTAACAACAGTAGGTTTCTTCTCACTTGAGAAGCTTCTAGGCTGCTGAATAGAAGTGCGGATCTCAGCGGGTTATTTTTAAAACTTGAAGCAGGCGTTCTGTGTAGATTCCCTCTGTCTAGTGTGGCAGTCCATGGACGTGATGTTCATGGCAGAATTCGATACAATTATTTTCCCCCTTTCTTCCTCATTCTGCCAATGGCCCTTGAATCCAGATTGAACAATCGGACCGTGGATCCGGGGCTCTGTTCCTGGATCAGCCTGCTGCCAAGATGCTATTCACCCTCCAGCACTGTTTCTGGGGCCTCTGCTTTCCTGGGCTCTGGGAGCCTCACACTCAGTCAGCATGCAGGGCTGAGCTACTCAGAGCCCCGGTTTCCAAAGTCTCTAAATTTGCACCACACCTGCCTGCCCTCATTTCTGTGTCTGCATTTCTAGGAAATTCTGTAAGGCTAAATGTGTCCCAGGGCACACCAGCAGCATTTGGCCACGTGGAAAATGAGAGGCTAGTTTCAGTCATTTAAAGCTGAACAAAACATGCAACCTCCTAATTTGTTTGTTTGCTAAAAAGAAAGTAATGCATTAAAATAATTGTACATTAATTGCCAAATTACAGAGGAACTTTGGTGAAATTACATATTTCAATTTCATTAGTGGAACCAAAGGAAAAAAGGGGGATGCCAAAAGAAAAAAAAAAATACATTGTTGTAAATTTAAAGCTCACAGCCAGGACTCTGATTCTGCAGTCCTGGACAAGTGTTTGTCATGGTACAGTCCAGGACTGGAGAGCACACTTTTATGATACTAATTATTTCCCCCTCCCCACCAAGAAAATGCCATGCTATCAAATTCAGGAGTGCTCATTATGACAGGGAATTCCGAAGAGCAAACACTGCTCTGAACATTCTAGTCCTGGGCTGTCTCTGACATGTGAAGAATGGAAACAGTCATTTATACATTCAACAAACATTTGTTGAGGGTCCTGTTCTCTGCTGGACACTGAGCAAGACATACATGTAGAGTTAATAAGGCCCTGTTCATCTTTCACTGAGTTCTTTTCCAGATACAGAGGCAAGCATAAAGACATAATTAATTCCTGTACAAGGAAGTTAGTGTCAACAACAACAGCTTCTAAAATGTATTGTGCATTAGAATCACCTGAGAATAGTGACTGACGTGCAGATTCCACGTTAATGGGGAGGCCCGAGGCAGGTCCTAGATTCTGTCTGTGGCCATCGAATGTGAGCCATTTTTTCAGGACCTGAGATGCACAGGGTGTGAACATCTAGCAAAGTCAATCAGTTTGTGCTCTTATAACAAAATACCATAGTCGGTGTGGCTTACACAGTTCACATCTGTTTCTCATTGTTGAGACTGGGAACTCGGTGTCAGATGATGGCCTGACTCCTTCTCAGTGTCCTCAAAGGGCAGAAAGGGGATCAGAAGAATCCCCAGGGTACCCATTACAGAAGTACTAGCCCATGGATGAGAGCCATTTCTCCTTCTCAGTGTAGTTTAGAATGTCAGCATATAAATGGAGGATGCGCCATCACAATGTATAATGCTAACCTGGCCAGCGGCACCATGCGGGGGGGGGGGGGAGGGCTTCCTGGGTAAAAAAAAGGCCACCCCTAAACTGGGCTTTAAACAGTGGGTGTCCTGTCTGTCTCCCTCTTGCCCTGCCAGTTCCTTCCAGACAGGCTCCATGATTCTGTGCTTACTGTCCCAACCCCAGCCGGTGAACAGCACTCCAATGTGTGTAGCATGGCAGGTTAGTGAACAGGAGAAGCCCAGGAAAGGAAGTAAAAGGGCAGGAATCTAGATAAGTATCCTGCTCAAGAAGACAACTGGTGGCCACATGATGCCATGTCCACACTTCCTTGAAGAGGTGACACTCACAGCACCTGGCTCTCCATCTTGCCAACAGTTCTCTCCCTGGCTTAGAGGGAAGAGGGCTGGCATGGGTTTCTCCGAGGGAGGAAGATTGACAGAATCCCACACCTTGGTTAGCATACACCCGGTGGTTGGCACAGGCCCATGGGAACAGTCTCTGGGCAATTTTTATGTTGTGTTTTATTTAAAAGACAAGTTCCGGATTTTATTCCTAGTCACTCTAATAATATCCACTTGTGGTAGTAAAAGGAAGGAATTTTAGGAAAATGTAATAAAGCAAAGAACGAGGATCACACCAGAGAAACCACTGTTGATATTTTCAGCTGTTTTCTTCCATCGTTTATTCTCTGTATGGGGGAAGCTGCAATTATACAAGGCTTGCTGTGCGAAACCTGCCAGTCTCGGGCCCATGGGAAGGTTTGATGCTAACAAACGTGTTAGTGTCTCAGCATCTCCAAGTGGCTTGGTGCCATGCAGTGCTATGACCCTGGCTCTGTTTTCTGCCCTTCCAGATGGCCTGGTGGATTGCCTGGACCCTGACTGCTGCCTGCAGTCAGCTTGTCAGAACAGCCTACTCTGTCGGGGGTCCCGGGACCCCTTGGATATCATTCAGCAAGGCCAGACAGACTGGCCTGCAGTGAAGTCCTTCTACGATCGCATCAAGCTCTTGGCAGGCAAGGACAGCACCCACATCATTCCTGGAGACAACCCCTTCAATAGCAGGTAGGTGCCCTTTTGTCCCTGGGGGCCACTGAGGTCCCTACTCCTTTTTCTTTAGAGAAAAAGGAAGTTCTCTGTCTTTTTTTCCTTGGACCCATTTCCTGGAAACTGCCCCTGAGGCAACTGATTGCCACAGGTCATTGAAGACGCTTTCTTCACTCTGGTAGGAATGCTAGAATAAGCCTTGTGGTTGCTCTGCAGAACTGGACCACCTTCAGCCCAGAACCTGATGGTGATACCTGTTGATTCTGAGTTTGGAGATGATTTTTATGATCCATCCTTTTATGACATTTTTGTCATTATTTAAATCCCTTTTTTAATGCCTCTGAGAGAGGCTTTTGTTTAAGCGTTACTGAAATAGTTGATTCGGTGGAGTGTTTTTGAAAGCTGTTATTAACTTGATAACATAACCTATCATTCATGGCATCTTAAAGTCTCTGTAATGCCAGTTATAGGAATTTATTGAGTACCTGGGATGATGTCTCTGGTGCTCACACAACCCCTATGTAGAATGCCCTCCAGTGCTCAAAGTACTGAGCCCAAGCATTTCTCTCTAAGTCCCTCATTCTCTCCAGTTCATTTTTCCTCTGAGTTGATAATCTGGAATTTATGAATATTTGGAGGTCAGATTTTGAATTTCTTTTGTAGTCAACTTGACTATCTATTCGCACCAGAGCAGGTCAGACCTGTATCCTAGAGAAGAGAGCAAGGGAAGATTTGGCTGTCAGACGCCCTCCCACCCCATCCCCTTCTGTCTTTTAGACACTGAGATACTGTATTGGATGTGAAAGAAAGAAGAGGGCTAGCAGGGCAGGAGGCCTTAGCTGGCACACAGGATTGACTCACTGACCAAATCCATATGTCCCAACATATGCAACTGTGACGAAGGTTGGCATAGTCTTTTCGGGGACACTACCCCATCTCTCTGTCCTTTCACATGAAAACATACAAACTGCTGATTGGTCCCTCCTTCACCCAGCCTCTAGATTTTAGGAGCATGAGAAAGACAACAATGCCCCTTTCTAACACCCCCAACCTGTCATCTTCCTTCTAATTCTTTTTAGGGTCTTTTATTGTTGTTTTACCTCTTTTCCATTTAGATTTTTTGCAAATTTTTGAATTCGTTTTAAATTTATATTTACATTGGGGAATGCCATAGCACACATATGGCAGTCAGAGGACTGTGGGAGATGGTTCTTTCCTCCCAACAGAGGACCCTTGGAGTCAAACCCAGGTGACAAGGCTTAGTGAGCACAGTTACCCAATGAACTATTTCAGCCAGTTCTTATTTTGTTTTCCATTGGCACATAATAATGGTGCATAGTTATGGAGTATAGTGCGATATTTTGATAAGCGCATACATTGCATAATGATCAGAACAGGGTAATTAGAATATCTGTCATCTTAGATATTATTTCTTTGTCCTGAAACATTTATAATCTGCTTCACCCTTTGCAACATGTCTTGCATTTTGGTTCAACATAGCCACCCAACCCAACTGTGTCCTCGAACACAGTCTGTGATCCCCTCTCTAACTATAACACCCTCCATCTTCCCTTGCTAGCCCAACCTCTGTCCTCAGTCACCTAGACTCAAAGGTACCTGTGGAGATAAGTTGTTCATTTCACTTCCTCTTTCAGCATAGGTGATTCTGTTGGAAGTCACCTCACTAGACTTTAGGGAGATGGTATCATCTGGCTAGTACCATGTCCCCATCCCTCCTTTGAGAGCCGAGAAGAAGGGAGAAGGTTGGATAAAGGCACAACCAGATCTACAGTGTCACAGAAGCCTTCTGCAAAGCTACACTATCCAAATTATTGGAAAGTGATTGTTTATATATTTATCTGTGCCTATTCAAGGCAGGATCTTACTCTATAACCCTGACTGGACCAGAAGGAAAGAAGCCTATGACTGCAGCCCAGATCAGCCATGAACCCACAGCAGTCCTCTCATCTCTACTGCCCAAGTGTTGAAATTATAGGCAGTTCCTTCAAATATGAGAGTTCTTCACAGGGTCACCTTTGGTCCTAATTTTACTAAACAGAAATAAGAAAAATAAATGATGATACAGAAGAGATTATTATCCCATTCTTCTTCTGTCCCCTCTTCCCCTGTAAGTTCCTAACTGAGTCATACTGGGCACAATAATCTCATCTTCTTAACTAGCAAAAACAGCATGATATTACTATACAACATGTAGTAATGGTACTATTTATTTTAAGAGAGTAATATCTCAACAGGAAGAAAGAGAGAGAGAGAGAGAGAGAGGAAGGAAGGAAGGAAGGAAGGAAGGAAGGAAGGAAGGAAGGAAGAAAGAAAGAAAGAAAGAAAGAAAGAAAGAAAGAAAGAAAGAAAGCAGTCTGGGCATGTTGGTAAACGCTTTTAACCCCAGTACTCCATAGGCAGAGGCAGGAGGTTCTCTGTGAGTTTAAGGCTAGCCTGGTCTACATAGCAAGTTCCATGGTAGCCAGGATTACATAGTGAAATGCTGAGGTGGGAGGGGGGAGGAAAGGGAAGGGAAGAGATGTGAAGGGAAGGGAGAAGGAAAGGAAAGGAAAGGAAGGGAGAAGGAAAGGAAAGGAAAGGAAAGGAAAGGAAAGGAAAGGAAAGGAAAGGAAAGGAAATGAAAGGAAAGGAAAGGAAAGGAAAGGAAAGAAAAAGGAAGGAAAGGAAAGGGAGAGAAAGAGAGTTAGGCACAAATCTCTGGCCCGAATGAAAGGTGTTTCCTATTCATTAGATCTTAGCTCTGGCACCGTGCCCGTGAGAGCTTCCTTTCCATTATGAATGTAATTCTCATGAAGACTTGTGACTGACTTGCTCTCTGCTATAGCATTTTAGTGAGGTCCATGCAGCTTGCTTGACCTGTAAACACTGCTAATAACCTCAGTCTTTCCATGCTCTTACTGCTTAGCTTTTCAGTGTCTATTCTCGACAGTCACTTATTGATACTCATATATATATATTCCTCCTGCTTCTGATACCATCTTAATGTTCCCACCATGGGATACCACTTTTGGGAGTCATCCTGAAGGAGGGCCAAATTTAGTGGCGTCAGCAGAGATTCCAAAAATATGTGTCTGTCTGAAGCAGCACACAGATCCAAGTGAAGGAAAGTCTCTTTAGAGGAAGCTGTTTGGGGGCTTGATGAGGCAGTGTTCCCCAAAATCTCTGTGTGGATACATAATTCAGAAGGACAAAATAGTTCTCCAAGACACGGGGTGAAGTTCAGTAAGCATGTGAGGCTCAGTGCACTATCATCTGACAAATAATAAAGGGACAGAGTTAGGAATAAAGAAAAACTTAATTCAAGACTTCTACAAAGGCGGTCTCCTGGATAATGGCAGACAAAATAACGAAGATGCTTTGGCTCCACCACTATAATTTGTGGAGCAGACCTCACTATCTAGATAATGTGATAATTGTTACACATCAATAATCATAAATAGAAACGAACCGATAGCATGTCTTTGCTGAATCCTTTCTGCAAGTTGGCTGCCTGGAAACGATAGGAAGCCAGCAACAATAGAGAAATGGAAAAACAGAACAGGAGAAATCATAGATAGTCAAACCCCTTTCATTGCTTGTAGTGCTCCACAGAGCCTTATGCTGTAGGGTGGATTTAAAAGAAATAGGAGTTGTCGGGGGAAAGAAGGGAGAAAACACATGGTGGGACACACGCCCAATGTTGTTTTCCCATTGTGAGTGCTGTGTACCTGGTGATCATCAACATACATCCTTGATTTTAAAATAGTGTCTGGTGAAGTCTGAAAGGAGTCTTAGCTGGAGCTAAGATAAGAAAATGCAACTGAACAAAAGGATTATTTTCATAAATTAGTTTTCTACTTTCAAAAGACTCTAGCACTATGGTTGGAACCAGCTAAAAGTGGCATTCATTTGTTAGGCAGTCAGTGGCAGACAATTAGAGCTGTCAGTGGAATGGTCTGAACACCTCCAGATCATCAAAGGGTTGGAGCTGAACAATGGGGGGTATTGCTAATAGAAAGAGATGCTTGGAGTCAGCATCCCTCCAGTTTTCAGGACGCCTGTGATGGCAAAGGAAGCGTGTTCCAAAACTCTTTGACAAGATTCTGGCAAAGAACAGGTCAGCTCCATTACCTAGTCCAGAAACTGGGAGAGTGCCCAAGAACCTAGGAGGCTCAGGAGCTGTTTTCCTTCACCAAAGCACCATCCACTCCTATCTCCAAGACCAGCAGGATAGCTGAAAAACAAGTGTTATCACCTAGGAGCTTAGTGAAAAGATGGAGCTTCTGATGGTTCTGCTTCTTCATGAAGACAAGAGAATTCTGGGAGAAGAAATATGCATTTCTCTTGCCTTGAGATTTGTTTACAGCAAAGGTTGAGCATCACCAATCTGGAAAAATCCAAAATACTCCAAAATCCAACACTTGCCACACATCAGCATGACATTCCAAACTCATGAAATTTAGTCCCATGCACAAAGTTATTAAAAATATTGTATCAAATTACCTACAGGGCAGTTTTTGTAAGACATATACGAAACATATATGACTTGAATGTTTACACTTGTGTCTTATCCCCAAGATAGTTCATTATGAATATGCAGATATTCCAAAATAGGAAAACAGAGGTCCTACTGGTCCTAAGAATCTCAGAAATGAAAGTCAACCCATGTTGTAGTTACTCTTGGATTTATAGGATTTCCCAGATAGCTGGAAATTGTAATTCTTAGGAAAATTCAAGTTACTGTTGTCTATACAGAGAAGAGTATTACAAAACACCTGAGCTAGAGAGAGACAGAGACAGAGACAGAGACAGACAGACAGAGAGACAGAGAAATGGAATCTCAGCCACTCTTCTCCTAAGACAACAGGATTTTGATTGGATGGAAATTTTGAATTGTACTCAATCCAGATTCCAAAAAGTTTCCACCTCACCACACCACACCCCCAAAAAAAATCTGTACTACTATTTTCCTAAGGTTCTTGTAGACTCAAAGAAGTTTTGTTCTTTGAGGGTGTACCTTATAGCAAATCTCTGTGTGTTCCTATGCACTCCTGACATCTCAGCCTCTAAGAGAAGAGTAGCATGGCCTTGCTCCAAAGCCAAATTAGGAAATGAGCAGCCAGATGGGGAAGCTCTCATCCAGGCATAATACTCTCTGTGCCAGGCCAAGGCTCACATGTGAGTGATGAGGAGCAGCCTGAAGCTCAGAGCCAAATGACATCAAGCAATGGAGCAAGGCCAAGGCTAAAGGAACGGGCCCAGGAGACTCCACTGCCCAGCCAGGGGACTAGGCATTACTATCCAGGGATTTCATCCCAGAATGTCTTCAAGGTATGGCTGTGTGAAGCTAGCATTTAATGTTGAAGTTCTTCTCCCAGTCTAGGTACCAGGCGGGAATAAGGAAGCAGCCACAGCAGGGAAGAGGAATAGGACAAGCCTCTTGTCTCTGTTTCTCTGCATGTGCCTCAGGCACCCATGTTTTTTCTCTCTCTCTCTCTCAGCCTGGTTTCTCTGATCCGAGGCCAAGTAGTAACCACAGATGGGACTCCCTTGGTTGGTGTGAATGTGTCTTTTGTCAAATACCCAAAATATGGCTACACCATCACTCGCCAGGATGGCACGTAAGTAGCTTTGTGGAACCCATATCTACCCAGAACCAAGTATGCATACAAAAATAATGATAGTACTGTTGACTTCAAACCAAGTAGTTTCTTCTAATACACTGCAATGGCCACCTGCCCAGACCTCTAGGGAGGATCCTCCCGAAGACGTCATAACTGTGGGTGTGATATTCTAACCAGAAAACAAACAGAAAAGCCAGTGCTTTAAAGTGGCTAGCAGCCATCACCCCCCTGTTTCTATGTCAGGTAACTGCCACTCCTTGTGTACCAGGGGGTGGATAGGATTCTAGAAAAAGGAAGGGAAGGTAGCTTTTAGAAGCTCGCTCCTATTTTAAATCAAAGGCAGTGCAGGGTGACAAGAATCCACACGACACAGTGTCCTGCAGCGCTCCCCTCTGCTTTCATCTGCGGCTTTAAGAGTTGTGTTATTTTCGCTACAGTTTTGAGGGGGTGGGCTGTAATCAGAGAAGTCTAATTAAGTACATTTAGCAGTCACCCTGCTGTGTGAAGGAGGCGACCTTCCCCTATTATCTTCTGATTGGGAACATGCACCCGTTCAGTCCCCACCAAGATGAAAGCTCTGTGGCTTCCTTAATCCATCGGGCATAAAGTCAAAAGTTGCAGAAAAAGAAAAGACTTCTACAGAAAGGGTGAAATACCCATTCTGGACTGAACACACACACACACACACACACACACACACACACACAGTGTTCTCTTCCAAAGACTGAAACTGTCACTGTAAATTTAATGCAAGCTTTTTCTGTAAAAATCACTCTGGAAAATAATGGCTGCTTCATGGGAAAAGAACTGTTTCTTCTGCCTCTCTATCTGATAGAGTCTAGCCTTCTTTTCAACGTTTTAAGGTATTTGTGAAGCCAGGTTAAAAAAAAATTTCCCAGCCCATAGTGCCCCCCACCTCCATGTTCCCAACCCAGTAGCTCTAAGAGCCCCATGACTCTCAACCTCTCAGTGAAAACCACCCTTGCCATCCCAATAAACCCACGTGGGAAACACCCAAACACCCAAGCTGAGCAACACAGAACTCTTTAGCATGACCCAAGCAGTGGCATGGTCCACTGGGAATTGGGGCTCACTGCTGCTGCCTTGAATTGTAAGAGGGTGTGGTACTGTCCGGGAAATGATCACAATTCAAAAGCCACTGACTGCTGAATGTGTCCTGTTTTCATGCCATTGAAAAATTGCTAACTGGTAGGTCAAATAATTATCAGTTCGGGGCCATCTGCATTCATTAGATCTGCAGCATCTCACACATGTACTTTGTGGCCAAATTCTTTGGAAGCACTAGGATAGAAAATGTGCCCTAGGCAGAGGGCCTTTGGCCCTTTTCACCCTTAGAGACCAGCCGTTTTTTGTTTGTTTGTTTGTTTGTTTGTTTTTTAATGCTCCTAATATACAGCACAGTCTGGCCCCAAATTTGCAATGATTATGTTAGGGTGAGGATTAATCATGTATATACCACCTAGCGTGAAACCGGCCCTCTTCCTTAATGTTTGCTTTTATTTTATTTTTTCTTGTTTATTTTCTACATTCCAATCTCAGTCCCCCTCCCTCCTCTCCTCCCAATTTTTGCTTTTATTTTCGAGGAACATCTATCTGTTTGCTTGCTTGTTTTGGATGTGGGCTTTTATGGTACTGGAGATCCAATGTTTTATTTTTGTGTGTTTTTTGTTTTTGAGCAGTGTTCTGCTGAATGGCCAAAGCTAGCCTTGAACTTGTAACAGTCCTGCTATTTGTGTCTCCCTGGTGCTAGAATTACAGGTGTGAACCAGAATTCTTAAAGTGTTGTTAACATAGTTGAACCAGTTCATTAAAGATCCTATTAGACAACATACACATTCGTTCCTGGGTCTCTTAGTCCTTGTCTATCCCTTCCTTCTCCTCTCCCATCCCTCTCAGACACTTCTTGACTAATTACAGCTCAAATACACCTCCCACATCATCTTTCCAGCCTCCTCCATCTGAGCTCTTCAGCTTTCACAGGCTGCGAGGCCATAACAGTGTCAAGGTGCTCCTGTAATAACCCTGGAAATTACATAGCCTTAGAGAATGTGTTATGGACCACAAACTTTCAGGTTGATTCTCTTTTGTTTTGCTTGGTTTGATTTGGTTTTGGGTTTTCAAGACAGGGTTTCTCTGTAATAGCCCGAGCTGTTCTGGAAGTCACTTTTTAGCTGGCCTCAAACTCACAGAGACCCACCTGCCTCTGCCTCCAGAGTGCTGGGATTAAAGGTGTACACCACCACCACCTGGCTTCAAGTTCATTCTTTTATGCCAACAGGAACAGCTGGGAACAGTATTGTTTTCAGAAGTTGATGCTGATGAACATGCCTTTCACCCTTACTACCGAATGCTTTATTCCAGGATCAGGTAGCATTTTCTGCAAAGTACCAGATACTGAATCACTTAGGCTCTGCTGCCTGCCTGGCTACTGTGGTCATGACTCAGCTCTGTCCGTGTGGCAGGAACATAGCCATGGAGGGCATATAAGCAAATGTGCGCCAGTCACACATAATCACCATTCCCAAAACAGGGCTGGTGTTAGCTTACCTCTACCCTGAACTCATCAGCATATTTCATTCTCTGTTACACTGATCCGGTCAATCCCATCATTCCCATTTGATAGGTGAATGATGGGTATATCTGATTGGCTCAAAATGGGCTGGGAACTTGCCTAGAACCACATCACTAGTAAGTTGCAGCCTAGCCCATCTATCTACCAAGCTCTGTCCCTCCCACAGCTCTTAAGCAAGGAGGCTGAAGGTGAGTCTTAATCGCCCTATTGGCCCCTCTCCAGGTTTGACCTGATTGCCAATGGGGGTGCCGCCTTGACTCTGCACTTTGAACGGGCCCCTTTCATGAGCCAGGAACGCACAGTGTGGCTGCCGTGGAATAGCTTCTATGCTATGGACACCCTGGTAATGAAGACCGAGGAGAACTCCATCCCCAGCTGTGACCTCAGTGGCTTTGTCCGACCTGATCCGATCATCATCTCCTCCCCTCTGTCCACCTTCTTCAGCGCATCCCCTGCAGCGAACCCCATTGTGCCTGAGACCCAGGTAGGGAGGTGCCAGAGCGTGAGAAATGCCCTCATACTTCCCAAACCAAGCCCGACTGGCTAACGTTCTTCCACCATCTTTGTCTCCCCAGGTGTACCAGTAACTAATATTAAAAGGGAGAAACAAAATATAGAATTCATAGCCACTATAAGTGACAGTTTGAATCTGTCCTGGACATTCCAAATGCTTACAGATAGTCGCCCAAGACTTTGGCAGCCCCGAGAGCTTTTAATAAGATAAAAACAACATGCATATGTGCAACCCACCTACAAATTGCTTTTTATTCCTGTTAGTCACAGAGATACATGATAAGAGGCGCTTTAATGATCTACATCGGTGTTACAACAGAGGGCATATTACATTACTGCCTCCCTGTTGCTTTATACCGATTGTCAGTGAAAGTTGCAGGTTCATATAATTACAGCCTCTTGTGGCCTCCTTGCATGCAGCTAGCAATAAAGCCTGCTGTTCTTATTTACATCTTTGCCAACAGTATGGGGTGTTTTTTGTTTTTTGTTTTTTTTTTTTCTTTTAGAGAAATGCAACAGTGACCAAGATTAATTATTAATCCAAACATCTTAACCTCAGTCCCTTTACTCCATGACATAGGATGAAGTTTGGATTGGTTTTCTTTTCTTCTCTCTCAGCCATGAGAAGTGTTTCATGCACCCACATAAGGTGTGGTGGCTCAGCGAAGGAGGCAGCTCACAGCAGCACTGGTTTGGAAACAGCTCACCTGCTAGGGTGTGTTTGATGTAGGAGACCAACCATGTGTTTCCCCTTCAGGTTCTTCACGAAGAAATTGAGCTCCCAGGTTCCAATGTGAAGCTCCGTTATCTCAGCTCCAGAACTGCGGGATACAAGTCACTGCTGAAGATCACCATGACCCAGTCCACGGTGCCCTTGAACCTCATCAGGGTTCACTTGATGGTTGCTGTAGAGGGGCATCTCTTCCAGAAGTCATTCCAGGCTTCTCCCAACCTGGCCTACACATTCATCTGGGACAAGACTGATGCTTATGGCCAAAGGGTATATGGGCTATCCGATGCTGTTGGTATGTATTGGTCTCAACTACTTTTCATTCATGGCTTTGGTTGTATTTCTACATATTCCAAGTACTCTTCTAGTCAATAAAGACGCAGTGGTCAAAAAGACAGACAAGGTCTCTCTTCCAGAGGGATTGCATTCCAGTGGAGGACCATGATAAGAAAGACCGACTGGATAAGGAAACATGAAGTCATGCTGAGTGCTGGTAATAAAGAAAATAAAAATAAATAGCACATACTGAGTGGAGGGGCAGCCACGGATAGACAATCAGGGAAGCCCCTCATTTTAAGTTGTATTTAATTGAAGACTTGAGTGACCAACAGGAACCATGTGAGATTCAGAAAAGGGGTACTCCAGACAGAGAGAATGGTTGGGGGAGACAATGGCTAGGATGTGGTGATCAAAGCAGACCAATATCAAGAGGTAGGTAAGGGCTGGTTCATGATACAGGCAGCAAGCTTGCAAATGGTACTGAATGTATCTTGAGAATAAGCAATTGGGGCTTGAGGGGATCTGAGGACCACACTATTTGTTTCCAAGTTTGCCTTTGAGCTCTTACCCTCAGGAATGATGGACCACAAAAAGGTCCTTGGGTTACAAAAATTAGAGCTGTACATTGGCATCTGCCTAGCTTCTCCCTGCTTGAACAAAGCTGACTGGTGATTTGGATCTGGTATCTTGTGTTCTATCTATCCTCATACTTGTGATTCTCAAGGACTGTGAACATGACCAAAGGAAGAAGCCACAAACTCAGAGATGTTCACTGGGAGTGGCAGTATTTATCAGGCAGTCACTTTGTGCAGAGAAGACAATGACAGATCCTTCAGTAACCATGTGATAGCCCACATAGACCTTATCACAAACCTCATGGTATAGCTCTGGGGTGGGGGAGGGGGGGCTACTAAAGTTTCCAAAGACAATACAACCAGCAGGTTACAAGTACTCAAGATATGCCCCAGTAGTCAGCTTCATCAACCAGTGATATCTACAAGCAGTGGAGTCACTGGAGTACCTAGTGCATTTAATCTAAAACATTGGCTACTAACAAGTATCATATCTGTTTTAGCCAGCTTTGAATCATTAGCCAATACCTCAAAGGAGAACATGAAACTCCACTCTTGTTCTCTCTAGCTTCTGCTAGCTCATGCTGAATTCTGTTTCCCCAGACTCAAATCCATTCCCCTGCATCATATATCTTTCTAAGGTTCCAGAAATAACATCATTTTATCAGGAATATGTCAATGTGTGTGTCTAAAAACAATTAGAAACTATACCAACAATATAATTATCACAAAACCGCAGTTTCTTAGTACCGCCAAACAACCCACCACTGTTGGTTATTTCCATAGTTGATAGTACCCAACACTTAGCTGTCTAGGACAGGAAGATCACTAGTTTGAGGCTAATCTGAGCAACACTGGGCAAGTCCCTGTTTCAAAAGAAAGACAAATATAAAAAAAAAAAAAAACAAGAAGGAAAGAAGGAAGAAATGAGAAAGAAATTTCAATTGTCTCCTTAATATCATAAAATATTAATACTTCAGTTGCTTGAAACAATATCAAAATGATGATTGCTTTCTCTTAAATTTTTGCAAAAAGAAATTTTTAATTGGGGCCAGCGAAATGGGTCATCAATAAGGGCCCCTGAGTTTAAGCCCTGGAAACTACAAGGTGGAAGGAAAGAACCAGCTCCCACCAGTTGTCTTCTGCCCTCTGAATGAACACTGTAGCATAAAACATGCACACACAAACTCAGTTACAGACAAAAACTAATAAACTTTTTAATATAAAATTAATTTTAATCTCATTTTCTATACCCTCTTTAAGTTAATCTGACTTCCCTGTGTCTCTCGCTTTTATCTTGTAATTTAATCATTGAAGAATTTGGGTTGTTTACCCATACAATTGCTAGTCAGATCTGTACCAGTGGCTGTTTAACCCTCTGAAGTTGGAAAGTAGGATCTTGGGTCTTCCTCTGGCCCAGGTTTGGTTGGGCAGGACAACCTAAAGGTCACTGTGCTGTTCTACCAGGAGGAACCTGGTGAGGCTGGGTGTCTCTTAAATTTTTAGTGTTGTGGTTGCACAGTATTTATATATTTGAGGTCACCAAGGATTACAGAATGGCATTTTAAGTCTGTCACTTAGCTGGAATACTTTCATACAGAGGTGGCTTCTCATTAACTACTGGGCTATTTGAGCTCCAGTTCATACTAGAAAGGACAAATTCGTGATTCTTTCCCTTATTTACTGGTTTTCAGTATAATGAGTTGGCTTATCCTCCAAGGGTAGCAAATGAATGTTTTCTTAAATACCACTATGAACTCATACACTGAAATACATCTCATATATTTCAACTCATTGAAGTTATTATGCTTGTTAATGGTCAAAAAGTCCTGTGTGTGGTCATTAGGAGTCTTTTCAGGCTGACTCCCAAATCCTTTGACATGACCCTCATAGATGGCAATTCCTTCTTTATTTGCTGTCTAGCATCTTTATGAGGCCTGGTCTCAATGTGTTCATTTCTTGCTTTCCATGTCTTAAGCAAGCCCTGATACTTTGCAGTGAGAAACAGTGTAGCAAGGCCACAAGGTAGACTGCGCAATCTCTGACTACTGTCGGGGATGGACAATTGGCAGTTTGAAAGGAGAAGCTTTGAAGTGCATGGATATGCATGTATGGCTTTGTTTGTTGTTGTTTTGAGATTTAAAAAAAATGTATCCTTCATTCATATCAACATTTGCATATCTCAGGATTTTTCAAAAGCTGCAGAAAATCCCCATTGGTGACACACATACTTAAGAGTGTAATGTACTAGGAATGCCATATAACAATGCCTCTGATTTTCAGAGTAGCCTTCCAATTAAAGATCTATGGCATCTCAGCATTTGGTCTCAGCTCTCCCACCACATCTCTCTAAGAAACTGAGACTTCGTTGCTTAACACATGTACAAATGGAAAAATACATGAGGCAAGGCACAAAGTTGATATGCCTTTCTCTCTTCCTTCCCCTCTTCCGTGTGACAAATACAAGATTTTTACAAAGGTTTTAGGGTCTGACACAATTGTAATTAACAGGCTTTCCTGGTACTTTCTAGAATTCTGGTTTCAGTCATCCCTTGGTATCCAAGGGGGATTGTTTCCACAACCCCCCTTGGATACCAGTCTCTGTAGATGTTCAGGTTCCTTGCATGGGATGGCATAGCATTTTGTTTATAATCTGTATACATCCTTCCATATTCTTTAAATCCACTCTGGATAAGTTTTGTATTGTGTATCATTTAGGGAATGAGAACACGAAAAATTCTTGTATATGTTCAGTCCAGATGCAGTCTATTTTCCTAAACATTTTCGGTCTATATGTTGATTGAAGGTCAGCAGCCCAGCAGTACTAAGGACCTTTTCCTTACACAAGCTGTTACCCACAAACATCCTTATCAAGGGGCTTAGTTGCTTTCTAAGTCCTTTCATGACATGACATGAACATTCCAGGAACAGCAGGCCCACAGAAACTGCACCCCCCCACACACTCCAATCCTCCCATCCACATCTAAGAAGACTTGTTCAGTATTAGGTTTTGAAATGACTCTACTCCTCCTTCTGTGTCTCTGGGGTCATTTTGGGAGTCAACGGGTTTATCAGAAAATGCCTTCCTATGATCACTGCATAAAGTTTCAAAGTTGAATTCAACTCAAAAATCTGGATTTCATGGGATGGAATCCCAGGACCAAAGCTGTCAGCCACCTCTTGAAGTTTAGGGAACAGGTGTCACTGCTAATGTGGGGTTCTCATTCTTGCTAAAGAGCTCAGGAGGACTCAGTCACCTCTTCTCTCCCACTTTGTCCCAAACCCTTTGTCTTACAGTGTCTGTTGGGTTTGAATATGAGACCTGCCCCAGCCTCATCCTGTGGGAGAAAAGGACAGCCCTGCTTCAGGGATTCGAGCTGGACCCTTCCAACCTTGGTGGCTGGTCCCTGGACAAGCACCACATCCTCAACGTGAAAAGCGGTACGTTAGGTACTAGGGATGCTGTTTAGTGGGCAGTGCTTGCCTAACATGCATGGAGTCCTGGGTTCCATCCCTGGCACAATAAAACATTCATGAATAAATTGATTCATTGGTTTAGTATCGCTAATGCTGACATTTAAGTGGTAGCCCTTTCCTTGGGCATTTTTTCTAACCAACCCCCCCACCCCACCCCACCCCCGTTCATAGATTTTTCTCAATTTTTTTCACTTTAAAAGTTAATCCCAATATATCAGCCTTATTGTACCTCATTACTCTTCTTTTGTTATCCCTTAAGACAGTACCCTACCCACATCATAGCTTTGGGAGTGAGCTTCCCATTGCTACTCTTTCTGCATCAGGAGGAAATGGGAAAACTCCCCCCAAAGAAGAGGTTTCCCCATTTTTTTTCTTCTCTTCCTATCACTTCCCACCCATTCAGTAGTCAATCCAAGTATCCTCCACACAGGGTTGTGTGACCCCTTCCACTCTGCCTCCCTCCCCCAGGGATACTACACAAAGGCACAGGGGAGAACCAGTTCCTGACCCAGCAGCCCGCCATCATCACAAGCATAATGGGCAATGGTCGCCGCAGGAGCATCTCCTGTCCCAGCTGCAATGGCCTTGCTGAAGGCAACAAACTGTTGGCCCCAGTGGCCCTGGCTGTGGGGATTGATGGGAGCCTCTTCGTCGGTGACTTCAATTACATCCGGCGCATCTTCCCCTCTCGAAATGTGACCAGTATCTTGGAGTTACGGTAAATGGCCACACAAGAAAACTTCTGCTCTCTAGATCTCCCTTGCTCACAGTTTTCTCTGGGTGGAAGATGGCTGGGTTTGGGGTTCTCAGAGCTGGGAATGTTTTGATTATCTATAAAATACCATCCACATATTAGATATAATTGTCAGCAATTCAATTCAAGAGAAACAAAGGAGTCCCCAACCTAGAAGGAACCAAGTGTCCTTTATTTATTTTTTTTTTTTAAGCTCAGTAGCAGCGTCCAACACACATCAAAGTGTGAGGACCACCTTGTTCAGTTCCTAATTCAGAAGGTCTTGCTGAGCACCTGTGGGTGTTGCCCCTAGTAAACCCTCTGGATCTTTTTGTACTTACTAGGATACAATATAGCACAGTGGCATCTGGCCTAACTAGGTTATTTCTAACCATCCTGGAAGATTCCTCCTGGCCATTGTTTGCTACTAAGTCTGAAGACCAGATTCCTCTGTGTTGGGAACACAGAGACCCCTAAATATTTTCCAAGGAAAGTTGATTCCAAATCCTCAACCAGAGGATGATATAGAGAGAGAGGGAGAAAGATGTGGGTAAAGGAAGGGGAGGAAAATATCCAACAAATACCTGGTAAATGTACACTAGGCCCCCATGTCATGTTTGTGAACCAATAGGGAACCTCCAATTATTTCAGGTGAAAAATGAAAAAAAAAAAAAACTCAAATAGACATGAATACTTTAAGGAAAATCTAACAGAGCAAGGCATGGGGAGCATGGTAAACAGAGGGAACAAGAGGGCTACAAAGCACAAAATAGTCAGAGAAACCTCTCCTACTGATAGTGTTTGAGCTGGGCACTGAATGATGACATCAGCCATAGGACATCTGGGGGAAAGCATTCCAGGCACAGAAAAAGTATGCGAAAGATCTATTTCCAGCCAGTAATCTGGCTAACTGGAGGAACCCATGGGAAGTCAATGGAACTGGGGGCTGGTGAGCTCAGAAAAGCATCTTCACTGGAACCCAGAGAGGTAAGGAGGGACCTGTGCTTTGGATTGACAAGTGTCTGCTTGCATGCAGACGAACGAATACTGCATTTCATTTGCAATGGGCAACCATTGGATGTTGAAGTAGAGGATGGATGTAGTTGATGTATGCTCTGAGTGGCCTTTTTAAAAGATGGCTCTGGCTAGCATGTGGGAAATGGACTGTAGGAAGGTGGGGGCAGGGGATGGAGGCAAGAAAAATAACTCATAGAGTAGCTGTGTCAGTGGTCCAGGATTTGGGTCATGGTAATTTGGTAGTGCTGACAAGATGTGGAAATGTTCCAGTGGAGATGTATCTTCCAGTTAAACCTGGATGGGTGATATTTAAGGGATGAAGAGGGGCCTTGATGGAGGAAAGAGATGGAGAAGGAAAGAGGGGAGGAGGAGAGAGACAGGGAGCCCTAGTATTTAGGCCTGAGCCACCATATAACTGGGATGCTTTGGAAGCACCCTCAGCTACCATATGAAAGATGCACAAGCCACAGGTCATACTTGCACTGAATGTCTATGTCCATTAAATTTGCATCCCTGTGAGCAAAAGACCTGACAGAACAACTTAATGGGAAGGACTTTGGATCAAGGTTTCAGGGCACTTCGTGTCCCTTGGCAGGAAAGGTATGGCAGAGCAGTTCACACCAAGGCAGACAGGAAGCCAGGCAGAACCACAGCAAGAGGGGTGGGCAAGACATCCTTCAAGCACATGACCCAGTATCCTGGATCCAGGCCACACCTCCCACATTGCCACCACCTCCCTGTAGTCTAGTCTGGTTTGGTTTTGTTTTTGTTGTTTGGCTTATTTTTTTTTTAATTCATCAATGAATTAAGCATTAGGTCAGAGTCCTCATGACCTAATCATCTCTGGAAACACCTATATGACACACTGAGAGGAGCGCTTCACTAATCTCTTAGGTACTTCTCAGTCCAATCAAGTTGGCAATCAGTATCCTCATAGCCCCTGCTGGGAAAGACCTGGCCACCAACAACTATCACTAAATATTCTTAGGAGTCAAAACTCTGCCAGGCACTGTAAGGCATAAAACATGTAGGGGGTGGGTGGGGGGAGACCCAGCAGTTCCACCGAGAGATAACTGCAGCCCCCTCCTCCGTAGGATGTCCACTGAGGATTAGTGTTAGGCACACATGTACCTCTGTGAGGACGGGAGAGATGAAATGTGGGCTCAGGAAACACCCTGCAGAGGGTTGAGGTGGGCACCTGGAGAAGAAAATGTGTTTCAAGCTGAGCCGACAAGCCCAAGAAGCCATTACAGAAACAGAGTGCAAGGCCATGAAGTACAAGGAGAGGCTGGAGTATGCAGTGGATGAGCAGAGAGAGGAGATAGCAAGCAGGGGGCTCAGTGAAGGGACCACAAACTGACACTCAACAGCTCGCTCCAGATCTCCCCCAGGGAAGTCTCCTTCCTGAGACTGGTTTGTTGTTGTTGTTATTACTGTTGTTGTTTGTCTTAGTTAGGCTCTCTATTGCTGTGATGAAACACCATGAGCCAAAAGCAACTTGGAGAGGATGGGGTTTAGTTGGCTTCTACTTCCACAGCACTGTCCGTCATTAAAGGAAGTCAGGACAGGAACTCAAACAGGGCAGGAACCTGGGGGCAGGAGGTGATGCAGAGGCCATGGAGGGGTGCTGCTTACTAGCTTGCTCCCCTTGACTTTCTCAGCCTGCTTTCTCATAGAACCCAAGACCACCAGTCCAGGGGTGGCACCACCTATAAAGGGCTGGGCCCTCCCCATCAATCTTCCATGTATGGACTTCCTCCTCTGTTAGGGCTCTACTTGCTCAAAGCCAAATCAGTACTGACCTGGTACTTTCCCACCCCCAAATCTTAGTTCATGCTGCTTGCTCAACTCGACATATCCATTCGACCTAGGCAACCACTTCCAGTCCGTTAGTTCTGTTCTGAAGTTTCCCTCTTCCTTGAAGTCTCTTCCCCTCCTCTGAGAGTGTAACATTCTGGTTTTCCATTGGAGTCAGCGCTATTTCCTACCTTGTCCAGTTATCTCTGTGTGGCTCTTTAGGTGTGGGTGTGTGTACTTCTATACGGTAGACACCTTGATCATTTCTACCAGGTCTAGAGCAGTGTCCAATAAGTCCTACGTACTCAAGATGAGTACGTGAATTAAAAAACAAGTCCTTCCCCTCTTGTTAGACCTGTAGAGATCACAATACTAGTGGTAAAAGCCAATGGCCCAATCAAAGGAAAACATACCATGCCTACCTATGTGGTAGCACTGAGGGCAGCTTGCAGCCCATCATTCCCAATTTCCCTCCATAGCTGTGATTTTTTTTTTTTTTTTTTTTTTTTTTTTTTTTTTTTTTTTTTAAACTGTCTTCAAACTTGTTCTTGCTTTCATCAGCCAGGAACCCAGAGCAGATTAGAAGTTAAGCTTTTACAAGAACACTGACTTGATTCTTCTTTTCTTCCCACTACATGCCTGAAAACAAAGGGCTGTCAATCCCCTCTCTTCAAAACAGTCACCCGTGGAGAGGGGAGGGAGGAGGGGGAGACCTGTCTTGCCTGTGTCTTTTCTCCATTGTGGCTTGGCAGCTGAGCGATTCCATTTTGGAGTCAGCACCCATCCCTACCTTGCTCACCCACCCCAGTGCCCCACCTCCCAATCAAGACACTATTGAAGTCTTACCACGGCCCTCACTAAGCTTTCCTCCATTTTTGCCAATACAAGGCATTCCGGTCGGAGGTCCCACACTCTAGTAACTTCTGATGCTGGAAAGAGTGCAATGGTTATCACTTGTGTGCTCTGGTTTAATTCATTCTCAACACCCACTTCCCTGAGAAACCTAATACCCAACCTTTAGGAGATGCTTTTCCTCCCTGTCATTATCACCCTCTCCACCTGGTCCATGGAAAACCTAGATGCTCTGGTGCAGGGTAAATTGATCAGTCACTAACATCTTAGGGTGAATTTCTCCCAAGGATAAATCCTTTGCTCCCCAATTTGAAGACATCTTAAGAAGTACACCCCACAGGATGGCAATCAGGGCTGGGGAAGTATCTCTCTAATGTCTATTGGTGTGGCCCCTTTTGATAGACGTAAGACTCACATACATCCTCTAAGGTTTGAAATTCTTTTCCATTTTCCAAATCAAAGTGATGAGGTTACACGTGCTTTTGTTCTGAAGAGACCACCTTCCAAGCAGACATCCTTCCTGTCTTTCAGGTGGCCCCATGGCAGAATTGCACTATGGCAGATCTTCAGGGAAGGGAACTGTCCAGTGTAGATGTGTTAGTGCTGGAGGAGGCAGAGATGTGGACAAAGTGGGAGGCTGGGCAGGAGGACAAAAGCAACAGATGCTGGAAGTCCAAAGAATCCCAAAAGACAAGCTTGACCTGCTTGTTAAACAAGGGGCCACCCCCCCCACTGAGCCTGAGGGTGCACAGTGTGACTGCAGTTGGAGAGGGTGCCAGCTTCCCTCTTGTCATCTGTGAAGCATCAGGAAAGGGAAGCAAACAAAGCCCCCAACCCAGAATAATAGTAACCACTATGTCTCCAAACAATGTCGGCACCCCCTTGGCTCTGTTTTCAGAGCCCTTTGACCAAGGACAGATCTAAGCTCATAGGGCTGAAAGCGAATGCAATTTTAGAAAGTCCCTCTTAAAAAGAAGATAAGCCAATTATAAGTGCCTAAGTAGGTAGAAGGGCCAATGACCTGAGTTCATTCCCCAGAACTCAGAGTGGAAAGATAGAATCAACTCCAAAAGCTGTCCTTTGACTCCACAGAAACATTCTGCAGCGTGTGCATGTCTGTACTCATGCCCAGACACACAGCATACCCGGACACAGACAATGATGATGATGATGATGATGATGATGATGATGATTGTAATTAAGGGAAAGAGATCCTCCCCTTATCCTACCCTGACCATCTGAATCTCTTCTGGACTTGGAGGCTAAGGAAGGTCAGGTCTAGTTAGTACTTAGATGAGAGGAAATAAAAAATGAAATGAAATTATTTAAGATGAAAAACAGAAAACAAAATAACAAGTCTCTTAAAAGCCATAGGACTCCCAGGCATCACCAAGCACAAATGGCCTGATACTTTGTATTAAATGACTCCTATTCCACTTTGTGATACTTGATTTTTTTTCCATACCCCTTTGATTATCTTCAGATAATTTTGTTGTTTTCATTTGTTTTGTCTTGGGATTTTTGTTGTTGCTTGGGGAGTTTTGAAACAGGGCCTCATAGCCCTGGCTGGCCTCGAATTTGCTGCTCTTTAGTCAAGAATGGCCTATGAACTACTGATCTTTCTGTCTCCACCTCCCACGTGCCACCACACCCAGCTCTTTGATATTTTCTTATGTGACAATTATTTTCTGATTTTGTTATCTATAGAATGAACAGACATGTCAAGTCTTTCCTCCCATATAAATGATTATTGATAAAGTAAAAAAAACTTGCTGCCATGTTCACAATTAGTTGTTGATAGCATGAAGTTGTAAGAAGTATAAAATTTAGAGAAACCTCTATCAGGTTTCCTTTGCAATATTTCTGGGCATTTCACATTTTCTTGTAATGTTCTTTGAACTGATGTTCATTAATCACTTTGTCACCGACGTACATATAACCATGAAGGATGAATTCCGCAGTGGCTCTCATATGCCCTACAAAGATGCTACATGAATCAACAAGGTAGGACAGAAGCATTCCCAAAAGCCATTCTTACGACAGAATGGCTGGCAATAATTTAGCTAGATGCTGAAGGTACTGTAACCACCTAACCACATCCCTCTAGAACTCAACTAAATGTATCCCAAATTAATGTATCTGTACTTAGAACAGCAACAATAAAACTATGCACAGCCCAACTCCACTCTACTTGAAAGGGAAAAGAGAGGACACAAAAGGCGCAAGAATGAAAAGGTACACAGTGCTCCCAAATGTCCACAGCTTCAAACTTCTGGACAGAACATAGAGGGAAGGAACCTCATTCCATGCTCCCAGCCCTTCCTCTCTCTGAAGTATCAGCAATGCAGAGATATGTAAGTCTCATCCTGCTCTCAAAGATGTGGAAAAGACCAGCACATGCACATAAACCACATGCCAGGGTGATGACAGCTCTGGGAGATAGGCTGGGGAGCCCAGGAGAGTCCCTGAACCCTTTGCAGAGACTCCTAGATTCTGTGGTGTAAAATGCTAATCAGTCTCAGTGCCTTAAATAGGAGGCATCACTTTTCCCTCAAAGGGTGTGCCCAAAGGTCTGTGTTGTTGAGGGTGTGTGAAAGCCTAAGCCTGTCCATCATAAGTAGGCCCTCTGTACTCCTTTACAACTACTGACTAAGGGATGATGTTATTTTGGCTTGTTTTCTGCCCTGGACTGGAAGAACCGTGACCTCAGCCTTTATCCAAAGCTCATATCCACATGATCTATCAAACTTCACACCTTCCTGTGCCTGGGTCCCCCTCCCCTCCTGTCCTCTCCTCCTAACACTGATGTGGTAATCAACTTAAAGCAGATGTTCTTAGAAAAGAAGTAGGTCAGAGCTGCAGACCCAAATCCCATCCAGTCTTCTCACAAAATCTTGAGTTTAGAAAAAAATGAAATTGATATTGCAATAATTAAGAGGCAAATGTGTCTACCACTGGTGGCAGATAGCGTTTCACTTTCATTAAGCAATATAAAATAGACGCGAGAATTCCCGGCTGCCACCCTGACACACCAGGCTTTACCGACTGAATCTTAAATTGCAGTATGTCAGTCAGAGCTCAGGAGTTATCAGCATCATTTAATTAACTTTTTTTTTTTTTTTGCAAAAACTAACATGTTAGACTAAAATATAAAAATGAAATCTCTGTGTAAACCTCACTCTAATGATGGCCCCCAACAGAGACCTGAGCTGCACCTCAGAATCAAGGCATTTACCCTCTTTGTCCTGTCCCCTAGCCTCTTGTCTCAGCTGGAAGGAAAGTGAATCTAGGGTTCCTACCACCTGGACCTAGAAGCCTCAGGAATTGGGACTGGATTTCCTTATGTGGAGCACTTACATCTCTTCTTCCTTAATGCTATATTTTAGCCACTTTCCTGCTGGAGTTGAAATGTCTTTTTGTTCTTTGAGAAGAAAGCTACAAACCTTTTTTTCTTTGTCTAACTCGCCTAAGTAGTGTGCTAACTGGAACCTCTGGCTCTGATTACAAGAGGATAGTATTCCCTGTAAATTTTATGAATGGGCATAGTATTTATTTGGCTGCTGCGGTGAGAAAGAATGAATACAGGTTGTGAGGGTATGCTGGTCATGCAAGTGATGGGGGAACGGGGGTAAGCATGCAGGGCCAGAAATTGGTTTGGGGAGTCAAAAGCTTTGGCCATATTACAGTTGGTATGAGCCCGGGTTCTGCCTTTTGGGTGGTCCTGTCCCTACTCTTAATACATCGGTAGCAATCAGTATCACAAGGGTAACTATGTTCCTTCCACACCTAGAACAGACATTACAAATCAATCAGAGTTCTTGATAGCTGAGCTTGAATTTGGCTTCAGAAGCCTTCTACCACCATACTCACAGGAGCCATTACTAGTCAACAGGTATTGCCCCTGAGATGCAACCCATCTGCCATCACTACATCAGCCAGAAGTCCTGTCTCACCTGTTGCCACCTGTGTTCCATGACAGCCACCTTGCCTGTCAGAGAATCCACGCATTCTTGTGCACATTTCCCAGTGGCCAGGAGGACTCTAAATTTAGGGATTCTTCCCAAGTAATTGAGCCAGGAACTGTCAGTTAGAAAAGGAAAAAAAATGAAAAAGATTGCTTTGGGGGGAGGGTTCTGTTATACAAGAAACAAACAAACAAAAAATGTTATGTTTGCACTATCATCAATTCCTCAGCTAACTGTTTGTTCTTTTTTCCTTCTGTTTTCTTTCTATAAAGAAATAAAGAGTTTAAACATAGGTAAGATGAAGAGCTCTTTCCCATATAATTTGCTATGGTTCGTTTGTTCCTTGTGTTCACTTTCTTGTTTTGTGCTTCTGTGTAATGTTGTATATTTTTATGTACCAAATGCAGTAACTTTTTTATGTGCTAATTGTGTGTTGTGGATATGATAAGCTTTTGCAATTATGAAATGCAGTCAAAAAGCAACCAAATAAGCTGACAGTAATTAGAATTTCTGGGAGATTCAAGAGCAAGATAATGAACCCTCAGTGAACCTCTGTCCCGGATGCTCAGTGTGGTCCATAATTGGGCTAAACAGTTGAGGCAAACTTCGGGCTTTTGTAAATGCTGGACTGGGTTCACAAAAGCTTTAATGAACTGGAAACGGGTCAAAAACTCATTTTCAACTCATTAATGATTTTTCCCTAGATATGTGGCCATTTAAACACTAGACACACACACACACACACACACACACACACACACACACGCACACACACACGTTAATTGCCAATCTGCTGGTCAGAATAAATCCAACAGTTAGATACATTGAAAATTATATGATGTTAAATCACCCTTGAGTAGTTTGAAAGGGGTAGACCACATATTTTTTGTCTAAGGGGTCTCTGACACCATGATGATCCAAGGTTATTTGAAATCATATTGATAGAATTCTCACATTGAACACACAACAAGTATGTATGTGTATGTATGTGAGCACTGAAGTGTAATGGATGCAGCATGAGCATTCTGATAGAAAAGAGGCGCTTACTTTTGGGGAGATGGGGAAGGGCAGCTTATTCATGGAATGAATGCTGTCTCCACTCCATGAAACACCAGCCATGAAACCCTTTGTGACAATAGGTCAGAATGGGACACAAAAAAAAAAAAAAATAGACTCAAATTACCTGCTATCATCATTCTCTAAGGAATAGCCATTTTTAGGGAAAGAAAAAAAAAAGTTCTGCCTTTATAATCTTGAAAACCCCAAAATTGGCTGGTTATAGATACCCCAGTGCATCCATTTTTTTTTCCAAGAATAGAGATGTTTCCCAAAGACTCCCCCTTCCTGGAAACCCACAAACCGACCATGTTTGCTCCTCACCACGGCCACCAATATGGAGCATGGCTTTCCATTGTCCCTGAACTGCTCTCTGAGAATCATGTTTAGGAAGAGGTTGGGCTACTGGAAGACTGGTCTCCCCAAGCAACAGCTAACTCTACCTGTCAGCTCCTATGCCAGAGATTTGGAAAAACCTCTTCAGATCAGGTTCCCTAGAAAGTCCAGAATTAATTATCTTGCTCATACATAGGCACAGATGTGCAATGCCTTGATCTTCCTAAGGATCATGCCAGCTACTGTTCATTTAGTGAAAAGGTGCAGCATCTAATTAAAAAATGGCATGGATTTTTCCCTTTCTGCCCTAATTTGTTTTGCATATATGGATATTCTCTAATGACTCAGCCAAAAAGTGAGGAGGGCAAAAAACAAAGGGAGAGGGAAAGAAAAGAAAAGAACCCAAAGTAGCCCACTCTTTCTAAAGACCTTGACTTCCAGTTTAATTATCAGTCTTAATAGCAACCGAAGAGAAGCAGGAATTAAAGATGGCCTCAACGCACAAATAGTTCCTAAAAATAGCTTCCCAACTCTTTTTTTTAAATCAGGCAAGAACCCAAATGATAGTGTTTTAATTAGTAATTTACCAGCTAATGTCCACAGGACAAATACAGCTGACACCGACTGGCATCATGCTCACCTCACACTCACCTTTTCCAACCCCTCTCCCCCCATCATTCCAGAACATAATCTAAAAATATTAGGACAAAAAGGCCTGCACTCATTCTAGGTGCACAGAACCCATGCACTGGGCCAGAAAGCAGCACCCACCACTACCCCCAGTAGAGGAGGGCTTTGAATAATCAGCATTTGAGTGGTATGAGGACTCATTGTGGTCCCAGCCACCATGAAGAACAGATCCAATGGGAGAGTTGTAGACTTTTGAGCCAGAAGAACCATTAGCAAAAGATCAGATTTGCTGTTTCCCAAATAAGAAAACCAATGCTCACTGTTGCCAAAAGAGTCACCTGAGGTCCCCAGCTGGCTTTGCATTTCCTGTGTCTTAATCCTGAACAGTTCTCTGAGTCGTGCTCCATTCGGTTCAGCCCCACAAAGGACACTGAAAGGCATAGCAGAGGAAACATGCAGACCCCTGGGGTCCCTATCCTCCCCATCTACTTCACACACATTAACAATCAGGGGAGGCTCAGGACTCGTGCCATGGTATTAATCCAGCACTTGAAAGTTGCATCTCCTCCTTGGTAATTCAGACGCTGGCCTATGGTTTGGACAGGATCAAGTGCAAGTGTTGGACATGATGGCAAGCTAACTACACTTTGCAGTAAATGCCAATTTAATTTGCATAGACACTGGGGGGCAATCAGCTCTTAGGCCAAGGATTGGCAATGGCTCTGGGGAACTGGTCATCACAAGCTTAGAAAACTCCAGAATGCTCCAGTGTTCATGACCTTGGAGGTTTTATGGAGGCAGAGATGAAATAGAGAATGTTATCACAGGGGGATTGGGTTCTTAAGTCCCGTGAGAAAACATGTGAAGCCCATGGGAAATATATGAAGCTAGCACTGAGTGACTATCCTTGCTCACCAAAACAGGACTGGAATGGGGTTTTTGTGTCAGTTAAATGAATTTTCAAATCCCGAAACAGATTGAGAAACTTAAACCTAATCATGATTACCTGGGAGCCACGATGTGTTGAAATGTAACTCAGGGTGTCACTAATTCACTAAAATAAAAAGCCACTAGAAATGGTAGGAGGCTCGCTAGGATTTTTGTCACCTCTGACCCAAGAGGCCAGCTGCATAGTCCCTTCTTCTTTTCTCTCTGTGTTTCTCCTAAAGCAACAGCCCAGGACACAAGTACTACTTGGCTGTGGACCCTGTGACTGGCTCGCTCTATGTTTCTGACACCAACAGTCGGCGAATCTACCGAGTCAAGTCTCTGAGTGGAGCCAAAGACCTGGCTGGGAATTCAGAGGTTGTGGCCGGGACTGGTGAACAGTGTCTGCCCTTTGATGAAGCCCGCTGTGGGGATGGAGGGAAGGCCGTGGACGCAACACTGATGAGCCCTCGAGGTAAAGAACGAAGAATGGGACCCTTGTACCTCACATGGAGCCTGCTGAAAACTGAGTGAATCCTTGTAGTCTATAAGATACCATTTTTCCTAAGATCATTTATTGCAAGGCTCCTGGTCTATGTGGGTGATTTCAAGCTAATTTTTTTTTAAAGTAAACTTTACCTCCTACATATACTACTTATGGAAAAATGGTAATCTGTACCTGGAGACCTCTGCCTGCTACCCATCACAGAGAACCAGAAGACAGTGTTAGTTCCATCAGTCAGAGAGTCAGCCATAGGGAGACACAACAGAGGCCACTAGAAGTTTCCACTATGCCAAAATTTGATGTTAGACTATAGTGTATCCAAAGTCTAAGGTATCATGTTGTGAATACCCAAGAAAACTGTAGCAGTTAAGAATTGGAGTGGTGGTAGTTCTCAGTGGGAGGCAAAGCATTTTCCTCTTAGTCAAAAAAAAAAAAACAAAAAAACAAAAAAAACAAAAACAGCAATCTACCTCTAGATCAGTGGTTCTCTACCTTCCTAATGCTGCTGCTCTTCAATACAGTTCCTCATGTTGTGGTGACCCCAACCACAAAATTATTTTCCTTGCTACTGCATAACTACAATGTTGCTACTCTTATGAATTATAATGTAAATATTTATGTTTAATGACGGTCTTAGTTGACCCCTGTGAAAGGACATGACCCATAGGTTGAGAACCACTGCCCTTGTCCTCTTCCTTAAATTAATCCAGTTGGTCTAACAAATCTCCTAGCCAAGGGACTCTCCCTCAGAAAAGTGGGCTTACCGTAAGCCACACTAAAGGGACAGGAGGAATACATTAGCCCTTTAATGAGATAGTGTACTTTCCTTTCCCAGAATTCCCACCTCCTGGTCCAGCCCCTGGTACAGTCACTGCATGAGGCTCTGTCGAGTCAGCTTGCCTTTCTAAGCTCTGACTCAGAAAGCCTCCCTTTTCTTGGCTTCTGTCTTTTTCTTCCAGAAGCTGGCCCAAGCCTAAGTGGCCATCTGATACTTTGGGCCTTTTCACTTTTTCTCTAAAGCCCCCTCCCTGCCATGTGTCTGCTTCTCCCATATAGTTAGCCTCCATGCTGGCTGAACTTAAATAGCATGGCTTCTTCTTGTCCTTTTCCATCTTCCTCCTCCAGGCAACTGCCGAGATGTACAACTTGCCTGCCTTGGGTATTTTTCTTTTAAACTCTAATTAAATTGTCCTTGAGCTTCAGAGATTAAAAAAAAGAAGGAGAATTTGGAGAGGGCTGGATAGATGTCTTACTTAGTAAAGTATCTGTGGCTCAAGCATAAGGACATGTGGCATTTACGTAAAAAAAAGAAAAGAAAAGAAAAGAAAAATCAGTAGTTGTAGTGGTACACACCTATAATCCCTACCCTGGAGAGGTATAGAAACAGGGGAATCCCTGATTACATCAGATCGGCAGGTTCCAGGTCCAGTGAGAGACACTATCTCAAAATGCATCCATGCATATACAAACAAACACACTAAAATTAGATAAATAATAAAATAAGAAAGGATGTGTATTACTTCCATGATTCCTGTCCTGGGGAGTTCTTGAAATCAGTAAGCGTCTATTTGAAAGGACTAAAGATGCTTGGGGTTAAAGAGCAATCATATCGGGGCCTAATTCTTGTTAGCATTTTTAGCTACTGTGCAAGCAGCCTGCAGCATGGATTAAGGATGCCAAGCCTTGTACTTGGGCACTGAAACGAAAACGCAAAAGAAATAGAAGTTGCAGTCTGTGTCTTATCAGTCCTGCTGTGACAGGGAAATGCTAAGGCTCTGTGTCCCCTGGGGGCACTGGAGTGCTGATTGGAGTCAAGGCTTAATTGGGAATTCTTCCTGGAGGATACATTTTGAATTGGGAGTTTGTAGCTGAAAGCACCGATGTCTCTCAGCCTCGTTGTCACGATTAGTTGTGAAGGGTATTTGAATAATATACTACCAATTGTTTTTAAAGTAATGGAGGTTGGTAATAACTTGTTTTCTGTAGAGAGCAGAGTCAGAGGTGTTCCAACCTTCACTTGTAACCCTGGTTCCTCTGCAGCTCAAGGTGATGTCACTGGTGAAGGGAATACAGCTAGCACCCTGAGAATCCTGCACATTCCAGCACAGTGCCCTTGAGAAATGTTTGCCTTTAAAGGACTGACAGCTACTGTTCTGAGGAGGTTCACCTATCCCAGGAAGGCCCCTGGTCCAAGCACATCATGCCCAGAGTAGGGCATCTCCCATCTCCTCCACAAACCATCTTCTGTCAATAAATAAATATATAAATAAATGTTTCTCTGCCCAGGTATTGCAGTGGACAAGAATGGACTTATGTACTTTGTTGATGCCACCATGATCCGGAAGGTAGACCAAAATGGAATCATCTCCACCTTGTTGGGGTCCAATGACCTTACAGCTGTCCGGCCACTGAGCTGTGACTCCAGCATGGATGTGGCCCAGGTGGGACTCTTTATTTCTCATCCTTAACCGAGGTCTTATATCCTGTAGTTGCCAGGTGTTCTTATATGAGCTATGGACACTGATCTTAGTTAGTTTGAAGAGAAATCAGGTGACATAGACATCAAGTTGAAAAAATGCAGGATAGAAATGAGAAGGGGGAAAAGAAAGAGAGGAGAGGCAATTAAAAAGAGATAGATGAGAGAGAGAGAGAAAGAGAGAAAGAGAGAGAAAGAGAGAACAGAGAGAGCAACTCTTACTCTGAGAAGCAGAGCTGGTGGTACACTCCAGCAGAGGCAGATTATAGGGTAGGGGCTGCTGTATAATTATCTCTCGTCTCCATCATTTTCAAAGATTTGAGACTGTATGGTTTAGTGTTACATGTCAATCAGAGCTTCCCTGTTAATCTGGAGTGATTGCATCTTCACTATATAAACCCTCACTTTGTGTAGTAGTTACTAGAGTGAAGCCCTCCTCAATTATCCTCACAAGAGCATGTCTCATCAGGTCTCTTACAGAGGAAGGGACCACAGGCTCCTCAAATTGTGCAGTGTTTGTTCAAAAAAGCCGGCATGCATGTTCACCCTGCCTGTAAGAGTCTTTCAACCTTTGGTCAACCTCATACATTTGAGCTCAAATTCCCCAACAAACTGACAACTTGCTACTGAGATTTTTATTTCAAACTCCACAGAGGAAGAATATATTTGAGTTGGCTTTGTTCGCTTCTTTTTTCAAACACTCAAGTTGTAGTTTGTTAGCCAGCCTGTTCTTTGTCTGTTCCTGGGCTAGGGCCACTTTCCAAGCCATGTGGCTGCTTTTACACAATTTAGACAAATGTGTCTCCTCTAGATGAACATAGCTTCTCTGACCCATGGCTTGGGGAGCTAAGTATGGGCTGAATGGCCTTGGTCCCTTACGAATTTATCTACCTGTACTGCCTCATTTGATGACTGTATCCCTGGCTAGTCATCTGAGGCTGGGAAAGTGTTGTGGGTCAAGCTGGCAGACTCAAGTCAGGGCAGACGAAATTGAAATAAGAATTTGTCACATGCTCTGCTCTTCTATGTCATAAACAGCCAGCTCAGGCAAATAGTTCAATGATGATCTGTAAGTATGTTTCAGTAAGTGTGCTAATTAAAGGCTAAGCTGGTGCTGGGGAGATGCCTCAGCAGTTAAAGGTACTTGCTCTCACAGAAGACTTGGGTTTGAGTCCCAGCACCCAAGTAAGTGGTGGCTTACAACCATCCATAACTCCAGTTGCAGGGGATCCAATGCCCTCACCCTCTTCTGGTCAGGCAGATATATATGGTGTTGACATATATTCAGGGAAAGCATTAACACATATAAAATTTTCAAAAAATATTTTTTAAAGCTGTCTTTTCTCCAAATGCATAAAATCGTATATTAGAGGCTGTCCTTGAAATGTCGTGTCATGTACAGGTTCGTCTGGAGTGGCCGACAGACCTTGCCGTTAACCCCATGGACAATTCCCTATACGTTCTGGAGAACAACGTCATCCTTCGAATCACCGAGAATCACCAGGTCAGCATCATCGCAGGACGGCCCATGCACTGCCAGGTTCCCGGCATTGACTACTCACTAAGTAAACTTGCCATCCACTCTGCTCTGGAGTCAGCCAGTGCCATCGCCATTTCTCACACCGGAGTGCTCTACATCACTGAGACAGACGAGAAAAAGATCAACCGCCTACGCCAGGTCACCACCAACGGGGAGATCTGCCTCTTAGCCGGGGCAGCTTCTGACTGCGACTGCAAAAATGACGTCAATTGCATCTGCTATTCGGGAGATGATGCTTACGCCACAGACGCCATCTTGAACTCCCCATCCTCTTTAGCTGTGGCTCCAGATGGCACCATCTACATCGCGGACCTTGGGAATATTCGGATTAGGGCGGTCAGCAAAAACAAACCGGTTCTTAATGCATTCAACCAGTATGAGGCTGCATCTCCGGGAGAGCAGGAATTGTACGTGTTCAATGCCGATGGTATCCACCAGTACACTGTGAGCCTGGTGACGGGGGAGTACTTGTACAATTTCACATACAGTGCTGACAATGACGTCACCGAGTTGATTGACAACAACGGAAATTCCCTAAAGATCCGCCGGGACAGCAGTGGCATGCCCCGCCACCTGCTCATGCCGGATAACCAGATCATCACCCTTACCGTGAGCACCAATGGAGGCCTCAAAGCCGTGTCCACACAGAACCTGGAGCTTGGCCTCATGACCTATGATGGGAACACTGGACTCCTAGCCACCAAGAGTGATGAAACTGGATGGACGACTTTCTATGAGTGAGTAGTACGCTTTTGACCAATCTCTCTAGAGCCCTCCCCCTACTCTAGCTGGCATCCGGATGGACCATTCACATTGCTTTTAAAATTGCCTAGTCACATCTCCCTAACTTTAATGATTTCTTATAGCCTCAGGAAATTCGAGTCCCTTCTCCTGACTCCTAAATGATTTGCTCTATCAGGCCTCTGATATTGAGCATCTTCCCTGCAAGCACTGGGAATTCCTGTTGTCTGCTTGCCGTTCAAACTTCAGGATATTGGACACGCACAGCACCTGGGAGATAAAGTGCTGATTAACCCCACTGATTATTCATGTTTGCCATGGGTGCGGAAATTAGAAAGTAAGAGGCAGGGTCCCAGCGGGGCTCCTGTGATTTAACAATAGGTCCAGCAACACACTTGATTGCACAGACAGGTAGATAAACTCTGAATTTCCTCCTTAGCAGAAGCAGATCAATACAGATAAAGTGCTAGGTATATTAAAAGATGTGAGAGCTGGTCATATTTCCCCTAACAATTATCTCATACTTAATAGTTCTGCCGTTTGTTTGGGGGGGGGGGGAGAAGAAGAAGAGAAAGAAAGAAAGAAAGAAAGAAAGAAAGGAAGGAAGGAAGAAAAAACTGTTTTCCCTAGCTCCTGAAGCAGCTTTGGTCAAGCAAGTCTGCTGCTGCAGGCTTTAACCTGCAGAGTTGCTGGCTGGAGGAGGCTGCTAAGCCTGAGTCCCCATTGACTTGCTGGAGACTGAATGGAATTTACCAGCCTCTGGGCTCTCTCCACAGCAGGGAGCCAGCATCATGCGTTAGGAACCCTGGCTTGGTTCCTGTCTCTCTGCTGCTGCTAGCTGAAAATTTTAGTAAGTTAGGGAAGGGTCGCCACAGAGAGATGGGGGTAGGAGGGACAAGAGAAAGAAGACTTCATTGTTGATCACGATTAAATCAACAATGTTTTCTTCCTGTTTTTATGCCAGTGGGTTGGGGAGAATGCAAAGGCTGCTTTCGCCACCTGCTGGAGTTTTGCGGCATTGCAGAATTGCTCGCCAGGGTCCTGACTTCCCCCACTTTGAGGCAAAGCTCTCAAAGTTTCTGACTTCTAAGCAGCTCCACATCCTTCGAGGTGCTGGGACTTGATCACCAGCCAAAGAGCACAGCAATTGTTGTGCCTCCTGAGTGAGAAGCAAAAGTTGGAGTCAAGAAGGTCCTCCTAAATTAGCCCTCAGTTAGAGTTCAATTCCAAAGTTCAGGTGCAGGGGTCTCACAGACATGAACTCTTGATTGGAGGCAGGTTGCTAGCTAAGGTCCCCAGATGAATGAAAACAAACATGTGATTCTCGATTTTTTAAGTGCTCATTAGGGAATTATGGTGAAACTGGATCAGGTTTTCTCTTTTAATGTGGGACGCTTCTGAATGTGAGTAGATCCCAAGATCCAAATCCCCCATTGTGGAGACTAAAATGGATAAGGTTTCCTTAGGCTTCCTAAAACGATGAGGCATTCTTGTTTGTTTGTAGTGTTCTAGCTTTTGTTACACATGGTCAGAAGATTGCCACTTTAAAACTCAGACATAAGCCACACTTCCTATTAGGGATACCATGTCCAGGTGAATACCACACACTGACTGCAGAAGTATAACAGAAATGGAAACACACACAGCACACACACACATACAGGTGATCTGTGCTTCAGTGAGAGCTTTCCCTCAGTCCCAGAAAGTTCCAGGAAGTGCAGCCTCGGAATTATGATTTCCCCAGTTGCAAGCTATTGAGTCCCAATAGAGTGTCCTCAGCAAGGTCTACCTTTACAGGGAATGGCAGATTCCACTGCCTTCCACAGTGGAAAACGTAGCTCACCAGGAAGTTCCTGAGCCTTAGCATCAGAAAGGCAGTGGTGTGGATGCCAGCTCTGACACGTACTTCCTGGTTAGCATTGGACAGGTTCCTCAACTTCTCTGAGCCTCGGTTCACATGTATCACATGGTATCATCAGCTGGGCGGGAGCTGTGGTCATTCACTGAACTAGAATAGCTTTAGAAATCAAGGCTGGCATTCAGAAACGCAAAAGAAACTAGATGCTGACAGGGAAGTAATAGAATACACCCATGTCTTCCATCCTCTCCTGAATAAAGAAGGATGCAAGTGTTAGACAGGGACTTAATTTCAAACAGTAGAATTGAGGGGTGCAATTTGCACTTTGAATCTTCTTGGTGCTTTGGTTTGTATCCCGCTGTCTGGCCATCCTCAGTTCTGTGGGTCAGAGTATATCTTAGCAAATTGGAGTCCAGCGGTGTAGAAAATATAACTAACTCCCCTTAAGGTCAGGCCCACGAGAAGAGAGGAGCTCTGCAGCTATGGTCAAGTCCTCTTCCAAATCCAGCCAGTGGGAAAACAGCAGGTGACAAGGTCTAGATGCTGACTTCCCCTGGAATGAAGCTCAGCAGTTTTATTGTAGAAAGAGTGGACTCTGTACTCTTCCCAGCTGAGATGAGCCTGTCTTAGAAGGTGGCTTCTGGAGATCCCATTGAAATGGAGATGTAAGAATTGAGCTTTGGGGATCACCTGCCCCCCCACTCCCGCTGCCATGCTCCCAGAGTAGGGGACAGTAGCCTTGCTCTATCTTTGCTTTTTTGTCTGGTATGAGGCATGGGATTTTGTCCATTTCCTTCTTGCCCAAGTCTCTAGTGCTTTGACCTGCAGCTTGCATACAAGAGGTGTTTGGTGAACATCTACTGACTATAAGCAAGGCCCCCATAGCCAACAAAGTCCTACCGAGTCCATCTGGTTAACACTAAGACCCCAGTGCTGATAATCACTGCTTTTGCTCCTGAGAGCAGAGAGGTTTCTGCAGAGAGAGCTGAATCTGCAAATCTATCCTAGGGAAGCCAGCAAAGCTGTGGGCTGTTACATCCCCCAGGAAAGTCAGTCTGCAAGCCAGAGAGCATGCTTTCTCCCCACAGCCTGTGGAATGCCTGCCCTGTCCTCAGGGCCTCCCCCAGAGAAGAAGCTCTGTTTCCTCCTCTCACAGAGGATGGACAGCAGCCTGCTCTTTGCTGGTGTCCTAAAATACAGAGCACTGAAATTCAAATCCTGCTCAAGTCCCAGAGAACACGCTCAATGCGTTCCCTGCATGGTGGATCTTTGGCAAGACACTCAAAGCCCAAACACTATCATTGCTTCCTTTCTTACATTAAAATAGTTTTATGCTCCTAAAATATGAAATCGATTACTAAAACATGGGGATATTCAAAGAAGGAAACAAAGTCAAAATCCCACACTGAAAAATGCCGTTAATATTTATACATCCTTATTTGCAGAAATGCTGGTCTACATGTAAAAAGTCATGTGCTAGGGAGTATTCTCAGTTCTCCCCTTTTCCACTCAAGTCTGTTTCTGTGTGTGCGTGCTCATGCACTCATGTCCATGCACCAATAAATAGGAATCCATGCTGTTCATTTTGACAGCTGCCTAGGTTTCTGTCTTATATATAGGTAATTATTTAATAATCCTTAATCCCTGATTCTTCGGTATAGTTCTAACTTGTCAGTATGATAAATAGACCCTTTGAACCCCCTTCTGAGAAGCCATTGCTTTTGTAGGAAAAACAGAGGGTTCCCTTTGGCTTAGAAGGCCAACATCAAGCCTCTGAGGGGAAGGTGCTATCTGGATTTCCACTGCACAACACCCTAGTCAAGAAGTGGGACAGAGACAAGAGCCTGGACATCCAGGCTAAGCTTCCTGTCCCTCTCACCACCTTTACCCCACTGACCATGCAACTTAGCATCCCCAGAGTTTGACTGTTCCCTTATCCCTAAAGGTAACAGTTCCCAAGTTACTCTGAGTCTGATCCAGGTCACCAGCCCAAGTACCCCAGCTCCTTCTATGTTTTATTAGTTATTTTTTCTGTGGGCTGCTCCATGGACAATCTCCTTAAGCTTTACTGTACCAGTTCTGGGACCCATCACTCAAAACCTGCTAACTGGGTTTCTCTCCCCAGTCCAGAAAGAGCTCCTCGTCTGTCCCATTTCATCCTCTAAGCAAAGGCCTCATTGTTCCACCCTCTCCCCCCGCCCCAATCTCTCCTGAAAGCCCATTCGAGCAAGTTCAGAGGGTTCTATATACTGACCATAGGAAGAGCCATTTCCTCACCTCCTTAGACAGGAGCCTCTAACAGTACAGTGGTCTTCTAGAGAAGGGAAATACTCTCCATCTGGTCCAAGCAAAACCAGAACCACCTTCTGAGAAAGGGGCAAAGACCACTCATATCCATAAAGGACTCTCTCCAGGGAGTGTGCAGGCAGCAAATATGATCCTAGCATGTCCAGACATGGATGCTGAGGACAACTGAGATCCAGTGAGCCTCCCAGCAGGGTAGGATATCTGAGCTTGGTTTGTTAGGGACTACATGACCAAACTAGGTTTGTAGCCAGAATATGGAGGTAGCAATTTTTCCCAGGATGACCTTGAGAGGTCTATAAGGTGATGAATGGAATGAGGAATTGCAAAAAGACTAAGGCTCAGATGATCTCAAATGCCAGATTTTGATTGGGTTGAGTGAACAACCAATGGGAAAATGGTGTAGTTTAAGGGTTATAGAAATAGCTCAGTGATTAAAAGCACTCCCTGTTTTTCCAGAGCACTCAAGTCCAGTTCCCAGCATCTACATTGGGCAGCTAACAACTGCCTGAAACTCCAGTTCACTTCTGGTTTTTAATGGGCATGAGTGCACACAACCCCACCATACACACACACACACACACACACACACACGCACACACACACACGCACACGCACACACACACACACACACACACACACACACAGAGAGAGACTTAAATAAAGTTTTGCTTAGCAAAGAGAAAACAAAATGAAGTATCTATTTGAGGAGCATTGACTACGTGGATCACAAAAAAGCAAAGGATGCCTACAAATAGCTATTTCCATTAGCTCAGGAGGGTGTAGTTAAGAACATACAGCTTTGGACCAGTGGACTGATTTCCACTGAGGTTAAATTAGTGATGTCAAAGGGCTCAAGAAAGCCACAGCATTATTCCTCAGGACCCTCAGGACAGGTTAAGGTTTCAGGCAAACTTCTGACTCCACAGGCTGTGCTTCCAACTAGTATTTCTCTCCTTCAGCTATGACCATGAGGGCCGGCTGACCAATGTGACACGCCCCACGGGGGTGGTGACCAGTTTGCATCGGGAAATGGAGAAATCCATCACCATTGATATTGAGAACTCCAACCGTGATGACGATGTCACTGTGATCACCAACCTCTCTTCAGTGGAGGCCTCCTACACAGTGGTGCAAGGTAAGGCCCCAGCCCAACACTCCTCTGCCCCGAGTTCACCCCCCAACTGCAGAGCCAGCAATCTGTCACCTGAGAGAACTTCCAAACATCTGGAACATTCCTCTGTTTCCTGTCTTACTCAAATGTCTACAGCAAACCCACTCTACCAGCAAACAGTCTCAGAGGGGGAAAAAAAACAAAGTAAAAATAAATCTCTCAGATTCAGGGAAATGTCATACCCTCTCACCAAAGGTTTAATTATCTGGAGAAACCTACATATGTAAAAACATCTGGTTTTTCCCCCAACTACTTTCTTCTGGCTTCTTACCTATTTCCTGCACCCTCTAAAGACCCAATCACTGTCATTATTTCCTCAAGTACTGTTTAATCTCCAGGCTGCCACTGGATCTGGGTTTCACCAGTCCATTCTGACTCCTTTGCAAACATGCTCTTGAGCAATCTCTTGCCAGGACCCAGATCCCCAAGGTCTTTGACCACCCGTTGTTTTTGTTGTATGCAGTCCAGGGCAAGCACAGGGGCTGGCAAGAAACAGCATTTCACAGATTAATTTTTTCCTTTAATTAAGATATAATGTCGGTGGGCTCGCCAGTTGTCAGAGGATAAAAGTGTCCTCTCAGTAGATAAATGATGACATTTCTAGACTATTATCCCTCAGCAGAGCCTGTTTCAATGGCTCTATTTCTGCTCCGCTAGATGATTAACGATGTAGATTCTGTCCTTCTGTATGATGGCCAGAGTCACTGAGTGACAGGGACAACCTTGCTCGCTCCCCCAAAGCTGGCATCTCAGAGGCCAGCCCAGCCTGCTTCCTTCACCAGATGGTGAGGAAACAGTGTGCCTATAAAAGCGGGCTCCAGCATGGGATTCTTTGATACAGGGAAAGGTCACGAGCCTGATTGACTGGTGTAGATTCTATTCGGGAAGATAAACACACATTATCAACCTCCACTGACTCCGTCTACCTCATACTGTGTGTGTTTCCCAAGCTCTTTGGTAACATAGTGATACGAGCAGCAATGGTGCCATGAAGAAGGCGAAGGCAGCTTTTTCTCTTCACTGTTCTGATGAACACTGGACTTGCCTTGCAGTGCCTCTGACCTGTGCATAGACCATCAACCCCGGGTTAGACAATAGGCCAAAGGGGAGGAAAGATTGAAGTAGTTTGCCTTTCATTTATTTTTTTTTCATATAAGCTAAAATATATATGTTAAAGTTCAGGGATTTGATTGACACAAATTGTGTAGGCAATAGACATCTTTAAATGTTTAAATGTGCTATTAATAGTCTTCAGTGAGTAAAAGAAAAATATCACGGCATAATTATTTCTGGAGTGCCACATATTAATAATGTTTTCCTTCCCATGGATCAGTAACATCTCTGCTACTCACCTTCCCATTGTGTGTGTGCTAATTGAAGGCAGCCTCAGACTGACAGCTGCAAAGTACCATGGAAACCTGTAAAAAATAGGGGTTCTATTCTCGCCTGACTAATCGAGTGGATAATTTCTCTCCCCATCCCCACCCCCACTAATATTCTTCCAGATCAAGTGAGAAACAGCTACCAACTCTGCAATAATGGAACCCTGCGGGTGATGTATGCCAATGGCATGGGTGTCAGCTTCCACAGCGAGCCCCACGTCCTCGCAGGCACCATCACCCCCACTATTGGGCGTTGCAACATCTCACTGCCCATGGAGAATGGCCTAAACTCCATTGAGTGGCGCCTGAGAAAGGAGCAGATCAAAGGCAAAGTCACCATCTTTGGGAGGAAGCTTCGGGTAAGCAGATCAATTCTTGCCCTACCACAGACTTGGAGGGGACAGGCCCCTTCCTTACACTGCAGAGGGGAATGTTAGGTCTCCAGAATGCCTTTCCACTTTCAGAAGGTGAGAGATGTATTCCTCTGGGTATAAGGAAAATCCCTCCATTTCCTGAGGCAGTTGGGCAACAATCCCTGTGGCTTTGATCTACATTTTGTACCTGACATCTCCTCCCTCAGCTGTCACTCTCTAGGCAATGCAACACGTGAGTGGGGGCTGGAGTCTACCGTGTGCTTGGTAATTTTCTAAATACTGGAAGAACAAAATTATAGTGTGTTATTTACAGCCAAGAAGTGGCATTCTTCCGGAAATGCAGACACTGAGTGATCACGGGGTGTGTGAAGACAGACCTCTTGGGGATACCGTGTGGTCACACGGGAAGATGTCTACTAGCCTGAGGAATCAGAGACATATCCCAAGAGGAAGTAACAAAAAATGTGCAACAGGAAGTTTTGAGCAGCCCTAAGTTACATCTTTGAAAAGCTAACAAAACTGCATTTATTGAGGACATCCATACCAGAGCCAACTGAAACACGCTCACTGCACTATGCTATGGGCACTAAGTTAAATGCTTTATCTGTGATACTATAATGTTTTCAATAGCCTTTGGGATCCCAGGGTGAGAAGCAAAGATTCAAAGAAGCTAATCACATGTCAGGACATAATAGCTAAAATTCAAAGCTAAGCCAGGACTTGACCCTGGGTCCATCTCTCTGGCCAGTGTTCTTAGGCACAGCCCCACACATCTTCCTATTTAGATGATCAGAGCACTGTGGGTCCTGTTCTTGTCACACAGAGGGACCTCTCCTATCATGGTGACAATCCTTCTCCTGGGTTGATGAGATGATGATCAGAAACTGTCTTCACCATATCTGAAGCATGTTCACTGAGCACTTAGGGCCTAGCCCTGTGCTGAATAGTTAGGTAGATGTCACACAGCAAAACTCTGGCCTCCCTGCCATTTCCATCCAGGGGTAAGGGGCATGAAAGAGAAGACAGCCAAGAAGTAGACTAATGATAATCACAGGTCAAGACAGGCTCTAGGAAAACAGTCAGCCACAGAAGAAGGCAAAGTCAAAATGATGCTCTAAATCCCTTCCAGTAGAAGACTGAGTACCTGCCAAACTTGGGTCATAACTTCTGAAGCCCAGCCAGCCAGGTGACAACCCTGCAGAGCCAGGCCACCCCATATTAAGATTCTGCCTTTGTCTGGCTAGAGTTTAATTCTCCACATTAGGTTATCAGCAGACTTCCATGTTTTTTTTTCCCTCTGCTGATATCTGCAAAGTTGCAAGCTGCAGTATCTTCCTAAAGACAAAAATGGAATGAGATTAGTGGCTAAATCCTTAATGACTGGATTCAGGGCTGTGTAATTGATTTTTGATATGCTGCACTGTAGAAGTTGATTATAAGTAGTAATCGGGCCTCTTCCTTGATAAATTAGTTATGCGTTTTGACTAAGTTTTCAAAATAAAGATAAATGTGGCCCTAAAATAAAATGGCAATAATCCCAACTCTGAATATTAAAATTCTTAATAATGGTACTTGTGGTAATTAACAGAAGTTAGGCACGCAAGTCTTATAACTGAATTTCTGCCAGGGTTAGACTTGCTGGCATCATGTTTATGCAAATCAAAACACAGTTTTATCTATCAACACCTCAACATTTAATTGTCTGGTGTTCGTTCCTGTAACAATAATCACATATCCATTTAGCTCTCTTAAATGAAAATCACTATGAGATTATAACAGGTTGAGTGGACTGAAAATGTAATTTGAAAATGAGGGAGAAAGCCTGGAATTTATTTGCATCTCATTTATTTTAATTCAGTTCATAAACTGTTTAGTGAATGAAATAAAAGAAACTCCTGGAAATTGCAAGGGGAGCTGTTGGAAGAAAGGTGTGGGGGAGGTGCTCAGTGCAGTGTGGATTCACGGACTTCGGCATGGCCTTCCCTACCTGTGCTTTCATCCCTTACAGGAAGTTTGTAGCCCTTAAACTAGCGTCATCTGTCGGCACCCATGGCAAACCAGCCATCTCGGTCCATAGTGAGACAACTTCTCTCTTTATGGTCCACCTTGCCATCTCTTTTCACTTCCTTTCCATCTGTCATAGAGCCAAGCATCTTTCATCCATTCAGGGAAGGGTTCACTGGCTGCCTGATCTTTGTTAGAGAAAAAGAAAGCAGAGTCCTTCTACCAAGGGAGCTTAAGTTCTAGTGAAGATGTTACAATGTTAAGGCAGTACCACAAGGAAAGGGGCACATACTGTGTCAGTCAGAAACAAGTAACAAATAGGCCCTGAAGCTTCAGGGACTTAACTCATCACAATCCACGTGAGCCACCACACACAGCAACTGTTAATGATGACTAGACCCAGTTACTCCATGTTGGGATGCTGCCACATCAAGCACGCATGACCCTGAAGGCGGCTATAGAAGAGGAATTGTTTAACGCTCCAAGGGAGCTTGGTGAGCTGGCCTGAATGGCACATGCATCCACTCCACATGCCCAGGAGAGGACAGTTGGGTTAACCCCAAGGAAGCTTGGAAAATTACTCTTCTGATTGCCAGGGAGAAACCAAAAAATTTGGGGAACCCAAATCAGGTCAAAGGATTGACAGCAGAGGGTTTCAGGGAAATTGGAGTCAATTCTAAGGAGCATCAGGAATTAGCCAGGCAGAGATATGGGAAAGAAGTTTCCAGACAGAGAGACACCCAGGATACTGGGACATTGGGGGGGGGGGGGCAGAGTCGGTCAGGAAAACCTCCAAAACTCATGAGACCTAAGAGTAAGTAGCCAGAACCACATGGAAGGGAATATTATGCTAGAGTGGTATTTATCCTGAGAGCCATGGAGAGTTGTCCCAGGGCTTAATTAGCAGAGTGATGTGTGGGGATATGTGGATTAGAAAGATCTCTCCAGCTTCCCTGGGCACAGGGAAAGACAGACCAGACAGGAGAGGAGGAGACCAGACAGGAGGAGAGGGACAGCTCAGAGCTGTTACAGTAATGCAAACTAGAAGCTGGTCTCCAGCAGGGGTGGGGGGGGAGAGAAGAGGAGAGGCCTGGGAGAATTGCAACACACATGATTAATAGGATTTGGCAGCAAGCCTGGCTGCCGTGCAATACTGACTTCCAAGAGGCCTTTCACGTGATTGTGTAGACCAGGAAGGCTGTGCCAGACTCTGAACATGATGGAGAGAAACCAGACACTGAAAGCCAGAATAGGTGTGGGTGGCAGTATGACCCCAGCCCTGCCTTCTAGGATGAGGAGACCAGGAAGGAAGTTAAAGATGTGGCTGGTCACAGCCATGGCATAGATGGTTCCCCAGGTACAGCATCTGGAGTGAGTCTAGGTAGCTAGGGTAGCAACTGGCAATGCCACAGGCTAAACCAGCCTCTCCCCAGCACCGGCCAACTCCTACAAGTCTGACCACTTGGGGTGTGAGGCTGGACTCTGAGTAGTTTGGTGTTGAGAGGTATCAAAAATTTCTCAGCAAAGAACTTTCCTACATCAGAACAGCCAGTGAAGTCCTAACCCTTCCTGGTGACCTAGCTTGTCACGGTCCTCCAATCAGAGATATGTCTTAGACAATGACACTCTTCCTTTTAGACTGGATGTAAGATGCAATACTGTTACATGTAAGATGACAATACTGAGACAGAATTTGAAGGTTCAGCCCCATGTTTCCTGCCCAGGGTCAGGCAAAACGGGAGTTTTATCATGACCCCCAAAGACCTGTGTCTTGGAAGAGTTCCTCCTGTTGCTTTCTGTCACACCTCTCATTTTCCTCTCTGATGTTTCAAAGAAAATAACTACTTCACAGCATATCTCAGCTCCATGGCTGCAGGGACCATGTCACATTACCATACTGGTGACCAGTGTCCTGTGGGAAAATGTGATAAATGCACCCTCTTAGGCTCCACTTTGAAGATGTTTACCAAGTAAATTCTCCACTGCCCCAAGAAGGTGGACATTGGAAACACTTGCTCCTCCTCATGCACCCCCCCATTTGTCCAGAATCTTTCTCTACAAAACATATTCAAGATAGCATGATAAAAGGGCATGCATTGTATCCCATAGTGGGCCTCTAACATTGCTCTCTTCTCGTTCCTGTAGCCCCCTTCCCTCTCCCCAACAGTGTTTATTTAGGCAGTGGGCCTAATTTTCTTGGGGAGGGGTACTCTCTTCACATAAGGGTCAAGAAGACTTGGCCAAAGTCTTACATCATTTCTGCTTAGTAAAACCAGAGGACTGAATCTCTGAGTTTAAAAAGAAAAGAAAAGAAAAGAAAAGAAAAAGTTCCATGAAGGAACTGTGATTGACCTGACATGGGTAAATGGGTAGAGTTCATATCCCTGCTCTACTCACTGGTTAGGGGGCTAGAGACCCGTAATTGGCCAGGCTCATGTCATATGTCCAAACCTGACTCTTATAAGGGAGTCATGTAGACTGAGGAAGGTTTGGGAAAAAGAGGGTCCCACACCAAAAGGAAAGGATGCTAAGCTAGGAATATGTATGTATGTATGTATGTATGTATGTATGTATGTATATACTACCCTCCATCCTCTCCAGAGTCTGGCCACAAGACAAACCAGAGGCCCATCTCCTAGGCTTCTGGGAGAGGGGAACCAACACAAACACTTCCATTACCAGTTAAAACCTCTTCTCTTTCCTAGCCTGGATCTGTACCTGATTCTCTCAAAAAAAAAAAAAAAAGAGGGCTTATGTCACTAGGGTATTTCTTCTTGATTGTGATTTACATAGAGATTGCAAATGCAAGAAACAGCTACATGGTAGGTAGCAGAACAAAAGAAAAATTGTTTCCAAGATAATCTTCCATTGTGATGCTGGTATCCGTGTTATCAGTATTCCAATATGAAGTGGAAGTTAGTAATTTTGTTTTGGTTGCCATAATATGATACCACAGTTGCATACTGGTGTATATCACTTTTATTTATATAACAAATTATAGTGTGTCTGAAGCAAAGTGGAAGTAGGCATGCATGTGTGTGCATGATCATGCCATCCTAAACTCAGTCCTGTGTAGGGCCTGCCCAGACAGTTTTGTTAGCATGCATCTATTGTCTTGAAAGCCTGGATTCTGTCCTTCCATGCCATGATGCATTCAGTCTTCACTTGCCTAGTGTTTTCTTTTTCTAGCACCCACTATAGTCTTGACACAGTTACTGACCACTCAATGTGTATTTATGATCAAAACAGACAAGACCCTGTGTGTCCTTGGGAGCCTGGTGATACATCCAGAGCAGTTTGCAGCATATTGAATTTGAATATTAGCTTAAATTATACATAATTAGAAGGGCTAGCCTCTGCTCACAGTAAACCATAGATTGCCCTAAGGAAACAGTACTTTACTTTTGGACAACTTATTGTATTATAAAGTCATTGTTATTGTTGTTGTGTTAAGGACTTGTTTTATTTTTTTCCAATTATGTATACATTTGGAGCAGTGCCATCTACCCTCAGAGTCCAGAAGTAGGCACCGGATTCCTTAAAGCTGAAGTTACAGTTGTGAGCTGCCCAACAGCTGGGAACTCAACCTAGGTCCTCTACAAAAGTAAATATGCTCTCAACCCCCTTGTTGGTGGGTTGTTTGTGTTTGAATTTTTTTTCAGAGCCCTCAAATTTATTTGGGAGAAGGGAGTTAGTAGGGTATCCAATCCCAGTCTCGGACTGAAGTGCCCAAGCTGGTACTTCCTCTCTGCCCTCCTTCTTTCATGGGTGAGGGGACAGGGCCAAGTGAGCTGAAAACCATCTGGACCTAGTAGATTAGAAATTCAGGGCAAGGAATGTTTTTGTCAAGCCCTGTGCTGGGCCCAGGTCCCGCCCCATTCTGCACTTGCTTGCTAATTTTCACTGCACTGATATTCATTCTCATTTTACTGCACTGATGCTCATTCGCATTTCACCTGTCTCCACTGTCCCCTCTCCTGGAAGCTGGCTGGCCCTGCATCAGTGCCTGTCACAGTAGCAAGCACTCAAGTCGGTACTTGGTAAATATGGATGGATAGAATGATGAATAGAGGGATGGATGGATGGATGGATGGATGGATGGATGGATGGATGGATGGATGGATAGATGGATGGGATTCTGACTTGAAGTCATGAAACAGCACTCCCTTCTACCTCTCCCTTAGTTCTAGGTTGGGAGAACCTTCCAGAATAACTCTGACTGTTGTTTAGAGCAAAGCTCTTCAGATATTTGACATTCACCTAAGTGGCATTTTCTAGTCTTAACTTTCCATACCAGCACTTTAGATGATCAGAATTGACAGGACTCATACATTCATCCTATTCCAACCTCCATACTCACACATGGCCCCGGGGACATGGAATACTAAGATAAATTACCTATTCACCAAGACCTTGCAAGTCATCACAGTTGGGAAACTGAGGCACTGTCAGTGAAGATGTGGCTCTGCAATGACACAGTTAATCAATGTCAAACTATGACTCAAGAGTCAGATTTTTCCCTTTTCCCACTCCACATCATCGCCCAAAAGCACTAGTCATCCAAAAATAATGTTTGCTCGGGGAATCCATTATTTAATGTGTTTACAGAGGCTCTCCCTCTAATGATGTATTATTTAAGCTAATATTAAATTTATACCAAGTTGTTTTGTCTGCACAAATGCTGATCCCCATGTGGTGTTGGGTCTTATTCAGTGGCATCTGGGGATGGATGCTTTCAAGTCCCCAAGGACTGACCCAGAAAGGGAATGAGAATGTCACCTAGCCAGGCTTTTCCTTTAGGTAAGTGAATAGCTAAACTCAAAGGCAGGCATATCTGCTTTTAAATGTTGGAGACTCTCACAACATCCCTCCTTCACCTCCCTGGGTTTCCCATCCTGGGAGCCAAAATGGGCAAAGGGTTCTTCTGTGTGTCTAGCTGAAATCTGTCCTGCTGTGTTACAGTTCCATTTCCTGGGAGGGGGCTAGCACAGTGTAATTTCCTCCTTCGTGTTTCTCAGATCACACACTCCTGGTGCCCCTAGAGCTGAGTTAGAGTCATCCGTGATGGGCCCAGCAGGGCCATTTTGACGACAGTGTTTCCTTTTCTCTGGGTTTTTTATGAGCCTTCCTGTGACAGGCATGCGCTTGGTGAGATCAAAACACGCTGGGGGGAGATCCCAGAGGGGAAACTATTTCCCAAAATCTGCCCTCTGCAAAAATAAAAACCATGCTAAATAGCTGAGTTTTATTAACTGGGGAAGCTAGGCTGAGGAAAACGCCCGATAATTAAAAATAATGGCTTCCTTACAAACACAAAATTGTATTAATTTAAAAATTGGTTTCTCTATCGCTGAATGCCTGCCGAGCCGGCTGAGAAGGGAATTGTGCTGATCCTGGCAGTGAAAATAATTCAAAATAACTTTTATGTTCTCCAGGAAGCCTCAAGGTTAATTTAAATATTGCGAGTCGGGTAATTTAATTTGGAATAAGAGAACAGTGTGGCTAAATTAAAGCCCCTGCATGCTCTAAACTGGGGGGCAGGCACCCCCAGAAAGCCAAGCACGCCTGGTGGACCCTCCATTGGCTCACACTGCACAGCTCCAGCACCCTCCTTATAGACACTGCCCTTAGAATTAAATATTTTTGATTAGATTACACAACTGGCCTAAACTCTTTGGTGGGGCTTTCAGTGAATTTATTACATTTAATTATGAAAAGGGCTGGGCTTTTAATAGAAATCTCACATTTGCCAGCACCAACTAGTGATTTTCCAAATGTCTTTCCTGGGTCCTGGGTAAGCTAGGGAGTCAATACCCTCCTGAATGTTTGCTCTGAAATGATGACTGACTTGTGACAAGGTTCCCAAGAATTCTGACAACATTAAGTTTTGGATGTTTAAAACAAAAAAGAAAAGAGGAGAGGGGAGGGAAGGGAAGGGGAGGGGAGGGGAGGGGAGGAGAGGAGAGGAGAGGAAAGGAAAGGAAAGGAAAAAAAGGAAAGGAAAGGAAAGGAAAGGAAAGGAAAGGAAAGGAAAGGAAAGGAAAGGAAAGGAAAGGAAAAAGCTGCCCTCTCACTTTGGCTCCCAGACCCTCTTCCCAGGCAGTGCAAGTCTGTTCATAGGAATATTCCCCTTAAACTCTTGAATCTCCTTTCAAATCCCAATCACCGTAGTTCCTGTCTCTATCCCCAGGTTCACTGTCTGCTCTACACTCTGGCTTATACACCTGGTCTTCCCCTCTTGGGGAGGGTTCCACGGAAACAGCAAGGGCCTGGGGACCTCTAGGAGCCCTGAATTTAATCCTCTTGTGCAGCTGTGGAAGTGACCCCTCGTGCTCAGTCACCGCTGTTTCTAGGGAGTGTAGAGATGACTCATTTGCTGAAGTATTTGCCAGTCAAGTATGAGAGCCTGAGTTTGACCACCAGCATCCACATAAATGCTGGGTACATTGGTGTACCCCGTAATACCAGTGCTGGGGTGGTGGAGGCAGCATGCTGGGCTTGCCCTCCAGCAAATCTAGCCAAATTGGTGAGACTCTGAGTGACGCTGTTTCACCCAATATTGACACTTGACCTCCATATATATGTTCCTACACACACACACACACAGAGAGAGAGAGAGAGAGAGAGAGAGAGAGAGAGAGAGAGAGAGAGATTTCTACAGAAATTGTGAAGATCAAAATACTGTTGTTACAGAAAGTACCAACCAGGAGATTGTGCATTATTTTCAAATGCTAGTGACAGAAATTAGATGTAACACAGTCTAGGGGCTGGAGAGAGGGCTCAGTAATTAAGAGTACTGGCTGCTCTTCCAGAAGACCTGGGCTCAATTCCCAGCACCTGCATGTCTGCTCACAATTCCCATCCCGGGAGATCCAGTGCCCTCTTCTGGCCTTCACAGGCACTGCACACACATAGTACACACATGCAGACAAAACACCCATGCATATAAAATAAGATGAAACAAAGCTAAAAGAAGTATCAAAGGCTTATATGAGATATAGGTTTATATTTCCTTATGATGAAGCCTAGAAGCACCAGGCAGTGATGGTGCACGCCTCTAATGCCAGGATTGTTTCACAGAGGAAAAAAAAAGCCTCAAAAAATAAAACAAAAACAAGCAAAAAAGCCTAGAAGGAAACCATTCATGGATATGTAGATTACTGACAGCAAGAGTCTAGGCTATTTTGTCCTCTTTGAGCCACCATCTTAAGAGGTTCCATCCTCAAAAATCACCTCATAGTGGCTTATACCTATGATCCCAGTACTTGGGAGACTGAAGCAGAAGGATTGCTAGAAGTCTGAGTTTATAGCAGGAACTATAACATGAGCCATATAAGTGAGTTCCAGACAAGCCTGCACTACAATAGAAAACTCTTCCAAAAAAAAAAAAAACTCATATTCATAAAGTGGACACTTAGGCACCAATCAGTCATTGCATCCACATTTCACCAATGAAAAAGTGGAATGTGGGAAAGGCAAAAGCTGGCGACTTCTCAGCTGAGCCAGCTTTCTCCCAAGAATAGCTCTTCAAATAGACAGTAACTACTACTTCCTCTTTGCAGACTGCTCCCATCCCCAAAGGATGCTGGGAAAAGCAGTTCTTTACCTGTACACGGAGCTTTTCCCCAGAATGCAGACCCCTGTAGGGCTAACATTATTCTCAGTCTCCCTACAAGTTGCAAAAACAGAATCCTCCAGGGCTGGGCCCATGCCTTACTTGCCCCTTCAGCCTCTTTCTCCCATTAGCACCGGGCACATGGTGGAAGGAAGTTCAGGAAGCAACGACACAGGTCAAATGGGAAAGGAGCTGACTAGATTAGTCACTCCTAAGTTCAGACAAACACTTGATTCCTCTGCTGCACAATGTTTTGTGTGTGTGTGTGTGTGTGTGTGTGTGTGTATGTATGTGTGTGTGTGTGTGTGTCATTCGTGTGTTCACCTGTGCCCAAGCATGGAGAAAATAGGAGTACATCCTGCTGTCACTCTCCCATCTTTGTTGTCGTTGTTCATATAGGGTTTGTCACTAATGCTGGAGCTTATGTGACATCCAGCAAGCCCCATCTATCTTCCTATCTTCATCCCCACAGCACTGAGGTAACAGGGACACTCGATCACCCTGAGCTTTAGATGTGGGTGCAGGCAATCTGAACTCGGATCCTTATGCTTGCCCAGCAAGATCTCCTACCTATTGAGCCATCCCACAGCCCCTACTGGGTGACTCTGAACACGTGTATGCTGTCTCTGGGTTCCCTCCTGTGTCGAGCAGTCTTGGTGAGCACTGAGCAATGGATTTGAACAAAGTCTCTGACCTCGCCCCTCCTGGGTTAGTGGTCAGCCCACCTGCGTCTTGTTAGCATTCCTGTCGTCATCACTACCATCTTCATTAAGAGCAGCTGCATTAGGAGGGTCAGATGAGGAGGCAGCAGACAGCTACTAACTCTTCGCCTGCATGTTTTGTCTCCCCTTCTCTCAGCAGCCACCCCAGGGACGTGTGGAGTTGCAGTAAATTATGTTGTAAGAGTCTGGGCTGAGCCAGCTTCATTTCATTCACTTGCAGACATGCACTCGGGGCTCTCAGGGTCCCAGGAGTCCCTCTCCTTTGCCCCTAACCAGAGTCTAGTCTCCCAGCTCTGCCTTTTGAGACAGCCTTTCTCCTCTGATCAGATCAACTTCTAAATAAATATTAAATTATGTCTGGACGTGTTCCCCTGTTCCTTTCAAATCTAAGTAAATCACTTTTTCCCTTTGTTGGAAGTCACAGCCCTGCTGAGGTCTCCTCAACAGTGTTTCGAAACGGCAAGATTTTCCTCTAGATACTTAAAATAAAAGACTTCCTATTGGAATTTTGCAGTTATATTTTTTATATTTATAGTCCCAGATTTTTGTGGGTTGCTGAGCCCTCTGTACCCACATTTAGCCACCTTCACACAATATTTCATAAGAAATCATAGCACCTGCTCTTAAAGATTATTAGATTTGGTGACTGAAGATATGCCAAAAAGAAAAAAAGGATTCTATTGTAGGAAAAACATAAATTGTCTTACTCTGAGTGTAGACTTACGGTAAGATGCTCAGAAGCCTTGAGTCGGGGCTGTGACATACAGCTGTGAACTCTGTACACCACACAGTTTCCCCATGTACGCTTTCCAGGATGTGATGTCAGCCTTTGTAATCCTGCAGGGCACAGGCTGCCCAAAGGCTGGAGACCCAAGGCAGCCTCACTTCAGTCCCAAAGCATGATGTAAAACTTGCCATTTCCTATGCGTGCAGAAACACTGACACTTAAACATAAATGGAATATCATGTTTCTCCCTCCTCCTCCTCCTCAAACTGCCTCCTTGATCACTCCAGCTGGATCCTCCACTGCAGCCTGGTATGTGCCTTTCACCCTGGCACCCTTGTGTTTCCCCAGGTCCACGGGAGGAATCTCCTGTCCATTGATTATGACCGGAACATCCGCACAGAGAAAATCTATGATGACCACCGGAAATTCACCCTAAGGATCATTTATGATCAGGTGGGCCGCCCCTTCCTGTGGCTCCCAAGCAGTGGGCTGGCAGCTGTCAATGTCTCCTACTTCTTCAATGGACGCTTGGCTGGGCTTCAACGTGGGGCCATGAGTGAGAGAACAGACATTGACAAGCAGGGCCGGATTGTGTCCCGCATGTTCGCCGACGGGAAGGTCTGGAGCTATTCGTATCTTGACAAGGTGGGTAACCATGTCACACCACCCATCAGCAGGGCATCTTCCCCACTACCATCACCACCCCTGCCTTTCACCCCGACACTTCCCTTCCTCAGCCAGCCTGAGATACCTAGCCATAAGTCATCTTAATGTCTTTGCTAACTCTGCAGGGCTCCCCTCATATTCCCCCAGCACTGAGGGGGAGAAAGAGCCCACAGAAAACTGTTATTCATAGCTCAGGGCTTTTACCAATAAAAGAAGAAGAAAAAGATGCTAGACAGCAAGTAATAGCAAAAAGGATGAATCGTTTTTATTTAATTAAGAAAACAAAAATGAAAACGGAAAAGGCAGTGATGTTGAATCGAACAGAGCCATCCACTGACAGACAGCAAGACAAAGCATTACTTAGGAGTTGGGAACTCACTGCATCACTTCTGCTTGCCCTAAATTAAGCCACTAGGGGAGGGAAGTCTGCAAGAAACCAGAGTACAAACAGCTACACCTTCCCACTTTGGCCAAAGCAGCCAGGAGTTTCTCTCTGCATAGTCCCCTGTGTCTGTCAGTACCAACTTGGGGATCCTCACTGGAGAAAGGTCTAGTGAGAGAACAGAATGAAGAGGCTGCTTAAGAGCACTTGCTGAGACCTTGGAATGCTTCCCTGACCTTCTCGTTTCTGGACAGGTCCTTTCATTTGTTCCACCCTTGGTACAGGCCAAGAGTCTTCCTTTCACACCAAAACATTACATAGCTAAGTCACAGGGGCTGGGGAGATGGCTCAATGGGTAAAGTGTTGGCCACTTCCCTGTAAATCCCCAGAATCAGGCATGGTGGTGCACACTTGTAATCCCAGTGCTGGGTGAGTGAGAATGGAGAGGGGAACGAACGCTCGGATGTTTGCTGGCCATTCTAGACAGTTTAGGTTCACTGAGAGAACCTATGTCAAAAAGTAAAGTGGTACCACAGGTGACAGTGAGTCCCAGCCCCTCACAGCAGGTGCAGTCAGATCTCTGTGGGTTCCAAGCCAGCCAGGCTTTGAGATTCTGTCTCAAAAATACTTACCTACATACATAGTGGAGAACAACTGAAGAAGACAGCCAATGTCAACCTCTGGCCTCTGTGGACATGCACAGGTAAAATGTACACACATATGCGTGAATACACATGTGCACATACACACATGTATAACTCACATACAAAGCAGTTAGTTCTACAGAAGCTCTACAGAGCCCATACTAATACCATTCTCACTCCACCATGGTGTTCTGGAGTGGCTGTCTGGGAGGCGGGGGTCTTCCAGCTGCCTCTTGCTGAGGCTAGTTCTTCCCAGGGTCACTGATTGTGGGGAATTTCATTTTCTCACGGTTTCTCAAAGGAAGATGTGCTTCCAGATTTTATCAAAGGCAATAAAAACAGCATGCACACTTCTCTCCAGTGTGCCCAGTGGCAGATCAGCTCTAACCAGAGTTCTTACCATTGAACCTGGGGACACACGCCATGCTTTCTGCCAGGCCCTCCACACTCACTACAGGCAAAGTTATATCATCTTTTGGGAAGCCAAATGTAGGCTCTCAGACCCTGCCTAGGCCCACTGAGACAGTATACCTTTTCACAAGTTCCTCATTAAGGTCTGCTCTGAGCTATCATCGTGAACCATCAGTACCATATGAGCCTATTTAGGATTTGGTCAAAGCTCCACGCACAGTCAAGTGTTTGTGGCACACACCTAAAATCCCAGTGTTTGGGAGGCAGAGGGATTGCAGGTGGATTTCTGTGGATTTGCAAGTGAGCCTGGTGTACATAGTGAGTTCAAAGCTAGTCAGGGCTATGTGGTAAGAACTCTGTCTCAAAAGTAGGAAGGAAGGGAGGGAGAGAGGAAGGAAGGGAAAAAAAATAAAAACAAAAGAAATGAAGGGGGAAAAGTTCTCTGACCTCCATGACTTTTGAACTGACACATTGGGAATTGGAGTTAATTCAATCATTTGGGTGCTTGGTCAGAAAGAGTCAACTCATCTGTTCCTATTTCTTTCCCAGTCCATGGTCCTCCTGCTGCAGAGCCAACGTCAATACATATTTGAGTATGACTCCTCTGAACGCCTCCACGCAGTCACTATGCCCAGTGTCGCCCGGCACAGCATGTCCACACACACCTCCATTGGCTACATCCGAAACATTTACAACCCACCCGAAAGCAATGCATCAGTCATCTTTGACTACAGTGATGATGGCCGCATCCTAAAGACATCTTTCTTGGGCACTGGGCGCCAAGTGTTCTACAAGTATGGAAAACTCTCCAAGTTATCAGAGATAGTCTATGACAGCACCGCTGTCACCTTTGGGTATGATGAGACAACTGGTGTTCTGAAGATGGTTAATCTCCAAAGCGGAGGCTTCTCCTGTACCATCAGGTACCGAAAGGTTGGGCCCCTTGTGGATAAGCAGATTTACCGGTTCTCTGAAGAAGGCATGATCAACGCCAGGTTTGACTACACCTATCACGACAACAGTTTCCGCATCGCCAGCATCAAACCCGTCATAAGTGAGACTCCTCTTCCTGTTGACCTCTACCGCTATGATGAGATTTCTGGCAAGGTGGAACACTTTGGCAAGTTTGGGGTCATCTACTATGACATCAACCAGATCATCACCACTGCTGTCATGACTCTCAGCAAGCACTTTGATACCCATGGGCGCATCAAGGAGGTGCAATATGAGATGTTCCGGTCCCTCATGTACTGGATGACAGTGCAATATGACAGCATGGGTAGGGTCATCAAGAGGGAATTGAAATTGGGGCCCTATGCCAACACCACAAAGTATACCTATGACTATGATGGGGATGGTCAGCTCCAGAGTGTGGCAGTCAATGACCGACCTACCTGGCGCTATAGTTATGACCTCAATGGGAACCTGCACCTGCTAAACCCAGGGAACAGTGCTCGCCTCATGCCCTTACGCTATGACCTCCGTGACCGGATAACCAGGCTGGGAGATGTGCAGTACAAAATCGATGACGATGGCTATTTGTGCCAGCGAGGATCTGACATCTTTGAATATAATTCCAAGGGCCTTCTTACCAGAGCATACAACAAGGCCAGTGGGTGGAGTGTGCAATACCGCTATGACGGCGTGGGCCGACGAGCTTCCTACAAGACCAACCTGGGCCACCACCTACAGTACTTCTACTCTGACCTCCACAACCCTACACGCATCACCCATGTCTACAACCATTCCAATTCTGAGATCACCTCTCTCTACTATGACCTCCAGGGCCACCTCTTTGCCATGGAGAGCAGCAGTGGGGAGGAGTACTACGTTGCCTCGGATAACACTGGGACCCCCCTGGCTGTGTTTAGCATCAATGGCCTCATGATCAAGCAACTGCAGTACACAGCCTACGGGGAGATTTACTATGACTCTAACCCTGACTTTCAGATGGTCATTGGCTTCCATGGGGGACTCTATGATCCCCTCACCAAGCTTGTCCACTTCACTCAGCGTGATTACGACGTGCTGGCGGGACGATGGACATCGCCTGACTACACCATGTGGAGAAATGTGGGCAAGGAGCCGGCCCCCTTCAACCTGTACATGTTCAAGAATAACAATCCGCTCAGCAACGAGCTGGATTTGAAGAACTACGTGACAGGTGAGACTTTGCTGCCTGGGTACAGCATAGCATCCTGTCAGGTGGCTGTCCTGGGAGACTGCGGGACATCTGGGGGAGGGTCCTACACTTGATGGTAGCACTCTAGTGCTGGCAACCCAGGGCACTACAAATTCATGTCCAGGAAAATGGAGGGATGGTGCAGTGAGTATTCTGGGGCATTCCCTGACCACTTCACGTCTGTTCCATTGAAATAACTTTTCTGAGAGCCCTTCCTACCCCAGAAGGAGTCTGCTGACAGGGGCCTATACTAGAAATGCATGCTTCAAATTCTCTCTCTCTCTCTCTCTCTCTCTCTCTCTCTCTCTCTCTCTCTCTCTCTCTCTTTCTGGCTAATAAACCAAAAGGCCTAAGGCTAGGGGCCCAGAGTGTCAGGGGAGTTTCCTCCTCTCTGAAGGGCACCGCATGGAAGGATAGTGAGAAGTGAGTTTCTTCTAAAGCAAAGCCCTGGCCTGAGTTCTCCCCCATGTCAATGTTATCATTACTAGCAAAGCAATGCGTCAGCACAGATGCCTAAGCCCCTATTCCAGACCTCCAGAGGTTTCCCTGGTGACATATATAGACAGAACATGAGAGGTGGCTCAGATAGAAGGAAGCCTCTGCTCCCACAGAGATGTCTGCTCAGCTTTTTATTAAAGAAGACTCCCAATATTAGCACCATGTGAGATTCTTAGGGTTCAGCAGTGGATAAGCCAAGCACTTTTCTTTCAAGTAAGTGTGTATACTCTGTGTGTGTGACAGGGAGAGGCAGAGGAAGAGAGTATGTGTCAGAGAGAGATAGTCTATGTGTGAGAGACAAATGTGTGTGTGTGTGTGTGTGTGTGTCCATATTTTGAAATTATGGCACAATATAGAAGGGCCTTTGTCAAACTGAAGAAGGAACGTGGTTATGCTGACTCAAGGCTGAGAAGACTACAAACAGAAGTCAGCAGGACACAGAAGCTTGCAGACAGGCATGTAAGGAGGCACTGTGGGGGAAAGACATTTACTTCACAGGATAAGCAAGAAGTTGGTGAAATAAGGTGCCTTGTCCACCCTCTGTCCACCCATTCCTCCATTCATTCAAACACCCATCCAGGAAAGAATCTGAAGATCATGGTGTAGTAGATGTGAGACAGTCAGGAGCAGGATAAAGTGCTTGTCCTTGGGGAGATAGAAGACAAAGAAATCAGAAAGTGTGGATGGATACAGACAGATCAGGTCCAATAGGACCAACTTCTAGCAAGCCAGGCAAGGTAATAAAGGAAACCCAAGAACAGGGCTCCCTAAGTTCCAAGAGACACACAGCTCTTAGCTATGACTATTGAGGCTACCACTCTCAGGTGATAACTTGTCCATCACCAAAAATGGGAAAGGAAGCCAGAGCTGCCTGAAGCACAGGGCTGCCTTTGTGCCTCACACAGCAATTATTGACTCCCAGGGTCAACTATGGCCATGCAGTACATCACAGACAAGTTCCACACCTTTAGGAACTAAAACCAGTGTCTACTCCAAGCCAGAACCTTTACACCCAGGACCTATGGCTAAACTGAGTCCTCCCTATGTCTCACAAGGAGCTGCCTGCTCTAATGCCCTGCCAAATCTTCCCCATTTTTTGGCAGGACTTTGTCCCCAACTCACTACCATTTCGAATTTATGTATCTCTCAGGAAGCACTTTGTGTGTGTGTGTGTGTGTGTGTGTGTGTGTGTGTGTGTGTGTGTGTGTGTAGACAGAGTTTCTCTGTGTAGCCATGAGTGTGTGTGAGTGTGTGTGTGTTTGTGTGCGCACAATGGTAGGTGATATGAAGACAAATAAAACAGGACAAGGGGCTACTCAAAGAGTGATAGCAAGTGCTCCTTTATTTAGAGAGCCTTGCTAAGCAGGTGACAATTGTGGAGAGATCCTTTTGAGCTGGAGGAGGGAGGATAGTCATGTTTGAGAAGAAGACATCCAGTGACCGTGGAGGCAGAGTACATCAGTCTCAGCTTGGGGACCAGATGAACAAATCCTGTCCCACACAAATATGCTTCACACAGCCTTGCTTAGCACTGGACATCTTAGCAATTAATCAGCCAGAAGTGAAGGAAGAGAAGCCCACATGCTACCAAGGCACAAATGAGACCATTCACAGACTCACCAAGACCCTCAGCTATGTTTCTACTTCCCTGGGAGAAAAGAAAAGAAAAAAAGGAAAATGAGATTATCAGGGTTTTCTGACCAGCAAGATGGCTTTCCTAATCTCAGGGCTTCATGGAAACTGGATAAGTGGGAATCAAATCAATTTGAACGGAGTCCAGCCAAATTGAATCCAGAAACAATTAGAGAGAGTCTGAAATAAAGGGTGGATTCACAGAAGCTGCAGTGGCAGCTGAGAAAGGGAGCAGGGAGAGCAGCCAGCCAGGCAGGACCACACCTGCAGCCACCTGCTCCCACCAGCTGACCCTGGGAGAATGGGCTCAGCAGAGAACAGCAGCTCTAACACTGGCTCACCCGCACACCCTGTCTAAATCAGCCCTAATTTGCCACTTAGGAGACTCACAGAATGGTTGGACCTGCTACTCACAACCCAAGTAGAAGAGGCAATTAAGATGTAGCCAGGACAAGACAGCCAGGCCTACACAGAGAAATCCTGTCACTAAACACAAGGAAGAAAGAAAGAAAGGAAGGAAGGAAGGAAGGAAGGAAGGAAGGAAGGAAGGAAGGAAGGAAGGAAGGAAGGAAGGGAGGGGGAAGGGAGGGAGGGAAGGAAGGAGGGAGGGAGGGAAGGAAGGAAGGAAAAGAAAGGAAAAGAAAAGAAAAGTAGGAAGGAGGAATGCAAAGAACTGTTGATCGATCTGGAATCCAGAAGAACCCGTGCTGTTTGGAAACAGCCCTCTAAAGGAACTGTCTGTTCCTTGTGCAAGAACAGCTCCATGTTCATCCACAAACACTGGGTCAGAGAAAATGGGCACAAAGGAAACTGCTCAATGTTCGACACAGTGAACCTGTGCTGGCCCAAGCACTACCAGTCCTCTGCCACATCCTTCTGATGTCAGAGACTGGGTACAGTCCCCAGACACCAATTCTGGGCTCACCACCCACTTGCTGTGTGACATATACAAATGTCTTGATCTGTCTGGGCCTTAGTCTTCTCAACTGCAAAATGATGGTAACACTTACACTCACCTCACTGAATTGGGAGAACAATGTATCAGCCAGGCACACAGTGAGGGCTAATCACACATTCATTCATAAGAGTGGCAGTGGAGACACGCTGGAATACTGGTCTGGGAGTATAGGAGAAACCTCCAGATGTGCCTTCAGACTGGGCTAGTGGATCCCTTTAGTAAGGAATGGGACCCCAACATTAGAGTTAAATGAACATTCCAGAAGTAGTGTGATGAGCCACATTGCCTTTTACCCTTTCTCCCCAAAGAGTCTTGGATGCACAAGCCAAATGCTGAATAAGGATTGTGTGTTTAAGCTCTCTGAGGAGAACCACACCCATTTCCTGTCACCTTCTTTGCATATTTACACTTAACATTGGAAGGTACTGTGACAATTTTCAGAGTGTAGAGTGGTGGCGGCAGTGGTGGCATGGTCCCGTGCTGTGGAGAGTGTGAGGAGGGAAGGGTAGCTATTAGAGTGGCTGCATTGCTGCTAGCACCTGGTTATCTGCCTCTGGACAGGCTGTTTGTTTAGGGGACCTGTCTTCCATCACACTTGCCACTCTGAGGGGACTGGAAGGACCTGCACTGCCCTTGATGGAACCCGGGATGTGATGTGTGTCTTAAACAGAGGTTTCACAGGTTTACCAAAAGAAGCAAAGCATGTCCCTTGTGGCAGGGCACACTTGTAATCCCAGTGTAGGAGGAAGGGAAGGAGGGAAGGAATGAAAGAAGGAAGGAAGGAAGGAAAGAAGGAAGGAAGGAGGTAAAAAGAACAAACAGGAGAAAGAGGAGGAGGGAGAAGGAAAGTGGCTGGCAAGGAAAAGGAGAAATAAGAAAAAGGAGCAAACCTACCAGTTCCCATTCACAGGAGTGCTCTTTCAAATACCTGGTCTTGAGCAGCCAAGATGGTTCAGTGAGAGGAGGTGCTTGCTGACAAGCCTGACAACCTGAGTTCGATCCCCAGGACCCACATAGTGGAAGGAAAGAACCAATCCCCTCAAGCTGTCCTCTGACCTACATTAGACTGTAGCAGGCACTCCCTTCCCCAGATACATAAGTCTGCTTTAAAACAACAGTTTTTCTGCTCAGAGATGTGCTTACCGAGGAGAGTGTGGGATAGGGAGCAGTCTCCTCAATGGAGGAGGAGGATGCTGGGGACACGGGTTTACATGCTCTTCCTGACATTCTCGAGTCCTGCCTGTCTCTGATGAATTTTGGGCAGGTCTTTATGGTACACAAACAAAGGATTCAGTGCAATGAGCACTATGGGGGGGGGGGGGTTGTCACTTCTCAGGGGCTCTGAGCTCTGTCACTTAGTTGTACGTAGCAACCCTCTTAAACCTGTCTCATCTTTCAGCCAAGAGAGCTGGTTTAAGACTCACTCTCTGGCAGAGACCTCAGTGGTGTTTGCCAGAAATGCATGGCTTTGTCTCCTCTTTCTGTTTTACAGTTAGTTTGGGGTTTGCAAGCCAGTCCTCCACCAGGTGTGGCAGTGATGGGGAGCTCCTTTTCTAAATGATCTCTCCAATTAAAAAAAAAAAAAAAAACACATTTGGGTTTTTTTGTTTTGTTTTGTTTTGTTTAGATTAGATTAATAAGAAAATAATAGTGCTGATGGCACCTGGGAGTGGTAGAAAATAAAAACTCATGGCAAATGGTCATAAATATCCCAAGATGGAAACCAGTGTCCTGTGGCTCCAAACACCTGCCTAGCCATGGTGGACATGCTGTGTGTGCTGCTGCTAAACTAAAGCCAGGCATTTATGCTTGATACCAGTGCTCCCTTCTCTCTGTCTCTGTCTCTGTCTCTCTCTCTCTCTGTCTCTCTCTCCCTCCCCTCCCTCTCCCTCTGCCTTCCTCCCTCCTTTCCTTCCTTCCTCCCTCTGTCTCTCTGTTTCTGTGTTTCTGTATCTCCCTCCCTCTCTCCCCCCCTTTCTGCCTCAGTGCATGTGTGTGTGTGCATGTGTGTTGTATGCATATACATATGTATGTACATGTATGTGCATGTGTGTTGTATGCATATACATGCATCATATGTACATGTATGTGGAGGCCTTGGGGCAATGTATCTTGCCCAGTCTCTCACCACCTTATGTTTTGAGACAGTCTCTTGCTGAGCCTGGGGCAAGCTCTGGGAACCTGCCTGTCTCTGCCCTCTCTGCACTAGGATTACTGGCACGTCTGCCACACCCAGGACTGTTTGTGGGTACTGAGATCCAAACTCTGGTCCTCATGCCTAAATAGAAAGCACTTCCCATTTGAGGGCTCTTACCAAGACCCCAGTGTGCTTTTCAAAGAAATATCAACTCTGTATTCCATTTTATTTTTATATATTTGTGTATTTATTGATTTGGTGTTTTAAAATACAAATTAATGGATTTCATTGTGGTATTTCCATATATACTTGGTTCTTATATGTCCCAACTGTACTACATTCCCCACCCACCATTGTCTCTCTCTTCCCCATGTCAGCCCCCCATTTCTGATTTTATATCATATCTATTCTACCTTTTATTCTATCTATCTACCTTTTTCTTCCTTCCTTCTCATGGTCAATCTTGACTTTAACACTAGAGCAAGAAGCATGGAAGGACCTTCTCTGAGAAGCAATATGAGCATCATACTTGAAACACACACACACACACACACACACACACACATACACACGAATAGGATTCCCATCCATGGCATTTGCCAGAGTCTAATTTATTTTACTTAGCATGAGAATTTCTATCCATTTTCCTGCAGATGCCCCCTTTACAATCAAATAAAACCATGTTGTGTACAAATACCACATTTTCTTTATTCATTCATTTGTTAATGGACATCTAGGATGGTTCCATTTCTTCGGTATTGTGAATACATTTTTTTTTGTCAGCCTGGAACTTACTATGCAGACCAGGTTGAGTCACAGAGAACCACCTGCCTCTTTCTCTCGAATGCTGTGAAAGTGGTGTGCCACCACACCAGGCAGAATAACATCCTTACATGACTTTCATACTGTTTTGACTTTGTAATGCTGGGAAAAGAACTCAGGGCCTCACGTACACTAGGTAAGTGTTCTACCACTGAGCTACAGGCCCTCACATGACCATAAACTATGCTCTCATTCTTGTACAGTTCCCAAGCCATTCAAAGATCAAATGTGTTCCCACAGATGACAAGTGGACCATAGCTGTCAGATCGCTTCTCAGAGACAGCTATTCTATGCCTTTATTTAGAGTCAATAGCAACATTAGATTTCCACAACAGTCCCAGGGCCAGAAGAAGCTACTCCTGACCCCTAACAAACATGTTTGTTGGGCAGGTATAGAGGGATCCTCTGTTACATTTTTGTTTACAGGATAGCTATTACCAGGAATGTTCTAGTTCATTCATTCATTCCACAGATACTTACTGAGTATCTGTACCAAGCATCATTGTGTAGGAGACATCAAAAAATAAAATAAATTTTTAGGGGCTGGATGTGGTCAAACTTGCCTTTAATTCCAGTATTCAGGAGGCAGAGGCAGGAGGATCTCTGGGAGTTGGAGGCCATCCTAATCTATATAAGGGGTTCCAGGACATCTAGGACTACATAAAGAGAACCAAAGTAAAAAAAAAAAAAAGTAAATAAATAAATGTTTAAATTCCCTCCCCCATATAACACACATGCTGAGGGAAACTAACAACAAAGACTAAATATTTCCTAGAAAGCATCACATGTGAGAACTTGACTACTGATTTAGATGAAGACTGGAGCACAGTGATAGACCCTGGGATATTGAAGGCTGGTAGGGATGCATCTTCAGTGTGATGGGTGGCATTAACTTCAGTTACACTTGAGCTAAACTTGAAAGAAGGAGGAGAATAAAAGAGTCAGAAAATGCTTTTAGGGAAGAACATGCTGGGCAGAAGGGCTTGCTGTCATGACAATCCAGAGATAGGTGTGCACCTAATATGCTTGAGAAGGATCACAGCTCTGCAAGATTCCACTTACCTGTAATACCAGCACTTAGGAAGCTGAGACAAGAAGACGATGAGTTTATGACCAGAGAGACCCTGCCTCAAAACACCAAAGAAAAATGGAAGAAGACAGCAGAGCGATCATGAGGCCAGTCCTTGGGTCCTTCAAAGTCATTCCAATGACAGCTTTTCCAGTGAGAAAAGCCTTCTAAGTGCTCTGAGCAAGGAAATGGCTTCATCTGCTCCATATTTGGGGAGCCATCTGGTTTCTGTACTGATAAGTGGGCCAAAGACTAGGAGCAAGAAAGCTAGTTAGAAGTCTACTAGTTGGTTCTTTGTGGGAGCAAAGTGTCATGGAATTAGATAGTGATAATGGCTGCCAACATTTTGAATACCCTGGGAACCACTAAGTTGGATAAGCAACTAAAAATTGTGAGTTTCTTGTAATATAAAGTTCACCCCAATGTTAAAAAAAGAAAGACAGGGGAGGATTTCATGATGGATTGGATGTAGGGGGTGAGAAAAAAATGGAGTTGGGAATGGTGGGTAGAAGAATAGAGGTACAAATATTTGGAAAAGGAAAGATAGACAAGGGACAGAGCAAGAAGTCAATTTTGGACATGAACTGGAAATGGACAAGATGCATAAGTGCCAAGCTTAGAAGAAAGCCAGGCAGGGCTGTACATTTTGGAGTTAGCATCAGCCTGAAGGCAGCACTTTGCCCTCAAGGCTAGATGACTATGGCTGGAAACATGCCACTACGGGTAAAGGAGTTTGCCATTCAAGGCTGGCGAGTTCAATCCCCGGAACCCAGGTAAAGATAGAAAGGGGAAAAAACAATCTGAAAAGTGGTCCTCTGATGTTCACATGCAACACACGATAATAGTAATTTGGCGGGATGGATAGTTTCCTTCTTGTCAGATAGGTTCAGACACAAAAAGAACATGTCAGCCTGGAGCTTGGCAATGTAGAGATCATGCATGACTTTGACAGATGAGATTTCTACACAGTAGCAGGGGTCAAAAGAAAATGAGAAGAATGGGGAGCAATGAGTACAGAGGGTTAGTGTTAGTTTGGGGGTTTTTGTAAAGATAAATATGAAATGGGCAGTAGGGATAAGAAAACAGTTAGGGACATTTAACAGCATCTTGGTATGCTGGTGGGGTGAATCAATTAGAAAAAAGAATGAGTCACTATTGTGGGGTAAGGAAGATTGCTGGAGTGATGGCCCTGAGTTGACAAGAAAAGTTGTGTGGTCAGGTGAACAGGTGGGGCTCAGCATCCACAGCTCATGTAGTGGAAGAGGAAAAAGATCAGCCCTCCTGAATGCAGAGGCTGAGCCACAAACAGGACAAACAGGAGATAGCACTGTAGAACATCCTTCTCTGGCTGCCTTAGCTTCTGCAGAAAAGGAAGAAACAAAGTTGTCTGCCGGTGGGAGGTGGTAGAGGTTTGGAGAGAGATGAGCAAAGAAAAATAAATTTGTATAGGAGAGGGGAAGCTAAGTGTAGTGGTCCATGCCCCTAATCACACACAAGTTCCAGTCCACTCTGGTCTACATATGAGACCATGTCTCAAAATCATCATGGATGGATGGATGGATGGATGGATGGATGGATGGATGGGATAAGATAGATACACAGATAATGCAGGAGAGTGAGTGAACAGCTGAAAGGAGTAAAAGAAAGCAGGAGAATTGCAGGCAGCCAGAAGGTACCCTGGAGATTCATGGTCACGGATTTTCAGTGACACCTAACAGCATAGTGATGGTGTTTTCTCCAGCATCGTTCAACTGCACAGATGCAGAAATGGAGTAGATGGCAGCTTGGATTTACTTAGTACTGTGATTTCACCAAGCAAGCAGGATGACATGAAAGCAGACTGCTGACCTTCAAATGCACCTCAAGGAATGAGTCCAGGGGTTGGTTAGGTTGTATGTGCCAGGTTAGGAGAGAACCAGGAGCAGGAAGTTTGGAATGGATGGCTGGAAGGTCCTTGGTGTTGGATAATGAATGAGCCAGCAAGCCGAGGCTGTAGCCATAGAGTTGTGTGTATGAAACTGACATACAGGATCAGAATTATCAGAGACAAGGTCCAGAGTTGAGATGTGAGAGGAGGTCAGGGAACTGAGGGGCCAAGGTGTTAGAAGGAGCAACCCCTTGTCTAATGAAATCACCAAGAATTAATTCAGAGTCAGACAGAGGCAGCCACTTCACAGAATTCAGGTGAGTAGCCCAAGGTCAGCTGTGGTCCAGAGGATGTAGTCAAGGGCCAGGAGACTTGGGCTCTGTGGGAGGAGATAGTTTGAAGTGTGGCAAGAGGGGAAAGGGGCTATTAAAATCTGAAGACATAGCAAGCTTTCCTAAAGGCAGGTTTGAACTCCAGGTGTCCAGTGGAATATTTCAGAACTTAGGAGAGGTGGAAAGGGAGTGGGTAAGAGGCAAGCCCCTGGTGTGAGGCTGGATCTCAGGGCACCTCTGTGAATTCCAGCCTAGTGGCTCTGGAGATCATGGAAATGCAGTGAGGGAGGAGCACAGGGCTCCCTGGATCATGGTGGAAGGAGGTCGGGAAGCCTGAGAAGTTCTTACTCAGAAAACTGGGACCGTCCACAAGATGTGTGGGACACGTGATATAAGTCCAAATGTAGTGGCTGGGATGTTCACCTGTAATAGGGCATGTCTCTTGAGCTCTCTTTGAAGGACAAGTTTAGAGAAATGGGCTCAAGGACTAAAAATTTTTTATCATGAAGAAGACGTTCCCTGGTAAAGCCAGCCTCGATGCAGAGCCCTGGCCTAAATGTCCTGCACCATGATCACAGTCATCACTCATTCCCCTGGTTGGTCATGGCCTCCAGCTTTGGACACACTGCCTGACCTGTAATATTTTTTATGTGGTGCTGGAGAGATGGCTTGGCAGTTAAGAGCACTGTCTGCCCTTCCAGAGGTCCTGAGTTCAATTCCCAGCATGGTGGCTCACAGCCATCTATAACTGTAGTCCCATGGGATCCAATCCCCTCTTCTGGTGTGTGTATGTACATGCCGACAAAACATCCATAAGCATAAAGGACATAAATAAATAGTCCATATAGCCAGGCGGTGGTGGCACACACCTTTAATCCCAGCACTTGGGAGGCAGAGGCAGGCAGATCTCAGTGAGTTCTAGACCAACCTGATCTACAAAGTGAGTTCCAGGACAACCAGGATTGTTACACAGAGAAACCCTGTCTTGGAAACAAAACAAAACAAAACAAACAAAAACAAAAACATTCATATGAACCACTTCAAATGAAACTCTTTAGTTGTGTTGTCCATGTACTAGACTCCATACTGAATTCTTTACATATGCCTTATCCTCTGTTGCTCACATCAACCCAATGAGGTACAAACAATTATTGTCTTAATTCAAAATTAAAGGACCTGAGGTTAACAGAGGGACAGAAACCTACCCAAGGTCACAGAGCAAGGGAGCTTGAAGTCAGATATGTCCATTCTACAACTGGCCTTTGTAATCACAACATGGTGGTTATCAATGGACACACTGGGAGGGACATCTTCCTTGGACACATGTAAAGATTCTCTGGGCTGACCCAGAGAGATGGCTTAGCAGTTAAGAGCACTTGCTGATCTTACAGATGACCCAGGTTTGGTCCCCAGCTTACAACCATCTAAAATTCCTGTTCCAGGGGATCTGATGCCCTCTGCTGGTCTCTGTGGGTGCCATGCATTAAGCAAAACACTAATACACATAGGACAAAACTAAATAAAATATTTCTTAATGTCTGGTCCCTGTTCCGAGAGCCAGTCACAGATATTGCCACCCTCTTCTCTTAGATCTCACACTCAAGAAACCATCTATTTTATTTTGTTCTTTTTGTGAGATCCACTGCAGCCTCCCTCCCACCCCTGTGATTTCAGAAGTCTTTGTTTTTGCTTCTGCCACAGATGTGAAAAGCTGGCTTGTGATGTTTGGATTTCAGCTCAGCAACATCATTCCTGGATTCCCAAGAGCCAAAATGTATTTTGTGCCTCCCCCCTATGAATTGTCAGAAAGTCAAGCAAGTGAGAATGGACAGGTAAGTGCCAAGGCCAGGGGACAGTTCTTGACAAGAATCCAAACAGTCTTCATTCCCTTTCACACACAGAGCCACTCTGGGGCCGGGGGCCTGTTGGGAAAAGAACACTGAGGCTGGGTATAAAAGCTATGCTGGAGCAGAGGCTTCCCAGGCAAAGAGAATGCTGCCATCATCCTTTCTAGGGTGGCCCATATTCCTTCCCAGCCTCAATGATCACCTTAATTGTGGTATCATTATCTATTCCGTGTCTACCCTCCGGTCACCCCTTGATTAACAACAGCCCAGAGAAATCCAGTGGCACCCTGCCATCTGCACTGCTGTAAGATCATAACCCTTTTGGCTTTTATGGGATGTAATAAAACTGTGGTTTGCAGTTTCTGTCCCATTAAAGAACATTTTTATGCCCTATATAAAATCTCAGCACGTTATGGCCCAAATGCATACAGATTGAGTTTTTAGAACATAATTTGTGCCTGGGTCTTTCTTTGATGACCGAAGGGTGGTCAGTTTCAATTTGGGTGCAGCTGAGACTTCGGCCACAAGCAGATGGGCAGCGCAGGAACTGCATTGAGCAGAACCCCTGATACAGGACTGGGGCTCCGCTCTGTGGAAGCCTGGGAGATCTCAGCTGCTCTGAATAGTCGTCCAGATTGTGTGACTATAGAGAGGCAAGGAGGAGCTGCTGGGTAATTGAGACCAGCGTTCTCTCCATCCTGCCCCTCGGGGACCACTCAGTGGATGAATAGCCATCATTTCTCTCATTTATCTAAGTGCTGCTACCTCCCAAACACAGCCTCTTCCATTATTCCAGCCTGTCCCCCAACCACCAATTGAGACAAGTTGTCATTTGTGAGTAGAGAACTCAAGGCCAAGGAGATAATGGTGATTTCACTCCTCTGCAGAACCAGGGCTGAGATCCAAAGTAATGGACTCAAAGTGGGGAGGAGGGGGCATTCCCTCTGGCCCTCACAGCCAGGATCTCTTAGCCTTGGGCTCTCAAATATGAACATTCACACAAATCACCTAGAGTACCTGGATCAGCTTGGTGGCCTGAGAGCTGCTTTACTAACAAGGCAGTTAGTCCCAGATACCCATCTGTAGCAGCTCCCACTTTGAGTAAAGGCAGTGACTATTCAAGCCACTGGTTTGGAAGCAGAGCAGGTTATAGCAATAGAGTTGTCCACTGCTCAGATACCTGATCCCCACATCAGGACAACCCTGAGTCTAAAGTGTGCCAGGCAGCAGCTGCTATACCTCAAGTGCAAAATATCTCTTGGTCCCCACAGTTGGGGTGCACAGCCTGGGTAGAGACTTGGGCAAGGTGGAGAACCTGCTTTAACATATTTCAGTGAGTGACATGGTGACAGGATGGACAGAGCACCCTGTTACCAGCAGTTTCCTGCCAGCCTGGTCCCAGAGCCGCGTCAGCCCCCAAATAACACACAGAGATGCTGTATAGATATAAAGCTGTTGGTGTGTTACTAGTGTTTCTTATTGGCTAGCTCTGTCTTAAATATTAACCCATTTCTATCAGTCTAAGTGTTTTCACGGGGTCTTATCTTACTGGAGTGAGGGTCCAGACCTTTTCCTCTCAAGTCCATACATCTTGACTATCCTCTAGTACATCTCTCAGAATCCTCCTTGTCTCCTAGTCCTGCCTGTCTTGCTTTCCTATTGGCCAACAGGGCTTTTTTCATTAAACAACAAGAGAAACATATTTACAGAATGAGATCTCCCATCAGCACCTCATTAAGAGACTGAGAACCAGCCAGTCTATTCTAGTTACAAAAGGTAAGAATGTATCAGTACATATTAGCACAGAGTATCAATCCTGGCAGAGGAGTATTCCCACCACCTCTTCGGTTCTTGCTACACACGCTGCTTAGGTTACCTTCTGACCTCTCCCTTTTGTCTTGTGCCCACAGCTCATTACGGGTGTCCAGCAGACCACGGAGAGGCATAACCAGGCCTTCCTGGCTCTGGAAGGACAGGTCATCTCTAAAAAGCTCCATGCCAGCATCCGAGAGAAAGCAGGTCACTGGTTTGCTACCACCACGCCCATTATCGGCAAAGGCATCATGTTTGCCATCAAAGAAGGGCGGGTGACCACAGGTGTGTCCAGCGTTGCCAGTGAGGACAGCCGGAAGGTGGCATCTGTGTTGAACAACGCCTACTACTTGGACAAGATGCACTACAGCATCGAGGGCAAGGACACGCACTACTTTGTGAAGATCGGAGCAGCGGATGGTGACCTGGTCACACTGGGTACCACCATTGGCCGCAAGGTGCTGGAGAGTGGAGTGAATGTGACCGTGTCCCAGCCCACGCTGCTGGTGAATGGCAGGACTCGAAGGTTCACCAACATTGAGTTCCAGTACTCCACACTACTGCTCAGCATCCGATATGGCCTCACCCCTGACACGCTGGATGAAGAGAAGGCCCGAGTCCTGGACCAAGCGAGACAGAGGGCCCTGGGCACTGCCTGGGCCAAGGAGCAGCAGAAAGCCAGGGATGGGAGAGAGGGCAGCCGCCTGTGGACGGAGGGCGAGAAGCAGCAACTCCTAAGCACGGGACGGGTGCAAGGTTATGAGGGCTATTACGTGCTTCCGGTGGAGCAGTACCCAGAGCTGGCAGACAGTAGCAGCAACATCCAGTTCTTAAGACAGAATGAGATGGGAAAGAGGTAACAAAATAATCTGCTGCCACCTCTTTTCTGGGTGGCTCAGCAGGAGCAACTGTGACCTCCTCTCCTAAGGAGACGAAGACCTAACAGGGGCACTGAGGCCAGGCTGCTTTAGGATCCCAAGTGGCAAGAAAGCTCACATTTTTTGAGTTCAAATGCTACTGTCCAAGCGCAAAGTCCCTCATCCTGAAGTAGACTAGAGCTCGGCCACAAAATCTGAGGAAAACAAAACAAAAGGATGAATGAACGAATGAATGAAAAACACACAAAATGTTTCAAGTTCCCCTAAAATATGACCCACTTGTTCCGGGTCTAACGCAGAAAAGAGACGCAGAATAGCCAAAAGGAAAGGAACAGAAAACAAACACAAACAAACAAACAAAAGACAAACACACCGACCGTTCAAACAAAGAGATGAAGACGAGAAGGCCTCATATCCTAATACCTCACTCATTCACACGTGAGCAACACAGAAACATTCACAAGGGCCGGTGTCACCAGACCAGCTGAGGGCGACTCAGACTGACGGTTGGACAAACACTTCCGATGTTTTCGTTTAAGCAAATACAGGTGCATTTAGAAACACGACTTTGGGGGTGATTTGTGTGTAGCGCCTGGGGAGGGGGGGCACAAAAGTGGAGGAACGAGCACTGGAAATACTTTTAAAGAACAAGAAAAACACAAGGAAAAGAAAAGAAATTAATATCAGCAGTCAAAGTGAAACAATACCGTCTGGCACTTAACCCTCAGGCCTCCACTTAGTCAGGCCTGAGCTAATTTATTTGAGCGCAGAGTGTAAAATTTAATTCAAAATGGTGGCTATACTCACTACACATAAATCTCATACTCTTTTTGTCTTTGGAGATTCCATTGTGGACAGTAATACGCAGTTACAGGGTGTAGTCTGTTTAGATTCCGTAGTTTGTGGGTATCAGTTGCGGTAGAGGTGCGACATTTGTGACTCTGTTGCTAACGGTACCACTTCCGATCGCCCTGTACATACATATGCCGCAAGGCACAATCACTGTTTCAGACTTAAAATTATTAGTGTGTTTGTTTGGTCCAGAAACTGAGACAATCACATGACAGTCACCACGAGGAGAGAAAATAAAAAATAAATAAAAACAAAAAAATTTTAAAAAGTTAAAAAAAAAAAACAAAAAAAAAGTCTAATAAGAACTTTGGTACAGGAACTTTTTTGTAATATACATGTATGAATTGTTCATCGAGTTTTTATATTAATTTTAATTTGCTGCTAAGCAAAGACTAGGGACAGGCAAAGATAATTTATGGCAAAGTGTTTAAATTGTTTATACATAAATAAAGTCTCTAAAACTCCTGTGGACACTGGTCTTCTGTGGAAATGCTTTACACTGATGTAGAAGCTGGAGGAGTGGGAGCGGCTGGGCTGGATGCTCAGAGCCCAAGCGGGTCCAGGAGCCCTTACCCCAAAACCTTGGAAGCAGGAGAGCTAGGGGTTGATTTTCTTTTCTTCTTGTTTCTTTTTTCTTTCTCTCTTCTTCTTTTTTGTTGTTGTTTTGTTTTTGTTGTTTTTTTTTTCAAATCTTAGAACAAGATCACATACATACTAAGAGATCTAAGCAATAAGTTCACGTTCATATATGTTATACACAGAGCCTAGAGGTCATTATACAGTGTTCAATCTCTTGGGTTTTTTGTTTGTTTATTGTTGTTGTTTTGTTTTGTTTTGTTTTGTTTTTAGAACAGGGTCTCTCTATGTAACCCAGACTGTCCTGGAGGAACTCACTATGGAGATCAAGCTCGAACTTGTAGAGATCCTCCTGCCTTTTCTTCCAAGTGCTGGGAGAAACCTGGCAAGATAGTGCTTTTTAATAATTTGGTGCTTATAACAGAGTTTCATTGTTTGGAATTTTCTAATTGTGGCCTTGTATCTGTGTTCAAAAACTTTAGATTTGAGATGTTTGGATTAGGGATGATCATAGGCCATGCAGAAAAGCCTTTTGTTTTATTGTGGTTTAGAGTTCTATTTGGGAGGAAGGGGTCCTTTTGTTTGTGTTGTGTTTCATTTTATGGTGAGGGGTAGGGGACACTGAGACAGGGTCCCATGTAGTTCAAGCTTATCTCAAGCTTGTTATGTAGTCAAAGCAGACTTTGAACATCTGATCCTTCTGCCTCCACCACACAAGTGCTGGAATGACAGATGTGTGCCCCCACACCCAGTTCTGGAGCATCTTAGTGGGCACCCCCAAAATGCTCTGGTAACTCTGAGACTTCTCCACCAGTGTCTGCAGACCCCTCTAGCAGACAGGAGAATTTGGCCCTGGTGTATGGGGCTATGAAGACCCTTGGATCTGCCTGTACATGGACAGATGCCTAAAGCCTTTCTGGGACACTGAACCCTTCTCTGTCACCACTTTCTGGTTTTTGTTTATTTGTTTATTTGTTTGTTTGTTTGTTTGTTTTGAGACAGGGTTTTTCTGTGTAATAGCTCTGGCTTTCATGGAACTTGCTTTGTAGACTAGGCTGGCCTTGAACTCATAGAGATCAGCCAGCCTTTGCCTCCCAAGTACTGGGATTAGAAGTATGTCCTGCCACCACCCAGCATCTGTCACCACTTTCTAGTTATGAAAGTCAATAGCAGAAAATCCAGGATGATCACAGTCACCCCCTTTGGAAGCTTTCACACTGTGTGTTCACACATTGTTCTTCCCAGCTAGATCGACTTACCCCCAAACTTTGGGCAAATCAAGTGACAAGAGCCCTTTGGGGTTTTAATTTGTTTTCATTTTCTGCCACTTCTACAGCTAAAACAGCATCAGCAGCCAATGTGAACCTGTGCTTTCTGAGTTGCTGTTCTCAGTCCCGAGGGCTCTGCCATGCAGTATTCCCACTGAACCCTCACCTTTCATTCCATGAACAGCATCTTACTGAGAACTCATCACAGAGGCCAGGCTAAGGGCTAGAGTGCAGAAGAGAAGATACAAACAGGAGCTCCCACCCCATAAAACTTCCAGGCAGATGAACAGCGAGACAAGAGACAGAGAACGGCTCTAGCTGTGAAAATGGCAGGGGTGTGTCAGTATGCAGAAAGAAGATGGCCAAGCAACAGCAGGAGCTGAAAGGTCAGCAGGAGTGAGCCAGGCAAAGAGAGGGACCCCATTCCCAAGCCAGAGAACACAGAGGATCTGTGGTAGAGCGAGCAAGGATAGGTCAGGTGGCTGGTGAGGCAGGAACACAGACAGGCTGATTGGGTTCAGAGGATACACACAGTGAAGCCTGGATTCTTCTGAACATCTGTAACAAAGGGAAGACATTCATTTCAGTGTCACAAGCATATGCTGTGGATGTGGTGTGCAGAACAGGGAGAGAGGCAGCTGGCACAGTCTCACAAGCGAGATGAGAAGAAGGCTGAGGGGGCCATCAACCCAAGGCAGAGGGAACACACCCCTTCCGAGGAGAATACAGAGGTAAGCTGAGCAGGTGGGATTTCAGACTGCTCTCCAGGGCCTTTCACTTTGCAAGTGGGGGATGCTGCTGGACGGTGCCCATCAGGTATGCAGCGAAATCAGACTTCAAAGATCCTGTGTCCATAACTTTCATCTGGAAATCTGGATAATGGACTTGTCTCCCAGTGACCCTCCTGAGATCTGCTGCCTCCCTGGTCATCCAGGCCATCTGCCTCCACAAGCAGAAAGAAAGGAAGGCAGGGTTAGCCTGACTTAAACCAGGCCTCAGGAACCACCAGCACAACAAGCTGTGACTAATAAGGGAAAAAAGGAACATGGCCATGCGAGCACCCCCCTCAGAAGCAGTGTACACAGCCTAATTTCATGCACGGACTGGGGTGAGGCTATCATCCTCAGGAGGCAGGCCGAGATGGCGCTTTCTGTGGGCTTTGGAACCTGGAGTTGTGATCACAGAACAGCCTCAGGTGCGGGTGGTGGAGCCTGCAGTGGGATGAGAAACAATGATGTCTCGACAGGTAGATGTACCTGGGAAAGCGATTCAGGGGGTTGGCCCCAGGCCAACATTTCTATGCACCTGCAAGCTCTTGAGTGCTTCTGGGAAGCCTATGACATAAGCATTTCACAAGCAGGCAAACATCTCCTCTTTGGGGCCCATGATGTTTGAAATGCCCCTTAGTTTTCTGTTATGTCCCAGCAGATCCAACCCCACATTGTACACCACAGAGATACAGCTATAGGAGAAAGCAAATGGCTGAAAAATCCCTTACTTCTCCACAAGCTAGGACAATGATTGATGGAGAGTTTTGGAAAGGCTGGACAGCCCAGTGGTTCTGTAAACCTGGGAACCAGTTCTGACTCAGCTATGTGAGGACGGGGCTGGAGATGTGACTTAGTGGTACAGCATCTGCCTAACCTCTGCAAGGGCCTGGATCCATGCCCAGCATTGCAAAACAGAAAAAAAAAAAAAAGTGGAAGGTGAGTGGGGTAATAGTGGTACACCTTTAATCCCAGCATTCCAGAAGCAGAGGCAGGCAAATCTCTTCAGGTTCAAGCCCAGCTTGGTCTATATAGCAAGTTCCAGGCCAGCCAGGGCTACATGGTGAGACTATGTTGTGTTTTCTAAAAGTATGAGGGAGGGCTGGAGAGTGGTTAAAAAACAGTGACTACTCTTCCAGAGAACCCAGGCTAAATTCCTAGCATCTACATGGAAACTCACAATGGGCTGGAATTCTAATTCCAAGGAGTGGATTGCCCTCTTCTGGCCTCTGCAGGAACTGCGTGCACACGGTACACAGACATGATGCAGCCAAAACACCCATACACACAAAATTAAAATTTAAAACTGTGGAAACTAGAAGAAGTTACATGTATCAGTTAGATAAATGCTTATCAGATAAGATGCTTAAAGGGATAAACTCAATATAACTCCCCCCCCAAAAAAAAGCCCATTTTACTTATACAATAATGCACTGTGTCTCCGGGGTGAACCAGGTGATGATAAAGAGACAGGGTAAGAGCTTGGTTTGGGGTGTTTTGTTTTGTTTTGTTTTATCGTGTTTAAACCTTTATCCCAAGCGCAGGTTTTTTAAAGTGATGTGGGGGAGGGGCGGGTCTCATCACGCAGCTAGGCAGGATTATGGGGTTGGGTCTTCACCCACACATACTGTTGTCACCTTGTCAGAAGTACTTCCCCAACCACCCTCCCAGGTCTAGGGAGCTCCAGCAAGTGCTTTCAGCATCTGACCCTCGTTCACAGCGTTAAGGGACTGTCAGAAAGAGTGACATTTAGAAGGTCGAGGGTCTCGGCAACAGCAGTCTGGCTGTCTGAGTGGGAGACCTCCGTGCTGGCATTCATCCACTACCGACATCCCCAGTCACCAGACACAGTTCATCCCGGGTGCTGTCAAAAGTGGGCAAGGCAAAGATGAGTAAGACCTGCTCAGAAACCTCTCCATCAGGTAGGGGTAAGGCTCCAAAGCAGTCGCAGGACACAGTGAAGTCACGGCTGGTGGAGAAGTTGATAAACTAGAGCAGGAAGCAGGGAGAAGCCCCTGTTGTCTCTATGAACGAACATCTGAAACCCAGCAGGCAAGAAGGCCCAGGAATGAGCTGGTGCTAAAATGAGTCAGAGTTCATCCGCAAATAGACTGCCAGAAGGTAAGAAGGCTGAAGTGAGGTTGCCTGAGACATCACCTGCAGAATGAGGGCGATGTAACTCAGGGATGCAGGCTTGCCTGGCAAGCAGAAAGGCCCTGGGTTTCACCCCGGCACCGAGGGACAAGAAGGAGGGATCACCTGGGAGCCTTCTCGGCAGAAGCCAGCTGCAAGCCCACTCAATCAGAACGTCTCCTAGAACGTGAGCTAAACTAGGAGCCAGGTGTTGAGGCCCCTGAGCGCCCTCACTTGCTGGCAGCACCGGGAAGCAATTTAAGGCAGGAGGGGCGGGGCCTGAGGTGAGCCCCTCTGCACCCTGCGGGCAGAAAGGACAAGTGTAAGACTCCGGCTGGGAGCTGAGCTATCTCTGTTCACGGTTGTGAGGTACATGTGTGGAGTTCTTATACATGCGTAGAAATGAGCGCGCGCGGGGTGGGGGTACTATCAAGAGAGAGGGAGAAGAGAGCAGGAAGGGCTGGAGAGGGAGGGCCTCCTCCCTAGTCAGGGAGGGAAGGGTCTGTAACTTCTTGCAACTGGTGACAGTGTCTGATTGGATTGAACTAAAGAAGGAATCCCACCAAGGTCTTGCTCCTGGTCCTTCACCTCTTCCAGCCCCCACCCCGCCCCCCGGGCAAAAGGATACCGGGCCGGGGGGAGGGGGGGCGGGGTGCAGGAGAGGGAAGCTATTTACAAGGACGGTTCTCTGCCCGGCTCACACCCAGGCCCCATGCTGAGTTCTGAGACTGCTCGGCAGCCTTGTTCCATCCTGCCAGCACTCCACTGGCACTCTGTGGGGACGCCCTTCAAAAGCAAGGTTTTTAGCCTCCCCCACCCTTCCCGCTGTATACACCTATTCTCCAAAGCCCGGCTTTCCCAAGCCTTGGTCTCCCCCCCCAGAAGTGTAGAACTTGCGCATTGGCCACTAGGTGGCAGCCTTTCCCAGTAAATCTTGTTAGGCTCTGCGAACCTGGCCCTGGAAAGAGATGTGGGTTCCAGGAAGCTTTATTGCAGAGTAGCTCAGGGGACAGAACAATTATTGCAGCTCCTATGCACAGCCCGGGTACACTTCCAGACGTCCTTCCCACCTCTCCTCATGACTTCACTAAACATTGTTGTAATAAGAGGTATAAGATCAAGAGGCTAGGAGTTCAAGGCCAACCTGCACTATATGAGAGAGTCTCAAAAAAAAAAAAAAAAAAAAAAAAAATTTTTTTTTTCAGTTTAAATGCCAACTGCTCCCGGGTCTCCAGGCAAGTCTGAGCACTTTCCCTGACCTCCTGTCTGTGAAGTGGGCATGAGAACACCCCCTATCTCCCAGCAGTTATAATGAGCAGGCCACTGATGGGGGCTTCATAGGAGTAGTCAGTACTGTGACTTTTTCAGCAAAAAAGGTCCTGGTCCTCCACCCACCTCCACCTTTCCTACCCCTTCTAGCCTTCTGTTCATCTTCTACCCTGGCCCCTTCTCCCTCTGAGTTCAAACCTAGGGGATGCATGCTGGAACAGACCCTGTCATCAAATGAGTTGGCCTCATTTGAACCTCAAACACACAGAGAGGCAGATGATGGCACAGGCCCCGGGGAGGCCACAGCAGATTAGGCCCCACTGAGATGGCTGGACAAGTCTACTCCTGATTTAGTAACTATCTCTGACCCCAAGTTGGGTCACTCCCTCCACAAGGCCCTATCTTGGTCTCCTCTCCACCAAAAGGTTTATTCATCAGTGATAGCTGGTGACCTGAAGGAAGCTGTCCTGTTGACAATGACAGGAACATTGACATAGCACCTGTTTTAAAAGGCCTGCCTTTTTTTTTTTTTTTTTTTTTTTTTTTTTTTTTTTTTTTGAGAGAAGATAAAAGAGCAGATCAGACCAGCTCCTGGCCCTAGAGGGCACCACAGTATTATTAACCAAGAGTTTTGGCCTCATCAGTGACTGAGCCCAAATTTAAAGCAACACTGGGAGGGGATGGCTCAAGGGTTAAGAGCACTGGCTGCTCTTCCAGAGAACCCAGGTTCAATTCCCAGCACCCATCTGGCTGCTCACGCCTGCCTATATCTCCAGTTCCAGGGAATCCAGCACCCTGTAACAGACATACATGCAGGCAAAACACTGGGAACCCATAAGCTAGATTCAGGGGTTGAAAGAATGTCCACAAGGTGCCATATTGACATAACACTCAGTTCTGCCTCCCTTGGGATGTGGCCTTTCTCTACACCCCCCCCCCATGAGAAAGATGGTTGCTGCAGCCCAAGTCTGCATCCTTGTAGCAACCATGGCAACAGCAGAGAGACCTGCTCCTCCCTTTGTTGCGAAGGAAAGCTTTAATTTTGTGATTATAAATGGTGAGAAGTGGGAGGAACCCCAGAAAGATCACTACTGCCTCCTAACTGCTGAGGGGCTGCTGGCAACCTTGTCTATTCTGTCCCTAATAGGGCCATGTGTATTTGGGGTGTTCAGGAAAAGAAGCTGAGTGCTTTGGGGAGGTTGGGGGGGGTGACAAATAAGCCAGCCATTTGAGAATGGAGCATGGCCAATAGGCTATGCAGTAATGGAGTCGTTAAGAAAAAAGGCAGGGCACCGGCTCTGACTTGCCTGGCATAGAGTGAGAGCCAGAGGGATGGAACACAAGTTACACCAAACTGGAATAGCTCAAGAGGCACGTGGCACAACCTCACAGGAAAGTTCAACCCAGGCACCCTTAGCACACCAAGGCCCTTCCTCCCTGTCCTCTGGGAAGGCAGGAAGTCCACACTCAACTGAACAAACTCCCCAGACAGGACCATGTCATCTTGGTGGGACAAGAAGTCCTCTATTCTTTTGCTCTGGGTCTTGTTGTCCTTCCCACTCTTTGGGGACATGCTTTGCTGTCACTATGAGCAACTGTCAGTGGAGGTTCTGCTCATTAGCCCGTCCTACGTTCTAGAGCAATCTTTCTCAGTCTTTGGGATAGTGACACTTGGGGTCAGGTGGCTTTTCATGTGTAGGAGGGCTGTCAGATGACTGGTAAAAGTTTTAACACACACACACACACACACACACACACACACACGGGGCGGGGTGGGGAACAGCATCGCTGGCCTCTACCTACTACATGCCAGAAATACACATCCTTTACCCCTCCTTGCCTAGCTGTGGCAGCCCTTCTGACACTGCTGAATGTGCCCTTGGATGGTATAATCTTCCTCATTGGAGAACTATTGCTCCCTTCGCTCTATTCCCACCACCGCTTTCCCTCCTCTCATTCCTGCAACATTCGGATTTCAGAAGGCAGAAGCCTCAGTCCTCCGATCATATAGACCAATTCACCCATGCTCCTCTGTGTTCTGGAACTCCCCCCCCCCAATTTAACTCTTCTACGCTACACCAGGAGCTTTCTTTATGTATTTATGTTTGAGACAAAGTCTCACATTATACATCAGGCTGGCCCTATGTAACCCAAGCTAGCCTTGAATGATGGCAATTCTCCTGCCTCAGCCTTGCAAGTACTGGGATTATAAGGTTCTAGGACCTTCAGTGGGCTGACTATACCACTGAGGAAGAAAAAGCTACTGGTACTTCCTCCAGCTCCTCCTCTACCAGCAGCCAGCCCAGAGGTGTGTTGCTATGTCCAGTGTGGAAGGGGCAGAGCTGAGGGCTCCGAAGCCAGGGTATTTGGACTGTTTACAGCCAGGAACAGCCCCATGAGTGTGTTTGCTGCTGGCTATTAGAGCAATAGACATGAGAGAATGATTGGAGGAGGCCAGGGTTTTTCATGCGCCTTTGCCCAAGGGCAGAAAAAGAGTTCTTGGGGGGCTGAATCATGTCCCATGCCAAGGATCATACAGCCCCACAGAGTCCCATGTAATGGTATGGGGGTTTTGGTTGGTTCGTTGGTTAGTTGGTTGGTTAGTTAGTTAGTTTGGTTTATCAAGACAGGGTTTGTCTATGTAACAGCCCTAGCTGTTCTGGAAATAGCTCTGTAGACCAGGCTGGCCTCAATCTCACAGAGATCCGCCTGCCTCTGCCTCTGCCTCTCGAGTGCTGGGACTAAAGGAATGCACCACTACCATCCAGCCATAATGGTATGTTGATGATGCTCCAATAATGTTCTCTGGGAAAGTCCTGAGGATGCAGTTGTAGATGCAATCGTAACACTTCCAGAGAGACTGAGTTGGTGTCCACCAGTTCCCAGCTGGTGAGGCTTCAGGGAACTGCCTTGAGGAGATGGCAGTCTCAGGAGCACAAATCTGTCCCGTGACTTTCCCTCCTTCTCACAACCTGCCTGAGTGTGTTTTGGTCCTTGCAGCCTGTGCAGTGAGGTGGGGGTGACCATCCCTATTGCAATGCTAATGAAAAAAGGACAGGCTAGGAGAAGGTCTGACCTGCTAAGGGGACTCAGGAAAGGACACAGACATCACTGTGCAGGTCAGCATGTGACACCTGAAGCCTACAGCAAGAGCAACATCCTTCTAGCACCAGGGAGCTCCAGTTTACTTTGTGTGCCTGCCCATATGCAAGACAGCATATATTAAACACCCAGTGAGCCTCAGCTTGATCTGTGTCTGTGTATTTGCACATGCATGACTCAAAGTGTGGGCTGCATGGAAGAATACCTATGTGTGTCTGAGTGGCACATTGCAAGCACTCAGGGCAATGTGTAACACAGGCTTTGGGAGATGTGCAAAGCCTTCAGATTCCAGTTAAAGGAGAGACATACAGAGAGGCTGGAGGGAATTCACGAAATGTATACAACAAACATGAACAGGGAGTGCAGCTCATACCAAGTGAGGTGTGGGGAGCCCTGTCCATTCTCTGATGTCCAGAGACATATCTTTCTGCACCAAGGATGAATAGGAAGTTGGAAGAGGATGCACAAGGCATGTACACACACATAAGAGTGAACGGAAAACACAGGTACCCCTTTCTTCTTCCTTACCCTAACGTAAGGGTCAGCCCTGTTCCCAGTTTTCCCCTTTATTTTTTACTTTATTTGGCTGGTTACTGCAGCAATTTTATTTTTCTTTACCCTGTGACATGTTGCTGGGGCCTAATATTCTCACTGAACCACAGAAAACCAAAATTGGTCAGTCACTTCTTAAATACTTAGATGAAAATTTTTACATAAATTAAAAGGATAAATAAATTCACAAGGGCCAATGCAAATGTTCCTAATGAAAGACAAGTAATAACCCACAGTGGTCAGGAGGGCACACACCAGCAAGGAAAACTGGGTCCTAAGCCTTGAACTGTCCTTTGCTGTTAGACAGCAAGAGGGAATCTGTAACTGGTTAGGGAGCTCTTGTCAGAAATCCTGGGACAGACAGCTGTCGGTCAACACCCTGCACAGATAGATCACTGCACGGTGTTCACACAGTTCCACCAGGCTGGGAATTTCTCCTCAATGGCTGGCTCTCCTCAGCCACCAAGTGACTGTGCCACATGAACTAAGGATCAAATCAAGATAACATATGCATGGATGTTACATGTATACCAAGGGAACGGTTAACTTGAATACAAGGTCAAAACCCAGCAGCAAGTCCTCTGATCAAGTGCTGATATCAGATGCAAGCTTCAAGGACAAATTCCTTTTCAATGGCTTATTCCAGCTCATGAGGCTAGCATGAGGTGTGTACATTTGCCAAGTCAAAGGGATGCTTCAGAATCAGCTCCTGCATCAGATACTTGGCACCTGTGCAGTCTATCTAGAAGCATTTGCGATGGACGAGAGAGGGGCCGACTAGCCATACTCCTGCTTGCTGATCCACATCTGCTGGAAGGGGGACAGTGAGGCCAGCATAGAGCCACCATTCCAGACTGAGAACCTGAGTTGAGGGGAGCAAAGATCTTGATCTTTGTTACGCTGTGTGCTAGCCCTGTGATCTCCTGCTACATCCTATCACCAATGCCTGGGTACAGCACTGCATTGGCACACAGGTACTTGGGAATGTCCACATCATACTTTACAATGGTGTTAAAGGTGTTTTCACAGATGCCGGGGGGATTCCATGCCCAGGAAAGAGGGCTGGAAGAACACCTCTGACACCAGAATGGCTTGTTGCCGGTCATGATTGGCTTCCCATCCGACATTTTTTAGCTCTTCTCCAAGGAAAAAGAGGGTGCAGCAGTGGCCATTTCTTGCTCCAAACCTGGGACAACATAACATAGTTTCTCCTTAATGTCACACAATCTCCCTCTCAGTGCGGTAGTGAAGTTGTAACCCCACACAGTCAGGATCTTCATAAGGTAGCCTATCAGGTCCCAGCAGGCCAGGTCCAGATGCAAGATGGCTTTGGGAAGGGCATAGCCCTCATAAATGGGCACTATATGTGTGATGCTATTACCAGGGCCCATGACGGTGCTAATGTACCCAGCAGCATACAGAGACAGCACCACGTGAAGGGCCACTTGGTGGGGTGTCAGAGGCTTCAAACGTTACCTGGGTCGTAATCTCTCTGCTAGCCTTGAGATTGATAGGGGCCTTGGCCAGAAGCACCAGGTGCTCCTCAAGTCATGCATAGTGCCTGATCATCTCCATGTCATCCCAGTTAATCACAAGGCTGTGCCCAATAGGGACTTCAGGGCTGAGATACCCCTCTTGTTCTGAGCCTCATCCCCAACACAGGAGTCCTTCTGGTTCATGTCCACTATGATAGCCCTGGTGTAGGGGGTGTCTGATGATGGAGGGGAACTTGGCCATGGCAGGGCTTGTTGCCAGCAAAGTCATCTTTGCACATGCCACAGCCATTGTCAATGAGGATCCCTGCAATTTATTCTTCCGTTGTGATGGGTGGAAGACAGGCAGCAGAGCAGTGAAAAGATGTGTAGCATAAACTAGTGTTGGGGAGAGAGGCCCTCTCTTCATTTTTTACAAGGTGCATTTATTTTATGTGTGCAAGTGTTTTGCTTGTGTGTATGTCTGTGTGCCATGTGTGCCTGGTATCCCCAGAGGACTTTTGATCCCCTGGAACTGAAATTATAGATGACTGTGAACTAATGTGGGTGCTAGGTCCTCTGTAAGAGCAACAAGTGCTTTTACATGCAGAGTCATTTCTCCAGTCCCTTTTTTACTTTTTATTTTATATGTGTGTTTGGCCTGCATAGATGTCTGTGTATCCTGTGTGCTGTGCCTGTGGAGACCAGAAGAGGGCATTGAATGCCTCTTGGGACAGGAATTAGAAAATTATGAGCCGCCATGCAGTTGCAGGGAAATGAACCCAAGTCCTCTGAAAGAACAGCCAGTACTTCTAGCTGCTGAACCGTCTTTCCAGTCCCCAGAATCAATTTGCATCTGAGCCCTGTTTGATCATACTTGCTACAGACCTTGAGCAAACCTGACACCTCCCATATCCATGTTTACTTATCATCAAAATAGGAAGAAGGGTTACTCCCTACCTCCTGTGGGCGTTATGAAAACTGAAAAAGGTGCAAGGGCAAAGCACTTCCTCGAGGGGGCGCACTCCCCAGTGTGAGTTCTGCTTAGCCTAGGGGCATGAAACACATCTTTCATTGTCTTCTCAGAGATTCCTGCAAATGGGGAAGCAGGATCTCCCAGGCCCAGCTGTCATACCCTGAAAGCAGACTCTTCGCTGGTACAGCTCTTTGTACCATCTCTATAAGCCCCCGGTTGAAGTCCTTGCATTAGCCTGCAGGGAGCCTGGCAGAGAGGAAGAACTGAGGGCCAGCACATCAAGAAATGAGGTTCAGAGCTTTGATATGGTGGCACACACTTTTTTTTTCCTTTGAAAAATGTCATGTTATTTTTTAAAATTTATTTATTTTATATAACTAAGTCCATTTAAATGAAAACAAACATTTATAGACAATATTTGGGAATTTGGGCGTTGTTCTTTCCAAACTACTTCCTGCTGGTAAGGGGCGCTGTCATGGGGGATTCGAAGAAGATTCAGAAATCCTGGCTGTAGTCTGCAAGGCTGCTTTGTCCAGCTGTTTTGAATGTAGGATCACCTGGTACTCTGTTTCAGGTGGTCTAGCTTGATCAAACCACATTAGTCTGGAAGGAATCCACATCTTTCCATTTTTCTGTGGAAACAAAAATAGAAATCCTTTTCCCCAGTAACGTGTCCTTGAACTTAAATTTTGGAGTCAAAGCATTTTTTTCTTGTAATTTAATTTATTATTTTACATGTCGATCCCAGTTCCCCCTCCCTCCCTCCTTCCCTCCTTTTTACCCTCTCTGCCCTCTCACATGCACTCTAACCACCTTCCCCTCCCCTCCCACCACCCCAATTCCATATGTAGGGGAACACCATCCAGTTGGGGTCATGTAGATCTGACAGATCATGTGAAGTAGGGACTAGGGCTTCTCTCCTGTCTCTAGATTAAGGCAGTTATCCCTCCATGGGGGATGTGTTCGCAAGGTCCTTTTGTGCACCAGGGATACATCCTGGTTCCACTGTCTGAGGTCCCTCAGACTGCTCAGTCCTTCTGGCTGAGACCCATATTCAGGGGGGCCTGAGTCCCATGCTGGCTTCCCAGCTATCAGCTATCAGCTATCAGCTATCAGCTCCTTGTTCAGGTCAGCTGTCTCTATGTGTTTCTGCTGCCTGGTCTTGTCCTCTCCATCTGCATCTGGCTTCTGGTTCGACTCAGTGTTTATGTATGGGTTTTTGCTCCTGTTTCCAACAGGCATTAGTTGAGGGCTCCATGGATAAGTTAGTTGTTGATCTCACTCTCCGGGAAGGGCATTTATGATAGCCTTTCCACGGAAGCTCAAATTGTTATTTGGCAGCAGTCTTGTAGTTCTCTAGACCTTTCTTTGTGTTCAATTTTATCTTCAAACCAATATTGGCTCCCTCTTTTATGTTCTTTCTCTCTCTCTTTCCTGTCTTCTATTCCTAACCAGGCTCAATCTTCTTGGTTTTCCTTTCCTCCCCGTCATTTTCTCCTACTTCTCTCTCCATTCGCTGCTCCCCCCCACTTCCCCTAAGCTCTGGGGGACTTGTCCCTTCCCAGTTCTGTGAGGGACTTCATATGACTCTCTTAGAATACACCTTGTATTCTAGTTCCTCTGGTGGTGTGAATTATAGGCTGGTGATCCTTTGATCTAGGTCTAAAATCCATATATGAGTGAGTACATACTGTGTTCCTCTTTTTGTGACTGGGTTACCTCATTCAGGATGGTTTCTTCAAGTGCTATCGATACACTTGCCTGTGAATTTCAAGATATCTGCAGGTGGCACACTCTTTTAATCCCAGCACTCAGGGAGCAGAGGCAGGTGGATCACTGTGAGTCCAAGGCCAGCCTGGTCTGTATGGTGAGCTCCAGGACAGCCAGAGCTTTATAGTGAGAGCCTGTCTCAAATAAAAAATAATAATAATAATAATAATAAAAATAAAAGAAAGAGGGAAAGAAAGAAAAGAAAAGAAAAAGAAACAGGTAATAAGGTTCAAATCTAGAAGTTCATTCTGTGGATACAAAAGCTTGAGACAAGCATGACAGAGACAGGGACATAGCTGCAGCTACTCAATATCCCAGGCCCTAAACACAGGTGGAAGGTGGACAAGCCCTTCCCATTAACCAGTATAAGCACCACCTGCTACCCACAAGCTCACCGTGTATCCCCTGCTGATGTGCACACCTGCCTACACTCAGGCGTGCTGACACCTGCGTAAGAGAGCATATCTGCTGGGCAGTGGTGGCGCATGCCTTTAATCCCACTTGGGAGGCAGAGGCAGATGAATCTCATTGAGTTTGCGGCCAGCCTGGTCTACAAAGCAAGTTCCAGGACAGCTAGGGCTGTTAAACAGAGAAAACAAAACAAACAAACAAAAGATAGTATACATGTGGCTCATCACTGACATCACACTAGCACCCTGAAATCACTGATGGAACCATTTTCACTATGGAAATTGGCATGTTCTCCTGAGACAGGCAGAGGCAGGCAGTGATACAAGAAGGAATAAATGCAATAGATCCCACTGGGGGAGGGGAGGACAAAGAGGAAAGGATGGTTGTGGGTGCAGGCACCTGAACACTCAAGGGTCAAGAAAGATCTGGCACAAGTAAACAAAGAATGAACATAAAACTGTAGAAGGTTGGGGGGGGGAGGCTTCAGGCAAATTATCTGCAAAAATGAGGGCCCAAGTTCCATGCTTGGTTCCCAGTTTTGAAAGCCAAGCATGGTAGTACTTGTCACCTCAGTATTCTGTGGGGGCACAGCGACAAGAAGATTCCTGAGTTGACTGGCCAGCTTTACCTATTCAGAGAGTCCCAGGCCAGGAAGAGATCCTGTCTCAAAAGAAATAAGGTAGACAGTACCCAAGGAATAACACCCTGAGATTGACCTCTGGCCTCCATGTGTATTTGCACACGAGTGCACATGTACCTGCCCACATGCTCCTGTTTACACCACCCCCAACGGGAGAACAAAAAGATAAAGTCTTCCCTAAGAGGGGGATGTTTCAACCTTATCACAGTAGAGCTGTTCAGGACAGAGTACGGTCTGTCCTTACAGTGTGGCTACAGATCCCAATTGAAAACCCAGGTACTCAGGGTGGCTGGCCAGGTGTGGACTGTGGGGGCAGTCACAGTGAGAATGTGCTGATTGGTCAATGCAGGGGCACAAGGCCTGGCTGCCTGCCTCCATGAGCAGTGAGGTGGGCCTCCGAAGAGTTACCCAAGCTCCCAGTAGGACCAGCCAAGGCATAATTGTGTCAGCATCCAGGACAAGGCTCCTTCTGCCCATCCCTGGGCCCCATTCTCCTTCTTGCCCTCCCAAGTATTACTCTTGATAAAGCAGAGAAATTTCTCATGCACAAATGAGCCCACGGTCCATCTCCCAAGGAACTGAAAGCCACCGTTCCTGAAGAGAGAACACTAGGAAGGCAGGAAACTACTTCAGGAACCACTGTTCTCCTCCTCCCATCCCCATGGAAGAGGGTGGCCACATCCCTGGAGTTCTGCAGGGAACCCTGCAGGACACTGTCTCAGAGCAGACACAGCTGTAGCATTACTGTAGAGAGTTCAACCTGGGAAGTTGGATGGAGAGAAATACAGTCAGGTTTGTGACCACATAATCTGGTGTTTATGCTCAAAACTGGCACCCCCATTGAAGGGCACAGCAAGGGGAGTAGACAAAAGGACATCACCTGCTTGCAGGATTTTGCTTTACATAGGACCTGTGTGGTGGCAAACTTCTGCTTTGTGTCCCATACAGATATCTGAACATGAAGACACTGGTGTCATCTCTGTCCTGGGCATGGTGATTCACTCATGGGGGCCAAGGCAGGAGGATCATGACTATAAGGCCAACCTGGGTCAAACAGTGAGACCTTGTCCCCCACAAAATTAAGTCAAATTTAGCCCAGTGAGATGGCTTAGCAGGTAAAGGTGCCTCCCTCCTAGGCTGACAACCTGAATTTGTTCCCTAAGACCCATAAGGCAGAAGGCAATCATTAATTCCCACAAGTTATTTTCTAACCTCCATACACATGTTACAGCATATGCACACACACACACACACACACACACACACACACACACACGAAATTAGCTAAAATGTAATTAACCATAACAGCAACAAAACCAGACAAGCGCAGCACACACAGCCCACATTAATGTTTCATTTGTTTGTCTGATTGGTTAGTTTATTTTTGAGATGAGGGTATCTCACTGTGTTTCTCAATCTGGTCTGAAGCTCCTGATATCAAGAAATCCTCCTGCCTCAGCATCCTGAGTGGATGGGACTACAGGTGCACACGATGTAAAAAGACCATAGAGTGGGAAGAATCTTGCTCATCTACTTTTTAGTGGAAAAGATTATATTGATGATTTAGCCCCTAGTGTCAGAGCCAAATCTCAGTTTCTGCTGCTCACCTAAGTTCAAAACTGCAGAGCATGCAAACTATGTCCATTCATTTGTTCATTGACAGGTCACGGGGGAGATTGGGGCATATTCATTGTGTTAAGTCAGACTCAAAGAAGCCCATCTTCTAACTTCAGGTTCCTCCTGGCTCACCCCAGTCTTGTTATGGGTTCCAGAGGGATGAGCTGGAGCCCTACATAGAAGTACTTGTTGGCTTCCAGCCCCAACAAACACCAGCCTTCTCTTTGGCAGCTTTTTGGCAACTAAGCTCCAATAGTGGAACCCAGCCTGGCTCCTTCAGTACCAGAGGATGCTGCACAGATGGCAGCTTCCCCACCACCTGGAGGAAGGGAGTTCCCAGGGACAGTGGTGGGAGGACTTTGCTTCACGCTCTCCAGGCAGTGGCTGTGTCCGTGCCAGGTGGTGCCAAGGAGAGGTGGGAATTGCTTCCCTACTGATCTAGACTCTCGCCTGCTTTAATAAAAGTACCCTTCCCCTGGGGCAACCTCATTACCTGTTAACCCGCTGACTGGAAATTAGCTTCTCTTCTGGGTTGGTAGAGCTGGGCATGAGACCTTGAAGAGGAGTCCTCATACTCTCAAAATAGCAGTGTTTAGATTAATCTGGAACTTTATCAAGTTCTCAGGTGTAAGATCTCACAAGCTGGTGCAATCTTCTACATGTTCAGGGTTAAATTATACCAGATATTTAGCATCCTAGATGTTTATGCTGAGCAGGCCTGAGTCTGGGCCGCAGTCTAGAGGCTGGAATGAGTCTGGGATTTGAGAAGTGCCAGATCCACACCTGGTACTGAGTGAATGTGTGCTGAACCATTCTGCTTTAGCTTTGAAGATCAGATGGGAACAGGTGTGTTCAGGATGGTATGGCTAACCCAAGTTCCTCTCTACCCTTCCTTTCCTTTGCCAATGCATCTGCTATAAAATATTAAGCTCTGTGAAATAAAAGCACTGTGAAATATATTTTGAATCCAGGCCATATGGCTCACGGAGTGCGTGATAGCAATTCACTGGGTTCATTGTTTAGAAAGCTGCTCCAGGCTCCAAATCAAATGTTAATATAGGAAGTCAATAGATGATCTTAAGCAATTCAGTGCACATTTTTAGACAACCTAATAATTATTATTGTAGTTCAGCCAGTATTGATGGAGAAATATTCCATATGAGACACTGTGAGAAACTAGACAGGAATTTAATAAAATATCGAATACAATATTTTATGTTACTATTTGCTAGCTGTTAACAGTTTGGCCACAATTACACTCTCTCCTTCCCTCTGAAACGCTCCAGTGGTTGCTGGAACATCTGAAGGTACATTACAGACAGCCTAGCAATCCTGAATGTGCCATCAGAGAGCTCCTAAGTACAAGAATTATTCTCCTGCGTAACTACCATACCACCATAAATCCCCAGATGCTTAACACTGACATGACGGCAGCCTGAAATGCAGTTTGTATCCCCGTTTTTCCAGTAATCTCTGGAATGCTCTTGCTAGTATTTGTTTGTTTGTGAAGTAATCCAGGATCCTCAGTGGATCTCATGTTGTTATTTGGTTTCTTTCTAACATTTTCTTAATTAGAAAGCTCCAGAAAGATAAAGAGGTGTAGAAGACACTTCAAACTCAAAGGCAAAACTCCTTCATGCAGGGTCCCTTGGATACTGTATAAGTTTCATTCCTCACTACAGATGGGCAAATGATTTCTTTGAAGGGCATATGGGCTCCTAATTATTCCAACAGACTAAAGCCATCTGCTCCCTACAAGCAGGAAAAATGGACAAAAAAGTAGTGATAATAGCCCTGGGCCCTGACCAGGGTTCAGCTCCCATAATCCCATAATCAGAAGTTATCTGTGGTTCACCTGGCTTAGGAGTTGGAGGTGTGGGAAAAAGGAAAAACAAAAACAAAAAACAAACAAACAAAAACCCAAAATTGAAGAACCAAGAAATCTGTCCTTACTGAGGTTTGTGGTCCAGGAGAGGAAATGTGGGAATTTTTTTTTTCCTTGAAGACAGAAGGGATCACAGACCAACCTTCAGTGGCCTAGGGAGAAGTCACATCTAAGCTGGAGAATTCTCTGCATGAAGGACACACAACCTCATTGTATAGTGAGAGGGAGGGAGGCGGAAAATTACAACCAGGGCCAGCCCACCCTCACTTATAACACAAAAGATGCTTAGCTGATGGCCACTTCAGACTGGCAGTCTCAATGCTCTTGAAGAATCTCAGCTGGGAGGCTCTCAGAGGTGCAGGGAATGGTGGCCTGTAAATAAGAGATCTGGAAAGATGGCTCAGTGGTTAAGGGCATGTGCTGCTCTATCAGAGGACCCAAGTTCAATTCCCAAACACACACTGGGCAGCTTACAGCCTCCTGTAACTTTAGGTTCTCTTCTTGCCCTCTCGTGGACCCTTTAGGCACATACACATATGTGGCATATATCCACATAAATACCTGAACACGCACATAAATAAAAAAATTAAAATATGTTTAAAATGTATATGCTTACTTTTGGGTTTTTGTTTGTTGTTTCAAGACAGGGCTTGTCTGTGGAGCCCTGGCTGTCATGGAACTCACTTCGTAGAGTTCCTGCCTACCTCTACCTCCAGAGTTCTGGGATTTAAAGGAATGAGCCACCACTTCCCAGCCTTAAATATATGTATGTATGTATGTACATATATATATATATATATATATATATATATATATATTTTTTTTTTTTTTTTTTTTTTTAAGAGAGGCTCACTGGAAGATAAAGATTTGTGAGGACATAGTTGATCAGTGCAACATCATTAAAGTGTTCAGAAGCCACATAAAGGAGCTTGAGCTAGGGATTGTGTCAAAGAAGAGGAATAGACACAGGAGGCCACAAAAGCTGGATGATGATGCTTCCAGCCTAAGGAGCTGTGAGGACCAGGAGCTGGTGGGGTGGTAAAGCAGAAAAGAGGAAAGTAAGTTCTAACTCAGACACACTGAGGTGGTTTGGTTCCTGGTAAGCAATGGCCTTCTGCTTCTATGGAAATGGAGTAGATGCACCTCTATACCTCTCACTACTTAAATAAAAACTTTATATGTAAAACAAATATGAGAAGAACCTAGAAGGTGCTGAGAGGAAGGTAGGGTGACTAGGGGACCTCTCACTGTGAGAAGTGACACTGTGGCAAATCCCTTCAGTTTTCCTTTTACATGCCCCAGACTGAGCACTGGAGGGGCAGCCAACCTGTAAACACCAATGGTTCTCTCCAAAGCACCAACAGAAGCCTAAGCTCTCTAGCCCCAGGAACAGAAGATAGATGGAAGAAGGAATTAATTAGAATATAGAGTCAGAGAAATGACCAAATATGAACAATAGACAGGAAGTAGCTTTGTTTTGACTTTTTTCTTTAACAAAAAGGAAGAGGAAGAGAAGGGAGGAAAGGGGAGGGAGGGAAGCCCCGATTCTGTCCTAGAAATAAAGAGCGTAGGAACTGTACAAAGACTCAAATGATGGCTTAAATGGGAAGCATAAAATTATAGCTTGAGGAAGCTGAGTGAATCACAAACAAGAGAAATAGAAATCTATACCAAGATGTGGGATTAGATGTTTGAAAACCAAAGGTCAGAATAAGCAAAGAACACAGGATTATTAGGCTATATTGGTGACCCAGGGCTAGGGACCAGAACTCTGTCAGAGTGAGAACTGAAATGACATTATAGGAAGCCACATGCATCATGACCTTGAGAGATGTGAGAGCCTGCCTGTCATGGAAAACACCCAGCAACTGTTTCCAGAGCAATGCACACAGGGCTGTTTAGCCATGTTGGTCACGCTACATCTTTGGCTCCTTACCACATTTGTTCCCTTATTCTAGAACAGTGGTTCTCAACCTGTAAGTCAAAGACCCTTTTGGAGAAAACTAAGATCATCAAAAAACAAAATAAAAAACAAAAAAATCCAAATATTTACGTTATGGTTTATAACAGTATCAAAATTACACAAGTTTTTTTTAAAAAGTATCAATGAAGCCAACCTCTACCTACAAAAACCTTCAGGGCCCTCAGCTTCCTTCGTGTTATCGTAACAATTTACAAATGCTTATTTACTTTATTATGAATCCCATGCTCATTAAGTTGTGACCAGTTTAGAAACCAGCTTCATGTCCCAACATCTTGTCTGGTGTGCAGGAAGCAAACAAAAAAGGGTTTGTCTCGTGAACAAGTCACAGAGACAAAAAAAAAAAAAAAAAAAAAAAAAAAAAGAGCCAATTGTGTGTAACTGTTTCTCACCCTTGAGAAAACCAGGGAGAAAAAATTAGTTTTGGCTTCTGGATTCAGATGGTTCAGTGTGCTGGCTCTGTTGCTTTTAAGTCTGTACGGAAGCAGAAACATAGCATAGGAAAGAAGAAATGAAAGGAAGTTGGGAAAAGAGCAACATACACACACAACACACACCGGTGACCGGTTTCCTCTAACCAAGCACGTTAATAACATTAGCACTGTCTTGCTCCAATTGCCTTTGACAGCACCCCCAGGTCTGGACCAAGCCTTTGGCTGGTGGGAATGCCTTGTTTATTTCTGTGTTTACTTATTTGTTTATTTATTCTTGAGATAGGGTCTCATTGTGTGACCCCAGCTGATCTGGAACTCACTATGTAGACCAGACTACTCTTGAACTCACTGGCATCCATCAACCTCTGCAGACCAAATGGCATGGATGGATCAAAGGTGTGTGCTATCACACCTGGATGGAACACTTTATATCCAAAACTGTAATTCCTGCCCTTAAAAGAACTTTGAATCTCAGGACTGAGCCGAGCTCTTTGTTTCTGTTCTAGTGTCATTACTGTTGCTATGACAAAAATACCCTGACAAAACAACTTTAAGGGGGGATCGATTTATTTTTGTGCTTAAAAGTTCAAGTGACAGTCTGTCACGCCTGGCAAGTCAAAGTGGAAACTTGAAGCAGTTGGTCACACTCTAGAGCAGAGGCAGACCAATGCGTGCATGCATATTTGCCAATGCTCAGCTCACTCTCTGCTAACCGCCTCCAGGACCCAAACGGTGCAGCCCACCACATAGGCAGGCCTTCCACCTCAACTAAAATGATCAAAGCAACCTCTCAAAGACACAAACACACACACACACACACACACACACACACACACACACACACACGCCAACCTGATCTAGAAGATTCCTTGTTAAGACTCTTTCTGGGTGGTTCTCGAGTCTGTGGACAATAAAAGCCAATCATCTCATCATTTCACTTAGTTATCACTGATCGTAGACAAGCCAGGTGGAAGTAAATGACCTATACTTTTAATCTCAGCACCTGAGAGACTGAGGCAACTGAATTTCTGTGAGTTCGAGTCTAGCTTGGTCTACATAACGAGTTCCAGTGGGCATTATTACTCTCTGAAAACTAAAGCTCAGAGGGGTACAGTGCTCCACTCCAAAAAAATCACACATCAACCAAGATGAAGAACCAACTTGCAGCCATGGTTTGTTGTTTCTTTCCTGTCTTCTCTATCCAGCCAACTAGTGGAGGCAGGTTATCTGGGTTTAAACCACGCCCCTACATCCTTCTTGCCGGGCGGTTCGTAAAGTTCACGTCTTTTGCTCATCTTCAGGTGGCTAAGTTTCTGAGGATTCAGAGTCAACCTGCACAGTGTACAGGTAAAGAGCATCCCACCCACAGCATCTCTAGTGGTTGGTCTAGAGTTTAATTTAAGCTTCTGGGTACCATGGCGATGAAGTGCTATAAATACCCTGGGGACTTGCAGCCAGCCTGCTAGCTAGTTACTGCGCTCTCACGCCACCCCCATTTCCCACCAGGGCTCCGCTCGAGCTGCTAGGGTAGGAGTGAGGAGAACACGCCTGCGCTCTGTGCGCCAGTTCCCGCCCTCTGCTCGCAGGCTCGCTTTCTCCCTGCACACCCCCACCTCTGAAACCGCGATTTCATCTCCACCTCCTACGGTGCATAATTCATTTCCTCCTGGGTGAAAGACACAACAGCTCCCAGGCCCCAGAGGACTCTTTGATGACAGAGTTGGAAATAGGATGGATGCAAACTGTCCAGCACACTCCGGGATAGCCACTGGTGTGGGAGAAATCCAGTTCAGTTAATGAATAAAGCCAGAAGGGAAGGAGCTGAGAAGGGAGGCGGGCACCACAGAGAGAAAATGTCCTGCTTCCTTGCTTGTTAAATCCCTGTTCTCTACCCTTTATGCCCCTAAAGTGGGTCTTGATGACAGCTCTATGCAGGTGGAGGGGGAGGTGTGGATAACCTCAGCTTGAAATTCAGAGTCCTCAGCTCACATAGGCTCTGCCACGGTCCGACTTCGGCTGTCCTCCCAAATCTCCAGAGCTTTCTACTATCATTCCAAATTGACCACAACCAAATAAAAGCAGGAGTCAAGGGTGATCTATGCTGGAAACTATCCTAACTCCTTCCTACCAGACTGTGACCCTAAAGTTTCTCTTTTCTAGCCGTCTGGCTCTGTTGGGATTCTGGGAGTGAAAACCCACTGCAGAGATAGATAGAGATAGGGCTGAGTTGAGAGAGTCCTTGTCTGGCAAGCATGTGAAGCCCCAGGAGGAAGTGGGGGCGATGAGCAGCAGAGCGTAAACTGGGTGCGGCAGAATGTGCCTGTAATCCCAGCACTCAGGAAGTGGAGGCAAGTGGATCAGAAGTTCAGGGTAATCCTCACTTACAAAGTGAGTTTGAAGCCAGCCTGGGCTACTCGAGATCACATCTTAAAACAATAAATACCTCACTGGAAGCCGACTTTTGGAATCTGGGCTCTATTAGTATAGGAAAGTTGTTTTGTTTTTCAGAGTCTCAGTTTGGTTCTATAGAGTGGACCCAGTAAGAATAAGAACTCAATTCATTAGGCACAGTAACTGTTCCTCTTCTGGAAAATGAGAAGGCTATCTTAGACTTGGTCTAATTTGTTTCGCAGCACTGTCTTAAGCCCTGAGCATCCAGAGGTAAATTAGAAACGTTCTCTGCTTGGACTCTCTCATTGCCAAGGTTTCCTCTACCTAGACTTTCTCTCTGGTTTAAGATGTATTGTCATATCATTGAAACCACCAATTCAGGGCACAGTTATGAATTTCAAGTAATGCGTGACTAAAGAAAGGGAACTTGGCGCCCATTATTGGCTCAGTCACAGAATGTAACAATGTGCATTCTCCAGGACATGTGGGTTAGACAGCATGAGGTAGGGAGGTATAGTCATATAGAGTGGGAAGACAAATTCTAGGAAAGGTTCTCCAAGCCCTTAAAGCATATGGATGCCAGCCAGAAATCACTTTTCTGACACAGCTGTTCTCTCTTCCCTCTCTCTGTCTTTCCATCACTCTTCTCTAAGATTTACTTTATTATCATGTATTGTGAGTATATGTGTATGTGATTGCCGGTGCCTAGTGCCTTTCAGCCAGAGGTGTGTCAGAGCCCCTGGAGCAGGAGTTATAGTTATGAGCTGCCAGGTGTGGGTGGGTGCTGGAAATCAAATCCCTCTCCTGTTAGGAAATAATGCATGCTCTTGTCCAGAGAGCACCTCTCCAGCCTCCCTCCCTTTCTCTCTTTTACCCTTTCTTCTTTTCACACTTAATTTCCCCTTCTCAATCTCCTACCACATCTCTTAAGTGTGTGGAGAATGGTCTTTGTTGTTTAAGTCAATACTGACTTTAAAACCAAGGCAACCCTGTGTGGTCGTCTCCCATGAGCCACCACCCATAAAAGCAAATGCAGACTTGGTGGAACTGGTAGTAGTCCCCTCTGCTCAGCCCCAACGACATATCCAGATTCATGAACTCAGCACATGGTAAGTCAGAGTCCTAAGAGGAAGTCCAGAAAGGCCAGAACTGTTGTCTTCAGTTTGGATTCCTGCAGTTCAGTCACCTGTAGAATAACAACTAATTCAACCTATAACAAGGCTCAGCAGGTTTTACCTTTAATCTCTTGCATGCTTGCCCTGGGCCTCTGAATGCCTGGAGATGATTCACCGGGCATTGCAGGGGGGCAGGTCACCATCTGTAAATGACATCACCCTGCTTGCAGCTTCTGGGAGATAACCTGGGATCCTTTTGTTAGGGGCAGGAAGGCCTAGGCTTTAAGGAACCAATTCTTGCTTTGAGGCCTGGTGTAAAGGCATAGAGGAGCAAGCCCCCTGGAAAATGCCAGACTGTGGGGATCTGGGATACAACACACACACACACACACACACACACACTCACACACACACACACACACACACACACACACACACCAATTAGACTTGTCATAGCAGCCATGCATACTTTTCAGGAAGGAAAAGACAGGTTTTGGGGCAGAAAGTAGTTCAGTTGACTCACACTTTATGGACATGTGCTGGTCACCAGCCAGGGTGCTCCAAATGGATCATTGTGAGATTACTGGGGTGATGGTTTAAGCCTTTATTTTTCTCACATCATTTTGCTCTACCTAACCAGCAGGAAGGAGTCTTAAATTATTATATTTCTCAGAGGGGAAGGCAGGAGGATGGTGAGCTCAAGGCTACCCTGGGCTGCATAGCAAGTCTCTAAAACAAAAACAAAACAAAACAAAACAAACAAACAAACAAACAAAAAACCACACCAAACTCAAAAACCAATGCAGGATTAATGTTTGGCAATTTAACTAGTTCTATTGAATGAGATATGCTTGTGTGTCTTCTTAGTTCTGTCTCTGGTCTTCTCAAAGCCTCAGTTTCCTCCTCTCCAGAATGGGTATAAATGTACATTACCCCACGTCTCCAAAGCTTTGTTGTGAGGATTAAGTGAGATCATGCATGGAAACACCTTTACTTTGAGATTTTTAACTCTAACAACTGGAAAGTGCTGGACTTGGTAGCTCACACTTGTAATCTCAACACTTGGGAGGCAGAGATAGAAGGGCCAGCTTGATCTACATGGGGAGATCCAGGCCACCCAGAGCTATGTCTCAAAAGGCAAAAAAATCAAAACTCACTGGATGATTTTTGCTGGGGTAACAATTTAGTGATAGGTTGTGATATCCTGGGTTTGATTCCTGACAGCACAGATAAAAACAGCTAGAAGTGTTTATAATAGTGAGGCTTTGGTCCACCAGAGGAAGCCCTGGCTTTAAAGCTTAGTGTTTATAGAATGAAGAGAAGGGCTTTCCACTAATCCCCTAGGTCAGCCCTCAGGACATTTAGATGTGAGGAACCCACCCTGAAAGGCCTTGTCTATCAAAAGGAACTGAAGCCCAAACAGTACAGGGAATTGACTGGTTATTCCCCAAATCAAGGGACTCCGACAAGGGGATACCCAGGCATTGGACTTCACTCTTCCAGTCCAGCTTCCTGCCCCAGGCATAGTTAAATTCACACCAGGGAAACACCAGACATGAGAGGGAACAGGCAATGGCAAAGCCGGAGGATCCTTGGCTGGATAACTCCATCTTCTTTTCATCTTCTTTTCGTATTTCATTTAGTATTTTTAGTTTCCCAAGCATTTATTTATTCTTGCTATAGGGTTTGCTATTTTGTTTTTTGTTTTCTTTTGTTTTTGTTTTTTTTTTCCTTTGTATTTGGTATTTTGACTCAGCATGGAACTTTTGGATTCAAACAGTCCTCCTGTCTCATCTTCTGGAGACAGGTGCACTTCACTATGACTGGCAAGATGTGTCCTTCCTTCTCCTCCCCTGCCATCCTCTGGAAATCCTCTTAGGGAAGCAGATCCATAGCATTCCTAATTTTAGGGACCCTAAGGAAAGCCAGCTACATTTGCAAATTACGGAGGGGAGGGTTGAAACAACGTGGGGAGAATTGAATAGGAGGGAGACAGATGGTGTGAGTGCTGGGGGAAGGGACGAGGGATCCTGGAAAACTTATGTTCCCCGATTTGCAAGAATGTTTCACTTAACCACTTCTTGCCTGACTCCTGATTCTCTATCAGAGAAAACAGGGTGTGTCAAGATTTGGGGCTCCCTGTGCCAAGAGCCTGAACACTCGGCGTGGAGAGAAGCGAGCCTACTGGGGCAGCGCTGGGGTGGTCAGCGACTGGGACTGTCCCACGAGGGGGCGCGTCTCGGGCTCTAGGACCCGCCCTCGCGGCGCTGGGCGCGGGGAGGAGACCCGGGAACCCCGGAGCCCGGCGCTCCGCCTCCTGTTTCCGGGGCAGCGCAGTTACCTGCACCGCCGGAGCCACACCTGGCGGAGGCAGAAGTCTCGGGGCGCGCGGCGGGGCGCCGGCAGCGGCTGCAGGAGGCGGCGGCGTGGAGCGCGGCGCACGGCGGCGGAGGCAGGCGACAGGCGGCGGCTCGGGCCGCTCTCCCGGCCGGCTGGCCGCACACTCGGGCCGGCTGGGCGCCGCGGCGGGCGCACATGGCAGCGTGAGAGGCGGGCGGCGCGGGGCTGGGGCCGCAGGGCCGCATGGACAGCGGTGCCACTCCGGTCGGCCCCCGTTAGGGCCCCCGATCCGCGGGCGCCACCCCCCGATCATGCTACCTCGGCCGCCGCCTGGACCCGAAGCGGCCGGCCGGAGCCGCTGAGCCCCGCGGCGGCCGCGAGCTGCATGGGGGAGCGCGGGCCGCGCTCGGGAAGATGCCCCGGCCGGAGTTGCCCCTGCCGGAGGGCTGGGAGGAGGCGCGCGACTTCGACGGCAAGGTCTACTACATAGACCACAGGAACCGCACCACCAGCTGGATCGACCCACGGGACAGGTAGGACCCGGGGAGCTCCGATCCGGACCCGGCACCACGCCTGGGCCGCACCTGCCCTTGGTGTGCAGGGGAACTCTGCGTGCCTCTTAGAAGGTCTTAGTTTGCCCCCCTCTACACCCTCACCCCTTCTTGGGCTGCACTCCTGCCCTAAACGCTGCAGAAAAGGGCGGACGCCAAGCGGGCCGCCCGCAGCCAACCCCAGGTGGAGAGGACTTAGGCCCCAGTGGCACCTGCCCAGAGTTTTGACCTTATGCTCTAGCTGGAGTCCCCGACCCCTCAGAAAGAGGGGTCTAGGCCAGGATGAAGGCAGAGACCAAGCCAGGTGAAGCGAATCTTCCCTGGGGACTCTCCTGGCTGAGAAGGGGCGGTTCAGGCATTGAGGGGTGGTAGGGAGCCCGAGGGTCGCTGGGAGACTCCTGGGAAGGACATTCTGTTTGGGGAAAAGAAAGCAGCTTTTTGACAGGTGCTTCGTTGGCTGCGGAGAAAAGCTTTGGAGCAAGTCTGGGGAAGCCGGAGGTGGGAGGGGAAGGAGGGAGCGGGGGAGGGCAAGAGAGGGAGACTGGTTCTCCAGGAATCTCACAGCAAGCTGGAAGGTGCTGGGATGCAGATGGAGGTGAGAGGCCTCTGGCAAAACTCTGCCCGAAGCCTCCTCTCCTCCCTTTCTCCCTTCTGGGGCCAAGGCTCCTCAGCCAGTGCTGACCTTGGTGGGCACCTCACTGGGTGTAGTTTTTACCGAGGCAGGTAGAGTGTCCCAGGAACGTTGAAGTTTCACCTTGGGGGTTAGGTGCCAGTGAAGCAACCTAGGACCCTTCATCTTACTGGGTTCAGATGAGGGGATCTGAGAAGTCCAGGATGGGCTGTATATCAAGATTGAAGAAGAAGAAGAAAAAAAAGCAGAAAGCAATGAGTTTAATTTCTCTTGAGTACATTCATTCATTCATTCTTCATGTCGTGAATGCCTACTCTTTGCTCAGCACTGGTCTTCTTCATGCCATTTGGAAGAGAAAAATTTAATGCCAGAGAATGTTAGGCAGGCTACTTTAGTCTTTTGGCCTCAGTTTCCCTTTGTGTCTGAGTAATAGTTTGCTTGGAAAGGGAAGGAGTAATAATGAGAACCCCAAAGACAGGCCAACCAGGGCTACATACTGAGACCTTGTTTCAAAAAAAAAAAAAAAAAAAAGGTTGGAAAGGATATGGAAAATGCAAGCCAATTCCTCCCCATGCCTTCCCCTCCCCTTAACACTTCTCTCTCTTTCATTGCTTTATAATGGTGTGTGTGCGTGCATGTGTGTGCATGTGTCGGTCAGTGGACAACTTGTAAGAGTTGGTTTGCTCCTCCACCTGGCAGTCTCCATTGATCAAAGGCAAATGATTTCACCAACTCCCATTTCCCAGAATTCATTTATTATATATTTTGGTGGGGGAGGTTGTTTGTTTTTGTTTTGTTTTGTTTTGTTTTTCTTTGCTTTATTGAGACAGGGTTTCTCCGTGGCAGTTCTGGCTGTCTTGAAACCCTATCTGTAGACCAGGCTGGCCTCACCTCTTACAGAGATCCGCCTGTCTCTGCCTGCTGAGTGCTGGGATTAAAGGTGTGAGCAACCACTGCCTGGCATTTATTTATTTAGATAAGAGCTTTCCTTGTAGCCTTGGCTGGCCTGGAACTCAAGGCAACCTGCCTGCCTCTGCCTCCAGAGGGCTGGTATTAAAAATTCGTGCCACTGTACCTAGCCCATTTCCCTTTTTTTTAAATATCAGAGAAAATCAGAAACCTAGGGATGTGATTTGTTCTACTGTTTTGCTCTTTCCACAAATGAAGTTACTAATTTGCTCTGACTCTGTAACCTCTAATCTTGTCCTACATTCTTGCCCATGCCTCTCAGGTTAAGGTACCCCAGGGGATCTAGAACTGTGTTGGTGAGCTTGGCAGCCCCCTTCCCCTTGCCTTCTCCTTAGAACAGACAACTTCAAGCTCATATGTCCTATACTGTAAGTCCCTGGGTACTGTTAACAGTAGGATGTCATGTTTGTGGGTGAGGACTACCCTGCCAGCCTTGATGAGCATGCATCCCAGGGAACAATACAACATCAAAAAACTCCTGGAAAATACCAGTAATCCTTTGCACTTGGAAGAGGGCAAGTGAATAGCTTCCCAAGAGTGGATCTGGCTAGAACATAATATCCCAGCTTATAGAGTTATGCACCACATCCATAACCTTTTGCTATATCTACCTGAACTATCGCTTAATGCTTGGCTTTATACCAACTCAATTACATTTTTGTATCACTTTAACAAATAGGAAACTATTTATGTATTGCCATTAATAGAAAAGAATCTTTTTTTTAAAAAAAAAATCTACTTTGACTATATACTGTGTCTTACTTTCTGCACCAGGCCCAAGCAACAGCCTCTGTTTTTAGGCAGATTGGCTTGGTGAGAAGCACACAACCATGACTGGTGCTCAATGGGGCTGCTCACATTCTTTATTTTTGTACACCCCCCTCCCATTCATCCCACCTGCCCTGGGTTTCTACACAGCCCCTGAGCTGTGGTCATGGCTGGGGATCACTCTTGTGGCCAGCTTTGAGTCTGGGGATGGAGCTATGCAAAGGATGTTTGCTTCTCTGCCTTTGAAATCTCTTTTATACCTGGTTAGGGGTTCTGCCTTTTAATCCCGCCTTTGTGGGCATGGGTTCATTGCCTAACCTCTGTGAGGTTTGAGTGCTCCCTGGGTGATGGAAGAGGTTGGCCGAGTGTTCTCCATGGAGGTCTCAGAGCTATGGTTTCAGCCTTCCTTGTCTCTCCTTACCCTAGGGTGTTAGGGAGTGGGGGCAGATTCTTCCAGAGTAGTTAGTAACACCTCTACAACTAGCTAATAGTGGGAAACAAACAAATGAAAAATCACTTATAAGGAAGTCCCACTCCTTCAGAGTGTGTATCTGAGCACGCTTCATGGCTGTGCCCACCCATTCCCCTGAATTTCAAAGGAGTCAGTCAAATGGTCCTTCAGTTGGAAAAGGGATTTCTCAGCCACCAAGGACAAAATAGTGTCTCCGGTTACCAACCCTAAAGAATGTCTTGGCACATTCCACCCTCTGGGACTAAGCTGTTTTGTGTGCTGTCCGTGGAGCTGCTGGGGGTAGAGAATCCAGTTTTCAGTTCCCCCTTTCACCAGGGGGGTGGAGAAGCAGCCAAGCTGCCAGCTTTGCCAGCTCTCTCCCCTTTTCACCCAGCGAAGACCGGGAGGCTGGAATTCCTGAGGACGGTTGTCCCAACAACGGGAGAGGGTCCAGTGGGCAGCTTGGACCCTGCCCACTGGGCCAAAGGCTGCGGCAGCACCCAGGCTTTACCCAAGTCAAGGCCAATCAGGGGAGGGGCAGGTCCCTGGAGAACCAGGTGCTGCTGCAGGTCATCTGTGAACACCCCCTCAGAGCTGGGTGCCTTTCACAGCTGAACATAGGTGCTTCTTGAAGCTGCCGGCAAAGGGCCAGCCTCCCACATGTGTTCAGCTTCATGGTATATAAAAACAAATGCACCAATTGTTCGCTGAGGAAGAGTGGCTCCTGGGGACTGGCCCTACAGAGGAACTTCCCGCTCCCAGGCTTTGTGTTTAAATCTTGCAAGAACTCCCTGAGAACTCTGAGCATTTTCTGGGTTAAAGCAACAAGTCCTGGAGACCCATGTAGCTCAGGACTCTGTAATCTCTCCAACTACCAAACCTGCCAACTGTTGTCAACCTGTTCAGAAAGAAGTAAGCTTTGTTGTAGGAACTTGAGGCTCTAGTAGTTAAAAGCATTCACGTTCTAGGCCCTGTAGTCTGAAAGAACAGCAAGACTTTCCAAGTGCAAACGAGGTTTTCTGCACATAATTCTGTCTGGTCCCAGTGAACTCCAGGTTCATAACTCCTGCCATAGACAAGCTTGCAAACTGCTTGCTTGTCGCCCTCTCTCAGCCCTTTGTTTGGTGGAGAACAGATAATGGTTGAGCCTTCACTGTACTCAGGAGGTCTACTGAGAGCTTTACATGGGTCATTAGTTCTAGAAGTCCTCCCATCAGCTCTGGGACTTGAATTATCAGAGGTTCTGGGAAACAAAATGCAGTGAAGCCACACAACTTTGTTTTATTAAATTATTTTGTTTGTTTGTTTGTCTTATTTTTCGAGACAGTTTCTCTGTGTGGCCTTGGCTGTCCTGGAACTCACCCTCTAGACCAGGCTGGCCTCCAACTCATCTACCTCTGCCTCCCAAGGGCTGGGATTACAGGTGTGCACCAACACTGCCTGGCTTTACTTAACTAATTTTAACAGCACTGGGGATCGAACCCCAGGCCTCTGGCTTGCTAAGCAAATGCTCTACCATTGAGCTACTAGCCCAGGTAGAGTCACCCAACTTTTGTAAAACTATATGAATGTTAGACAGGCCGAGTCTAGATAGAACCCGCATTGCATTTTCTATTCTATGCATTTGCTTATTTTATTTAGCAGTATTGGGGTAGAGCCCACATCTCTAACGACTGCACCATTCAGCCTCCATCTCCAGCCCACAGAGTTGCTGGTTCAGGACTTTTGCCCCACAGTGGTGGGAATTTGCCCTAGGGAGTAGAATTGAGCCAAGAATGGTTTCACCTACCTGTAAGCATTTTGCTGTGGTCAACCAGGGGGACAAATATGAATAATGGAAAGAGGGGTGAACCTTTGGATCCTGGGATCTTGGTTCTGCCATTTGCCCTCTAGCAAGTTTACATATCCTCTCTGCACCTTGGTTTTGCCTGCTTCTTTCTTACTTGGTTGTTTGCTTTTTGCATGAAGAGTTACACATAAACACCATCAAAGGAGGCTATGCACTTTGAAGAAACAGAAGCAGTTAGGTTGGCCAGCCAGCATGAAGCCTGGCATGCAAGAGGCACCAGAGAATGTCAGTTCTTCAGCTCTTACTAGGAAAAGCACCTGTGAAACACTGAGTCAACAAGAGGTTGAGTTTCCACCCAGCTGTGCAATTGGAATGGGCCTTTCTGATGATGTAATCCAGGCTTCTGATTTCACTGATGAAACTCAGACAAGCGACTTACCCAAGGTCACACAGCAATCAATTTCGGCCTTGAGTAAAGGGCATCTCTCTTTTTTTCTCTTATGGAAACTTTCCCCTGAATACCAGCTCTAGGTTCTCCTAACCTGTGGTGATTTGGTGAGCAGTTCCCTCATTATCATTTTTGTCTATGCTAGATAAGCAAGTGCCATTCCTGTCAAGTATGTGTGTCACAGGAATTTGCAATATGTGGGACAGTGAAAATGCCAGTGATCACATGAGAATTACGATTTTTACTGGTTAAAATGGATTTAGGGACACTATCTGGCTGTTGTCACTTTCCAAGTTTACACTGTGACATGCTTGCTTAGGTGGAGTGTCACAGGCCTGCTGAGAAATTTGCCCAAAGCTGTGTGTTCCATGCTTACACTCTTAATGTCCCATTACAATTACTTGCAACACTAATGCCTGTATGCAGGCCACTTGAGAGCTTCTCTACTATTATCCAGGTTTGAGTTTAGTCAGACTGATGGAGTATCTTTGTAGTCCCAGCACGCAAGAAGCTGTGGCAAAAGAATAATGAGTTTGAGGCTAGCCTGGGCTATGTAATCATACCTATTTCATGAACACCTACTGTGCAAAGGCACATCTTGTGTCAATTTCAAGAAATAATTGGATTATAAAACACTACTAGAGATAAACAAGAAGAAACAAGAAGTTTGGAAGCCCCCAAATGTCTAAAGCAGTAATAAGTGATACCATGTGTTGATTTTTTACTCTATGGGTTTAGCATTTGTAGTAGGATCTCATTTAATCATTTTAACAGTATGAAGTCAATAGTATTACCCTTCCTGTCTTCACATGAGGAAACTTAGAAAGGTTAAGTAATAATTAATCCCCAGCAAGGTAGACCTCTCAATCGACACCCCTATCTATTAGCTGTAGCCTGCTGAAGCTTGTCCACCCATGTCAGGCCCACAGTGAGCCCTTTGAACAAATTAGCTTTTAGTTTACTGCGTACTTCTCCTGAGATGGACATCAGATTTGATCTCAGATGCTGCTAAAGTCTCTTGGTTAGAGAAGCCAGTGGTGGCCAGTGAAAGCTTGGGAGACTGTTTAAAATCCATTGTACCTGCTGGACCCAGAAGCAATGGGGATGAGAGACCACAGAAGGAGGCAGAGCCTCTGAAAGATACAAAGTTGTGCAGGGAGGCCAGGGTCCTTTCCAAGTCGCTTGAGCAAATCTCCTGTCATCCAGGGAATGAGTGATGGAGGAGACAGCACTTCTCTGTCCTTCCCCCCCCCCCTCTTCTAGGAGGGGACTTAGCCAAACTGACCTGGTTTTCCAATCCCCTGGGGTCCCAAGTAGCTGTGAGAGAAACACTGCCCTTTTGAAGAGAGAGAATCAAGTTTCCTTAGTTACCAGGAAGGCTGACATGGCAAATACAGGTGCAGGTAAGGAGAGACAGCCTTGACTGTGTGAGAGCAGGAGGTAGCTAGCATCTTGCTTCAGGGAGAATCCATGCTCAGTATTTAGATGGCATTTTTAGAGAATGCTAACCTAGTGGCTGGTGGCTGTCCACATAGAGTGCCAGGAGCTCTCTGATGACATGTGGCAGTTTCCCAGCTCTCCCTACCCCACTCTCTCAGCAAGGGGCCCAGATAAGTGGAATCAACTTCACTTAAAGTGGCATTTCTGTCACAGGCAAAGGGCTTTTGGATGAGGGCACACTTCTACCCAGATAGGACCAAACGTGGACTGGAGTTGAATCTACTTGAGAAGACCATGCGGGCCTAAATCCTTGTTTCAGAATGTGATAGAGGGAGAGAAAAGTAAGATTTTATTAACTGACCTCTGCATACAAGCCATTTAAGCCTCTAGCTCCTGGGCAGAAAACCTCTTACCAAAATAATGCAGTGGGTTGGGAGGATTGGGCAAGGAGAACATTCTATAAAAATGCTGGTCAGAGAAGAGTAAATGAGTGGAGAGAATGAGGAGGACAGAATAAAAAGGACAAGTGTATTGGGTCCCGTGTCCCCTCATCTCCCCCCCCATGTCCCCCACCCCTAGTGCCTCCGAGATGCTTCTACCCATGACATCTCCCAGTTGGGAAGAAATGGGATCTTTCAGTTTCAAATGTCTGCCAAAGAAAAGGGATGGAGGCTTAAATTCTCACTCAATGGTCAGCCAGGGAGGGGGGAAATGAAGCCGCATCAAGATCAGGGACACCTTTGTTGGCTTTTTCTTTTTTTTAGTCTTCCATTCATCACTTGCTGGCAGCAGGGACACCAGGCTAGAGGCAGCTGCTGGTTTTCCCCAGTCGGCTGCCTGCTGTTGTCCCTCCCTGGCTTGGTGGCAGTCTCCCAACCCCCATCCCCAACACCTTGGCTTCTCCTGTTCTTGGGCTATCACTGGGGTATCCCTGGGATTCACCGACTGGCAACTGGCTCGGAGGGATAAAATATCAAGATACAGGCATCAGGTGTCTACTGCGATGAGGTGACTGGGACAGCCTTCCCACCCTGCCTCTGCCTCTAGGGTTGCTTTGTCAAGCTCCCTGAGCATTTTGCTGGGTACTCCAGGAATTGCTTGCGTGTGGCTTGCCTTTGTGTCAAGAAGCAGTACTGAGAGCCATAACTGGCATGGAATGATAGTGTTGTTCAAGAGAAATGATGATGGACATTTACCCAGCGTCTGTCATGCCCCAGGCCCTATTGTGCACCATAGTTCCTGGCATGTTGCAAGTAGGGAAACTGAGGTAGAAAGATATCAAGCAACAATTTCAAGGTCATGCAGGTGCAAGGGGGTTAAAATTTCAAAGCCTTACTCCTTCCACCTCTGCAGACTCTCTGTTTGGATTCTGAGAAAGAGGGGAACCAAAGAGAAGGGGACTTAGTAACTACAGTGAAAGAAACAGACATAGCTGTCGGTGCATATACTTTGTCACTATAGGGAAAAAATACATGCATGGTTGTAGTTTGTCCTAAGTATGACCCATCCCATTATTCTATGTACTTCATAAAGATCACCAGAGAGCAGTAAGTCTAGTCTGGCACTCTTTAGCAAGTGACATTGAATCAAGCCCTCCCTCCTCAACTGTAAAATACTGAGATGTAAAATAGGCCATGCCTACCCCAAAGATTTGTTTGGGGATGAGATGATACCAAGTGTAAGATCACAGTGCACTGTCTAGTATCGGGCATTACAAATCAAGCCACTATTAGTTAGACTAACATCCACCCATGCATCAGTAGAGGAGCTAACCCCATTGTTTCTTCCTTTCCAGCTAAAGGCTCTTGATGGCCATAGCTCACCTGAGCCATGCTGACAATAGTGCTTGCCAACCACCTTGGCAGCACTCAATATATAAATAAATCAATAAACTTTTCCTCCTGGGTCTTATCAGAGGCAAGCCCTTCTTTGGAATTTCTTGAGTGGAGTGACTTGCGGGTAAGCTGGCACCAGGACTGCTGTGTGTGTGAAGCAGAAGTCATGAATTGTGGTTGTCATGGCAGAGCTAAGAAGGTTTTACAGAGGAGCATTCTCTTGTAATTGCTGATTGGTAGCAGGTCACTTCCCTCCATATCTTTCCTTGGAGAATCTGGGGATTTGGGCGTGCTGGAGGGGCAGAAGGGCCCTGGCATTTATCAGTCCCACCCAGCCAGGTGTCAGCCATTCACTCCACAGGTATTTATGGAGTTCTTGCAGTGCCGGGGATCAGAGCAAAGTCCCTCTGCAGTGGAGTGGACGCTTGGTTGAGGAAGACTAGCCAATGGTTAAACAAATAGTTGCATTATGACCTGAGACTTGGTTTTTTTGAATTCCTTTACCCACATGAGGGAGATAGACAGGCCATGCTGGTGGTGTGAGTCTGGGTTTGGAAACTAGAGACCTTTGTGCCCGCCATAGGGTGTTTCTGAGAGCTGGTTTGAGTGCTGGGAAAGTAAGTTATGAAATACAAAGTCTCCAATTCATGGAGCTTACTACAAACTGGTGAGAGACATAGCAGTCTCAGAACTATGCAAATACAGCTAGAGGTGCCAGGCCCTTTGAGCCCATTTCCTTTTCCCCCTGTCTCATCTCGACACATCCAGTCATTTAACAAATATTTATTGGATGGTGTGCCTGGAATATGCCACCCTGCATTCCACACTGATGATTCAGCATTGAGTATGACTACAAACGTTGTTGCCCTCATGAGGTTTACCTTAGAGAGCATTGATTGCCAACCATTAGGTGGAGTCTGGTTCTGGCTCAAGAATGTTTGTGCCTAACAGGTGTCCTGGTCAGGTTGTGGGTCTACCCTACACCTTGAGAACTGATGTCTTGACTCATCCAATCATGGCAATAAGCTAAGAGTGCAGTACCTTGATGAAATGAGTATAGGTAGAGTCGTGCCTTGCTCTTCTCTACATGAGTGGGCCTAAGGAAGTAGTTTTTTATATCACGCTTCCATGATTATTTGGAGCATTCTTTTTCTGGTTTTGATAACCAAATCATGTGCTTAGTTTTTAAATTACACAACCTAGGCTGGCTTTGAACCTCTGATCCTCCTGCTTCCACCTACTAAGTACTGAGATTATTGGCCTGCACCATGACACCTAGATATCTAGACCTGTTAGGCTTTCTTATTCATGTTGGAATAAAGCACACAATCTGAGAAGGTTCTAGAAGCCTAGAGTTATAATCTTTTTTTTCTAGGATGTATAGAATTTATCTGTCCATGACTGCCTTCCCTGCTAAGCTGTGCCCTGAGGAATTCAGAGCTCCCTCGCCCCTGGGAACTCCCATCACTTTCACTCTAAAAAGTGCAGGAGGTATCGTGTTAGGAAAAGGCCAGTGCCTCCTGCTATGGAGTCCTCACCACAGTCCTCTAGGGGACCTTACCTTCACTGCACTGGCCAGTACTACACTGTCTTTGGAGCAGTTCTGTGTGGCCAGTTGAATTGATCTTCATCCACTTATGAACATTTTATTATCATGCCCTTGTGTTGACTGTGTCCTTCCTTAGATACACTATGGCCACTTGACATCTTTGCATTTTATTCTAGCTCTCAGGTACATTGAAAAGTCTTGTATCACCTTTCTTGTCTTGGCCCCGTAGCATGGTATGTGCTATAGCAGTTCTTCCCAGTTCTAGCTAGTGGATAGTTCAGTGGCTGGTGTGTAGCAGGAGTATTCGAGCCAGGAGGTGCATGCTTCAGGACCAAGAGCATTGGGTTATCTCTCCCTTCTTCTCCCTCCCTCTCCCTCTCTCTTGCTCTCCATCTCTCTCTTCTTCCCCTTTCGAAAGAGGGCTTCTTTGGTAGCCTTGGCTGTCCTACAACTAGCTATGTAGACCAGGCTAACTTCGAATTCACAGAGATCTGACTGTGTCTGCCTCCCGAGTGCTGGGATTGAAGGCATGTTGCCACCACCGCCTGGTATGTTCTGTTTCTGATCCATCCTTGTAGGAAGGAGCAAGTCTGTTGCTCTTCTTGTGATTGGATCTCTGTAACTCCCCAACAGGGAATCAAGACCTTTCATTTCTTTGCATCACAGAGAATGAGGGAATGTTGTTGGAGCTGGGGAAAAAGGACAGACTACATAGTGAGTTCCAGTTCAGCCTTCGGTACATGGTAAGATCCCACCTCAAAAAGAAAAATAGAATAGAAAATCCCCAGTTGATTCTGAGGTGCCTCTAGATTAGAGAATCACAGCTATAATAAAATACCTGCTTTTTGATCAAATTTGAATGAGATTGTGTGAAAGTACCATATAAAGGGCACCCATGTGAACATCATCTCAAAACTTATCATTATTCAGTTTTGCTTGGAAAAATTGAGGTGATTCAGGAAGTGTTAAAAAAAATAGTTGCAAGAAGTGGAGAAGTGGGTATCTAGGGATCGTCAGGTACTTTGCTTTTTGTAATTTCCCCTCTTCTATACGTATCTTGGCATTGCTTTCCTGATGTGTGGAATATCAATGGCTCCTTTTGCCTGGATGCGAAAACCTTCCACCCCCATTGCATTTGAAATAAATTGGTCTAAGCTATTTAGTATTGTTAGCCTGGGAGTGAGGCTTAGCTTCCCTCCCATCAGCCGGACTGGCTCTGGTTTCCACCCATGCACCTGCATCCACCAATGTCTTGGAGAGTGGGTACTGATGTTCACCCCCCTCTGCATCACAGCTTGTTGACCAGAATTGATATTATCTAGTGTTTATTAAGACTCTACAGTATGTCAGTCTCTGGGCTGTGTGCTTTACTGCATCATTCATCTTCATTCAAGTAACAGTGCTGAGGCAAGAACACTTGCCGTCTCCGTCCTGCTGATGGGGAAACTGGGGTACTAGGGATTGAAAACTTGCCTGTGGTTGCAAAGCTACTACTGTCATGTGAGCCACCTCACTGCCTTCATGTTCTTCACCATTCTGGAGGTCAGGCTAGGCTAGCTGTTAAGGAGAGCAATACTGAGTTGGGTCATTTCAACCATAGCTCCCTTCACAGCTTTCTGTGACCCTTCAAGATAGCCACTTGAAGTCACTTAGGGCTTTCTCTTCTTTTGTAGCAGCCCTGCCTGTCAGTATGCAGGGTTGGGGAGCTCTTCCAAGTCCACCTGGTTTGTTAGCATCCCTCCTGGTAATGGTTTCCTTGGCCAAAGGCCCTATCCAAGTGCAGACTTCTCCTTCCTAGAGACCCTGTCCTGCTAAATGGAGCTCCATCAGGCGATTTGGCTCCAATCACCCTTGCTTGGCAAGAACCAAGCCTTGCTGTGCTTTAGGGGCATGGGTAGCCAATGGGCTTGGTCCGGGGCATTTTCGCTCAGCCATTGGAATATCCTTCAGGATGTTTGCTATGAATCCACTAGGAGTCATTTAGTAGGTCATCTCAGACTTAGGTTTGCTGAGCCGGAAGTGGATCGGGCCATGCTTGGATTACCTTTTACTTGTACAGATTGGGTAAAACTGAAACTAAAAACTCTAAACCAACTGTGGTAGCACACATCTATAATCCCAGCACTTGGGAGGTGGAGACAGGAGGGTCACGAGTTTGAGGCCAGCTTGGGTTGTACTATGAAACCTTGACTTGGAAAAAAAAAAAAAAAACAAACAAACAAAGAAAAAGAATCCCATGAGTTTTTGTGTGATTCCTAGTGGGCACTGAACCAAAACAGAGAAAGACATCCTACCAGCACTCACAGTGATGATGGCAAACTATGAGAACAAACACACAGAATGATGGATGACAATGAGAACAGAGGGTGGTGCATTAGAAATAACATACCATGTCAGCGACGCCAAAGGTCAAAGTGCAAAGCTGGAAAGATTCATAGGTGGGAAAGTGAAGATTTTTTTCTTTAGTTTAAATAAGACTGGTCTATACTGACTACCTCTTTAGCCTTTCTTCATCATAGCCACCAGTCCATGGCACAGTACTGGCAATAAGTACTATTCCTGAGATTAGCCAAGGGACTTTCTTTCCCTCTAAGGCAGTATGATCTGTTGACCTCATGTGTCACTCTGGAAAGTGACTCAGATGCAGATTCCCTGCGCTATTCGACCTAGTCCAAATCTCCAGATGAGCTCTGGAAGCAACCCTGGGAAAAAGACCTCCCAAGTGCTTAGGATGGAATCTAAGGCTGGCTAACGACTGCCCAAAGGGACAGATCTGTGCAAGTCACAGGAGAGATCCCAAGAGAACTGCCATCCCCTCAGCCTCCCTACAGCTCACGATCCCTTCCTGGCTTTCACCTGAGGCCCCTTTTCTCTCTCAGGCTCACATGGACTTCTGCTCAGACTCCACCACAGAATAGGGCTTTAGCCTATCTACCATCCCCTGCCCCCCCTTACCTGAAGAACAGGAAGGCCACACCCTCTGCCTGCAACTTTCCATGCCTCCCCACTTGCCATCATTCTCTCAACCACTACTGTTGGAGCAAAGTTCCAGCAGCATTATGGGAGGCTGTGCAGAGGTATCATCCTCCACCTTTCAGTAGCACTTAGCACTTCACCCTGTGCTTCTTATAGGGAAGTATGGGGAAATTAGCATTTCTCCCTCCCTTCTCTTGCCTAGCTAGTGGTGACCCAGGTCTCCCAGTCACCAGTAGCTTCCTGCTCCCAGGGCCCCCTCCCCTCAGTGAGTACCTTCTGAGCAGTGTGTGTGAGATTCAGCAACCCTGCAGACTGCTGCAGTTTACATACCGCTCTCATCTTGGTCTCAAACATGCTGAAGCATGTGGTTGTTCAGATTATTTTTTTTTTTTTTTAAATGTCCATTGGTGTTTTGCCTGCACACATGTATGTATGAGGATGTCAGGTCCCCTGAAACTTGAGTTAGAGACAGTCGTGAACTGCCATGTGGGTGCTAGGAATGGAATTTGGGCCCTCTGAAAGAGCAGCCAGTGCTCTTAACCACTGAGCCACCTCCCCAGCACTGGTTGTTCGGATTCTAAAGGCCCATGTGGGATACAGTGCAGGGTGGGCTTTCCTGCCTGAGTCCCATCACCCCTGCATATAGGCAATTGCCACTTCCAACACCATCCACCTTGACATTCCCCTCTCTCCACTAAGCTGCCAAATTCTGTTCTTTTTTCCCAGGCTTTGATGCCTCATCTCTTCTCCTGGGTTCTTACAGTGGTTGAGGTAACATTAGAAACCAAATGAGAGGGCTCTCCCTCTGTTGGCCAGCCTGCACTCAACTTGACATTCCTGTATCACAACCCAGTGCTGACCACCCCCTTGGAAGCTGGCCTGTCTCCACTTTCTAAGCCTCACTTATAAGGGGGGGGGGAATAATAGTAGTGCTGGCCTTACTGTTGCTATTATTATTTTGCTGGTGTTCTGAAACCAGTTCTTACTCCGCAGCCCAGGCTGACCTTAAACTATTGGCAATCCTCTCACCTCGTCTTTACAAGTGCTAAGACTAAAATTATGGACTATCACATTTGTTTGTTTGTTTGTTTGTTTGTTTGTTTGTTTGTTTTGAGACAGGGAATCATTATGTAGCTCTGGCTGTCCTAGAACTATATAGATCAAGCTGGCCTCAAACTCACAAAGATCCACCTGCCTCTGCCTCCCAAGTACTGGGACTAAAGGCATGCACCTCCACACCTAGCTATAAACTATCACTTTAAAAAGAGCTCTTTGGGGGCTGGGGAGATGGTTCAGTTTGCTAAAGTACTTGCTGTGTAGTTGAGTTTGAGCCTCAGAACCCAACATAAAAGCCAGGTATGGATAAGAGAGATAGAAGGGTCCTTAGAATGTGCTGGTATAGTTAAATCAGGGAGCCCCAGGTTCACTGAGAGACTCTATCTCAAAATAGGAGGTAGAAAGTGATTAAGGAAGATGCCCAGCATGGACCTCTGGCCTAACACACATACATACACACATACATACACACACACACACACACACACACACACACACACACACACACACACATGCGCACCCTCCTCCCCCCTCAAACATACATATTTGTATCCACAAAACACATAAGTAGATAAATAGCCCTTTCTGGGCTAGGTGTATATAGCTCAGTGGTAGAGTACTTTCTAGGCATTCAGGAGGCCCAGATTTCATCCCTAGAACCAGAAAAAAGAAAACACACACACACACACACACACACACACACACACACACACACACACAAAACTCCCCAGCTTTCTCCTGCGTACCTCAATATCTTATGTTAGCAACAATTCCAGAAAGACAGCTAAGTTGTAAAACTACTATGAAAAATTCCCATGCCTCCTTTATCTTGATTTACTGTTTCTCATGTCTGCTTGCCTTGTGTTCTCTCTCTCTCTCTCTCTCTCTCTCTCTCTCTCTCTCTCTCTCTCTCTCTCTCATAGCATCCAGCTTAAAGGTTCTATATGAAATGGAAATACTTGCAGTCAGAGAACTAGAGGTATTTCCAATTTCTTCCAGCTTGGGTATGTTTCCCTCACATTGTACAACATCTTGGAGCTGGGGGCCAAGTCAAAACACAGTATTCACTGGTGTTTTATGGACACCCTGTATGCACGGGCTGAAGATTATTTTACACATTTTCAGTGACTTTGCTCATATGATATGGATCTGTGAGGTGGAGCTTTCCATTTGCATGTTATGTTGATGCTCAAAATTTTCAGATTTCAGAGCAGTTTGGGGCTAGGTATGTTCAACTCTCAGTATTCAGAAAACCATCTTACTTAGGATATGTTGGAGTCTTTTGCCTTTTAATTTTTAATTTTACAGTGTCCCCCACCCTCACAGGGCCAATCCTCAGTAGATGGAGTTACCAAATCCTTGGCACTGGTTCTCTGCTCCTAGCCTGTGTGGCTCAGGACAGTTCTGAAGTCTGCCCTGCACTCAGCTGTCCCCCTTGCATGGCTCCCCCACCTCCCATTATAACCACAGGGACCCCACGGTCTTTCAGGACACTGGTTCCCTGAGACCAGCTTTCTTTCCTGTCTTCCCTGCTTCTTCTGGTTTGGGGAATGCCTGAGTTAAGAAGTTCTGTTCTAGTCAGGGAGGCTGTAGCTCACTTAGGATAAGGCTTGTCTGGCATGCACAAAGTCCCACGTTGAGCAAGTTAGATGGTGCATTCCTGTAATTCCAGCATTCAGATATTGATGCAGAAGGAATAGAAGTTCAAAGTCACCCTCATATACATAGTAAGCTCTAGATCAGCCTGAGCTACTGCCTCAAAACCCAAAAGCTCCATTCTGGTTCAAAACCACAGTGGCCTATAAAGGCCAGGCCTAGAAAAGCAAAACTTCACAAGGACTAGGGTGGTGGGGATAGGGCAGTGGTAGCAGGGAGGGATGGCTCTCTGGAAGCCAAAGATAAGAACTCAGGCCCACCTGGGCAGATGGGAGCCTCACTGGACAAGAGACTGGGAACAACTGAGGTACCGTAGTCCCTCTACTTTCCCCTTAGCCCTTCCCAAGACCCTGTGTAAGAAACTGCCTTTTACTAACCTGAGACATTGGTGAACCCTTGAAAACTCAGAAATACCAGTAGTTAGTATTCTACTCTAGTGTTCTTGTGCTGGTGACCAGCTCGTGTGTGAGGCTCTAGCTAACCTCCAGCCCTCAATCTAGACACAAGCAACAAAAGATGCTGATTGAAAAGCTGCATCTGAAAAGGACTGGCCTTGAACGGGAGTCTTGTGGTTTATAGTCATAGACTGACCATAGCAGCTGTTCAGTAGGGCCATGTCACCTGCTGTGGGCACCTCTAAGGTATCCCATTCCAAAACCACAAAAGCAACTGTTCTAAAGCTCGTGGCAATGCACAAGGTCTGGTGGCTACTGCATATAAATATTTGTTTTGTTCTAGACCAACCCCCGTGGCAAACTCCTATTTATTCATGAGAACCCTATCCTCTACTCTTCTTCCTCAAGGTGTGAGTTCTAGACCAGCTCATATCCAGTGCCTTAGAGTAGATGCCAAGTCAACATCTACATTAATTAAAAAAAAAAATGTTTAAGTGACACATTCATTTGTGCATTATTTGCTGTTTCAATGGCATGCACGTGCTGCATAGCAGTCTGTACTTTCGGAGAGCCCCAGCAGTGCATGGGAAGCGAGCACGGGCCTTGAGTGCCCAGCAGTGATCCAGGTTGTGTAGCCTTTTTTCTTGGTGCAGCTGGAGCCCCCTGAGCTCTGGTCTGGGATATGCCGCATGGTTGTGGTGTCAGTTTTACAGCCAGCTATAAACCCTATCAGAAAGGAGTTTCTTGGCTATTCTCAAAGCCCAACATGGGGTAAGGTACTGAAGCTGGGTGGGGTGGGAGGATGGAGTTCACCTGATTAGGGGTTCACACCTGCTAAGAAAATGCAAGGCCATGAGAACACATGGTGGTGACCATCAAGGCTGGATGCCAAAGGTTAGAGTAGACTCAGGCCAAGCTAGAACTTGGTATCTGGGGAACATAGGGACAGTGACAGGACCCTCACAAGAGTATTGTGTTTATTGGCTGTTGGGTATAATGAGGAGATGGTAAGGTACTTAACACATCACAGAGGCAGACCATGGACAGGGGCAAGATGAGGAGGCATTAAGGTTTCCCAGTAAGTCTCCCAGGCAGGAGCATGTGGGCCAGTTTCCCAGGAATGAGGGACCAACAGGAAGAAGGCATGAAGGTGGTCAAGGCTTGGGCTAACTAAGCCAGGGCCCTGCATGTAAACCCTGGCCTGAGCCTGGGGCTTCACAGGGTGGCTCCTACCTACTCTGGGGATTTCTACCATAGGGCAGGGAGTTCACCACAGGCAGCAAAGAGTACTGGATGGCTTCTCCTAGCATGAAGGTGGCAAGGAAGTGTGGCCAGATTCCAAAAGTTTTTCCATTCTAGATTGGGACACTGCCCTTCCTGGCAGGGCTCACCTGTGAATTCTGTTTCAGGTGAGCAAGGACCTTGCCCCACACATTCCTGAGATAATATGGCCAGGCCCTGCTACTGCCCTCCCCTCACCCCCTTCCTGCCTAGAAACCCTGTAGTGTGTGGGAGAGAGGAGGACATCTTTCCTGGGTTCGTTTCTAGTTTGTTTTCCATTGGTGTGTGTCTGTGTAAATGAGAAAAGAATGGGGGCATTAGCAATCTGCCCCAAGTCCCCTGGGGACCATCCCTGGAAAATAAACCAAGAGTCTATCAAAGCCACAAATAGCTTTCCCCCTTCCACTCCTTCAAAGCAGGGTTTCTCAGTATGGTCCCCAGACCTCCTGTGTGAGCCACCCCCACACAACCTTAGTATAAAATCTCAGGGCTCCCGAGGATCTGCGTTTTCTTTTTCTTTTAGCTTCTCTATTATTTATTTATTTTTCTTATTTTACAGTCGATCCCAGATCCCTCTCCCTCCCTCCCTCCCTCCCTCCCTGGATCTGTGTTTTCTTTCCTTCATTCTTTCCTCCGTCCTTCCCTCCCTCCCCCCCCTCCCCTCTCCCTTTCCCATCTCCTCTTTTCTTCTTTCCTCTCACACATTACAGGTTCCCTCCTTCCACTCCCCCCAGCCCTTCCCCCCAGGGACTCTGCATTTTCAATACCTCCTGGTTGGTTCAGGTGCAGCTAGCTGCCTTGAGACATCACTTTCACGAACAATGTGGCTGACTGTCTTTCTCTAGAAGGTCCCCATTTGGCCCGCTTGTGTGGGGCCCACCTGCATTCTTCCGCTGAGAACATCCCTCACAGCTTTCACTGTCTCCTGACGGCTCTACTCAGTGGTGGAACATCCTACAAGGCTTAGTTAAGGTTTGGTGCTCCTTGGTGGTGAGACAATCCCGATGAAGGATGAACGGGGCTGGCAGGCTGGGGATCCCTGCAGAGTAGGATGAGGAGCACTGGTTCCTACCAATAGTCTGCCTCCCACCAAAGGCCTGATTGCTGCAGCCTAGGAGAGACCAAGCTGAGACTGGTAGGCATTGCTTACCTTTGGGAGCTGAGGGGCTGAGGTGTCCTTGGGGAAGCACAGCTTGTGTGTGTGTGTGTGTGTGTGTGTGTGTGTGTGTGTGTGTGTGTGTGTTTAAGATGGTTCTTTATGTAGTGGGGCTGGTCTTGAACTACTGATCTTCCTGCCTCCATCTCCAAAACATTGGTATTATAGGAGTGTGCTACCACACCTGACTCTTCTGTCTGGATTTGGGGAAGATGCTGTTGTTTGAAAGTCTTTCTGCTGTAGGAAAGAAGAAGAAGAAGAAGAAAAAAAAAAAAAAAAAAAAAGACCTGCCACTTCCCAGCACAAGCCTTGCATGGCTACAGTGCACAGGCTGCCCTGCCCTCCCCTCCGTTAGGTGGGAGGGATGGAAGAAGAGAGCTGCTGGACACGAGACCCAGAGGGTTTCCCATGACTTTCAACAGCTCACTGGCATGCTCTGCCTGACAGGTTCACCATTACTATTGGCCCAACCCAAAAACTGTTGACCCAGTCAACAGACACCAGACTAAGCTGCCAGTGCCCTAGACAGGCTGTCTCTGTTGTGCTGGTTGTAGGGAGAGCCAGGATCCTGGGATTAAAGATTGGTGTCTATCAGCCAGTCCTGAAAAACAAAATTCTCTCCTTGTTCTTCCCTGCTGGACCCTGCCACCCCCAAACCTGCCTTACCAGTCCTGGTACCTCCTCTGAGCTGGCTCATAGCAGGCAGTGAGATTTAGAAAGGGCAGGCCTGGCTTAAGGAGGCTCTGCATGCTGACCATAGCCATGCTGACCACAGCTGGGAAGTTGGAGAAGGGGCCCCTCTCTGTCAAAGGCTTAGAACTGCCTTGAAAAGGAAGAGAAAATGGGCCGAGGGGGCTCAGAGGTTCTGAGGGCTCTAGGAGTGAATGCTTCAAGAGTGAAGCTGGTGAGTCAAGACTTCAGATTTTTTTTTTTTTTTAAAAAAAAAAAATTATCATACTAATGGTAAAGGTAAAAAAAAATTCTTGCTAGCTATTTGGTGACTATCTGCTGGTGGGAGTGCCATTTATTGGGGTCATATATATACCTTTACTTTTCTCTTGGCCTCATCTTTCAGACCAGGCCAGACTGCAGCTGAGGCCCAGAGAGGTATAGGAACTTTCTACAGTCACACAGCAAGCTGGCAAGAGTACTGGGCTTTCAGTGCCTGCCCCACTGCATTGTCTCTTCAAGGGTGTTGGCACATGAGTTTGCTGCCATTTCACAGAACCTTCCTCTGCATGGTCTACCTAGAGAATTGGTTAAACGCTCACACCCCAGGGCACAGTGGCTGGAGTTTGAGTCTTGGAAGAGGGTCTTGCCTCATTCCTAGATCCCACAGGTCCTGCTCTGAGGACAAGAGGGTCCCAGAGGTGGGCAGCATGGCTGACAGATGGACGTTGGGCATCCTGTGTTCAGGCCACCCGCCATGACCCCCTTTTTGCTTCCTACCACTTAGACTCTAGCTGTGTGAGAATGAGTGAGCATGCAGAACCTCCTGTCCTGGGTTCCTGCTGCCCCAACTCTCTGGGGAGGAAAGGCCAGTGCCACCAATGGCATTGCTAATAGCCCGGGGGAGAGGTCCTCTTAGATAGCCATTCATTCAGAGGCCATTCTGCAAAGCAGTGACCGGGTGATGTGAGAAAATTCCCTCTGCTCATGAGAACACCTCTACAGGCCCTGTGCTCTGTAAAAGCCAGCCCTAGGCTGACCAGCTTTGTTTCTGTTTTCTTTGTCAAATATGATTTTTTTTTTTTTTTTAAAATCTGATTTAAAATGAGTCAGAGAGTCTGGGGCTGTTCTTCACTGCTCTGGACTTCCATGTGGACCAAGGGTAGTCCACAGTACTTGGTGTATTTGTAGTGTTTTCATCAGTCCCCAAAGTGCAGAAGTAGTCCGCCTATTATATTTTTATTAGATTGCTACTCAGGATGCTCTTGACCATAATTGCACGGAAAGGTCCTCAGCCGTATTGTGTAGAAGCTTTTATAGTTTACATTAAGGGAAACTTGGTTATTATTTTATTGAAAACAAAGCCATGTCTTAACGCTTCCCTGGCTGACCTCAGACTTAACCACATAGGAAAGAATGACCTTGAAATTCTGGTCCTCTTGCCTCAACCAGGCTTGAGTGCTGGGATTTCAGGTATTTACTTCTATGCCTGGTGTATGTGATGTCTTCTGCATTCTAGGTAAGCATTGTCCCAACTGAACTACGTACTTCCCTGTCCTCAAAATAAATTATCTTTTAGTTTAAAGATAGATAGGCTGGGCAGTTATGGTGCATGCCTTTAGTTCCAGCATTTGGGAGGCATAGGCAGGTGGATCCCTGTGAGTTCGAGGCCAGCCTGGTCTACAGAATGCGTTCCAGGACACCCAAGGCAAATATTTAAATATTTTCCTGCGTGCGTGCGTGCGTGCGTGCGTGCGTGCGTGTGTGTGTGTGTGTGTAGGTGCCCTTGGAGACCCACAGAGGGTATTGGATCCCCTGAAGCTGAAGTTACAGGATTTGTGAGTCACCTGATGTGGGTGCTGAGAACTGAACTTCTGTCTTCTGCAAGAGCAGCATGTGCTGGTAAGCACTGTGCCTGCCATCTCTCCAGCTCCTATTTGAACCATTTAAAATTATGCAACTGAGTAGCATGAAGACATTCCCACTGTTGCACAACTGCCTCCCCTGTCCAACTCCAGAACATTCTTCATCCTGCAAAACTGCCACTCTGGGGTTAGAAGAGGGGCGGCATGATCAGAGGCAGAGTGTCCACTCAGCACTTGAGAAGCTTTAGGATTGACCCTTCTCCCCCACCCCAAAACTGTTCACCTATTAAGTGGCAATTCTCAGCCCTTGGCCACCACCATTCCACCTTCTGCCTCTGTGACTTACTTTATAGATGTCATTTAAGTGGACTCATACAGCGTTTGTCTCTGGGTCTGTCTGTTTCACTTAGCATACTGCCCTCAAAATACATGCAGCTAGTGTAGGCTGTGTCGAATTCTCTTTTACCTGTATACCACATTGTGGCCTGGGTTACTTTCACCCTCTGGTTATTATGACTAATGCTGCTGCAGACAGGGTGTTCAAATACCTGCTTGGCCCATGCTGTTGGTTGCTATGGGTGTAGAAGCAGGAGCAGGGACCATGCTCATCTTATGTTTACGTTTTTGAGGCTTTCCCACAGGGTCTGTATCATTTCATGTTCCTGCCAGCAGACACCAACAGCACCCATTTCTTCAGGTCCTTGCCAGCACTTCCTGCTGTTTTAGTAGCCATCCTCATGAGGGTGACATGCTATCTCTTTGTGGTTTTGATCTGGATTTGTCTATAAGGATGAAAGAAATGTTTTGTGAAAATTTTCAGGTGACAGACTCTTAACCATGATACCTGGTCTCATTCGGTTCCATTCCTCAATATGTCCTTTGAGTCATTTGTCTCTCTATCTCTACCTACCTTCCCATGTGCAAAATGGGCTACACAGTGTATGAAAAGGCTCAGTCATATGAGTGCTGAGAAGTAAATCCTGGCTCTTTGCAAGAACAGCAAGTGCTTTTAACTACTGAAGCCATCTCTCTAGTCCCTAAATAATCTTTTTTTGGGGGATTTATTATTAAAAAGCATTTGTTTGTTTGTTTTATGCCTACTACTTACATGCCTATGATCTTGTAAAACTTTATAAAGCAAAAAGAGGCTGTAAAAGTGAAAAAAAAATTGTTTTTTTTTTTCAAGACAGGGTTTTTCTGTGGTTGACCTGGAACTGGCCTTTGTAGACCAGGCTGAACTCAAATTCTTAGATTCCCCTGCCTCTGACTCCCAGGTGCTGGGATTAAAAGCATGTGCCATTAGACTTATTTTTATTATATGTAGGTGTGCATTTGTGTGTAGGTAAGGTGCATTAGATTCTACTGGATCTATGAGTTGTATGATATGGATGCTGGGAGGTGAACTCAGACATTCTGTCACTCTGTAAGAGGAATATGCTTTTTTTTTTTTTTTTTTCTCATGAGACAGGGTTTCTCTGTGTGGCTCTGGCTGTCCTGGAACTCACAGAGATCCACCTGCCTCTGCCCTCTGGAATGCTGGGATTAAAGGTGTGCGCCACCATTGCCCAGCTGAGCAGTATGCATTTTTAACTGCTGAGCTAGCTTCACAGCCCCAGCAGGAAGAAGCTTAGGAAGGCCTGCCATAGAACTTCGCATGTGTTGTCTGAGTGTTGGACCTGAACTGAGCATAAACTGCTACCTTCCATCATCTGGGCGTGTTTTCTTCTCCGCCTTGTCCTTTTTCAAGGGTGGCAAAGGCCCTGCTTGGGAGATGTGAGTGAGATGATAGCCAGATCCTGGCAGGGTGAACACATCAGGGGGAGAATCATGGAGGCCTTCAGGATCCCTCCTGAGATGAGCAGTGCCTGAGTGAGAGTGTGTAGAGCTGGCAGCTGCTGGGAACGTCTGAGAGTGAAGTGGGAATCCAACTGCCATGTCCTTTCAGGCAATAGCTATTAAAACAAATGGCCAGCTAGAGAGTAGGTGCTCAGGGATATGAAAAGCAGCGTGTTTTCATAGGACACTGTGTCCCTGTCCACAAGCCACACCCCCTGAGTCTCTCCTCACAGTGCCCAGCTGGTGTCCTACCATGGAGGTTGCTTCTCAGAACATCAGAGGGACCCTCATTACCGCTTCCTCTCTGTCCTGGGGCAGCTGTCTAACCTGATCCCCCACTGATGGGGAAGATGACATGGGAGAAAGCAATCTCCACCTCTTCTTTAATGTCAATCTCAACACCCTTAGTAAAGAACAGATGTACTGAAGGAAGGGAAAACTTCCGCCCTCCCCACCTTTGCCTGGCTACGCTCGTCCTCATGGCCCAGTTTAAAAGTCACTTGTGCAGGAACTCCGGAATAGAGCCAAGGTCAGAGAGACATGCTCTCGGGGACAGTAGCTTTCCTCTGGATCAAGTATTTAGTTGCAACCAGCCGATAGCTTCCCGAGTGCTGGGATTAAAGGTGTGTGCCACCACCACTCTGTTGTGCTTTGTTTTGTTTTGTTTTTAAATGATATATATTTATTTGTGTGTGTGCTTGCATGAGCATGGGTGTAGTCATGTCTTCAGCACTCTGTTCTAGTATGTGGAACCCAGGAAACTCAGGCTGTTAGCTTTAGCTCTACATGTCTTTCCCCTTACAGCCCAGGGAATATATTTAAATGGTTCCAGTTTGGGGGAATTTTTTTGTTTGTTTGTTTTAAGATTTACTTATTTTTGTGTGCATGTGCATGTGTGTGTGTATGCAACATATGTGTGGATGCCGGAAGAGGATGTCAGATCCTTTGGAGTTGGCCTTACAGGTGGCTTGTGAGCCACCCACTGTAGGTTCTAGGAACCAAACTAGCATCCTCTGGAAAAACAGAAACTGCTCTTAACTGTTGTCAGTAAAAATCCTCATAAGCAACAGTTCTTGGGCCTTCAATGAAGAAAGTGAAGGAGTCCTGAGGCCGGAAGGTCCAAGGACTATTGTCGTTGACAAGGGCTGGGAGGATTCTTTCAATAAAGACCCAGGCTGTAAATCTTCTATGCTTTGTGTGTGACACCATCTTTGTCTCAAATATTCAGTTGTGAAGCATCAAGGCAGTGTGTGAATAAAGAGGCAAGGCTGTGTCTCAGCGATAGTTTTGGGGAGTGGATAATGGCAGATTCGGCCTGCAGGGTATGCTTTGCCACCCATATTCTGAATTAATAACCCTGAAGAGAGCCAGAGCCCTGTCTGTTGTATAAATGGCTTTACCCCCAGCACCTTGCACAGGGCCTACCAAGTGAATGCCAGTAATTTCAGTAGAAACACTGGGTAGCTGCTCAGAGTATAGGTCAAATGGTGGCTCCCTGTCAAAATGGATGTTGGCTTTCTTGTTATATTTTTAAAAAGACAAAGATGATAGAATATGCCAGTAATTGCAGCACATTGCTGCAGGGGGATCTGAAGACCAAAGGCAGCCAGAGCTATATAATGACCCCCTGCCTCATTACCCTCAGCCAGTTAGGGCTGGGATACTGTCATCAGGGACCCAGACTACCTATGCCGTTCTACTCTATATTGTCATTCTTTTAAATCCTTAAACTCACTCCTATGTTTGGCAGCAAACCTCACTGACTAGTTAGTAAATTAACCATGCACCCGAACAAAAACTAACACTCTTTAAAGTCCAACTGAGAGAGCATTCCTCGTTATGCAATGTATAATAGGAAAGTAATTGGTTTGCAAGAATGGTCATAGAAACAGAGATGCCAGACATGGCAGAATTAGCTGGAAATGACTTTAAAACAATTGTTATAGGTAGGCAGGAAGATTCAGAGGGCAGGAAATCAAGAGAGATTAAATCAAATGGAAGTTCCAGGTGGAAACTACTGTGTCTGAAAAGGAAAATGCGCTAAACTGGATACTGTAGGGAAAAGACTAGGGAGCATGGATGAGCACACTAGGAAAGTGTCAGACTAGAATAGAATGAGAAAGCTGGGGGGGGGGTTCTCAGAAATTTAGTGGTATATGGGGCATTGTAAAGCAGTCCAAGAAATGTGCATTTGCTGGACATGGTCCATGAAAGCTACATAGACCCTGTCCCCAAAAACCTTGAAGAAAAGAGAAGAGAATATGTGTTTGGGAGCTGGAGAGATGGGTCAGTGATGAAGACCCCTTGCTCTTCTGGCAATGGACTAGAGCTTGGTTCCCAGCATCTAAGCCAGGCACCTCACAGCTGCTTTTTTAACTCCAACTCCCAGCAACCTGGTACCTTCTTCTGGCCTCAGAGGATGCTCCCCAATCCCCATGCTGAAACACACAACACAGACACACATACACGTATACACATCAAAAAGAGTAAAATAAATCTTAAAAAAATAAAAAGAAATGTATCGGGATTCATGAAGGAAATGAAGAGGAATGTTTGAGGGGGTGACATAAAGGCATAAAGAATAAAAAAATTCCAAAATTGATGAAAATACCAACCCACAGATCCAAGAAACACAGCAGAGTCCAAGCAGCATGGGCAGTCTTGCAAAGACCCTAGATATTCCCAGACACATCCAGCAACTGATGAAGACCTGGGAGCTGGTGAGAATCAGAAAGATTCTGGAGAATAATATGCAGGAAATCAAGAAGGGTTGGCCAGAGGAGAGCAGTAAATTATTCTGGTAACTTCTGGATGGGAGTTGTGCTAGTCAAAGAATGATGGGGTGAAGTTCTGAAGGTGCTGTAAAGGGAGGGACGGAGGGCCAGCCCGTATTCCTGTGACACAGCGTCCTTTTAGAATGAGGGGGGAAAATGCAGGCATTTTCAAATGAAGTATAAGGTTGAGAGAAATTATCGCCAGTAGAGCTATGTAACAAAAGATGTTAAATTCTTAGCCCACAAGCTTGATTCTGCCTAAGAAATTAAGGGCACCAGAAACACAAGGAGGATTGTTTGGTTTTTGAGTCAGTCTCACATTGCAGTCTAAGCTGGCCTTGAACTTGCAGTCTTCCTGCCTCCTGCCATGGTCTCTCATGTTGGCCACCAGCCTGCTGTAGCTTTCAAAGACAGATGTAATTTTTGTCTTTATTTCGTTAAGAGATTTGACTATTTAAACTAAAGCAGACCTCATAGTGATGCATTGTGGATAAGTCCCTTAAAAGTTGAAAAGTAGGCACAAGGAATCAAGACAGAGAGAGGAAAATACAAAACAAAGGTGAAGAAGGTTGGCTAAAAGCTAACCATATCAGTAATTCATTAAAAATAAATGGGCTGGTGGGTGGTGGTGGTGCATGCTTTTAATCCCAGCACCTTGGAGGCAGAGGCAGGCAGATTTCTGAGTTTGAGGCCAGCCTGGTCTACAGATTTCAGGCCAGCCTGGGCTATACAGAGAGACCCTGTCTTGAAAAACAAAACAAAGAAACAGCTAAAATTAAATAAAACTTTTTAAAATTGACTGAATGGGTTTAGTGGTGCTCACCCTTACTCCTAGCACTCAAAGGCAGAGGCAGGTGGATGGGTCTCTGAGTTCAAGGCTAACTAGGTGTATACAGTAAAACCCTGTCTCAATCAATCAAATAATTAATAGAACACTTCAATTTAAAAGTGACTATTGGGCTTGGGTTGTAGTTCAGTGTTAAAGAACTAAGATGCATAAATGCCCTGGATTCAATGGTCAGCACTATAATAAATCAAAAGAAAACCAAGGGAGATAACTCAGGTTGGGAGGAAAAGTATGACTCAAATATATAGGTTGCCTAGGAGAGATTTACCCTAACTTAATTTGGTGGCAGGTTTAAAGTACAAGGACAAGAACTGTACACCACAGTTATGAGACAAGAATTAGACCGGCCATCAGCGTGCTGCAAAAGGAGTCTTAATAATTACAGACAGAACCATCAAGAAGACAAGGCAAATGCCTGATAGCTGAGTTCAAATGCGCGAAGAGGTGACAGGATCCGGTAGAGCAAGTTTGGTGGCTCTCAGCTTAAGGACCCATGGATCCACTTCCTCATTCCAGTCCGGACTTCTATAAAGCACTGAAAAGGACAGAAGTGGTTAGAAGAGCTGAACTCAGAAGTTTTGTTCTGTCCTCAGCATCAAGACCTGTCTCTCTTACAAATAGGCCCCTCATGGAAGGCTTGCCTCAAATTACAACCAAGGGATATTCCACCGCTAGCTTTCCTTGCCGTGGAGAGTTTTCTAGAAACTTCCAGGCTCATGTGGGAATACCAGCCAGGACCTGGGACCATGTTTGGTGGTATTGGAGAAATCTAGGTGGGGTGCTAGAGTGGCAGATGAGATCAATGTCGGTCATCAGGAGCTCTGGGGGGGACCTAGAACACTGGAGACGGAAGTAATGTCATCCCTGGGTTGTCTGTATTTAGATGTCGAAAGCAGCCTAGGTAGAGCAAGAGCAAGTAAGGGGGATTTTTTAGTCATGATGAAGAGCTTCTGGAAGATGAAGAGGAAGGAGCTTGCCAGGGAGAATGCGTGCCTGGCAGAGCACTGTGCTTCAGGCAGCCCTGTGTGCTGACAGGCCATCTGAGCCATGCTGGCCGAGCATGTGTGCCCACCTGCCTGCCTTCCTTCCCTTCTTCCCCTCCCTCCCCTCCCTTTTGCCTCTTCTTCCTTCCTGTTCTCTCTCTGTCTCTTCCTTTCCTTTAAAAAACAAATTATGGCAGATATGCATAGCACATGCACTAGTTAACTTTAACTGTCAACTTGACATAGCCCAGAGCTGCCTGAGAACTGAGTCTTACTTAAGGAACTGCTCAGATCATCTTGGCCTCTAAGATGTCTTTGGGGGTTGTGTTGATTGTTAATTGCTGTAGGAGTGTCAAGCCCACCCTGGGAGGCACTGTTCCTCTGGGTTGTGTAAGAAAGCAAACCAAGCATGAGCCTACAAGTGATACAGCAAGCAACTTTCTTCGTGGTTTCTGCTTCAAGTTCCTTCTTAAGCTCCTGCCCTGACTTCCCTCCGGAATGGACTGGTGGCTAGAAAGTGTAAGCCAAATAACCCCTTTCCCTCCCTTAGGTTGCTTTTGGTCTAAGTGTTTTGTCCCAGCACCAGAATAGAACTATAGCTATAACTTACTATTTTAGCTATTTGTATTTTAAGTGTTTTTATTTATTAATTTTGATCATTTTTAGATATTCCAGTGGCATCACAATATACAACTCTTAGCACCCCCCGCTATCTCCCTCTAGTCATCTTGTGAAACTAAAATGCTGTACCCACCACATCATCAACTCTCTGCTCTTCATCCCCTCCCAGTTGCTAGTCACTACCACTCTACTTTCCAACTCCACAATCCTGATGGCTCTAGGTACATGGTGGAATTACACCACATCCATCTCTTTTGTGACTGGCTTTCTTCACATCACACAGTGCCCCTGGAGTTCAGCCTGTATCAGAATTTCCTCCCATTTTAAGCCTGACTGTAGTTCCACAGTGTAGTCAGAGCCATTGTGATTTTCCTTTCATCCATTGATGGACATAGGTTACTTCCACCACTGCAAACAATGCTGGTATGATACTATGAACATGATGTGGGCAGATAGTTATTCTTCCTTCCTTCCTTCCCTCCTTCCTTACTTTCTTTCTGTTCTTTAAGATAATGAGATAGGAATTAGTGTTTTGGTTGTTGGGTGTGACAGTTTTATGTCATGTTTGTTGATAGAATAGCAGCTAACTGGTCAAGTTTACCCTTGTGTATCTGCAGTTGTAAGGATAACGACTGACTGACATGTGGAAAGGTTGTGTCTTTCTGTTCATGGTCACTGGCTGAGCTGTCACCTACTGTTTTAGCTACTGTGATTATTAGCCATCAGGGTAATAATCTGGATTTTCTTCTTTGAGACCGTCTCACTACCTAACCCAAGGCTGGTGTTGAGTTTGCTATGTAGCTGAGGATGACCTCCTGTGTAGCTGAAGATAACCTCTAGCCTCCATCCTCTGAGTGCTGAGATTACAGGTGTGTCTAACTACACCTGATTTATGAAGTGCTGGGAACACAGGGCTTTGAACATGCTAGGCAAATATTCTACCAACTGAGCTGCATCCCCAGCCCCTACTTTTGGAATTTTCCTCCAGAAACTGAAGAGCAAATGCTGCCCTTCCCAGAAATACCTGCTGATTCTCCATTGTCCATAGAAAACTGAAGTAGATGGTCTTATAACTCAAAGTAACCATTGCCTTCCAGACCCCTTCCAGTCCCTTCAGTCTGCTCCTTCACTTGGCAATTGGGTCGTTGTTTCCCCTTGCCCTGTGTGTTTCTCTGACATGTGTGTTTCATACCAGCTCTGTGCAACAGGGCCCAGAGCAAGGAAAGCTCATTCCTGACTTCACCATCTAGGGTCTCCTTCTATTCCTGATTGACAAGTTAGAGAACTTCAGAAAAATTGGTTTGTGGTGGTGGGCCTTCTGTTGGATTCTCTGACCCTTGGCCTTCATGAGAGTTCAGGGAGCTGGAGGTGGTAGAAATCCATGCCCAGGGCCTCTGCTTCTGCTTTTTATCAATGAAGGGAGCAGCTTAGGAGCCTGGGCTTGATTGAAGGATGAGCCGCTGGAACTTTAGGTTTGCCTAAAGAACACAGGGCTGTAAAGTGTCAAAAATGGAACTGGGATAGCCATAAGTTGGCAGCTTTTCCAGCTCCAGACGAGTGTGCAATGATTTGGTCAGGTTACAATGAAGGTAATATGGCTGTCACTGTCTGAAGGTAGCAGGGATGCCCCAATCAAAAGGTGTTACCTTCATGCTGATCGTGATAGTGATATCCGATGGCCCTTGAAGTCAGAGCAAGTGGGCGGGTACTATTCCAACTGTGGGCAGCCCATGAGGCTGAAGACAGAAGTAGGATCAGAGCCCCTGCCGAGGGTGAAATCATTTGCTCACTGTGACTCAGTGTCTCAAGACTGAGCTGGGCCTCACAGTTGGAGAGCTCAGGTTCAGTGCTTTGAGCTGTAGGCTGCTCTTCTGCAGGTTAGTCTATCTTCTACCTGGAAGGGATGGTAAAAAGAGCCTTGCAACCTTGGCCAGGTTAGTCCCCGTCACCCATCCCTTCAGAGGCCAGTGTCACTGTCCACACAGTAGTCAGTAGGGACCTAGGACAGAGTTGGCTGTGAGACTGTTTCCTGTGAGTCCCTGTATCTCTAAACTCATCCATCACTGAGTCCGCCCGATCAAGACTTGAGCAGTGGCGCGCTTGTTGACATAGTTGCCTTTCATCCCACCCTTCATCTTCCCACAGTTAAAGCACTTGCACAGCCTCAGTCTGGTGATCCCATTTGCATGGCATCTGTTACTCTGTCATGTCAGCCAGCATGCACTATGGGCTGGCTGTGACACACCATCCCACCGCTATTAAAACATACATGCCTTGCTGAGAAGACCAGCTTTGTCTGGCATGAGCAGGTGGGCTTTTTCCTGCTGGTGAATCCGTCTGATGCTTTGGTTCCCCTGTCTCCCTCCCTCCCTCTGTAGGATCTCAGCCAAGAAGAAAGTTCTCTGTAAGAGTTTCCAGGAGGTCATTTGAATACACTGTTGACTGATAACCGGTTTACCTGGGGGCAGAGACCTTCAGTTTCCTGTTTAGGATTTAATGACCACTGACCTAAAAGCCTGATGGCCCTGAACCTGGCAGAACATCACCAAGAAGTTCAGACGTCTCCTCTGCCACCCTGAGCTGCTTTTCTTCCTTTTCTTAAAATTTTATTTTAGTGTGTGTGTGTGTGTGTGTGTGTGTGTGTGTGTGTGTGTGTGTGTGTGTCTGTCTGTCTGTCTGTCTGTTTGTCTGTCTGTCTGTCCAGGCCAGAACAAGGCTTTAGATTCCCTGACTGGTCCTGGTCCTCGGCAAGTGCCCTCTCCCAGCCCTTATTTTCTCATTTTGGGTGTTTGGAAAGGACTCTCACCCCTTTGGAGGCAGGACTTCAGAGCCAGCATTCCATCCAGGCCCTGCTTCCTTTCAGTAACTCTTAACCAGTGTCAATGTTTACCTGCGTGTTGTAAATCCTCAGAGGGTGGGGGTAGGGAGAAAAGATTTCAAAAGCAGGTGTTCTGTCAGCCCGAGTTAAACGGTAATCTGCTGTTTGGGGTGTTTGGGGGAGAGGGCTGGGAGGAGGAGAACTTGGTGTTTATAACTCAGCTAATAATGCACCTGGAATTGGGTCTTCCCAGCGCGCTCTAGGGCTTCTTGGGCCCCTGGAGAAGCAGGCATAGGAAGCCCCCCTTTGCTTCCTCCCTTGGTGGGGGAGTCACTCTGTAAGTGGGAGGAGCAGAGCAGGGCCAGTCATTAAAGGGGTGGAAAGGTAAACAGAGGGAAAGTGAAATGATGCAACTGGATCCTGACCACAAGCCCTGGAAAAATGTAAACTTTTTTTTTTTTTTTAAGGATGAGTGAAGGAAAATTTCCAGGTCCCTCAGCACTCTCAGGATGGTCCTGGGAGGCCCGGGGAGTAGAGGGCCCTTGGGGCTGCTCAGGGCCCACGATTTCAGGAAGAAATATGGTGAATTTCAGAAGAGGGCCTGAAAAACACCACCTTGGAAAGAATCCATGAGCAAGCAAGACATTCTTTGGAGGGAGGCCATTGACAGGCTGTACCCTTGACCTTCTCCAAGGCTCAGGTTTCTCATTAATAAACTGGAGTGAACACCAGGCACCTTTAGAATTAGTATTATTTATTGTGTTCACTCAGCACAGTATTCAGCAATTGTTTATGGGGTCATTTTTGTTGTTCCCTCCCTGTGACGCTCAGCTTGGGTGCATGGAATGTGCTAGAGGATGAGACGATGGCCCTGGGATGAAAGCTGTGCCCTTCTTCTGAGTCCCCACCCCCCCTCCACCCCTCCCCACCCCCCTCATGAACTAGTTCACAGAAACCTCTCTGGCTTTTCTCTTTCCACTGTGCACCTGGAAGGTGCTGGGGAGGCAGAGAGGGAACGTGACATGGTACAAACAGATGGGTGCAGTGTGGTTGTCTGGGGCCATTGGCAGGAGCAGCTGCATTGGGGGGGGGGCTCTAAGGCTCTATATTTAGGAGACTGGGGAGGAATTAGTCGCCCTTCACTGTCAGTATCTTCTGTGGGTAACAGCTGATGCCATTCACTCCATCACTCCCTCCTCACCTCTCCTGAGGCCTCACTCATGAGACAGAGCGTCAAGAAGTAGCTAGGTGATTCACACAGCCATTCTCCAGTTGGAGGCCATCACAGTGTGCACCCTGCCCCTCCATGGGAGTTGTGAATCTGAGCTACAGCTTTCTTGCTGCCTCAGCCAGGCATTTGAGAGCAGGAAACCAGCCACCAGCCTTCTGCACCTCTCTTCTGGAGGCTGCAAGGTTGTGTGATGAGCCACTGTGCATTGACAAGAGTCAGGCAGAGGTGGGCATGATGGGTATGGTGTTTGCATTCAGGAAGCAGAGGCAGGACGAGTAAGATTTCAGGCTAGCCTGGGCAATATGAGGCTTCAAGGTTAGTCCGGGCTACTCAAATACAGCTAAACAGTGAGACAGAGCTACAAGAGGTGAAACAGTAAGAGTTCCAAGATCCAGCAGCCTGAGAAAACATGGAGAGAGAGAGAGACAGAGAGAGAGAGAGAGAGAGAGAGAGAGAGAGAGAGAGAGAGAGAGAGCTAAAACTGAAGACTTAACTTCACAGCCATGCCTGGCGCACAAAGCTGCTGGCCCAGCAGGTCCTGATGATCACAGCCCTGCTTCCTTGGGCCATGCTGATTTGAATTTGCACCCTAAGTCAGCTGAGACTCCACAGAGTTTTGTGTCTGTTTGGAGACCAGGTTTCATATATTCTGGGCTGACCTCTAACTTGGGTTGTGTGGCCAAAGATGACCTTGAACCCAGGGCTCCACCTAACCTTAGGCAAGCACACTACCAATTGCACTACATCCCCAGCCAGGGAGATTGTATGTCCACCAATTTTGACAAATTAGCTTGTTTTTTTAGCCTGTGAACATCTTTGTATCTGGGTGAGTCTTACAGATGCCGTTGGCCATTGTTATTGCCTTCCATGAATGAATCATGCTGTGCTTGTGGTGAATCCAGAAGACTGTAGCCTGTCTCTGTTCTCAGTGAAAACTCCCTTCAAGACCATTGCAAACAAACCTTATCAAAACACCTTTCTCCTGGCCCTGGTAGTCCTGTAATGCCAGCTCCCCAGGAAGCTGAGGCAGGGGAATTGCAAGTTGAAGGCCAGCATGAACAACTTAATGAGACTTTGTCTAAAATAAATGTTTTTTTGAGGGGGGGGGCTAGGAATGTAGGTCAGTGGTAAAAGGTGAATGTAGCAGGTATGAGGCAATCCCACAGTGCTGGTGCTTGGGGGTGGGATAATATTCTGTCTTTCCTAGTAAAATCAAACTCCTGAATCAAAGCTTAAAGTAGTTTTCAGTGGTTTGGAAGAAAGTGGGCTAGAGCTCTTGTCTCAGTTCCCCTGGGGCAGGGGTTCTGGGCAGTTGTGAGCTGCCTGATGTGGGTGCTAGGAATTGAACTCAGGTCCTCTGCAAGAAGAACATGTGCTCCTAACCACTAAATCATCTCTCTGACCTTAGAGATCCCATCTCAAAAAAAAAAAAAAAAGGAATGTTTCAGCATTCAGGGGCACAAAGACTGACATGAACAGCATAGTCGCTGGTGATGGGGGACTTTGTCCCGTGCTGAGGATGGAACCCAGGGCTTTGCAGAACAGGTGCTAGAACAGCGCTTTATAGCTGTGATACAGAGATCAATGCTTTAGCTGACTTATCCTGTGTCTTTGTTTTTTGAGTACATAAAAATACAGTTTAAGCATAAAGTAAAGGAAGCTTTGAGGACGATATCAAGATGGCTCAGTGAGTAAAGCTCTGGTCTCCCTGCCTGATCTGAGTTTGATGCCTGGGACCCACATGATGGAAGGAAAGAACTGAGTCTTGCAAATTGTTCTCTGAACTCTACACATATATCCTGGTATATACATACACTAAAAAAGAAAAAGAAAAGAAAAGAAAATGTTACCAAAGAGTGTGTGTGCATGTGTGTGTGTATATGTGTGTGTGTGTTTAAAGCAGTCATAGAGTGCTACAGTGTTTTCTTTCTTAGTTGTGCATATAATATTGTGAGCGTGTGGTGCTTTCTTAGTGACTGTATAGATGTATATTTGGTCAGTGTGTGTGTGTGTGTGTGTGCGTGCGTGCACACACGCGTGTGTTGTATGCACCCCACAAAGTGTGCAGGTATTTGGAGAAGCCAGAAGACAGCAGTTCAGTAGTACTGTGAGAAGACAGTAAGTTCCGCTCTTAGAGGCAGTCGCAAGCTACCTGATGTCGGTGCTGGGAACAGAATTTGCATCCTCTGTGAGTGAATCAAACACTCTTAGCCACTGTGCCATCTCTCCAGTCCCTTTATTAGGAAATTCTTACAGAAATAGTCTCTTTGCATAAAATGCTTTTAGCTCTCTGCTGTGGCTCCTGGTATATGACTAGCATGCCCACATGCACAGGATTCTCACCTAAGTCTAGCTCTGCTCTTGTCTCTAGTCTCCACTACAGGCTGGCCACAGGTCTTCAAAGGCACCAGCATGGTAACTTTTGCAATACAGAGAGCCTTGCAAATGCTGGTCCCTCCATCTAGAATTTTCTACCCTCTCCTCTCCACCTGTGTCTGCCTACACATCCTTCAATTCTGAGTCTAATAATCACTTCCTGGGGAGGCTGTCCTTGATCTCGAACATAATCACCCCCACACCACACCACTGTGAGCTGCCACTTCGCAGAATCACTCAGCTTATTTCTGGTCAGTTTCCACCAGTGTACTGGAGTTCCAGCTGATTACCAGAATGCCTTGCGGCAGGGAGCCTAGAGCATGTTTGCTGGGCTAGTGAATGAATGAATGACCCTCCTTGTAAGCAATGACGCTTTTCCCATGGTCCAGGGGCAAACCTTACCCTGTAGGAGGGCAGTTTAGGATGGAGGTGCAAGCTACTGAGACCCAGACCACCGGACCAGCAAGGAGGCTGATTGGCAAGATGGAATGCTGCAGGTCCCTCCGGTATCCTGGATACCAAGAGGGTGGGAATGTAAACTGGGCCCAGAGGCTGCATTCTTGAAATTTCACTGCAGCCTTGAAGGAGCCTGAAGGGAAGTGAACCTGACCTTGAAGTTCTTGCCTTTATTCTCCACCCCCACTTGAAAAAAAAAAAAAAAAGAATCAAGATAAAAGATACAGTGATGCAACACATTCTTTGTGTGGGGGCCCTAGACTCTGGGTCCAAGTCACACCCCACTGTCATCTAGGACCTCCTCTTGCTGGGGCAGATACTTTTATCTCTTACCTCTTAGGAGGTACTGAGATTCCCAGGGGATATTCCCTAGGCACTTGCAGGAACATTCCCAGACAGGTCCTATAATGAGATGGTTAGAAGATGACAGTATGAACTGTCCTTTTCACTCATTGCAAATATTCTGGACCTCCCAGCACACTTGCTTACAGGGAATTATTATGCAATTAGACAAAGGAGGAATTAGAGCTGGAAGAAATGTTGTCACATGGCTCGGGGTGGAAGTGCTGGTGTTTAAACATGGACCCCTCTCTCAACTCCCAAGCCTCAACTCTAACCACGGGACCACCTACCCCTCCCTGACTGTACCACCTACCTGGCCAAGTAGCACAGGTTACTTTTGTCTTTCTGGGCTTTGTGCTCATTGACCCACTTTTGTGTATCAATTGTTGAGGAAGATAGGTTAGTCTGTTTCTTGCTGATGAACAGCCGTGTTTAGAGAAACTACCAAATAGCAGGACTGAATTCAGCCACAGCTCCATCTACTCCGGGCGTCAGCTTTCCTTCCTCTGGGGAAAGGGAAGTCTGTGTTACACAGGACTGATCACTTTCCTCTCTGGCCCTCTGTTTCCTTATCCATTAAATGAAGGCTCTGATGCTCACATGGTTTCAGAGCCGTGTCTTCAAATGCGATCTGCACTAAACTTGGCCGTGTCTTCAAATGCGATCTGCACTAAACTTGGCATGCCTGCCGCTCTTCTGATTCCTGGTCCCTGCTGCCTCAGCCCACCTGAGTAAGTGGGTGCCTCAGATCCCATCTGTGCATCTCAGCTGTCTGTGACTGCCCAGTGTGAGCAGCTGTATCAGTGGTTTGTTCCCTTGCTGTGACAAAGTACCCCGACAAAAGCAACTTAAGGAGGAAGGAAGGAAGGAAGGAAGGAAGGAAGGAAGGAAGGAAGGAAGGAAAGAAGAAGGGTATATTTGGCTTACAGTGGGGCTCATGGCAGGCAGGGCATAGGGGCCAAAGCATATGGTGACTGATCACATTTGTATCTGCATTCAAGAAGTAGACAGACAGACATGAGTGCTGTTTGTTCTGTCCTTTTATTCAGTCTAAGACCCCCTACTCCCTCCAGGGAATGACACCGCTGATACCCAGAGTAGGACTGACCACCTAAATTAAATCTTCCAGGAAATACCGCCATAGCCACCAGAAGAGGTGTGGTTTCCACAGTAGTTCTGAATTCAATGAAATCGAAGAAATGGCCATTGAAATGGCTATCTATGTGTTTGTGATTTCTCGGCCCAGTGAAAGAGCCAAGAAATGTGTTGCCACTTTTAAGCCCAGCATTGGCCATGTATGCTAATGCACACCTGTAATCCTGGCTACCTGAGGCTGGGGCAGTAGGATTACTGGGAGGTTAAGTAGCCTGGGTGACATTGTAAGTTACAGGCCAGCCTATGCTGGGGGGGTGGGGAGCGGCTTATTTCAACAAAACCATTACCCCACAAAATATCAACAAAAGCAAAACACAATGTCTGGTGAACTCTGGCCTCCTCAAGATCCTGGCAGAAGGATCCAAACTTGGTCTCCTTCTTGTGTGTGAACACAGCCTGAACCCTGAAGGGACTCATCATTTCAAGCATGCAATTTTTTCTTTCTTTTTTTTTCTGATGTGTGGGATGCATCTGTGAGTTAGTAGTTGATGGAGTGTAGCTTAGCAGTAGCTAAGCCAGGTTGTTCACATCTGTGTGTATATGGCTGTGCCTTTATTTCTCCCATGTGTACTACTCCAGATCCTAGTTTTCAACTCAAAAAAGGCTTGCTTTATTATTTACTTATATGTATAGGTGTTTATCTGAGTGCATATGTGCACACCGGAGTGCAACCCCTAAGGGGGGAGGCAAAAAGGGAGTGTTGGTCCCCTGGAGCTAGAGTTACAGGCAGATATGAGCCGCTTGACGAGGGTGAGGGGAACTGAACTCAGGGACCTCTGCAAGAGCAGTACTTGTTACCTGCTGAGCAGTTCTCCAGCCCCCCAATACTAGCTATTCTACTCAATTCACCAGCCTCACTAAGGCACATGTCAGTTATTTCAGTATGTGGGAGGCTGAGGCAGAAGGATACCAAATTTGGGGTCAGTCAGGGCTATATAGTAAGAATTGTCCAAAAAGGAAAAAACAAAACAAAACAAAACAACAACAACAAAAAAAACTATTACAGCTATCAATAGCATCTGAAATCCAAAATTTTTTGAACACCAATACATGTTGAAATTTCAACACCAGTTGAAAATTCTATAGATGACCTCATGTGACATACATCGTAATAGTTGAAACACAGGCATTAAGAATATTACATAAATGCACCCGGAAGCTACATAAAGGAGGCATACATGAAACAAAATGATTTATTTGTTGGTGTTGAGCCTTTGCCTGTTGAGCCATATCACTGGCCACATAGGGGATTTTTTTTTTTTTTCTCTGTAAAACACACAATTAATCTTTTGCTTAGACCTGGTTCTATTCCCTAAGATAGTTCTGAAATCTGAAACACCTTTGGCCCCAAGAATTTCAGAATACAAGAATCCTTGTGTTAATCTTGACTGAGGAGAACTTGTGGTTTCTCACATGCCATGACCACAGCTAGAAAAGAACATTGAGCTAAACACCCCTGGGTTACACAGAGTAACCAGAGTGGCATCCTAAGGAAAAGGAATATGGCCTCATATTCCTCATACTGGCCACTCTGCTGTCTGTACCCACTGTTGATAGACAGTACTTCCCACATGTCCCGGTCCGGGGAGTTCCAGCTCCACAGCTAAAGAAACCAATGTTCCTGTGCCTCCCTCATAGGCTTTGAGGGGTTTCAGGGGGAACTCTTCTGCTCAACCTTTGAGAGATCCTCAGTGTCTTTTATCGAAGGAAACTGTCATTTTCTCCCTCTCTTACTCCTCGTACCATCTGGCAATGTCTGAAAACATTTTTTATTGTCACAACCAGGAGGTCACCCTTAATGATTAAAGGCAAGGAATGATGAGGAACACCCTAATGGACATAGGACAGCCCTCCACAACAAAGAATGATCCAGCTGTATGGCCAATAATGTCTCACTGTGAAGACCAAATTTGAAAAGTCCTGGAATACATCCTGAGCACCCTCTGTTCAGACCCAGTGATGAACGGGTCAGCTGTGGCTCCAGCTTGTGTGGCTCTTGTAAACTCTAGAGGGTGTGATGAAGACATAAGTGAATTACACATTCAGTGAAACAAAGAAATAACAATTGTCAATTGTCACAAGTTCATAAAGGAAGTAAATGATGCCATAGTGGGAAGGGACTGGGGACCAATTAAGATGGCTCGCTCAGATAAGAATGTGACCCTTAACCTGGGCTCTAGAGCGCTGGAGTTAACCTGGCAAGACAGAACGAGGGAGGATGTGCGGTGGTGTATGCTTCTAATCTCAGCACTTCATAGACAGGCAGCATGGTGTTAGAGTTTAAGAACAGCCTGGGCTACACAGTAATTCAGTCTCAAAGAAAAACAGAGGGCGCACATGCACGTGCACACACATGCACGATAAGGGAACAAAAACGGGAATATTATTAATTGGAAAGGATTTTAAAGTATTAAAAATACTAGGATTGACAGGCTGTGGTGGCACACACCTTTAATCCCAGCACTCCAGAGGCAGGTGGATCTCTGTGAGTTCAAAGCCAGCCTGGTCTCCAAAATGAGTTCTAGGACAACCAGAGCTGTGTTACACAGAGAAACCCTGTTGGGGGTGGGGGGTGAGGATGAGGTGGACAGAGCTAGGATGAAGCCAGGCATTAGGAGGCAGAGGCAGGCGGATTTCTATGAGTTTGAGGCCAGCCTGATCTACATAGCAAGTTCCAGGCCATTCAAGGCTACACATAGTGATACTGTGTTTCAACAACATCCACAAAGGGAGGGAGGGCATGCTGGGATGTGGTAGGAAACCAGGCCTAGACATTATAGGCACCAGGGAAGCCACTGGCTCCTTAGAGGGTAGGGGGACAGCTAGAATGATATAACTGGGAGCTTGTCCTCCCTCTCTGTGGGAGTATGCTGAGAGGTGGGGAAGGACGGAGCTGCCACACTCCCAGTTGCATAGGAAGAGAGAAAGCAGGCAGACAGCTTGGATGGAGGCCCTGGGGCGGGCCAGGGGAGGCAGTCATTTGAGGTTCAAGAGACTGCTACTCGGTTTGTGATTGTTCCTGCCCTGGGTCCTCTGTGTTGGAAACCAGGTTCTGGTGGCCTGTCTGGTTCTTGTGCTTATCAGCCTGTGTCACCTTAGGAAAGATATGCCACCTCAGCTTCTTCACCTGTGGAGTGGGAAAAATGGAATCCCATTTTGTGTTGGAGGTGCTGTTTAGGGTTACCCATCAGGAACATGGGGCATACCTCGTTATATAGTTAGCCTAGGTAACAGACACATTTGTTGATACTAGTATGTTTAACTGAGTTCTTAAACAGTCCTGTGAAGTACTTTCTGTTTTTCCTATGCTGGGCATGGAACCCAGGCCTTGCCCATGCTAGGTCAGTGTGGTAGTTTGAATAGGTATGGATAGTCCCCAGAGACTCATGAGTTTGAATGCTTGGTCCATAGGAAGTGGCATTATTAGGAGGTGTGGCCTGTTGGAGTAGGTGTGACCTTGTTGAAGGAAGTGTGTCACTGTAGGCTTTGAGGTCTCGTATGCTCAAGCAACACCCAGTGTGACACACAGTTGGTTTCCTTGTGCTGCCTGAGGATATAGATGTAGGATTCTCAGCAACTTCTCCAGCACCACGTCTGTCTGCATACCGCGTTTCCCACCATCATGATAGTGGACTAGACCTCTAACTGTAAGTCAGCCCCAGTTAAATGTTTTCTTTTATAAGAGTTGTCATGTCATGGTGTCTCTTCACAGTAATAAAAATCCAAACTAAGACAGTCAGTGTCTGTCACAAGGCTATATCCCCACCCTGCATTCTCTGTTTTAGTCATTGTTACTGTTAATTCATCCATTTCAAACTCACAGTCAAGTGGCTTTTAGTGTATTCAGAGTGTTACAACCATTTTGACACTTATCTTTTGAAGCCTGTATCCCTTAGTTTTCACTTTCAGGTCTACCTCCTGCCTAGTCCTAGGCAAGTGATAACCCACTGTCTGGCATGAGACATTTCCTATTCTGAACTTCTCTTTTCTTCCTCTTTAAAAGATCATTTGTATGTATTTCTGTTTGGTTTTTATTTTATTTCTTGTTTTGGTGTGTGGTAAAACATGTGTGTTTATGTGTGCATATGTGTGTGTTTGTGTGTCCATGTAGAGGCTAGAGGGTCTTCCCCTAATTCTCTCCAATTTAATTTTTTTACATCTTTGTTAATGTGTGTAGGCATGCTCATGCCATGGCACACATGTGATATACAATTCTTTCCCTGTTGCCTCTGGGGATTGGATTTAGGTAATCAAGTTTATTCAGCAAACACTTTTACATTCTGAGCCATCCTGATGACCTTTAAAAAAGTACTAACTTATTTTATGGGTACGAGTGTTTTGCCTGTGTGTATGCCTGGTTTCTGTGAACATGAGAAGAAAACATTAGATTCCCCTAGACCTGGAGTTATAGGTCAATGTGAGTCATAGTGTAGGTGCTGGAAACTGAGCCCAGGTTCCTTTGCAAGAGCAGCAAGTACTCTTAACCTCTGCGCTATCTCTCCAGGTCCGACTGACCTTACATTTTAAGCCAGGGTCTCTCACTGACCTAGGCTCACCACTTGGTTAGACTAGCTGGCCAGCAAGAGCCCAAGATCCTTCCATATTCCATCTCCCATTACTGGGACTATAGCAACACACTGCTCAGCATATGCCCTTCTGAGTGTCCCTCTGAGAACTTTCTACCCAGCAGTTATGGTGTAAGAAGCCAGACAGACCAGGGAAGTCAGAGCAGACATGCCTCTGCCTGGCTAAGCTTCTAGGGTGACAACATACAGTAATCAAAGACAACTGTATTAAGGTTAACAGTGGAGAGTTCCAAGATTCAGCAGGTGGGGACTGAGCCTTGTCATCGTCAGATAAGACAGGGCACAGAAGGTTCCAGGAGAGGAGATCTTTAGGATTCCTATTACCCAGGCAGAGATGAAAGGAAGGAAAACAGCCCCCTCAGGGGGGTTCAAGCCCCTGGGAGAAGGGCTGGATGGCACAGTCCTGAGAAGCTGTGCTTTTACTCAGTCCCCATCTCAGGCACAGGCTGACTGAGGAAAGTCTCTCCAGCTCAGGCTCCAGGCAGGAATGTATTTGACTGTCGGTCATTGCCACTTTCTGTCAGAAAAACACGGGTTTTGATCCCTCTTCTCATCTTTAACATCAAAAGGCTGGCGTGCTTCAGATCAGAACCAGGCTGGTGCTTTTCATCTTCCTGCCCTCTGGGCACTTGGCCTTTCAAACGGGGAAGAAGATCCGCTCCACTTCTAAGGGATTGTGGGTGTCTTTTCCTAGTTTTTTTTTTTTTTTTTAAAAAAAAAAATGGATTTGGGAAAAAGTAAAGGTTTCAGTCACCAGATGCAAAACTGCCTACTGTTTGGGCGGACAGTCCTTTCTTGTCCCCTTCTGAGCTATGCAGAAGACCTGGTGGCTCATTGAAGGTCAGTGGAAGGGAGCCCTTGCTACTAGCCATAAAAAAACATCCTCATCCCCTAAGTAGGTCTATAGCAGGCACAGAGCTATTGTGATCATCTGTCCCCTTAGACTCTAAGGTTTAAAGCCATTGCCGCTCTTGCTCTCTGCCAGCTCCAGGGCCAGAGCTCAGCCTACCACATAGCAGCATGTGAGGTGTGATGGTGTATAATACTGGCTTAGAGTGCTTCGTCAGACAGTAAGATATCTCCTGGTGGGCAACCCCGGTATGGGAGGATAGGGAATGGTGTTGGGACTTCTGGACTGGCTTCCAGTTGGGGGCAAGATTCTCTCCAGTTCCTGAGCAGCTAGCAGCTGTGGTTCTGAGTTGTTTGCAGCTAAGTAAGGTAGAGGACAGACACACAGCCATGGGTCAGTGGAAACTCTAGAAGCTGATGGAGCCAAACAGGGAAGGGCTAGTAGAAGATCTAGCTACTGGGCAGATAGCAAGCCCCAAGCAGCTGCACAGGTATTTGGCTGGATCCAGGTTATGTGTTGCAAGCTGTGTGTGAATAAGGAATTATAGAATACCAACAGAATGAATCCTAGGACCAAGAAAAGCAAAATGGACCAATTTGGAGTGGGTTAAATGCTTTCAGAAGACACATGCAGACATATCAGGGTGGAGAGGGACACAGTGACTAGATGGGACACACTACATGACAGATGAGGTTCTTAAGAGAGAGGATACCCAAAGGGTAAATGGAGAAGAGCCTTAGAGGCCCAGATAAAGAGAGCATCCCAGGTTTGCTTTTTCTTTTAAAAGATGTATTTGTAAGTCGGGTGGTGGCAGCACACGCCTTTGATCCTGGCAGAGGCAGAGGCATGAGGCAGATCCCTGTAAGTTCGAGGTCAGCCTGGTCTACAAAGCTACTCAAAGAAACCCTGTCTCAAAAAGCAAAACAAAACAAAATTAAAAATTGAAAGATTTATTTATTTTATGTGTATGGATGTTTGCCAGCATGTATGCATGTGTACCACATGTGTTCTTGGTACCCTTGGGAGTCAGAAGAGGCCATCAGTTCACTAAAACTGTAGCTACAGATGATTGTGAGCCATCATGTGTGCATTGGGAATTGAACCTGGGTTTTCTGCAAGATAACAAGCCCTCTAAACTGCTGAGCCATCTCTCCACCCCCCATTTATAGATTCTTGAGTAAAAATCAAGAGTAGGAAAGAGGGCTCATACTGGACATGGCTGAGGGCCCAGGGTAGGATCTCCAAGCATTTCTACCCTTGGGGCGGTGGAGCTTGACCACAAGTCCACTGCTAGTACCCATATCAGCCCCAGCAGCAACCAAGGGGTATGTCTGGTTCTAGGGCTAAGTGAGTTCTTTCTGCAGTTGCCTTCCCAGACCTCTTAGGCTCCTGAAAGCTTAGGGTTTAACCCTGGGAGTACCACCCCAGCCCTAAGATCCTAAAGGGTCTGCATTTATTTCTATTTGTACAGATTGAATTCTCCCCCCCCCCCCCAGAATTTACCCAGCTTTCCTTCTTTTTCAAATTGTCATGCACGATAGTCATTGTTTTGTTTTGTTTTTATTCTTTCAAGACAGGGATTCTCTTTGTAGCCCTGGCTGTCCTGGAATTAACTTTGTAGACCAGGCTGGCCTGGAACTCACAAAGATCTGCCTGCCTCTGCCTCCCAAGTGCTGCCATTAAAGGCGTGTGCCATCAGCACCTGGCTGATAGTCATTGTTTTGAAAGTCATAAGGTCCCTTGTTTCAGGGGTTGAGTGAAGGGACCTCATTTTGATTGGGTGTTAGCACATGGCTGTACTTGAAGATTCGTGACAGCCCTGATTATTCGAGTGTTAACCATGAAGCAGGCTCTGTATTGTGTTTCCCATTGTCTTATATACTTTCATAACAAGTACAGTTATCACCCATTTTACAGATGAGGAATACTAAGTCTCACAGAAGGGGGTAACTTCCCAGAGTCACAGAGCTCAGGCTTGCCTGACTCTAAAGTATCTCTTCTTCCACTACCCCCCACTGCTTGCCAGCAGCGGAACATACTGCAGAGGAATTGCTGACTTACACTTCAAGGGTTGAATGCTTGCTTCTGCAAGCATTACTTCCTGGTTCTCAGGGACTTAGTCCTCTTAGAAGCTTTCCCTCCATCCAGTCATTCATGGATGGAATTTCTTAATAGTTCATGCTTGGCTTCCTTGCCCAGCTAGGCATTAAAGAACCCTGCTCTGTCTGTTCCCCCCACCCCCTGTAACTAACTCCTGGCTCTTATACAACGCAACAAAGAGCAGCTCTCAAGGCCTGTCTTTCTGATCACTCTTCTGAGACTTATTTTTTCCACCTAGAGTGACTGCAGTAGGGCAGTGGTGGCAATGTACTCATTGTCTCTCTCTTGGACCTTTTCTGTGACAGCAAAGGAGATGTGTTAACTATCTTAAGGTGGTTTTGCATCTAGCTTTTAAAAAGAGCGCATTGGTCTAAAAAGACCCTAGCCTGCAAAACTTTTGAGTTTTCTTCCCCAAGCTTGAGATAGGTGGGTATTCCAAGGGGAAGAATGGTTGTCTAAAACTGGATCGAAAGTGAGTATGGTAGGGGCATGTTTATCATGCCAGCATTCCAGAGGCTGAGGTGGAAAGGTCTTGAGTTCGGGGCCAGCATGGCTTCATACCAACACCTTGTTTCTAATCAAACGACAAAGGGGCAATACATGAAGCAAGAGGCATGCCAATCAGCCTGGTCTTATTATGTTATTTATATTATACTATGTCCTATACATGCAATTGATGTCACATGGTCTCAATGAGTTTGTACAATTACTATGTGTCAAGTAAAATTCCAAAGGAAGGAGATTATTGGTAGGTGGAAATTTCCAGAATCTATCTCCAAAGCTGTCAGTGGTGGGTTAAGAGGCCTTGACAGGCTACTTTTATCCGAACCTCGGTTTTCTCATCGGTGAATTGTGAGAGTGACTTTTGTCCTGCAGCATTGGCCCATGGGTGCCATAGCAAGTGTACCCCTCATGAAAAATGAGCTGTAAGTCAATTTCATCGTTGCATGAATGTTGCAGTATGCTCTCATGCCTAGGTAGTCCAAGGCAGTCACTTGACATGGCCTCTTGTGTCCAAGAGACACGGTAAACAGTGACATGAGGCTGCTGCCTTTGTGACACGGCCTGCTGTTTTACAGTAAACTTTCTTATTCAAAAAGTTGAGTGCATATGCTCTATAATACCAATACAGAGGTGCAGTCATTCATAAACCAGTAATAGTTGCTCACTGCCACAACCAAGTATTGTACCCTACAGACACCTAAAGAATGTGTTAACTCTGCAAGGCCATCTGTGTAGGAATGCCTCAGCCCTGTTATCATCTCATGGGTTCAGTCCTTCATTGACTGTAGTGTTGTGACATGGCATATGACTATATTTAACAAAATTGAAGTGACAGTTGCAGCTGTGTCCTGACTATTCGTATGGGCCAAGGCAGAGTTTATTTACTACATAATTATTTTGACACAGAGCAAAACCTGACAGCTCTCCTCATTTGACTTTTCAGTACCTCATAGGGAAGCCTATTTTCTTTTGCAAAATATTAGAAGGAACCACTCAGTTTTCATGGCAGCCTCTTTTAACCCTTTTAATGTCACTTCCATTGTGAATGAAATCCTTTCATTTGCAAGGACCTGTGTCTCATCTCAGCCTGGTGGCTTCGTCTGCTTACCTGTTAACTACATTTCTCCTTGGGTGTGATTTGAGTAATTCTTCAGTGTCACTTCAGCTCTTTGAGTACCAGTGATGTACACTGTATTTACACTGCGTAGTCAGATCTCAGACATCTGGCCAACCCGTACTGGTTTCTGTTGATGGTCCAGACACTGTTGTCAGATGGAGAATGATGCTCGAGCAGGCACTGGCTTCATAAGCTCACAGTTTATGGGTCAAACATTTTGATGACTCCCACTTTACCAAGTAATCTAAGTATGGGGATAAACAAAACCTGAATATTCAGTTTCTGAGTTTCTCATGATGAAAACAGCTTGTATTTGAACCCAAGTTTCTATTTATATAGTATCAGTAGCTCTTGATAAGATAGCCTCATTTACCCACTGTATAAAAGGAATAGTGTTGTTCACTAATGCAGGGAGTTTCCATGAAGGGTCTATGAAGCAGCTGCAAAGAATTTCACCTGGTCCGCATGGACACTTCCCACAAAGGCGAAATATGATTATTCCTAATTAAAAATAAATAAATAAACTTATGTGTGGCCTAGTTTTTCTGTGATGCTGCAGTTCATGAGTTCTGTCTCATTTTACAGATCAAGATCTGTAGCAGGTAGAAGGAATTGGAGACCATATTACCCATGACTCGAGTATTGTGTGTTGAGAGGCCCTGTCTCTCCAGCACCAAGTATGTAGTGAGGGATGATAGTGGTTTCATGACGACCAGATGGATGGTGAGCTATCCTGCAGGTATGGGGATGCCATGGTCCTTGCTTGTCTTGCCACCTGCAGTTCTTATATTAGGCCCCTGTGTCTCATACAAAAAGGACAAAAGATAAGGGTGTGGGAAGAGCAGGCTCTTTCAGATGGGTTGGGCTAAGAATCTGGATTTTGCAGGTAGAAAAACATTGTAACAAGATACTTGCACAGATCCTACATTTAGTAGGTACCCTGAAATGCTTACCCAGAGACCAAACACATGGAGAAGGCCTGTTGTGTCAGAATACCTTCTGTATGGCCCTGAGCTGAGGAATTCCAGAAAACCACTGTGGAGAAACCTGTCCAAAGAATTAGCATTAGTTAAAAAGTAAAAAACTAGTGACCTCCCAGGGCTCGAGTTTGGTATGCTGTTCCGGCGAAATTGTTTCATAAATGGGTGGCAGTTTAGAAGGGATAGTCAGCTGTGCCTTTGTAACGTGGCACAGACATTTGATTATGTGTATTTGAGGAGTGCCACTTGGCTTGTGCCAGACCCTGTGTTTAATCCAGTCTCCTCAGGTTCTTCCTCTTGGACACAGGAGCACCAGTCAGACATTCTAAAGATACCTTGGATCTCGGTCAGCAAGAGTGGAGCAGAGTAAAGCAGAAGGGTACAGCTTCCCCTTTGACAGTCATGGCTTCCCTTGTTCCCAGAAAATGAATCTAGTCTTTGATTTGATACTGTATTTACATACAGTCAAGACTCTTCCTCCTGGGATGGGGGAGTAAGGGTGTGGTCTTTGGAAACCACCTCCAGGCATTGGCCAAACTCTACACACTGAGCACCAGATCCTCTCTGGAGGTCTAGGTCAGGGTCTGTCCAGGTCAGCTACATCGACATCAGTGTGCTGCAGCTGGAGCTCTTGACTTATGGAGTAAGTTCACTGACTCTCCAGGTCAACCCCCAAAGGGAGAGCTTTTGTGATAGTTAATATCAGCACACAGAATTTAAGATTGCCTAGGATACAAGCCTCCGGCCTGCCTGTCATTGGGTTCATTGAGATGGGAGGTCTACTTTAACTGTGGGTTCTGAATTCAATAAAAGGTGAAAGCAAGTTGAACACTAGCTTCCTGCACATGAATGCAATGTGACTAGCTAACCTTCTGCTCCTGCCACCATCTGTCTATACCTTCCCTACCCTGGTGGATCCTCCAGATATAAACCAAAATAAACCCTTTCTCCATTGTTGCTTTTGTCGGTGTGTTTTGTTGTGGAAATGTTTACAGTAATGCAGAGCTCCTCCGGAGCTGCTCAGTTTACCCAGAAGATTAGGAGAGGTCCATACCCCAGTGTGTCCCGCACCACACTCAACCGCGCTGGAAGATGGAGCTCGGTAGCCCCAGCATCTTCTTGCCCCTCTCTGATATGGTAGTGAGAGTGAGAAGGTTTGCTTGGGACCTGTCTTTGGATCTCCCACTGAAGTGTCACCACATCCCTCCTTTACCCTTCTGTCAGCTCATACCCAGTATGCATTCTCTTTTCCCTCTGCAACTTTTGGTGTCAGGACTGTTTCATTATCAGCCTGGGGGTGACTTTTCTTCTATGTGTTTTTCATTCTCCGAAACAGAATCTCAACCCTGTAGGTCAGATTGGCCTGGAATTTGCTATGTAGTCCACTTTCAGCCTCCTAGTGCTGGAGTTACAGGCATGTACCGCCACACTGTATGTACTTGTTATCCTTGTTATAGATGAAGAATAATTCTGGCCAGTGAAAATGCAGCAGTGGTCCAGCCTTGATCCCTGCCTTTGTAGTGGTCATCACCCCCAGGGAAAGACTGTATATTACATTGTGAAGCACTAAAAACAGACAGATGGGCCGAGGGCATATGGAGGTGAGGTCTAAGTGGATCTGGATGGGTCATACTCAGGAGACAACCATTTAATTGTTCAACATGTCTACCATATAACGGAGAACTGAATACCACTTCATGCATATGCGATGCAAACACCTGAGAGTCTTGAGCTGTCATATTCTTCCCAACCCTGGGGTCTCTCTTAGCTCCCAGTACAGTGCTGTACACAGGGCACACAGCCCTGGCTTCTGTGGGGTGTGTGTGTGTGTGTGTGTGTGTGTGTGTGTGTGTGTGTGTGTGTGATTGGGTAGCAAAAGCTCATAGACCATGGCCATCACCCTAACCCCCTCTCCTGTCCTCCTGCCAGTGAGGGTCACATCCCCAGGATGTTTGCAGCCTTTCTTCCGCCTGGGCAGTTACCCAGGCTCCTTTAATCCACAGCCGGATGGGGACTGCTGCTGGCAGAGGGAAGGGCCACACATCATTGTCCCTTTCACTGAAGCACACCTCTCAAGAAGTTCCGGGGTGGGGCGGGAGCTTGGCTGCAAACACAGGCCTGCCATTATGCCACTTCAACAGGCCAGAGGAGACCTACACATCTTGCCAGCTGGGGGTGATGGCCATCACAAACAAGGGCTTCTCCAAGGAGGAAACACAAAGGCTCCATCCGGAGGGCTGGGGATGAGGAGGATTGAAGTGTAGTTGTCTGGTCAGGGTCCACTGGAGAAACACAAAGAAGAAAATGATCAACCCACGAAAGCTCTTCCTGAATGTGGCCTAGCAGGAATTAAGTTGGGGTGGGGCTAAAGGTATCAAGCCTCAAAACCTGTGTCTGGATTCCTTGCTTGGGGGAAATATGAAGAAGGGGTTTTCTCTCCTGGAGATGAAACTGCTGAGCAATGTGAAGGCGCCCTGCTAATCTATCTGGAATGCTTTGAGTTCCAGTTGTACCACCTGGTATTGCATACATCCTGTAAGCCTCTCTGTCACTCTGTTAGTATTCTCATTTTATATAGGAGAAAACTAAGCAAAGCAAGATTTACTGATGTGCCCAAGGTTCTGGAGTTGTTCATGCTGGAGTCCTCCACAGGGGGATGATTGACACTTATTTCTAAAAGCCTCTTCAATACTAGGTTCTCACAACTGTGTCCCAGCAGCTGGCCACACAGCCTTGGCCTCTCTTTGAGCTCAGCCCTACACGATGGGCTTAGTGATTCTTATATTTCTTAGCACCTGGCAAGGACTGCCCATGGACACTCTGTGAGAAGGGGCTGAGACTTCTACCCAGTCTGCTCTTCGGCACATAGTAGGACTGCCACTATCAGGACCCTGGCTCAGCTATTTTTATTTAAATCTTAGTCTTTCTGTCTTAATCCTCCCCATCCCGTGTGTGTGTGTGTGTGTGTGTGTGTGTGTGTGTGTGTGTGTATCAGCATATTTGGTTGGTTTTTTTTTTTTTCTTTCTGTCAGTGGTTTTAGGCATCCAGGGGTCTTAGAATTTGTCTTTAAGGCATTTATATCAGTGATTCCTGTTTCACTATGTGACCCATGGTGTTTTGGAAGCTACCTGACGGATTCCTACCCCAGCTCTGCCCTGTTCCAGCTGTGTGTCTATCGTGTGGAGAATAAATCAGTCAAGCCAACCAGAGTCTTCTCACAGGGTTGCTGGTGGCTTACATGGTAATACCAGACAGGAGGAAGCTTTAATGTCACCGTCTGACTAGTCAAGTGAAGTCACAACCTCACGAGCAATTGAGTGAACTGAAACTTGAATGTAAACCTGTATTTTCTGAAGCCAGTGTTCTTTCCATTGGCAGCCTCCATGGCTCTGAGACCCCATCCAGGGGCCCAGGACATACTTCTTTCTCTCATGCTGCTGCTTCTTATCCTTGACCTCCCAGGACCCCCCCACCCACCCACACACACACGAACACATACACACAGTTACTGAGAGACTTTGTGACCTTGAAGTAAGTCTTGCCCTTTGCAGGTGAAGGCTCCTAAGTAAAGAGACAAAGTGCTCCTATGAGCAAACAGCAACAGCCCATAGCCCTGCTCCTGGGTCAGGCTGCTATAGGGCTATGCTCCTAGAGTCCTACCTTATTGGCTGCCTCCCTCCTTTGCAGAAGGCAGGTGTTCAGGGCCCATTCTTCAGTGTTTTCCAGCTTGCTGGGGGACATGGGGAGCAGTGGGCTTCAAGAGTGAACAGTTCTGTCACCTGTGGCAGGCCGGGAAGAGTCCTTTGTGTCTCTGTAGGGATGGATCACTGGCTCTGCAAGTGTGAGACTCAGGTATTTGAGAAGAAAAGAGAAAACCAAGCCCTCAAAGCCCAAGAAGGGGGGTACACACGCATCTTCTGTTGTTTCACCACCCCACACCTATTAGTGGGCATGCGCTCCATGCCAGGACTTAGGCTGGACCACACTAAGACTGTGGTAAAATAGAGGTGTGGCCCTGATAGAAAGATAGCCAAAATGCAATAAACAAGAGGACAGACAGATGCCCAAAGGAAAGGGGTGGCCCACTTAGGGCTGCCTGGGAAGGCCCCTTTAGCGAGTTAAGGACAGGAGATGATCCTGTAAAAGGTGGATGAACATGTGGACAGGCCACAACAGCACCCAGTGCATGTAGACCTGTGTGAGCAAAAGCTGTGAGTTAGGAATGTGCTTACTATGGTCTGAGAAGTGAGGACGCACCAGGAGGTGAGCAAAGGCTTGGGCAGGGAGGCTGCACAGGCCCCAGCAAGGAGTCTGGGTTTCATCTGGTCTGGGTAGGAAGACATCGAAGGGGTGAAAGTGAGATAATGACAAGATAGAGTAGATGCAGAGTTTTCTTTATTATGGAGAAGGCGGAGGAGTGAACGGGAAGGAGGGAGTAGAAGCTCTGGAAAGGTCTACAGCTAGGGAAGTGAGGAGAGGCATTCGGAGTGTGGGGAGAGAAAGCTGGGGAGACATGTCAAAGGTGCCCTTGGGGCTGAGAACCTGTGGGGCCAATCTAGGGAGCTTCTGAGAAGCCTCTGGGTAACAGTCCAGGAGAGGTTTAGAAAAGGGAGCTTAGGGTTTGGTCTCCCATCCCTGTAGGATGGAGGGGTGGGGGTAGGGAGAGACAGGGTAGGGGGAGACGGGGTAGGGGAAGACAGGGCAGAAGAAACAGCAGTGGAAGAATGAACTAACTCATACACTGGCACAATGGCCAGATTTCTTCTTTTCTACCATGAAATCTTGCATTCTACCTTAGGCCTGTTACATAGCTGAGAGCATCTTTATCTGAGGCCTCCTGGAGAGAAAGCAATGTTCTTTGTGGGGACATGCTGTATAGGCAAAGGGTCTGGCCCAACCTGGGGAAGTAGGACCCTGTGGTGCCAAAACTCATGCTTGTTCTCCTGGCCCCTAGGCTCCTGTGTGTCATGGGTGTCCAGGAGAGGAGCCAGGGATATCATTGTCAGGTGTGGGTCACCCAAGTCATCCAGCCTGCTTGAGCTCCCTGCCCCACACCCTGCTCAGATCCAAGCATCCCACATGGTGATAGAATCAGTCTTGACTCCAATGTAATTGACACCTACATTCAGTCTACAGGATCCTTTCCACCGTCTGTATCTCCCCTTCCCTCCACACCGTTGAACAGAGCCAGCCAAGGGCTACGGAAGCTGGTGCCAGGATGGGTTTGTTTCTTCTGCATTAGGATGGTTCCACTGATGAAAATTAAACGGGAGACAGACAGAAGCTCTGTAAACTCCCTAGAGGCTGGCCACTCCCAGGAGAAGGAGAGTTGGCTGGAGTCACACTTCTCTAGTTACCAGCTGGGAATAAGGGAGAGGCCCTCTGGGAAAGTTCATGGAGGAGGGGACTGAGAAGTGGGGCCAGGGTTCAAGTGGCCCACATCCAACCCTGGCACAAAACAGGCACCCAAGAGCCTTGTCCTGTAGGAGAGTCTCTGGATGTCCCTTGGCTGTCTGCCAGATGGAGGGATAATAATGAGGGTCACAATGTTGCTGCCATGATGGTTATTTGAGAACTAAACTATGATGGCAGGCAGAAACACTCAGAGCCTCGTGGTTTTCTTTTACCACAGATCTACATTTGTTAGAACAAGCAGAACTACCCGAGAACATGGCTGGGAGTTCCAACAAGATGTTTCTTACCATCTTTAAGTGTTCATTTACTCCCTCAGTGAACGTCTCTCAAATCAGATACTTATGTTGTGTCAGTTGGAATCTTCTCAGGTCCTCATGGGACTCTTGGAGTTGACAACATATGGCAGAGAGTAAAAGCAAGTATCTTGTAAAGGAATCACTTTTCTTCAGTCTCTGTGAGCCCCTCTGAGCCCCGCTTAGTTGATTCTGTGGACTGTGTTCTCCTGGTGCCCTCCATCCCTCTGCTTCCTGCAATCCTCCCCCCTCTAACGCACAGCTCCCCAGCTCTGCCTAGTGTCTGCATCCGCTCCCATCAGTTGCTCTTTGGACTTTTTGTGGATCTGTAAATATTTGTGTACACCTTAATGAGCAGTCTTAGCAACAAGACCCAAGCCTAAGTATAAAATTCATTTGTTTCCCATGCACTTTACATGTGCAGGTATTGCCTGGTATTTTTAGCATCACTCCTTTCAACCCCAACCTGCCACATAAGACAGATTTTCAATGTTTGGTGTCATGTTGATGCTCAAGAAGTTTCAGCCAGATATAATGGCACACACCTCTAATCCCAGCACTGGGGAGACTGAGGCAAGACAAAAGAGAGCTGCAAGGGTTACCTGGGCTTTGATAGCAAAACCCTTTTGTAATGGAAAGAAGAAAAAGGTTTAGCTTCAGATTTTCATTTATTTCCAAACTTTCAATTATGAGTGGCTTTTTGTGAAAATAAATTCCTTTTAAAATGAATTTGTAAATTCTGTGTGTGTGTGTGTGTGTGTGTGTGTGTGTGTGTGTGTGTGTTCATGTGTACCACATATGTGAGGGTACTTACTTGTAAGGGACATTGGAGGGCATCACATACCCTGGAATTAGAATTTCAGCTGGTTGAGCTGCCTGGTGAGGGTGATGGGAACTGAACTCAGGTCTTCACTAGTGCAGCCTATGCTCTTAACCACGGAGCCATCTCTCCAGCCCCTGGAAAGAATTTTTTCTTTTAATGAGATGACAATAAGAGATTGTAGAAAAATATTTTCAACCTTTTCAAGTTTATTTGTTACATTTCTGGTTATAAACACACGTACACTAAAGCAAGCAAACAAGCAAAAACCCTAAATCTTATCCCCACTCACTGAAAGGCAAATATAATCAGCATTTTGGCATTGTTTCTTGTAAGCAGTGAGCATTTAGGGCATTTTTCCTAATAGTCATTTTTCTTGCAAGAAGGTTTGATAATGCTAGCTATAATAATTTGTCTCCTATTTTTTAAAGTTTCTTATAAAATTCTGTATTGTAAGGTTTTGCTATGCCATTCAGAATACCTTATTCCAAAGAGTCGGATGTCTATAACCATTATCTACTCTACGTTTCTCTAAATATTGAAGCTGGCTTCATTATGTCCCCATGATAAAACTGTAATGTTTTTTGTGGGCAGTAGGATGACAGGGTTGCATCCTGGATTGAACCTCAGGCCTCACACATGCCAGGCAGTTCTCTACCACTGAGACATATCCTCAGACCCCGTGATAAATAATGCTGTGTTGAACTTTTTGTGTGTAAATCTTTCCACCTAAATAGGTAGGGGAAAGAGAGAGGGAAGGAGGGATGGAGAGAGAGAGAGAGAGAGAGTGAGTGAATGAATGTATACCTGAGAATTGAACCCAGGACCTCGTACATGCTAGGCAAGGGTTCTACCCCTGAGCCACATCTCCAGGCTTCAGTAGTTACCTTCTGAACAATAGCAATTCAGTGATGCATCTGTCTTCCATACAGGTGAAGTTCTTTAGAGCCCAACCCTCCTAGATCCTTCTCTGACTTTTGTTCTATTGGTCATCAATAGTGACTACTGCTCCTGGGTTGGTTTTTGAGAACAAGTGTCTCCTAGTTACCTAACGTACTTTCCCTCCTTTCTAGTCTCCCTCAGCTAGCTACCTTCTCTGCAAAAATGACCTCTTAATTCACCCTTCTTTCCAGACATCATAAAGGGAGGCTCCTTCTAGGAATTATTCCTAATTGTATAGTATTTTACAAACCTCTTGCTTCTGGTCACCCAGCCTTATCGAGTCAGCTGTTCCATTCATTTTCTGAGCAGCAGTAGAGACCCAAATTCAAATCTATCTCTAAATAATCAAGTGACCTCAATCGACCTAAGACAGTGCCATCTGTACCAGGGGAATGTGAAAGGAACCTGGTGACAAGACTACAGCAAGAACTTCACAGCACAAGGCATATGAAGTCCTGAGCAACTGTTAGTGCTGCTTTCATGTCCCCAAGTAGAAAGAAACATTTAAGCCACCTCTCTATGACTGCATTATAACAAAACGACACCATGAATACTTGTCCTTGGAGGAAGGATTGGACCCAAGGTCTCCTAGATGAAGATAAGCTATAATGTCACAATGCCACTCCTGGCATTAGTTAGTAATGGGCAGTGTTTGAGACTTGTGATTCCATGTCAGCATCAAGGCTACCAGGCATACCCTGTAATGTCCAGACCCGAGGTAGGCCCACAAAGTGCTCCATGGTTCTATCTGCCATGCTCTGGGGATCTCAGAGAGGACACTGGGATCAGCTGGTCTGCATCCTATCCAAATGAATCCCAGCTGGAAGCTCATAGAATATCAGGAATACTTGTATTCCTAGATCTCCACAGCCATTATGTATGTGCACCACATGTGTCTCTTTCTTTCTTTCCCTCACTCTTCCTAGGCCAATTGGAAATTCTCTCCTGGCACTGGAACTAAATGAGTCTGCCAACTGTGTACAGGTTTCTTTTCCGTGTGGCTCACCATCTGGAGTGGCATTCCTGTCTTCCTTGTGGTCGTGTGCATATGTGTGTATATGTGCACTCATGAGTGCACAGCCCAGGGTATTGTGTTCCCTGTCTGTGCTTGAGTGGCTGAATGAACAAGAAAGAGCAAGCACCCACAGAGAGGATAATGCCCTAAAGTTATCCTTGCAGTGAGAATGAATAATTCATACTGTATCTACCTCTTTCCAGGGCTTCCCAAAATAGCCGTTTTAATTGCTCATGTGTTGTGATGCTGACTTTAACTCAGTTGTCTTCACCTCAGAACACTTTGGTGTTCCATGTTGACTTGACAGGCTTCCTTTTGGAAGTAACATTCTATTCATTTTCTTCTTTAGAAAGAAATGGCGGGGGTATTGAAGAAAATCATTATTTTTTAGAAGGGGAAGACCGTTTGTTTGTTGTTGTTTTTTTTTTTCCCCAGTTCTGTGGATCTCCTCTTTAACCAGTTCCAATTGACCTCTGTGGTCCTAAAAGTCAAATAAGAAGAAATTGGATGGGTAGGTAAGGTAGATTTCCTGGTCCTATCAGTCTACCCTCTATGGTGTGATCAGCAAACACTTGGGAGTCTATGGATTTTTGCCACAAGTTTATGAGAGAAGCCATGTATGTTGTAAGTAGCAGAGCCAAAAGAACGGGGCTGTCTAAGCCTTTTGGAGCCCAGTAGATTACATTACAAGCTCCAGAAGCCAAACATGGTGCTGCAAGGTTTGATGATTTCCCTGGTGGGTTTTGTTTTTGTTTTAATGTGTGCTGGATAGTTTTTATTGTCAGTTTGACACAACCTAGAGTCACATGAGAAGAAGGAACCTCAGTTAAAGAATTGAACAGATCAGATTGGCTTGTGACTTTGTCTGTAAGATTGATGATTGATGTGGTTTGGCCCAGCCCACTGTGAGTGTCAACCATCCTTAGGCTGGTGGGTCTGGGATATATAAGAAAGCTAGCTGAACATAGGCCAGTGAGTAAGCCCGTAAGCAGTGTTCCTTAATGGCTCCTGCTTCTAGGTTTCTACTTGGAGTTCCTGTTTGGACTTTTCATCAATGATGGATTGTGACCTGGAAGTATAAGACAAAGAAACCCATCCCTCATCAAGTTATCATAGCAACAAAGAAGCAAATAGAATTATGTGATTATTTTATACCCCAACCCTTCCATTTTGGATTAGGAATGTTTACTCTGTGCCATTGTATGTTAGAAATGTATCACTTGGTTCTGATTTTATACGTTTTATAGTTCACAGTTAAGAGACTTTGCACTTTTAAAGTCTTAGAACCGTCAATGGATTTGGGAACTTTTAAAGTCGGATTGTAGTTTATGTTATGAGATAAACACAAGACCTTAACATAAGGCTTTGGGGACAAAGGATGGAAGGTTATGGCTTTAAAATGATGGGTTTGAGTATCAAGTTGACAAAAGGTGGAGTTGTGTGGCTGGTTTTGGTTTTGTTTTGGTTTTTCTTCCTTCCTTTCTTACATAATTCTTTTTTGATTCTTTAGGACTTTCACATCATGAACCCCAATCCTGCCCACCTCCCAGTTCCTCCATATCCTCCCCTTACACCTGCAACAGTTCCCCCAATTAATTAAAAACAAAACAAACAAGCAAACAAAAAATCCATCTCAATCCTCTGTCTTTCCAACACCTGTGCACTCATCCTAGTGACATCAGGAGCCACAGTGTGTCACCACCACCAGGTGTGATGGTTTTAATTGTCAGTTTCACACTACAGTGAGGAACTGTCTCGATTAGGTTGTCCTGTATCAGTGCTTTTACAAGAAGTTTCCTTTGATCAAAATATCTTTATTATTTTTAGTTATGTGAGTTTATATGGTAAGAGGTGGGCATGTGCACTTGAGTACACGTACCTTGAGAGGCCAGAGGGATGGGATCTCCTTGGAGCTGGAGTCAGTCTCAGGTGGTTTTGAACTGTCTAATATGGGTCTTTAGGTCCTCTGGAAGAGCGGTATGTGCCATTCATCACTGAGTTATTTCTCTAGTCACTGTTTCTTAATTCTGTTGACGGAAGAGAAAAACCCACCATGAATATAGGCAGGACCATTTCTTCTTGGGCTGGTGCCTGGACTGGATGGAAAGGAGAATCAGCTCAGTACTAGCAAGCATGCTTCATTTCATAGCTTTCTGATCTTGACTGTGGATGTCATGTGATGTCATGTGGATGTCTCTCAAAATTTGGCCACTGTAATTTCGCTGCCATGATGCACAGTAACCTGGAGTTGTGAGCTAAATAAGCCCCTTCTCCTATAAGTTGCTTTCGTTGGGGCATTTTATCACAGTGACAGGAAAAGACAAAGACAGGTGCTTGTAAGTGCTACTAGGAGGAGTTTGATATCTACTCACAGAATACACGGTACAGCAACCAAAAGCTATACCCACTGCCTTTTAATTAATTACCATGGTCATATCATACATGTTAAAAAGAAGAGGAAGGAGGAAGAGAACTTGGATATTTATTATTTGAGAAGGGAGGATGTAGGGTCTGATGTACCTCAGGCTGGCCTTGAATTCGCTGTGTAGCTAAGGATAGCCTCCTAAGTACCAGGGTTACAGGTATGTACCATTATGTGTGGTTAAACCAAGGTGTTTGTTTTAATTCACACACCAATATGTAGAGGAAACACCAAGGAATACATGTGCGAAATCAAGTTCCAGAGTTCCTAAGACATGTTCAGAACCAATTCCTTTAGTTGATCTTTTCACAGAGTAGCTGATATCTGTGCTTTTAACCTTGTCCTTTGTGTTCCTGGCACAGCCTTGTTATCTGGCCCCTCACAGGAACTTGAGCTTTGGCTGCTGGGCTCCAGTGATTGCCTGGCACTTGTGTAGTGTTAACCTACTTTCAGGTCCTACGTTAGGAATGTTGCTGGACAGGTCTGCCCACTGCCTCCTCCTAGGAGTTGAAAGAGCTACACTCTTACCTGTGGGATTTTATCCCCAGCCCTTGACATCCATTCCACCAGGGGCTATGCTGGTGTCATTGGTACCTGTGCTCACATGGGCGGGTGCTTCTTTGAGGACGCAGCCTTGCGGACAGTGGTGGCACAGTGCCAGTGTTAGTCATCCACAATTGCAGAGATGCTGAGTGTGCTTCGACATAGGCATCTTAGGGTTGATGAGATGGAATGCTATGGAAGGGCCATGGGCAAGCCCTGGTCCTTAATGAGTTCTATGAAATTCAGCTTGTATTTTCACTGTTTTTCCATCGGCTGACATGCAGGGGACAGGTGCCTGCCTCACAGAGTCACCGTAAAGATAAAAGACATTATTTGTTTTTTGTACAATGCATATAGTTCAATGCTTGTACTTAACTAGCCTTGAGAACAGATATTTTTGTTGTGTGTGTGTGTGTGGGGGGTGCGTATATGTACATGTGGATGTGGATGTGTGAGCTCCAGAAGAAAGTGTGATAAAAGATGTTGCTCTCTGTCTTTTTCTCTTGAGCTAGCATCTCTCACTTTACCTGGAGCTAGGCTGACAGCCACCAAGCCTCAGCAATAGCCCCTCCTGCTCGTCCTCTCCCTCAACACTGATGTTACAGACCCATGCAGCTACATATGAGTGCTGGGGATACACACTCAGATTCTCCTGCTTGCCCAGCAAGCACTCTTACCCACGGAGCGATCTCCCCAGCCATTTGTTCTCCTTTTTGAAGTAGGCTCTTACTGTGCAGAACATGTTGGCCTAGAATTTATGTCAGTCCCCCTGCATCAACCTCCCAAATACTGGAACTACAGGAATGCACCACCACACCAGGCTTTAAAATGTTTTAATTATAGGTTACTCCATTTCAGTCTCACAATGCCCTCTACCTTCGGGAGAGGCAGTTACTAGAGTTACAGAGGCAATGCCACAAAGAGGGCCTTAGAGATGTCACATTCCAGCTTCCTCACTGTCCAGAAAAAGTGGGTGTTTGACTAAAGACGGAAGGTTCAAACTCAGATGTCACTCATGCTTCAGAGCTCCATCTGGATCATGCCAGCGTGGGGGAGGCCCTGGGAAGGTGGGGTCCCAGAGAGGGCACCAGGGGCCGGTGTTCTTCTTAGGGGACCAGTTTCTCAGGTGGTGAGGCTGGAGTGAGTTAGCAATCAGATACGTTGAGGAATGGCTACGTTTCAGGGAATAATGAAGGGCTATGGTCTCTGTTCTTATGGCGTCTGGATGGCTGGTTTCCTGGAAACCCAGTTCACAGCACCAAAAAAAAATAAATAAATAAAAAAAATAAAAAATCAAAGCCAGGGGCCAAGCCTCCCTGAATCCCTTGTTCAGAAAAGAAGATGATGGCTGCTCATGTGAGGGGCTGTAACACCAGATGCTCTGATGAGTCATTGCAGGGCACGAATTTACTTTGAGAAGCAAGTTTTCTAGATTGACATATATACTTTTGGGGAAACTGAGACTCCAAGATGGGGAAGGAATGGGCCAAGATTTCACAGCTAGGAAGGATGAGCCTGGGTGGTTGCGTATAGAACTTCTGTAACCTAGCTCCCCATGTGGGCTGGGGCTCTATGAGGGGTAACAGGGCAGAGATGTCAGGAACACTAGTCTGCTATGGTGTCGGGCCTTCGGCAGACAATCCAAAGAGGTTCCCAGCCAACCACGGGTCTTCATTCTGTGTCAATGTGACTAGAAAAAATGCTGTTAACATTAGTCCCTGGAAACTGCTGAAGTCAAGCCCAGCACCAGGCTGACTTGACCTCTTAGTGTCATGAGTGTGGTATGGCTCTTAGGCAGGTTCCTGGGTTTTCATCTCAGCTCTGCCTCTTGGGTGGCTCTGGGCAACTCTCTCTCTCTCTCTCCCTCTCTCCCTCTTTCTCTCTCCCTCCCTCTTTCCTCTCTCCCTCTCCCTCTTTCCTCTCTCCCTCTCCCTCTTTCCCCTCTCCCTTCTCTTCCCCCCCTCTCCAGTTTTTGTGCCCTTGTTTTCAGTAAAGGCTGGGCCATTCATTTGTCAAATCCTTTTTAGTTCTTACTTTCTTTACTAAAGCTACTTCAGTGGCTAACTTAGACATTAGTGGGGTAAACAAACAGCAAATAACTCACTTTTATTGACCACTCGCTGTGCACTCAAATGCTGTTCCATTTGCTGTCTTGTTTGGCCCATGAAGACCCCTGTGTAGGTCTGAATGACACTTACCTACAAGGGTCGTTGTGGAAATGAAGACATACCCGTGAAGTGCTTAACAGCTGCTGGTGCACAGCGAGGGCTCGATAAGTGTATTTCCTTTCTTCTGTTGCAGATGTGCTTTTAAGTACCTTGCTCTTGGCCAGAGAGCCAAGAAATGTGTGGGTTCTTAGCTGAAATTTACAGTGTCTCTTGATAGGATAAGGTGCAAGAGCGATGCATTAAAGAACGGCAGGGGTCTGGGTACTGCAGAGGTACCTGCCCCTCACAGCATACTTGCTCCCACATTTAAGACACAGTACCATAGTGGACAGTCATACCTGCAGGTGGATTGGACTGGCAGCTTGTCCATGAATATTTTCACTCCCGATTGCCACAACATTAGTCTGAAGTTCCAGCAGGTGATACACAGAAAGGGCCCACGCACAGATTCACCTGTGGGTTTGCAGGGCATCACGGAAGGAACACAGCCGTATTAACACTGACATGGTGGTGAAGGAAGGGAGTAGCCATGTGATTGAAGAAACTAGGCTGGGCAGAGTGAAGAGATGTGTCAGGAGGTGAGCCACTGGTTTGTGGGGTGCAGTCTGAAGTCAGAGGGAGAATGGTGGAAGGGACAGTCTAGAATCTTCCTGGTTGCTCTTTTTCCTCTTCCTATCCTTGGAAAAGAATTCCAGGAGTGGGAGTGGCTGAACCAAGAGGCAACTGGATAAACCAGCCAAACCAGAGCAGGGCCCTTGGGAGACTCTGGGGTCTGAAAAGAAGAATGTGGACACAGCTGTTTGGAGAGCAGAGAACAGGAGAAAGGGAGAGAGAAACAGGGACACCAGCCTTCCCAGAGCAAATGTCATCACCTCCAGAGAACAAATATAGAGAGCCAAGTCCCAAACACCTGCCACCTCTCAGCTTGTCTGCTTTAATTTCTGTTGCAGGGTGGGAGAGATGATGGCACATGTGGATTCCACAGTGTGCAAAGGTCAGAGTGTAATTCCCAGGAGTCAGTTCTCTCCTGCCACCTTGTGGGATCCGGGAACCCATCTTGGGTCAGGGCACTGGAGTACAGAATGGGGCTCCTTATAGCTATTTAAGCCTGAGCAGTTATTTTGCCATAGTTTCCATACTATCATGGAAATCAAGGCATATAAGGCAACTCACAGTAGCTAATAGTGTCCATGTATTAGACACAGCCTCCTCTAAAAAGGCCACTGCTCGGAGCAGCCTCCTCTTATACAGAAGGAAACGAAGCCAGATGCCTATGCAGACAGATGTAGAACCCAGGCAGCTGTTGCCAGAGCCTGTGAGTTGTAACTCTTGGTGCAGACCACGCGGGGTAAGGAATGCTGGTGGAGTGGTGATGGTGGAGGTTTGTGTGGTGAGGATGTAAGCTGCAGGACGACCTAATTCCCACAGTGCACGGGAATCTCTCCAGGGATCACATCACCAATGCATGCCATCCAGGGCCTGTTACCTGTAAAGCCTGTGTTCATCACTTTCTATGGGTCGTCATGTGATACATGAAGGGAACACCCTTTTAACAAGGTTACCTAACACAACTGCAGCTTTAGCAAGGTAGAACCTGAGGTTCAGCCCAGCGTTGAATTCTTTACCCTCTGTGGATGACATCTCCCTTGAATCCTCCTAGACCATGAAGCTGCCCGCCTTTGTCTTTTCCCTTTCTTGACTTGGTTCTCTGCCCTCCCCGTTCACACCCCGTAACTGTCCACCCATTTCTCCATCCTCTTGGCTTCTCACATCTTTCTGACTTACCTTGTCATGTATCCCTACATCCTTTAATTACCTGCAGTTCACTGCCTCAGGGAGTGTTGTGGCCACATCTCGCATTGTGGAATGTCTCAGGGATCATTCCCATTTGAAGTGTAAACCTTGGCTGTCTCCCTAGCCACACAGTGCTCTGGAGGGCAGAAACAAGCCTTCTTCATTCTCCTTCGCTGGCACTGGCTACTGGGGCCTCCTCCTGCTTAGTGGGTTCACTAAAATAAGAGGGGAAGCTTAGCATAGAGAACAAAGGGTGTGGCCTGAAGTCCCTACCAGCAGCCCAGAACCCCCAGCACACTGCATCCAACCTCACCTTCTGTTTGTTCCTCAAAGGCACCAGGATCATCCTGACCTACAGACTTCCTAATTTGCCACTCCTCCGCCTTCCCCTCCGATCCTTGCTACCTCTGCTGGCTGCTTCCTACCCTCTGAGCGCCCAAGAAGGTCACCTTCCCAGAGCCTTCATATGACCACCAAATGCCCTTTATTCTCCAGCACCTTGACTTTTTTCCCCCCTCTGAATGTTGCGAATCTCTGAAACATTATTAATGATTTGGAGTGTCTTCTACCCTACACTAGAAGGGCAGTGCCCCCTTGTCTTGTTCGCTTCTGTGGCTGTTTCATTAAAACTCCCAAGAGCCACACTTAGCCCTCTTAGCAGACTTTGTGAAACGGTTATTTTTTTCATCCTTGTGTTTGTTAGAGGAATCAGTAAAGGTGTCAGCACTGAACCAAATGAAAGGAAGGGAGGAGAAAGACTTTCAAACTTGAGGGCAGGGCCTGCTTAGAACTGGCTAGAGGGGGAGAGTGTTATCAGGAGCCTAGACAGCTAAACTATGGAAACTATGTATGTGAAACATCCCGGGGCAGGAAAAACCAGCCTGTCCATTGTGCCTGGGTGGGGAGGAGAAGCTACTGCTGAGGTTGGATTGTTCTTGGATTGGGGTAGGGATAGGGGCTCTAGACTGTGGTCCCTCCCAGCTAGCTCTTGGAAAGAGCGAGCCAGCATGGAGAGGGTCATGTTCTCCCGGATGGTCATGAAGAGGGAAGCTTAGACTTGCTCAAGCGGCAAAGGGAGCATGGAAGATGACTTGCCCACTCTGAATTTTGTTCCCAGAGACTCACAACTCAGTGTTACACTTGGCAAAAAGTTGCCTGCTCCTCCTCCTTCCTGCCTCCCTAGAAAAGACACCACGGATACCCAGTGCAGCTGTGGCCATGTGCCCCTGGGGCCTTATCCTCTAGGAAAGCTACAGCTTGCTGTGTGAGGAAAGTGAGGGGCCTGTTGGTGCCTCTAGCTCTCGAGCTGCTTGCCATGTTTCTTGACAGGTGCACCTGTGTCCCCCCCCTTGTACAGTGCACCTGGCAGAACCTTCCTTACCTGTCTCCAAGGCAACACATCCGGGCTGTTTTTCCAGGAAGGCCAGTTGTGAAACATTCAGGAATGTGTGTGCTCATTCAGAGATTTGTAATTAAAAAGGGTAGAACTCACTCTTGCCTGGCACCTCGCCCTGCTTCCCTCTTGCTCTTTAGCAGCTGGGCCATTGTCTGACTAAGGCTTTAGACAGCCCAGGACGTGGAGCTGGAAGGGTTGAGGCCGGAAGTTCCAGACCCTGGCCACATCTAAAGGCAAGTACCCCTTCTTCTCAAGGTGAACATTGGGGAGCACCACAGCTCCTGGGGATGAAGAATAAATAGTGTCCACAGACAGCTCTGCCTCTCACTAGGAGTGAATATATGTGTGTGTGTGTGTGTGTGTGTGTGTCTGCAAGCTAAAACACTTCTCTTCATACTGATTCTCTGAATGACACCTCTTGGCACACTGAATAATTCATCTCCCTCTTGGCATTTGTTCCAAAGAGAACTTTCTGTCCAGATTTCTGTAAGTTGTATAGTTTCTCCCCATAGCAACGTTCCTGTTTCCCATAGAAGCAGGCTGAGCATCAGCTGGCTGCTCCCCCATGACTGCATCCAGGGGGAACCCCAATACAAAACTGAAATCCTTTCTCTTCTGGCTGCTCTTTCTGATGCACCCCACAACCCCCTTGCTGTGCATTCCTTCCTGTTGGGTAAAATGTCTGCAGCCATTGCTGGCAGGAATCAGTATCTTTTTCTCATGTCTATCACATCATTGATGCTACAACTGATCAGAGAGCTTCACCTTCTCAATGCAAGGCTGGAGCAGTTTGTGGTGTCCATGAGTTCCGGGAAACTTAATGAAGTTTGGATCTTTTTCACCTATCCACATTCCCATTCCTGAATTTGTATGGATGGCTTGGAAACATTTAACTGTCCTTATGTGTAGGAACCATAGATTTTCTATGTTTAGTGAACAGCTTGGTACCAAGACACCAATGACTAAAATCACTCATCACATAAAACTCCAGAACTTCTTGTCTGCTTCCCACCTCCCCGTGTAATCTCCTCTTTCTACCTCTAGGTCAACTCCAGATTGTTCCAAGACCTGATGGGTCCTGTTAATTTTTATTGGCAAAGCTTCGGCTCTGGGATCTAGCCTAGCCCTTGGAGCCTCGGGAGATGGAGCCTCTGGTGTATAACTATGCATTGTTAAGAATGTGCTTTCATTTGTAAAATCGAACAAGAATACCTACTATCCAGAGAGGGAACATGGTTTGTGGGCCTAGATAGAATCGTTGTTCAATATTTAATTATGCTTACTATAAAACTGTTATACCAAGCTTAGCTTAAAATTAAAGAAAAAGAATTTTTTTTTTTTTGGTTATGTTACTACTATGTAGTCCTAGATGGCTTGGACCTCACTATGTAGACCAGGTTGGCCTCAAACCTACAGAAAGCTCTGCTTCTGCCTCCTGAGTGCTCACTTTAAAGGCCTATGCTACCACACTTGACTAGACTTTTTTTTAATAAGTCTCATGTAGCTCGGGCTAGCTTCCAACTTGCAGAATAACGAAGGTTGACCTTGAACTTTAGCCCCCACTGTCTCCACTTCTGGAATTATAGTTGTGTGTACCCATACTCAATTGGATTTGGTGCTAGGAGTGAGAGCCAGGGCTTTGAGCATGCTAGATGAGTACTCTATTCACCAAGTTATATCCGTAGCCTCAAGACAGCATTTTAACTCCTATCTTTCAGGTTCTTCTTACCTCTCCCTTCCTGTCTTAGAGTTTTTATTGTTGTGAAAAGACACCATGACCATGGCAACTCGTATAAAGGAAACATTTAATTGTGGCTTGCTTACAGTTTCAGAGGTTCAATCCCTTAGCATCATGGTGGGGAGTATGGCGATGGCAGGCAGACATGATGTTGGCTGCATCTTGGCTTGCAGGAAATAGGAAGTCAACTGATATTCTGGGCACAGGAAACCTCAAAGCCTGCCCCCACAGTGACTCACTTCCACCAACAATGCCACACCCACTCCAACAAAGCCACACCTCCTAGGAGTGCCACTCCTTATAAGATTATGGGAGCCAATGACATTCAAACTATCACACTTCCTTTCCCCCTTCTCTCTTCCTCTTCCTTTCCAGCTCTCTTGAGATTATGATAGCCTTTGTAAACCTATAATCATAGCACTAAGGAGGCTGGGGGACAGAAATTCTAAGAGTTTGAGGCCAACCTAGTGAATCATCTGTCAGAACGAATAAATGAAGAGACTGTTATGGCCTTTTTAGCCCCAGTTTCCTCTTCTGTGTGTGTTCACATGTGTATGGGTACACTTATGTACATAGGCCCAACATTGATTGATATTAGGACTTGTCCTTGATCACTCTCCTACCTTATTCTTTGAGGGAGACTGTCGATCAAACCCAAAGCTTGCCAATATGAATAGTCTCACTAGCTACCTTGCCCCAGGAATCCCTTGCCTCCACCTTCCAAAGCTGAAACTGTAAGTGGACTACCACACTTGTAGGTTTCTGGGAAACTAAATTCTGATCATCTTGCAAACACTTTAACTGTTATACTGTTCCCCACAGCCTTTGAATTACATGTTTTAGCTCCAAACACAATCATGTTTAACCTTTCCAACAACCTAAGGAGTTATATTAGTCTCTACTTCATAGATGAAAAATTCCGAGGCTCTGGGAGATTAAGTTCTTGTCCAACTTACTCAACTAAAGAACAATGATTATTGGATGCTTATTTGATAGTTCTTAGTTTGTTGCATATAAAAGCATACCACTGGCCCCAGTCTCATGGAACCACAGTCTCCCACAATGCAGCAGTGGATTATTAACCAAAGCCTCTGGAACCTTGAGTGTGAAGCAGGCAGGTGAGCATATCACTGTCCTGTTGGCTAGGGACTTTTTCAGTGTTACAGTGTCTCTTTGTCCCCATGCCATTTTAAGTTTGGTTTAGATTGGACTGTTAGTCAGTTTTTCATCTCTCTATCAAATATCTGCAAAGATGGGCATACATAGAGAAAGGGTTCATAACAGATCACCATACTAGGTAGGGGCTTTGGTCTATAACTGAGGGACTTTCTTGTCTTGAGTTTATGGTGAGGCAACAGATCTTGACAGGAGTATGCAACAGAACTCAACTGCTCACTTTGGCCAGAAAGCAAGAGATGGGAAGAAAAGGCTAGGGTCCCATTCTTTCTCCTTCAGGGGCACACCTCTAGTGATGGGAGGTTCCTCTCCTTAAGTCTTGCCTTCTAATGGCTCCAGCCAGGGGCCAAGCCTCTGACACACAATCCTGCAGCTGCAGTTTAGGAAGAGAGCAATCATCCAGGTTAAGGAAGAGATAGTCAGTCATCACCCTTCCTGTCCCATCATACCCCAGCTTGCCAGTCTGTTGAAGGGGGTGAAGCAGAATCTTCTGGGCTTCCAGAATTGGAACGAGGAAAAAGACAGGAACAAAGGAGTATTAGAATGAGTGTCTTAGGGTCAGAAAGATGGCTTCGTGGATAAAAGCACTCGCTGTACAGCACCCACCTGAGCTCTTTCTCCGAAATCCAGCAGTGGCACAAATCTGCAATCCCTTGCTGCAAGATGGGAGTCAGAGACAGGAGGATCACACAGTAGCAGAAAACAAAAGAGACCCTGTTGTAGGATCGAAATGACAACCAAAAATTATCCTCTGACCTCCACATGGGCCTGATTGCTAGCATGTGGTTTTTCTAGACAAAGGCAGCACTGGAAATACTTGGAAGTGGCTGTTGTAGGGAACCACTGGTCCCACGTGTTGGTTTCCCGACTTCCTGTTCTCTGGCTGAAACCCTGAACAAATGCAGTGTGGTACAGTTTTCCAGCCTTGACAAGTCTTTGCTGCTTCAGTTGCATGATTTGTTTATCTGTCTGATTTAGCCACTAAGACTTGGTGATTACCGCCAGTTCACACCCTGTGAGATGGGGCCTTAGGGAGTTATTATTGCCAAATAATCAGTTCAGCCAGGGTTGGCTGGGAAGAGCCAGCAGTGGGTGCAGGCATTTGGGAACCAACTCAATCAGCAAATAAATATGGCTGGCTGGCCAGACTCCTGGGGCTGGGGCGTCTGTTTCTCTGGAGCTTACAAGAGGCCAGCTTTTCGAAGGGCAAATGGGCATGACAAATACAAGACAAAGCCAGGACAAAGACCAGAGTGGGGTAGGCCAGCCAGCTGCAGGTGGAAAAGCCAGAGGGGGCTGGACTCCAAGTCCAGCCTTATAACTATTGTGCAGACTATCAATTGGTGATGCAGAAACCCAAGGTCTAGACAGAAAGATGACTTTCTGTCTTTCATGGATGGTCCTGCAGAATGACTTCACCTTCCTGGGATCTCAGGGCCATCAGAGGTAATGCTGTAGTACAGAATGTCTGGATATGTTAACAATCAGTAAAGGCAGAGAGTCCAGAAAAAATGGCACATGGCAGTTGTGTTTGGGACTGTAAGCTAATAGAATGTGTTTCTCATCTTCCTTGCCAGGTACACCAAACCACTTACCTTTGCTGACTGCATTAGTGATGAGTTGCCGCTAGGATGGGAAGAAGCATATGACCCGCAGGTTGGCGATTACTTCATAGACCACAATACCAGTAAGTTCTTTGCTGTTCTCCAGTCCCCAGACCCCATCCCCAACCCCTCCCCTCTTGTACCCACTTCCACAATCTGGAAGAAGCTCCAGCAAAGTCTTGAAGGCAGATTGTGTTTTGTTTAATGTAGACTTAGAGATGTCAGTGTGGATATAGATAGATAATGTATGCTCATGTGAAAACAACAGTTTGGAAGGGTTTTAATAGAATCTGAAACTTCTCTCATGATCTAGCTCCATCCAGCTTCCTGATTTTAGCGGCAACATTGCTGATTATTTCTTCTGTGCTATTTCAAATATTTCCAATCGTGTGTTTGTATATGTTTTATATACATATTTTTCATAAGTTTATATTCATGGGTCGTTGTCTTCTCATTAAAAAAAATTAAATGCACATTTTCATATTCCAGCATCTGAAGCCCCAGTGAGCCTCAAGCAATGTAGACACATGTATGACCTTAGAAGATCAGCCCACTTCCATTTCCCGTGGCCACAGTGTTCTGATCTAAGATGAATATTCCTACTGTCACTCTCTCCTTCTGGGACCATGATGGAGGAACTAGTTAGGAAAGGCAGACATACGTTGTCTATTGAGTGAAGAAAGACAAGAGCTGAGGAGAGGTGGCGTGTGCACCCTTGTAAGGAGTTTGGCTTTTCCGCCCACCTCTGTTCTGGTCCCACTGCCGTGCCAGCCCCAATTAACACACCGAGACTCTGTATTTGATATAATGCTGTTGGCCAGGTACTAGTTTCTTATTGGCTAACTCTGTCTTACGTATTAACCCATTTCTGTTGATTTATGTATTTCCACGTGCTTTCATCTTACCAAGAGCCGGCTGGCGTCCTGCTCTCTCCAGACTCTCCATCTTGACTCCTCCTTCCTACTTCCTCTTTCCTCCTTGTCTCCTAGTCCCTCCTCTCTTGCTTTCCTATTGGCCAACAGTGCTTTATTCATTAACCAGTATAAGAAACATATTTACAGAATGACATCTCCCATCACACCCTCTTAGCCAAGACCGTCTTTGTCCTCTGAAATGGTGTGCTGAGGGACAGGGTTTTCCTATCTTAGTGTGTCTTTAGAAACATAAGATCCTCTTTATCCTTTCAAGCCAGAGGAAGAAGACAGGGAATGAGATGTCCCTAGTGACCTCTGAAGGCTGAGAACAGGGCACCAACTCCTAACTGACCTTTCATTTTGAATATGGATTCTGTTCCAAGTACTGTGGCAGACACTCAATAGACAGTGTCTTATTCAGTGCTGCCTGGGACCCTATGGGGTATTAGGGTGATCGTCTTCATCTCATTGAGATTTAGAGATAGCAATTGGTGGCTCAATACTCAGAGATAAAACATGGCATGACATTACAGATGGTGCACACCTGTAATCCCAGCACTAGTGAGGTCAACTGGACTACATAGTGATTTTATTTTCCCGTGACCACCTTGGACCCATTTCAGACAAGGGGGAAAGGAGAAAGCATGTCTGAGCTGGAATTTGAACTAATATCAAAGAATGGAGTTGTACTTCTGGTCATCCAGTTCCTCTTCTAAATATTCTTTGCCTGCTATTGCTGTGTCTTCTTGGGGAAGTTACTATGTCTAAATCTATCTAGTTCCAAGCCTTTGCCCACCAAGGTACACAGTAGATGAGCACTTAACCTTTGTTAACAGAGAAGGGTATGTGTGAGTGAATTCTTAACTGGATGAATGAGCAGACTGATGTTGGCAACAAAGCTTAGGAAAGTATCCGAGAGACAGCTAATGGCATTAATGGCATTGTTGGGGATAGCAAAGGTTTTTATTAGCACTCATGATTGTGCACTGGATAATGAGAAGTAAATATGCCTAATTGAGTGTGTATGGGGAATGAGGTTAATGCTTGGAGGGCTGCATCAGATGCTGGGTTAAACGCTGATGTGCTGGAGCCCTAATCAGTCCTTTCCTATTTCTAATTGCTGAGAGCCTCCCCCTCATTAAAATCTCATGGCAGGAGTGGGATTTTAAGGTGCTTCTTCTGAGAACCTGCTGGGGGAATAGAAGGGAGAAGGGCCTAGCAGACTGTGGAGTTAATTCTCCAGGGAATGATGGCAGAAGTGGTGTGGGTGTGTGTGTGTTTATGTGTGCATGTGTGCGCCTGTGCACACATACATGCACAGAGGGATAATGAAATGGGACCAAGCAGGAAGAATGTTACCTGGTCATTTAGCCAGCTCACAGGCTACTGGTTTCCCTTTGACTTGAAAGCAATCTTGTTGGATGGAAGATATCCTATCTGTAGATGGCAATATTGAGACAAATACAAGGGTTTGTGTGGTGGTGGCTATTGAGGCTTAGCCATTCAGAGCCGTGGAATGGGAAAAATTTTTATTTATACGTGTTATTCTTGGGCAAAATTCTTCTCCAAGTCTTAGTTTGTTTTATGTTGCTGTAACACACCATGACTATAAGCAACTTGCAGAGTAGAAAGTATTTCAGCTTATAGCCTCAAGTCCCTCATGAAGTAAAACCAGGGAAAGAACTCAAGGCAGGAACCGAAGCAGAGATCATGAAGGAATACTGTTTCCTGGCTTGTTGCCCATGGCTTGTTGAGAGAATTTCTTATATAACCTAGGACCACCTGCCCAGGGAGGGCACCACTCACAGTGTCTTGAGCACTTCCACAACAATCATTAATCACAAAAATAACCCCACAGACTTTCCCATGGGTTAATCTACAGAAGTAGTTCCTCATTTGAGGTCCCCTCTTCCCAGATGACTCCAGTTTGTGTTGACATAGAATAAACAAGCACAGAATTATGAGACAGACATAATGTTGCCCTGTAAGCCCAGCACGAGGGAGGCTGAGACAGGAGGGCTTAAGGCTGAAGCCAGCCAGCAATACATAAAAAGACCCTGCCTCAAACAAGTGGGAAAACAACAACATCAAGGAATTACAGACTCTATAACTGAAGAGTTTGCTTATAATTCACAATCCAGCTTGTATTCATTCAGAAACATTAGCTAACTGCCTGTTTCTAGGGAGCTAGGGATACACAAGACTACAAAATGTCTTAAGTTTTTTTGCCCTTACAGGAATTTTATTCAGAAGGAGAGGCAGATCATAGACATCATTGGTAGATGATGCTGTATGTTAGAAAATGTTCTGTCTCATGGAGGAAAGAACAGACTTTGGGAACTGAGGTATGCTGGGATAGATCTAGGGGACTGAGAAAAGAAATGAACAGTGATGATTTCTGTCATAAACCTGGGCTTGAGGGAAGACCTGACCTAACCTGGAAGGAGCTGTTTCAGAGGCCAGAGAGAGCACAGCCTTGAGGCCTGACCACATTCATTCCATTTGTTCAGGGTTGGGGTGGGGGTTAGCAAAGCAGTGTGTATGCGCAGGGCACAAAGAATGAGGAAGAGAAGGAGCGCTGGGGAGCGACAGGAGGTAGGTGAGCCTGAAAAGCTGACACCTGAGGTAGGATAGGAGTCATCAGAGCTGTAAACATGCAAACTGCTTGGGGTGACTTAGGTCATCAAGGGCCAATCTGACTGCTTTAAAAGCAGTCTAAAGCAAGCATCAAAGAGGGGAGTCCCGTGTGAAGAGCTTGGAACAAGCCAGGACTCCCTGACGGCTTCCATTAGAGCAGGAAAGTAAAAGGTCAGAAGAGCCCTCCTTGGACCTGAGCAAAGAAGGGCTACAGTTGCCGTCCACTGACTGAAGGCAAACACCACAAGGTGAATGGAGTTGGTTAAGGAAGGAAGAAAAGGTTTTGTTTGGAATTGTCAAGCCTGGGGTATCTGGAATAGGTGGCTGGCAAGTTTAGTGTAGTAACCTGCAGTCTAGAAAAAGGATATGGGCTGAAGATAAAGGTGAACATTTGGGAGGTGCTGGCATGTAGATAATGGACAAACGTGAAGATGGATGAGATCATGAAAGGAGGAGACCACAGAATGACATGGGGGCTGCGGACTTGGAAAGGGTGGGGAGGGGACAGTCATCAGTGACTGAGGAGTGGCCATGAGGTGGGAGGGAAAACCAAGAGAAGTCTGGGAAGATGGCCCTCAGCCGTGTGACATAAAGGAACTGGGAATTGGCCAGTAGATTTGGCTATGCAGGTGATACTGGTGACCTTGACTTTGGAGAGCAGCTTTGGACAATGTCTGGGAACAAAAGCCTAACTAGATTTAGTCTGAATTGAGATGGAGAAATTGAACATAAGGATCAAAGAACTCCAAAACACAACCCACATTGTTTTGTGTCAGCATTGGGTTTCCTGCTGACTGTCTGTGTACATCCTGCCTAGGCGAGTTGATTTTTCCTCTTCAGTCTGTCCTGAGTATTTGAAGGACATTCATATTGGCCATTTTAGATACACCGGTACATTCTATGCAGACACATGTAAAACAAAGGTACCACATTGCCCCTATTGCTAACCCTTAGAGTTTTCCCCATCCTTGTTTGTATTATACATAGAGGGAAATTCATCATTTTCTTTCCTCTGTGATAATTTTCTAAAGGTGTCTGTGTCTTATTAGTATCAGCATTGTATCCATGAATCCTACATCCATGGATTCAACCAACCTGAGGCTGAAAGTACTTGGAGAGAATTGTGTCCGTAACAAATGACATGGCTTTCCCTTTGTTGTTCCCTAAATAATTCAAGATAACAACTCTTGGCAGAGGATGCGTGTTAATTAGGTATTAGGGATCATCTAGAGATGATTTCATGTACATGGGAAGAGTGTGTAGGTGAATTATAAATATTATGTCATTTAAGGGGCTTGAACATCAGTAGATTTTGCATCTATGGGTCATTTGAGAATCAGTCCCTATGGATACCAAGACACAAACTATATGAGACTGTGAAGTCAAAAGATGGAAACAGGGACTAAAGAGATAGCTTAGTGGTTGAATACTGGCTACTCTTCCAGAGGACCCAGTTTCAATACCCCCCCACCCCCCACCATTCACATGGCTGCTCACAACCAGATAATTCCAGTTCCAGGGCATCTGCTACCCTCCTCTGGCCTCCTTGAGTATTGCACACATGTGATGCACAGTCATCCATGCAAGCAAAACACCCATACACATTAGACGAAAATATTTTTTAAAAGATTAAAAACTCTTTGGGAACTGCGAGTATGTATTATTAGATTGATGAGTATCCTCAAAGGTCAATATATTTTTCCACCAGTCATTGGGTACTGTTTTCTTCAACCTTCTGCACTATATGGCTATTTTCATTTCTATTTTCTTTTGAGATTATAATTTAGTTGTAGCTTTTCTCCCCTTTCCTACCTTCAATTTCATGGCCCTTTTTTTTTTTTTTTTTTTTTTTTTTTTTGGCTAATTGTTAGTTTCCGCACGTGTGTGCGTACACACACACACACACACACACACACACACACACACACACACACTAATATATATACCTATTCCTAAATATAACCTGTTCAGTCCATATACTGTTATTTGTATGTTTTCAAGGCACTGGACATCCAGTTGATGTGCTCTTCCCTGGAGAAGACTGCCTTTTCCACGTCCAGCGTTCCTCATTGCCTGTATTTCTTTGTGTAGGGTTAAGGCCTCTCCTTATTTGCATATTCATTGGCGACATCCTTGTACAGCTCATATTTGGCCATCATTTTGGTGAGATTTTATGGGTATCGTTTCTCATATTACTACATCACAGAGAACTACTCCCTGATCTTCTGGCTCTTGCAATCTTTCCACCTCCTCTTCCCCAGTGTTCTCTGAGCTGGTAGGTGCAGGAGTGTTTTATAGATCCACTGGGATTGGGCTCCACAGCTCTGCATTTTGATTGGTTGTGGTTTTCTGTAATGGTTTCCATGTGTTGCAGAGAGAAATTTCCTTGATGAGGAGTGAAGACTACACTTTTCCTTGGGTATAATGACAAATGTTTATGTATTATTCTTAGGGGTTATGCTGATTTAGTAAATTAGTGCTTGTAGATTCTCCAATAACCATGACTTCACTAGCACTGAGTAATTAAGTAGGTTTCCAATAGCAGGCATGTCTTGTTGATCAGGTCCAATTAGAGAGCTGTTGATTACCACCAAGGTGTGCACCGCTACTGCACCCTTAGGCTTAGCTTGCTGTGCTTCATAGGAGTCATAGCTGGGTAGCATTGTTGGTTGCCTCCCTCTTTTGGAAGTTTTCATGTGCCTTCTGCTACCATTAAAGCTAGTCCTCAAGGAGAGGACATTCAGTTCAAATCCAGCTCAGGGGTCTCTCTCTCTCTTTTTAATTCATTTCCCCCCCACAGGTTTAGACTTACTTGGCTAGTTTTAATTTGTAGTTCTCTGCATCATTAATTGTGTTGCCCCAGATGTTAAACTGTTTTAAAACAGTTGTTCTTTATGTTGTTATGTTGCTACACTGTCAAAAAATGCTATGTTGTTAACTTTGTGGATGTGTTTGCTGTATGTGAAAGGCAGGTGTGTGGTGTGTATGTAAGAAGCAGGAGGGGCTGGGTGTGGTGGCACACAGCTTGGATCCCACCACTCTGGAGGCAGAGGGTGGAGAACCTCAGAGTTCCAGGCTAGCCTGATTTGCCAAGGGAGGTCAAGGTCAGTTGTGGGCACATACTGAGAATGCCTAAAATTGAAAGCAGGGAGGTGAGGGAAGAAGAGGATATGCAAAGTTCCTGAGTGTTGTAGTTGTAACCCTTGCATGGAGAATGCACCTACATAAGGTGGTGGGGGTAAAGTGGTTCTCTAAGAAAACTACAATAAACTGAAAGACTGTTGAGGTGGCTGCCTTTCTGTGGGGAGATGTGTGTGGAAGAAAGGACAGGGAATGGTGTTTTCAGTAGTACACTTTGTAGTATGCTTCACTGTCCAACTGTGTCATACCTTTATACATGTCAACAACATGTATAACATTAGTGAAAACAAGAACTGAAAAATATAGTTAGCTAAGATGATCTTGAAGAGCCTGCCCCAGTAGGACGTTATTCTGTGAGACACAGCCATGGCAGCAGGAGGCCTGGGCTGTGGGAGGGCCACTTTACAGAATGTTCTGAACCAACAACATTTAACATGACTCCATCAAGGGAGCTTCTGAGTACCTGGTGCCACAAAGAATAGACCTCAAGAGTTGCTGGCACAATTGCTTTCCATATGGAAATGTGGTAGGAGAGATAACTCTTTACTTCTATCCCTACTTCACCCCATATGGGAAAACGAATTCAAAATGGGCCACAGCCCTATACATAAAAGCTAAAATGAGAAAACACAGGCAAAATCCCAAGCCTGGTGTGATAGCATATGTCTGGTCTCAGCATTAGATATTATAATTAATCTTAGCTAAAATGCTGAGAAGTGAGAGTTCCACACTAGAGAGACTAGATGAAGAACTTCTTGAGATCAGGAAGTCAAGATCAATTGCAGGGGCTGGAAGAAAAGGAAGAAAAATCAAGTAGGAGAAAACATTTTGAAACATACACACACCAGAGAAAATAAGAAAATGTTTTCACAGCACCCATATTCAAGGACTCTTACCACAAGAAGCCCAACAATGCCTAGAGAGATGACTGAGCAGCTGAGAGTTGTTCTGTTCTTCTTCTTTTTGTTTAAATGGTAATATTTTTAAATTTAGATTTTAAACAACCTTGTTTCACATGTCAATCCCAGTTCCCTCACCCTCCCCTCCTCCTTTGCCCCCCCATCCCATCCCCTTTCTGCTCCCCAGGAAGGGTGAGGCCTTTCATGACAGATCATCAAAAGTCTGTCACATCATTTGGGACAGGGCCTAGGCCCTCCCCCATGTACCTAGGCTGAAAGAGTATCCCTTTATGTGGAATGGACTCCCAAAGTCCATTAATATACTAGAGATACATATTGATCCACTACCAGAGGCCCCATAGACTGCCCAGTCCTCCTAACTAACACCCATATTCAGGAGTCTGGATCCTATGCTGATTTCCCAGCTATCAGACCTGGGTCTGTGAGCTCCCCCTTGTTCAGGTTAACCTGTTCACTTCTTGCAGAGAACCTAAGTTTGGTTTCCAGCATCATTATGAGCCTGACAGCTCATAATTACTTATAACTCCAGCATCAGGAGATCTTAGAACTCTTGCCTGTGCAGACTTTCAAACTCATGCACATATACTCACACACAGATAGACACATATGCATCACTAAAAATAATTCTTTAAAAGTCCAACAGTTGAGAATATGGATGAAAGATTTGAATGCATATTTTTTTCAGGCAAAAATTCCTGTACAACCTTGAAGCAGTTGTTTAACCTTTCTGTGTCTTAGTTGTGTATTTTGCGCAATGGATCAGAGTCAATTCTGTAAAGTTAAGGCAAAGACTGGAGAACTGAGTTCATATAAAGCACCTATAGCAGCTATTGGCTCAATAAACATTAAATGTGCGCCTGCTATTTGTCATGTTTCTGTATCTCCATCTGAATTTTAAAAATTATTTTTATGATAAATTACTACAGGAGGAATTATTGGTCAAGGGTATTAATATTTTATGTCTGTTTCTAATTTATATTATTATACGATGGTACTTTATATTGCTAACAGAGTGCAAGGTGTCTATTCATATCCTTTAGAATTGACTAGTGATTGTCCTTTCCTTTTATACTGAGTCATAGCTAATGGCCTTGAACCTCTATTATGCCCTTCTTTTGGTTGTTAGATAGAACTTGAAGTTCCGTTTAAAGCCTGATCTTGATTTATTTTTTGGAACTGCTTCGCCATGTAGTAAGTTAACCCACTTACATTTATTGGGAGTTTCTGCACATCATACTTTTCATTTTCCAGTGATGGAATCTATAGCCTACCAATCAACCCAGTAAGTATATGTATAGTTCTGACATACTGCTTTGGGATCTGTTTCAGAGACCACTCAGATTGAGGATCCCAGGGTGCAATGGCGGCGGGAGCAAGAGCACATGCTGAAGGATTACCTGGTGGTGGCCCAGGAGGCTCTGAGTGCACAAAAGGAGATCTATCAGGTGAAGCAGCAGCGCCTGGAGCTGGCACAGCAGGAGTATCAGCAGTTGCATGCCGTCTGGGAGCATAAGCTGGGCTCCCAGGTCAGCTGTGAGTACCTCCCACTGCTGGGGCCATTGCCAGCCTCCCCCACTACTACAGAGGGACTGTGCACTGAGTACTCTCTGGAGTTTCAGTGCTTAAACATGTCCTCTTTCTCCCTTCATTCCTTGTACAAACCGCCATACTCTCTATCATTCCTCTTGTTGTTTTCTTTCTTTTGTTCTCTGTGTGTATGCACGTGTATGTGCTGATGCTTACACCCATGCATAGATGTGGAGGCCAGAGGAGGCTTTGGGTATCCTGCTCTGTCACGCATCATTTATTCCCTTGACACAGGGTCTCTCACTGGAGTTAGGCTGGTGGCCAGCATGCCCCAGCGATCTTCCTCCCCTACATGTTCTCCCCACATTGCTGAAGTTACAGGCACACACACTGTGCCTGGCTTTTTACAAGAGTGCTGAGGATATGAACTAAGGTCCTCTTGATGGCATAGCTCTTACCTGCTGAGCCGTCTTCCCAGCACCCCACTCCTTTCTGCGTCAGCAACAATTCGTTTGCCAATTACACCTTGTTTCATTCATTTCATTTATAATCCTTTTGGAATGTTAAGCAGATTCCATATCCCTTCATTTAAAATTCATCTGTGGCTATGGGAAATGGGGAGCAGGGAGTTATTTAACAGGTACAAAATTTTGCTTTGGGCAGATAAAAAACTCCTAGAAGTGGCCAATAATGATGGATGGTAACACTTTTACAACAGCAGGAATATACTTAATGCTGTGAACTGTGTGCTTTGAAATAATTACAGTGATAATTTTACATTGTGTGTGTTGTTGCTGTTTTATGGTTTTTGTTTCCTTTTTTAAACTTTGTTTTTATGTATATGAGTGTTTACCTTGCATGTTGTATATGTTCCACGTGCATGCCAGGTGCCTGTGGAGGGCATTGGATCCCCTGAACTGGAATTACAGACCGTTATGATCCACCAGATGGGTACTGAGAATGAAGCTGGGTTCTCTGCAAGAGTGGCAAGTGCTCTTAACTACTAAGCCATCTCTCTAGGCCATTTTTTGGTTTGGGGACAGGGTCTCATTATGTAGGCTAGTCTGGCCTGGAACTCTCTATATAGACCAGATTGTTCTTTAACTCACAGAGATCTACCTGCCACTGCCCCCTGAGATTAAAGGCATGTACTACCACAACCAGCATTGTGTATACTTTAAAACTACATTTTATTTTGTGTGAGTATGTGTATGTAGGCACATACATGCTATGGTATGTGTGGGGAAGTCAGAAGTCAATTTGCAAACCATGTTTCTCTCTTTCCATGATGTGGGTCTCAAGGATTGAACTCAGTACCTCAGGCTTGGTGGCAGGCATCTTTACCTACTGAACAATCTTGCTAGTGCCCTTCACTGTTATGAGACAGAGTGAGTGGCCTCTCTATCATAGAGTGGCCTCTAACTTGCTGAGTAGCCAAGGCTTGCCTTGAGGTCCTCATCATAGGGATTACATATTTACATATATATATATATATACACACACACACACACACACCTGCTGATATGCTTAACAGTCTGAGTGTGCAGGCTGCTTTTATGTCAACTTGCCACAAGCTAGAGTCACCTGAGAGAAAGGAACCTCAATTGAGACAATGCCTCCATAAGATCAGGCTGCAGGCAAGCCTGTAGGGCATTTTTTTTAATGGATGATTAGTACCCTGTGCTGGTGGTCCTAGGTTCTATAAGGAAGCAGGCTGAGCAAGCCATGAGAAGCAAGGCAGTAAGGACCATGCCTCCATGGCCCTTGCACCAGCTCCTTTCGCTCCTGTCCTGACTTCCTGGATGATGCCCTATAAACTGGCAGGGAGAATAAATGTTTTCTTCCCCAAGTTTCAAGGTCATGGTGGGTTTGGTTTTGCTTGGTTTGGTTTTATAACTGCAGCAATGAGACCAGGAGGCTACGAAGCAGATGGGCACCTATTTGGATAGCCTCAGAAAAGGACAGAAAATGGGGAAACTAGCAGCTCTATACTTAACGTAGCTTTTGTAGCTTGGCACTGCAACAGCTCTCTCTGGAAATGAAGAGAGAATATCTCAAAAGATTGTCTGAGGCAAGCAGGACTACATTCCATTATCGGTCCAACCAAGAGATTACCCATCTCTAACCTGGCAAAAAGACTAAAGGTATGTATGTGCTGGATTCTCAGAACTGGAAGATTAGAGGATACCAGGCAAGTTCAAAGCCAGGACATACCTTGCTAAAATGTAATTATTATTTGAACATGGACACAGGCTTTGGAGACTTCAACCCTGTGTTTCATCTGGTGGCAGGCCATCACCCACCAAGCTGGGTAGGACTCTTGGAGACCTGGGCAGAAGAGAGATGTAAAGAGAGAAAAAAATTAAAAGACACAGACATTGAGGCCCCCTGAGTGAGATACCTAACAAAGTTGTGGACCACAAAGTGTACAAACAAGTGAATTGGCCTCTATTTGCACACGCAGCGGCTGTGACTCCAGATATCCTGTAGCAGAGGAAATAGCGACTGGCCACACATGGAGAGGTTCAGGGTAGAAAGTACTCATGAGAAGAACATCTCGGCAGAGGCTGCACAGCCATGAGACAAGCCTAAGGAGCTACGTTCCAAACCAAGGAGACTTCCAAGCCTCCCGTGATGTCTCAGAAATCAAAACATGCTGAAGTAACAGTTATATTGGAAAACTGAAAAATACAACTGAGGAAATCTTCTAGGAGGCAGAGCCAAAATACAGCAAGATTGGCAACGAGAGGGGAAAACAGAGCAATGGTGCAGAAAGCCTCTTCCAATCAAAATGATCTGTGGGAACTGAGGAAACATGATGGAGGCTCAGCAATGTTTTGCAGAACCGGAGGGGGCTTTTTACACTGAAAAGCTTCACGAAGTGCTCAACACAGTGGATGAAAGTCAACATACACATACCCACCATTGGAAAATTTCAAACCCCGGAAGCAGTGCAACATCCTGCAGGCATCCAGGTCACATGGCACTGACCAGGACTCAGGGTACTCCAGACTTCACACCAGTCACACAGAACTAGTTAGGCGCAATGCCTTTTCCTTTCTCCGGAAAGCCAGTTCCGACCTAAACCTCCGTAGCTGTGAAACTATCTTTAAGTATAGTGTAGAAAAAAAGATATTTTGAGACATGTGGGATTTCAAAACTTTTGCTTCCTTCCTGTCTCCTGTCCCAGGAAGCCACTAGAAGTGAAGTTCTAGCAACATAATGGGGGTGGTACAGAAAGAGAGGACTGAAATGAGGGAGAGAGGGGAGGGGTGAAGAGAGCTGGAGTAGCATAAAGTGGGGGCCTGTGGATGCTGGCTCTGCACATATACCTCTCCCAGGACACATGCAAGCAGAAGGCATGGTACTATACTCCAAGCAAGGGGGTTGGATAATGTAGAATGTAGCTCAGGATCACCCTGAACTCTCAAAAGGCCTCTCATCTCAGCCTCCTGGGTGCTGGGATTTTTTTTTTTTTTTTTTAAACTAGGACTGGCACCTGACTGTATTCTATTTGAGCAGCCTTGTGTATTAATTGTGCATTTCATAAGAATTCTCCGATGAGTAAGAAGTCAGGTCTCTGACAGCCCATTGATAGGAATATGTTCTTTTTTAGCTTCCTTTGCTTTCAGAATTTCTGAGCCTGCCCAAGGGATGTTAATGTATTTCGCAAGGACTTACCCAGGATCACCTCTGCCCAGCCTGGGTTGGGAATTGCCACTTCTGACAGGTCTTCAGACTGTTTCCACTCTCCTTAACATCTACCCCCAATGTAGTGCTGTCCCCAGCAGCACAGCTTTGTGGTGGGGGTGGCAGTACATGGTGCTTAGAATAGTCAGCTCCCTCTGGTGACCTTTCCACATACATCTCCATCTTATTCCCCACACTGACAACTTCCCTAAGGTTTTCATCATGTTCTCACCATCCGCCATGGATAACAGACCGTGTGAACTCTAAAATGCTGGGAAGCACCTCTTTGGAGAATATGCTTACATCATTTTCCAGCTCTGTATCCAGCCAGGATTCCCCCTGAAGAATTAGCAGGCAGGAGTTGAGAACCTCAAGAAACACCTTGAGCATCTGAGTCCTTGTCCCATGCCCCAGGCTAAGGCCACGAAGTCCCCCTGTCCCCACCCAGGCTCTGCTTGTCTCTTCTGGTAAAGCCAGGGCCCCATCACCCTGATCATCACCATGAGCTTCGCTGAAGAGCTTTGCTGCCCACTGGTGCCTCATCTGTCATTATACGGAGCAGTTTTTCTCATTCCCCAGTCTTGAACCTTCCTCGTACGTAATTCAAAGCCCCGCTAAACTATTTTTACTAAATCCAAACAGCAACTTCTCCCTTCGTCACTGTCAGATGCTGAAAATTAGCAGCAATACTGTTGACATCTTCCTGGAAAGCCTGGCCTCACAGCAGTGTTCAGATGACCAAGAATCGGGGGCGGGGGGGGGGGGGGAGAACATACTTCCCTTTTTGCCTCACCAGTTTGGATGCTCAGAGCTGGGTCTGTGGTGACTCTGGTTGTTAGCGAGCCTGTGGCGTGTGCTGATATCCCTTTGTCTGATTTTCTTCCTTGAAATATAGCACACTGTATATACTGTGTATGTTCATTTCCACAAGCCACAACAACATAAATGCTATTAAAAGGCAGTGAAGTTCTAACCTGATAGAATATAGTTACACGTTAAGAGATGAGTTAAGACAAAGATAATTGTTCTAGGGTGGTATGACTATGAGTACTTTATTTTCTTCTCAAATGTACATTTTAGCATCTTTATTAGAAAAGTAGATTTTCATGTTAGAAAATATGAAAAGGACAAAAAATGCAGAGGTGGAAATTAGTTTCATTTATCATCCACCCCTCCAGACAGCAGTGTTAACCGAGGGTCTCACACATGCCAGGCAAGCAGCTAAGCCATGTCCCCAGCATCCAGTCTTTTTAAAGGCATGTGTGTGTATCAGTTTACCAACTGTACATATCCCTTATTTGATTTTTTTTCTATACATTTTGTCATCTGGGTTTCATGAAACAATATGTGTCAGACATTTTTTTCATTTCACTCTGTAGTTCTCTGCATCATGGTTTTAAATTGCACAAGTTATTTCTGTAAGCAAGAGTGTGATAAAGAAACCAACAAGATGGCTGCTCTGTGAGTTGGGAGGAAAGTTTTTATTGTAGGTAAGAGAGAGAGAACATTCAGAAGCTTCTGGAAGAGTCCCGGGTGGGGTTGGAGGGAAGCAGACTGGACATGACCAGAGCTATCTACAAGAGAAGTGAGAACAGCAAGAGAAAGAATAGCAAGGGCAAGAGGAAACCTTGTTGTTATAAAGGGAGTGGGACATGAGCCACAATCTGGAAAAGCCTGGGAGCTAGCATAGTAGAGGTGAGAAGGGCCAGAAGGCTAGCATGGGCCTTGAGACACATAACGAGTACATGAGAATAGGAAGGAAGGGTCTGGGTACTAGTGTTCCCTTGGTATACATGTGTAGATTGGGAGCTAGATGCCTCCTCAGCCAGAGGAAGGGGAGATAGGAAAGTGTACCTTACCATTTCACAGGTTCCTGAGGAAAGCTAAAAGTATCCTTTAGCAATCCTATAGTCCAATGGGAGCTGAACCAAGACTGACTTTTCTACACATGTGCACTGCACTTTCAAGACCTAACAATAGTACCTTCATTTTCTGTGTACCATATTTATGTAACAAATCCCCCTTTGCTGAACATGTATGTAGGCTGTTCACGTTTTCAGTCCTTCCTCTCTGGGTTCACTTAGGTGGTTAGAAAAGCCAGCGTTGCTGTATCTCCTCAACTGAGATGCTCTTCTTTCTTCCCTGCAGTGGCCTCTGGATCATCATCCAGCTCCAAGTATGACCCTGAGATCCTGAAAGCCGAAATCGCCACTGCAAAATCCCGGGTAAGGATCTTCACAGTGTCCCTGACCACCAGCAGCCAGCCCTCCAGGCCATAGAAGCCAGAACCAACAAGGCCCCGGGATAATAGTAGCAGTGGTTGCGGTATTAACTACAGTACCACAGTTGCCATATAGACGCATTCACCTTGTGCCTGGTGCAGCTTCGGGCACTTCATCTAGTGTTCTTGCACCATTCCTTGGAAGTAGTTGTTGTCATCTTCTGCACTTTGAAGACAAGCAAGCAGAGACCAAGAACCTTGCCTGAGGAAACAAAAATTCTCTGTGGACATTTTAGTTTGGTGTCCTCTTCCTCCTCCTAGCTGCGGCTCGCTTTACATCATCTTTATTCTTGATGACTTTAGGAGGATAGGTGTTATTACCCCCATTGCACTGAAATGGAAACTAAGGCAGAATGGTTAAGTGACTTGTTCACAGTGCACTGGGTATTTTGAACACTGGTTTCTTTCAGGTGTGAGTAATTTCCACATATGAAACCATAAATAGGGGGAGTGGCCTGAGGCAGGATGGAATACCAGGGACTAATAGGCTGGTTTTTCAACTCTAGTTACACCACACCCATACTGGAATGTGAGCCCCATGTGTCTAGATGTCAGGTATTTTTGGAAAGAACTGCATATCGGGGTTTAGTACATGAAGTCTCTTGGAACTTAATCAATAGCTCTCAGTGAAAAGCTGTCAGCACTCTGCAAGCCAAACAAGCCTCCAAGTGGGATCTGACTCCTGGTGGTGTCTTGCCTCTCACCTCCATGCAGAGCACTCGCAGACCCATCACCAGCTTTAAGCTGTGTGTGACGCAGGTAACTACGCCAGTCCCCATTCATCACAACAGGCAAGAAGAGGTGAGAAGGGGTCAGTGGTACAAGAGAGAAACCAAGGCCAAGAAGCGGGGCGGCCTGACTATCACAGTCAGCCTCTGGTTACTTCCTGTTTCCCTGGTGTAGAGACTGGCTGGTGGCACCTACGGGGGACACTGGCTGGGATGCTGACTCCCAGACCCACACGGGTAAAGGGAGGGTGCTGTGATGTATGGTGCCCAAGGGATGTGGGTGGTTCCTTATGCAGCAGCAGTACAGTCAGGGGCTTCTGGCTCCAGCCTGCAGCTCCACACCTGCCTCTGACTCTGTGTGGTCCTCTGCCATCCAGGTCAACAAGTTGAAGAGAGAGATGGTCCACCTGCAGCACGAGCTACAGTTCAAAGAGCGTGGCTTTCAGACCCTGAAGAAGTAAGTGTATCCTGCAGGGGAGAGCATGGGCAGTCTTCACCCCGGTCCCCTCCTGTTCTCTCTTCCCCACTCTCCCATTAGTTCTTTTCCTCACTTCTCAAGATGCATCTCTCACCATTCTCGTTAACTTCTTTTCCACTGGCACTCACTGAAGATGCCATCACCCAAGAGTAGTAGTAAATAGAGTCATTTCAAACCATGGAGCTGATGTCATCTTTTGAACGTCTAAGCCCATTAGGGTCAACAGAGCCTTACTCCCCAGCCCTAGAGGCAAGCGTCAAACATCTCTGCACACACCTCAGCTCTGATAATTAATGGCTAGACTGTCAGTCATAGACCAAGCAAACCCTTTAGCCCCAAGGCCCCTAAAGTGAGCTGCCACTTCACCTTACCCCGCTATGGGACGAGCAGTCTCTTCCAGCATTGAACACATTTCTAGAGAAGCATGTACCTGACTATGTGCAGAGTCCCCTGTGGGTGGCACAAAGAGCTTCTACACTAAACAGACAGAAGTCATTTTCATTTGTAGAAGTGAGCTTACAGCTAAGGAAGGGATAAGGCTTGTTTGTTTCCTATGCACTATATTATCTGTCCTGATGTTGACTATGGCCATGAAGATACATAGAGCCATTGCTGTGTTCTAGGAAATATCTTCAAGTGTTCCTGCATGATGATGTTCATCTGATTCTTGTGGCAATCCCAAAGGAATGATTTTTTGTTTGTTTGTTTTATTTTGTTCTGTTTTGTTTTAGCTATAACCCCACTATATAGATGAGGAAACTGAGGTGTGTATACTGAATGCTCGATAAACATCAGCCTATTGTTATAATTAGACACACATAACTGAGGCTTTTGTCATGTTTGGGTACTTTGTTTTTGTTTTTGTTTTGTTTTGTTTTTTGTTTTTTTGAGATAGGGTCTTATTCTATAGCTCAGGTTGGCCTCAGACTCGCAGCCATCCTCCTGTCTCAGGCTCTCAATGCTGTTTTTGTTGCTTCGCCTCCCCCTCTTCTTTTTCTTCATTGAGAGTTTCTGTATTATATACCTCTGATTGTCCTGGAACTCACTCTGTAGACCAGGCTGACCTTAAACTCACAGAGATCCACCTGCCTCTGCCTCCCGAGTGCTGGGATTAAAGGTGTGTCCCAGCATAGCCAGAAGTTGGTTCTCCTTTACCTGCCCTTATCCCATAAGCCCTCACTACATCAGGGAGCCCCCAGGAATCCAGCACAACAGATGATATAAGCAAATGGGAGCTGAAGATTGTGTGCATACACCTGTAATCCCAACACTTACTAGGCTGAGACAGGAAGGTAAAGAGTTCAAAGCCAGGTTGAACTACATAGCAAGACCTGTCTCAAAATCAAACAGTAACAAAAGAAAATATAACCTGCCTGAGGGTGTGGCTCAATGGAGAGTGCTTCCTTAGAATTCACAAGGCCTAAGCCACCAGTTCTCATGCTGTGGGTCACAGCCCCTTTGGGGTTACCTAAGACCATTTGTAATCAGATACTTACATTACAGTTAGTAACAGTGGCAAAATTACAGTTATGAAGTAGCAAGAAAATAATTTTATGATTGAGGTCAGCACAACATGAGGAACTGTATTAAAAGGTCACAGTATTAGGGAGGGTGAAAACCACTGCCTTAAATTCAACCCCTAGTCCTGGGGGGAGTTTACAAATATGGCCCTGTACTAGATTATAAATATGTGTGGAATGTTTTTCTTTTTTAGTTTAAAATGTTGTTTTTTGTTATCTTTTTTATATGTCTTATATGTGTGCAATTTACATATGTATATATGTCAATCATATCTTTCAAACCATATTCTAACTTCATTCCAGCCAGGGGTTGCGCTTTATGCTCCTTGCTAATTTTCAGTGGACATAGAGACAATTCAGGGCAATAGTGTGAGCTCAGACATTCCTAATTTGACCTGTTAAAACCCCAGACTCTGTGTGCAGCTTTGAAGAATGATTTAAGGCTGCTCATTCCCCGTCTCAAGAGCTCCACTTAAAGCACTTCCTATTATCCTCAGAGCCTCCACAAGCCTGTCTTACCCGTTGTCACCCTGTAGCAGCACTGAAAATTTTTGTTCTTTGGTAAGCTGACAATGAAACCTTAAAGACAACCCTCCCCGCCCTTCCCCAGTTTGATAGCTGGCCAGATGAGACTCCTTTGAAACCCTGGCTGCTAACAGTCCTCAGCTAGAAGCAGCAGACTCCCAGTCCAGGGTGGAAAAAGATCTCATCAGCTCTAACATTCACCCTAGCAGAGAGTTAGGAATGTAGACAATGGGTCTAGGTTCAAATCCCAGGCTCTTGGGACCCTGGAAAAATAACCCAACTCTTTATCTTTATCTGAAAAGTCCACAGTTATCAAGACTGAGCTAGAAAAATCCCTGTCTAGTATGAAACAGAGCCTGGCACAGGTAAGGAGCTCAGTGAGGAGTATAGGAGCGGACCACTAGTCAGTTGTTGCCTTAGGAAGAGGGACAGTATGACTATCCTGAGCTTGCTGTTTGCTAGAGGACCCTGTTATTTCAGCCACCCCATTTCATTCTCTTTACCTTATTAAGAATAGATTTTGTTGTTAATGATGACACTGACAGGAAAAAAAAAAATGTTCAAGGTCACCTAAACAGCAAGGTTCAGAACTGGGTCTGGAACCCAAGAACTCTAGGAGCTTTGTGTTTTTATGCAAGGGAGCACAGTAAAGAAACTGGGGACATGACCTCTCCAACCTTAGGGGAAGGTTTTTTATCATGAATTAGAGAGAGGACATCTAGAAGTGCCTGGAAGAGTTGAGAGCAGAGAGAAAGAAAAGCAAGGACATGGCTAGGGCTAGACCAGCCAGACAATGGGGGAGAATAATTGAGATACAGAGATAGCATGAGATAGACAGCAGAGCATGGTAAAAGAAGCAAGATGATAGCCAGAAATACAGAGTAGACAGACACACAGAGTGCAAGCCATAGTGAGCCAGGATAACTAGAGATACAGAAAATGGGTGGACAAATCACATGGATTGTAAGGAGCATGAGTTGCTGTGGGTGTGTGGGGGGTGGGGGGCTGATGTGTAACAGGTATTGATACTGGGGGACCCTGGAGGCCAGCATGCGCTATGCTGATAGGCCCCACAGGTAGCCTAAGTTCCTTCTGCCGTAGGAGTGAGGGAAATGACTCCTTTCTCTAGATAAGAACTGGTTTCACAAGTTCCTGAGGAAGGCTGGTTTTTATCTTACTACCAGAAACCCCTCTATAGTCCAGCTTGAGCTCATTTCTAAATAGATGGACTACCTGGGACCTAACAGTATTCATTTTTATTATTTACTTATTTGTTCTTTGAGGCTAGGGATAAAACCCAAAGGTTTCACACATGCTGAACATGTGTTCTAGCCACTGAGACTTATCTAGCTTTTGTCTTGTTACTTCTTTTGTTTTGTTTTGTTTTGTTTTGGGGGGATGGTACCCAAGAATCGAACCTCACTAATGATAAGCACCTATCATTCCCCAAGCTACACCTCCAGTCTAGAACTGTTGGATTAGTATCAATTATTACTATTGAGGAGCTTGGAGATTTATTGGATTTTGAAGTTCACATCTCAGTCTATCTCTAGACACCACCCCAGATAACCCTCTCCCCAGTCCCTCAAGCCCCTTGGAATTGCTTTTGTTCAGGGTCTAGTGGGAGATGACTTGGGCATTCTCATTTGCAGAACCTGGGAATGGTTGACCTCAGTCTTCAGGAGTAATTTAGGAGTTCCAGAGGAACTTTGACAAAACGTCACCATCACTGTTAGAGACTGGTATACAGTTCTGCTTGCCAAGAGCTTATGTGTTTGCCTCCATGATAACAGCCAAGAGTTTTTGAGCAGCTGTGTCTGAGAATCCCTGAACTCGATTCATAGTTTTGTTTTGTTTTGTTTGAATAAAAAAAAAAAATTAGAAAAGGAAAGAGAAAGGCTGACGAAGACTGAAGGAAAGCTCTCAAGGACAATGAAAAAGAAAAATCAAAACCAGAGTGTGAGGCTTTGGTCTGAAGCTTGACCCCTTGTGAACAGAGGGAGTTGAGACTTAGGTTATTGTTTTGGCAGGAGAAGGGCACTGCAGGGGCTTTCTTTCTGCATGACACAGAGCCCCTGTGCCAGAATTGTCTGGACAAGACTGGATGAACAAGCTACTGTCAGTCTATGCCTGGCTTCTGACGCTGCTGGGCAAGAGAGTCCCCAAAGGCCCGAGAGAAAGGACAGCTGCATAATTTGGAAATCCTAAAACACATCTCCCCTCGCCAACACACACAACTTTTCTTTCCTTTTACCCTCCACCCCAAAATATTCTTTTACTGAGTATATAATGGTGACCCTTTGTTCTCCCCCACCCTCTCTCAGTCTAGCTCTATTCCAAGCCTTCCTCTCTGAGCTGCTCTATGCAGCCAAATTCCGGAGTCCGGGTTGCTAAGGGCCTGGAGAAATCAGGTAAAGCTCTTTCTTGCAGTCAAGCACACAAACAGCTCTGTCCATCCTTCTGGGGGATACAAAGCCATTCTTGCCCTGTTGGTAGAGGAGAGCCTTCTGCCCAGCCTTCAGACCTGTTGAAGCATATAGCTCTGCCCTGCGGACACCACCCCTGATAACAGTTTGGCCCTGGAACCCTCCCATCCTACCCATAATTTGGGGATGTTTCTCTGGATCTTTGTGGAGCAATGTGAACCTTTTCAGACCAAATCCGATACAGATACTGGCCAACCTGGCAGGCTTGCACAGACCTAAGTCCTCGAAAGGATACACAGGCTATTTTTAGTGGGAGACACAATTGGAGCTTTGTTTTGTCTCCACGGAAGCTCAAATAACTGCAAGGGGCAGCTGTGTGGGAACCTCTCCCTGCTGCCCTCTCCCCTACTCCAGAGCCATGAGGCCAGGGTAGAAACCTGCTCAGTTTTCCCCCTTTCCCCATTTCCAAGTGATTTCCCACTCAGGCTATTTTTAGCACAGGGCAGTTTGGACTACAGCAGGAAGCCAGAGAGGAATGCCTGTGAGGGTTTCTCGCCCTGGAATAATGGGCTTGTGGTGTTCCCTAGACTGTTAAACTTCCCTTCCTCTGCCCTCCACTGAAGCCTCAGGGCAGCCTTTGATGGAAACATGAAGCCATAAGCGTGTCTACTCTCAGAACCTTCTCCAAGTCTTCTTCGGCTCCCCACCCTTCAGCCATCTCTGGTCACAGCTCAGTGGCAGAGCGCTTGCCCCCGATCTGTACAGCCTTGCATGTGACCTCAGAACGTCCATCCCTATGTGTAGGGCCTGGATAAACCAATAATGTCCAGGCTGGAGTTGTTTAATCCCTTACATTTGTACACTACTTCCTAGTTCTCCATAGAATTAGTCCTTTATCCCATTTGATGGTGAGAACAACCCTGAGCAGGGCCAGGCAGATGCCACAATCTAGGCGTAGTGGAGAGCCATGTCCGAGGCTGCACTGTAGGTGGCGTGACAGCTGAGAGCCTTTTTCCTTCTCACCTTGCCCTCATCGTGTCCTGCAATGCTGCACATGTCTATTGCCCACAGGGTCTCAGGTGGTGAGATGGCCCGCCAGGTAAAAGTGCTTGCCATGTGAGATACAACCTGAGTTCAAATCCCAGAAGCCACAGAAAGATAAAGAGGAGAGAACTCTACAAAGTTAGACACAGTGGTTCTCCACCAAGGGTGATTTGGGACCATAAATTTGGACAATATATGGAAATTCTCTTTTTTTATATATTTATTTATTTATTTATTTATTTATTTTTGAGACTATGGAGCCTTGGCTGACCTGGAACTCAGATCTGCCTGCCTCTGCCTCCCAGGTGCTGGGATTGAAAGGCGTGGGCCATCACCCCTGCCAGGAAGCAGTCACAGCTCAAGACTGGGGTATTATTAACATTTTTGAATCAGTGTCGGGGACATTGCTGAGCAGCCTGTGATATATCTATCTCCTCACCCCCAACTCCCGCAGTCTCTACCAGTTTCTTACACCATTCATGTTCAGCTCTGTTCTCCAGGGTACCACAATTAAAACGGGGATACTCCTTCATAAAGTCTAAGTTACCGACACAACGAAAGTGAAGTTTCTCAGCTCTTGGAGACATACTATAGGGCCCTTCCTCCCCAGTCTGGCTGACTCAGGAGGGAATCTGGGAAGATTTTCAGGAAGAGCTCATACTTAGAAGAGCCCAACTCTAAGAACCATGTCACTCCTGCATTCTGCAGCCACACACATCTGCAGTTTGACAAGATCCTTCTGTACCTTCTCCCCACCAGATGGCTGTGCAGGATTGGAGCAGGGAGACTTGGGAGTACATGTGCTTCCCCTCACCCTCCTCTCATGTCTGACCGCTCATTTCCTGACTTCTAGAATTGACAAGAAAATGTCCGATGCTCAGGGTGGCTACAAACTGGATGAGGCCCAGGCTGTGTTGAGAGAAACCAAAGCCATCAAGAAAGCCATCACCTGTGGAGAAAAAGAGAAGCAAGACCTGATCAAGGTGATGAGGGCCCCAGGGATGTGGGCCCCTGGTACCCTGTGATGAGTGCCCCAGGGATGTGGGCCCCTGGTACCCTGTGGTGGGGGGCCCTGGTACCCTGTGCATAAGGCTATTTTCACATACCACACAAACCACCTAGTTCTCATTACAGGATGAGTTTCCCTTGTCCAAACACTTTTTGAGCATTAACATGATACCACCATGGAAATTTCTATACCTGAGCTTGTATGGCAGACACAGACATGATATGGGTGTTTCAAAAATATCAAGGGCACCTTCTGGATGTATGCATAAAACATACATGAAACATCAATTTTGTATTTAGACTTTGGTCCCATACCTAGAATAACTTTTAATGTAGTGCCAATAGTCCAAAATTAAAATGAAGAGTCACAGGGATTTTAAATAAGGTATACTTACCATCCTCTACCAAGCTTCCTGAGATTGCCCCTCCCCCCCCCCTTTTATTAAGGAGAGAACGGGGGCTTAGAAGCACTGAGTGACTTGCTTAAGGCCCTACAGTCACTGCCAGTGACTATGCTGGAATGGAAGCTTTGCCTGGCTATGCTACCACTCAGTTGTTTGTTGTTGTTGTTGTTGTTGTTGTTTTTTTTAATTTACTATATATACAGTGTTCTGTCTACACAATAGAAGAGGGCACCAGATTATAGATGGTCGTGACCCACCATGTGGTTCTTGGGAATTTAACTCAGGACCTCTGGAAGAGCAGCCAGTGTTCTTAACCCCTGAGCCATCTCTCCAGCTCCCTCCAGCTTGTTTGTTTAATGGGCCAAATGATGAGCCATTTTACCTGAGCATCACAATGTCCATTAGTCTCTCTCCTGTGTTCCTGTGCTGGGAACTGAACCTCGGAGATCGATTCTACAACATTGTGATGAGACTAGGTGCTTTGCAGGCATGGCTCGGGCTCTCTCCATTCTACAGATAAGGACAGTCTGGTCCAGACCGTAAGTGGCAGAACCATCAATCAGACCCTAGAACATGTGATTCACAAGCCCATTGCTTCACCCCTGAATGTAATCCCCACCCAGAATCACCTAACCCTGAAGGCACCTTCCCATCCCTTCACCAACACATTGGGAGTCCAAGATTCAGAGTTGCCATGGCTAGCTTTGGGAGGAGGTTTGCCAAACAAGAGGACTGTGGACCAGTGAGAACAAGCTGCTTGTGGATAGCCAAGGGTAGTCCTGCTGTGATTAGTGGTTAAGAGCCCTGAGCTGTCACTTCCAGCATCTCATTGGTGCAGTGAAGACGATCAAAAGATTCCTTGGAGAACCTGTTGGATGCAGTGGGGCTGTAGTGAAGCTGAGCTTCTGAGTGTTGGCTGTCATGCTGCATTGTCTGTTAACTGATTATACCTGTAATTGATACACCTGTAAAATAACTGTCTTAGGGTTACAATTGCAATGATGAAACAGCATTACCAAAAGCAAGTTGGGGAGGAAAGGATTTATTTTGCTTACCCTTCCACATCATAGTCCACCACTGAAGGAAGTTGGGGCAGGAACTCAAACAGGGCAGGGACTTGGAGGCGGGAGCTGATGCAGAGTCCCGTGGAGGGGTGCTGTTTATTGACTTGCTCCTCCTGCCATTCGCAGCTTGCTTTCTTATAGAACCCAGGACAACCAGACCAGGAATGGCTCCACCCTCAATGGTCTGGGCCCTCCCCCATCAATCACCAAATAAGAAAATGCCCTATGGGTTTGCCTTCTGGAGGCTTTGTCTCAAATGACTCTCGCTGGTGTCAAATTGACACAAAACTAGCCAGCACAGTAAGACCTGAAATTTTCCTACTTCACAGAAAAATAGGTATATGCATAGGGAGGATCATCAACTAGCTCAGATCACACAGTGAGGAATAAACAGCAAGAGTTCCACCTTAGGAGCCTAGAGAGATGGCTCAGCTGTTAAGGGCACTGGCTGTTCTTCCAGAAGTCCCGGATTCAATTCCCAGCACTCACACGATGATTCACAACCATCCATATCTCCAGTCCCAGGAGATTCAATGTCCTTTTCTGGGGTCTGAGGACACTGCCACTCACTGCTCTCCCATCCTTCCCTACACTGCAGAGCCTTGCCATGCTGAAGGATGGTTTCCGAACAGACAGAGGGTCTCACTCTGACCTATGGTCCAGCAGCAGCTCTCTGGAGAGTTCCAGCTTCCCAATGCCAAAGCAGTTCCTGGACGTGAGCTCACAGACGGACATCTCTGGGAGTGTAAGTTGGTGGAGGTGGCGTCTGGGAGGGTGCCCTAGCAGGGTAGCTGCATATCCTCCTTCACCTGAGAAGCTAGTCTGAGGCTGTTAGCTCAACTCTATGGCGGTCCCAGAAGATGTAACATGATGGCGTGGGAAAAGGCCAGTGTTGGGGCTTCACTGTCCTAAGTACTGCCTGGCCAATAGCTTATGCCTATAGGCCCTGCTCACAATACGCTTTTAATGTGCGAAGCACCTTCCTCTCCTTTCTTTCATACTGTTTTGTAGCACCATTCTGGGTTTCTTTGACCATCTGTAAAGCAGAGTGCATTCCTCTCATTATCCCCCACACAATGCTTACAGCTCTCAGACAGCAGCTACTCTTGGTGCCAAGGTTCAGTCTGGTCCATCCAGTCCTGGGTAGTGAAAATGCTGCCAGTCATGAAAGTGGCTGAGTAGGACCAGCCCACAATGAGGTGATCTTCAGAGAGCCTGTGCTCTCCGGGTACACAGAACACTGGGTGAGCCTGCTTCCGCTGGCTAAATGCCATCCCTGGCTGATTTCTGTAGCTCCTCTCCCACTAGTGAGGGGGCAGTCTGTCCAAGTGTGGTCCTGTGAGCCTGAAGTTTCTTGTTTTTGACAGGCACGTGTAGAAGCAGGCTATTCCTCCTTCCTTGTCCCAGCCATTCACCCAGCCACAAGCCTGCTGAAAGCCAGAAGACTTTCTGTGTTCTGGGACTTATTCCTCATTAGCCAGGGCTTCTGTTCTCATGGTAGTCTCTGAGTTTTCAGCTGAGGCTCTCTCTGCCTGGTGTGCCTGGATTGATTATTTTGTGTTATCTGTTCCTACCCTTGCAGTTGGAGTTTCTTACCTGCTTTGGCCCTTGACCATTTTTTGTTGCTGTTATTTTGTTGTTTTTTAACTGTAAGATGGTATGGGGGTGGGGGGACTTTGGTTTCTTTTCCCAAAATACTTAAGTGTATGAGTTTGAAACCATTCTTATGGCCCAAAGGAAGAAAAGTATTTGTGTTTAGCCATCTTCCCCCACAGTCCACACAGCCAGCCCAGTGACTGGGGACTATTCTTGGCTCTGCCCACGTAAGCTGTCAAATCTCCCGTGAGCTATGGAAACCTCACTCAGCACTGGCCTCGCTGTTGTAACTGTGTAATTCCTGTCTTTGTTCTTATCTTGCCCTCTAGTTCAGCACCAGCAGCAGTAATCAGTTGGCCGAGAAGGTCAGGCTGCGCCTGCGATATGAAGAGGCTAAGAGAAGGTAAGTCAGGGCCAGGGCTGGGGAGGGTCATAATCAGAACTCCCACGGTGGAGTCGCATAGATTACAAAGATAGGTGTCAGAATATTTATATGTTAATCCTCCCAGATTCAGAAAGGACATGACTGGCCCAGGACACAGTGCTAGACAAAGTTGGACTACATTTGAATGCAGGTCTGTTTAACCTCAGAGCTTAGTAATTTCTCTGTTAACCTGGCTTGGATATGATAGTCAACACTTTCTGGTGTTCTTGGAATCAGTTTGGTTTGGAGGAGCAGTAACTTTGTTTGATTTGGCTCAGCAACAGGTAAACAAAGACTATAGACATTTCTCCCTTCACCAAGAAAACATTATTTGTAGGTAGTCTTTGGTTGTTGTCATACTGGGGATTGAACCCAGGGCCTTGTGCATGCCAAGCAGGTGCAACAACCAAGTCTCCAGCTGTTCCTCCGGATGCGCTCACTGTTGTTCGTTTATTTTTAGACAAGGTTTCTCCATGTCATCCAGGTTGGCTGGCCTTGAACTGATCCACAGATCAGGCTTTTTAAGTTTTGGGGGGGTCGGAGTGAGGTCCTGGAGATTGAATCCAGGGCCTTGCACATGGTAGGCACTATATTCTGCTAATAAGCTAAGACTCCCATCTGACCTATTATTATTATTATTAGGATATGATGTGTGTGCAGGAACAGTATAGGGAGGAGGACATGTCACTGTCACACATCAGAGGACAACTTTGTGGAGGAGTCTTTGCCCTCCTTCCATGCTTACATGGGTTCTGGGAGTTGAATTCAGGTCTCTGTGTGGCAATTGCCTCTATCTGCTGAGCCATCTCACCAGCCCCACAGATGTTCTTGTGAATGAAAATGAATTTAATTATGAAATCAGTCTTAAAATCCTGAAGTAGCACCTCCTGCTTCAATAGCTGGTGCTTCCCAGCAGCTTGGGCTCCCAGGATCCAGATGTTCTGTGGTTACGTAGACTCGTAAGCAGTTGGGTTTTACCACCACAGTGATAACGTAATAAAGCCGGCATTTCTACAGCATTTGTGGAAAAGCGTAAAACGACTGTGTATTGTACTAAAAACTTGTGCACTTACAGGCTTATTTATTTTAAAAACTTGCAGCAGGGCCGAGGAGATGGCTCACTGGGTAAGAGCGCTTGCTAACAAGCCTGACAACCTGAGCTGGATCCTGGGGATCCGAGTGGTACAAAGAGAGCACTGACTCCAGAAAGTTGTTTTCCCACCTCCACACACAAGTGGCATGGCATGCACACCTACACACCTGCATAAACACATGAACAAAATATGATAACAAAATAGAAAACCAGCAGAGTTCCTCTCTTATTATCTAAATGTTAGAGGGGTGAAAAGTTTGGCTTGGGATTTTCCGTGACTCTCTCAGGTGGTACAATTGAAAATTGAACCCCGGATGTTCTGGTTTTGAGTTCATGGTACTCTTTCTACCCTAATGGGAAAGAACTGACTGGCCGTTTTGCTGGCAACACACACCGCTTCCTCTAAGAACTTGCCGGTTTGTGACTCTTCTCAGTGGAAACAGCTAGAATGTAGTGGTGCCCAGCCTGAGGTTCTGCCAGTTCCCAAGGAGCAGCACAGCTCTTTACAATAGTGTCAGAAATTCAGTAGATACAAAAGGAATTAAAGAAAAGGGAATTCAGCAGGCTAACCCACCCCTCCCCCAGAAGAGGGACTTTTGGCTTTAGGCTCAGCTGGATCTAGTGTTCCGATGGTACAGCTTAAATTTAGTCTCATCTTTTCTGCCCTGCTTGTTGGCTTGCCCTCTGTATCAAAATAGCAAGGCGGATATCCAGCAGTCTGTGCTTACCTACTTCCAGGGTTCCAACCTCAGCAAAAAGGCCACCTACCCCCCACTCCACCCCACCCCCCACAACAGATGGGTGTTTTATTTGGGGCTTTTGCTTGGCTGATTTGAGGGGTGGTGTGTAACTGTGTTCTCAGTTTTTGAGTCAGGGTCTTGCTATGATTCCCAGGCTGGTCTCAAATCATCATTCTCATGCCGCAACCCACCCCCCCCAGAGCCGTGTTCCCAATAGTTTTGATAAATATTGGGTCTGAGAGTCACTGATGGGTTTGAATGGTCTGCCATTGTCTCAGGGCCAGTAAAGGATAAGGGAATTACAACTCCCAGAAGGTCCAGGCATGGGTCACGTGCTCATGTTGGGATGGGGATTGAGATCAACTCACCAAGTGACTTGAGGGCACATCATTTCCTCAGGACAAGTTGGGATAACAACAAAGAAGGAATTGGATGATGGTAAGGTACAAAGAAAACTATCCTATGTACACTATTTCAGCTCCCCCTAGGGGCTCAGCAAGATAGCAACATTTGTGTATTTGTCCCTCTCATCCTTGACTCTCGGATCTCTTCCAGCCTGTGTCAATGCCTGTCTTAGATAATCAGTCCTGGAGACTGGAGGAGTAAAATGTCCCAACTGGGACTGAGACATTAGATGTCTCATTACAACTGAAAGCTAAATTTGGGAGAAAAGACAGCACTTTATAAAATGAGGAAACAGAGGGTGCAGATCTTAAAGGATAGAAGAGACTAACAGTAATTTACAGAAACCTCCCTTGATTGGCGCTTGCCAGGTTTTGTCCCCTGTGCATGTCTTAGGGAAGAACTACTAGTTACATCTGAGTAACTAGTAGTAGGATGGATGACCTAAAGTTAAAAGTATGATGGCATGGGAAAAGCACCCTGAAAAGTGCACCCACCCAAGAAGACATCATTCACTCCTCAGTGTCCTCTTGTAGTTGATTCCCACAAGAGCTTATCATAACATCCTAGCCTTTAAGCACTGGGGATCAGCAACCACAAACATTTATCAGTTGCTGTATACATGAATATGAAATTAAAAACTTAACTCAGAACTCTCCAACCAAGGTTTAGAGAAAGATCTAGATAGGTTTGTCTAAATAGAACGCCGGCTACATATCACAAGGCATCTCAAATCCAACAGTATTTGGTAAAGAAAGTTTGGCCACATTTCATGTAAGCATGCTGGAAAGTCAAGTCCATAGGTCTGGGTTCACAGCAAGGACTGGCCCTGTATGAAGATTTTTGATCTTGAGCAAGCCATAGAGTGCCTGTCCAATGAGATCAAAAAAGTCTTTTGTGTCTGCCCCTTAAAGATGCAGTAACACCAAGGCTCGAAACCTCAAAGCACTCTGTAGAGGCCAGATCCTAAAAGATAGTGGTGGGGTTGCTTTTGGATGTTTATAGAAATACTCTTTAAGTTACAGGAGAATAATATCCAGTGTCTATAGAACACTTGGCAATATATAGTTATTTTTGCAAATTTTTCACATAGTGGTCATGGGAATTTTTCACGTAGTGGTCTTGGGCTGTGTCTTTTGTTACCATCATTGTCCCCACCTTATAGCTGACGATGCTAGGTCTTAGAAAAGTCAACATTCAGGGTTGCTATCTGCTTTCCTTAACATTCAGTAAGTCCCTACGATCAACCAGGCACTATGCTAGAAGCTATGATAACATTTATTGTTGCTTCCAGAAATCCAACCTAAAGCCTTGTATATATGAAAGTACAGAACCATATTCCCAACCCCTCAAATGATCTTTTTCCCAAGAAATTATTCTTTCCATCATAAAAGTCAAGGCTAGAACATCAAGTTCATGACTGTTCTCACAGTACCATTACTATACTCAGAAACAGAACACACATGTAGCCACAGCCCAGTGATTCCCCTTGCCAATGATTCAGTACCATTCATACACAGCACACTCTTCATACTTCATCACTGCTTTTCATACCCACTCAAGTTAATTGCTTCTTCATCTGTAAAGCTCAGGGCAGTTTCCCAGTGTTATGGGAATTAGTGGTTCAACCAGTGATAGCAGTACCATAGAAACATTTATTGAGGACTTATTATATGCCAAATACTATGCTTTGAATGTATCTATGTGTGTCCACATGTGTGCATTATATGCGTGCATGTATATAAAACCTTCAGCCACCACCTCAGAAAAGAGATCTTATAATTCCCTTCAGAGATGTGAACATCTCACCCAGGGTCCCAGAGTTCTTGGTTCGAAATTATTGCCTGCCATGGTGTTCAGTCCCTACTGCACCAGGTTGGGACCTGATCAAAAAGGAAGCAGTAACTGTCAAAGTCTACTTCGAGGATGTCCTGGATCCTGGTATTTAATGTCCTTAGAAATATTACCTGTTTCCCAGTTCCTACAACCCCATGGTTCATCTATCATACGTACCTTCTCAACTCCCAGGATCGCCAACCTCAAAATCCAGCTGGCCAGACTTGACAGTGAGGCCTGGCCTGGGGTGCTAGACTCAGAGAGGGACCGACTGATCCTCATCAATGAGAAGGAGGAACTGCTGAAGGAGATGCGCTTCATCAGCCCCCGGAAGTGGACCCAGGGAGAGGTGGAGCAGCTAGAGATGGCCCGGAGGCGACTGGAGAAGGACCTGCAGGCAGCCCGGGACACCCAGAGCAAGGCGCTGACTGAGAGGTGGGTCTGGAGTGATGAGATGTGTTCCATGGGTCCAGAGAAAAAGGAAAACATGCCAATCTGACCTGACAGCCCAGCAGGAGCCAGGAGTAAGGGGTCACTGTGGAGACACCTGGCAGCCTGGGGAGCGTCCTCCCTTAGGGATGTTAGCCTTCCAGAGACGTACACCAGAAATGATGACTTACATTCCTGTGCACCAGGACCCTGGTAGTTAACATAGGAGGCTCTCAGAAGGATGATGCTCATTGAAGTAAGCCACAAAGCACTTGATCACCTGAGGTAGTGATTTTCCAGTGTTGTAACGGTGACTCTCAGTCTCTTAGGTGATGGGAAATTCAGTTTTCACAAAGTTGAGCATCTCTGCTTTACAGCTAGGCTTGTACCTGGTATCACTGGGAAAATGAATTCCCTTGCTTATTTCTGCTCCCAAATATTTGGAAATCACTGTGTGGGTGTTTGGACAGGAGACGTCCTCTAATGTTTTCTCTCTTCTGTCAGACTGTCAGCCCTTGGTACCCATTGGTTCCATATCCTGGAAACCAATCAGACTGAAAATGTTTGAAGAGTAGATTAAAAATTAATATAACAAAAATACAAATACTCAATGCATTATTTTAACACCTAATTTTATAGCACTTACACTCTGTTGGGATGCAGTGTATAGTAATGATTTAAAGCATACAGAAGGGCAGGTGAGATGGCTCAGTAGGAAAAGGTGGTTGCCAACAAATCTGACAACTTGAGTATAATCCCAGAACCTACTAGGTGGAAGGAGAGGAAAAAATTGAGCACAAGTGTACACACACACGAACACACACACACACACACACTAAAATAATAAATCATACAGGAGAATATGTATACAGATACTATTTTATTTATATACCGTCTTGAACATCTGAATGCTTTGTTATCAATGGAGGTATCTGGAGTCTTAGTCAGGATATGCCACTATTTTCTTTTTCTACTTCATGACCCACTGAACTGATTTCATTACATCCTGAGGGATTGACATTTGAAGACCAGTGGTATGCATGGGGTTGCAGGCTGGAATGTTTATAGGCCAAGCGGGTGATAGAGATGCTTGAGGTGCACTTAGCTGTAGACCCTATTTGTCTAAAGTGGGTGTCACCTCCTAGATCTGGCAAGCAGGAGAATGAACTCTGTGCTGCCCATGATCCTTATAATTCTTTTTTGTAGTGCCTGAGGATATAAGCCAGGGCCTCACACATGCCAAGCAAATGCTGTACTACTGAGCTATACACCACAGTGGAATTTCAAAAGGTTATCACTTGGGTTTTTAATTTTCAGATACTGACAATGTAAACTATAAAGACTGTGAGACGACCTCATCTGTGATGCTGAGACCTGTTTCAGACTCTGTATATTTCCTTTAGTGCTCCTTGCGACTCCTATTCCCACATTGCAAAGTAGAGAAATGTGTTTAAAGGAGGTCTTCTAGTCCCCAGACATTCACCCACCCATTCATTCATTCACTCACTCATTCCCACCATCATCCATTCTTTAAGGTCTGTCCCGTAGATGTGCATGTGTGGCTTTAAGATGGCTGTCATTTGAGGTCAAAGTGAGAAGGCTGCTGTCAGTGAATCAATGTCTTGGTTACTTTTCTGTTGCTGTAAGAAACAGTGTGGCCAAGGCAACTCATACAAGAAAGAGTTTATTTTGGCTTACAGTTCAAGAGGGTTAGAATTGATCCTGGCAGGGGAGCATGGAGCAAGTGGCTGGAGCAGCAAGCTGAGGGCTCATATCGTCAAACAGAAGCAGAGAGTGGAGAGAGCAAACCGCAAAGAGGGCAAGGCCTGAGGCTCTCAAATCCTATCCTCAGTGACATACTTCCTCCAGTGAGGCCACGCCTCCTAAATGCCCCCCAATAGCTCTACCAAATATCCAGATACATGAGCCTGTGGAGGACATTGTCATACAAACCACCACAGTCACAGAGGGGCTCCTCCCCAGCAACCAAATCTCAGACCTTCCAGCAGGAGAGAGACAGAGATTACAACAGGGAGGAAGCATGAACGAGAGGGAGCCGTTCTCGTTCTCTAATAACCTACAAGTCTTTTCTGATATTTTATTTTGTCTGTAGCAGCTTTTGAGCAGCATCTCCTTGTCTGTCACTTAAGGGGTACGGAATTGAAGCTAGTGATTTTTCATTTTCTTTTTCTTTTCTTTCTTTCTTTTTTTTTTTTTTTTTTTTTTTTTTTTTTTTTTTGTATTGTTTTCAAGACAGGGTTTCTCTATGTAGCTTTGGAGCCTCATTTTAATTTTTTATATGAACATAAATAGTGCTTATAAATATTTACAAAGCAGGTTGATATTTCAGCATATGTCCACCTTGAATAATGATGACACCCAGATAATTGGCATTTCTTTTGTCAACATTTATCATTTCTGTTCCAGGAGCTTTTCAGATTCTTCTTGCTCCTTTGAAATAAGTTGTCCACTGCAGCTATCCAACCACAATCTAGAGCAGCAGAACTAATTCCTCCCATGTGAATGTATCTTGGAACTCATTATCTGACCTCCCTTTAGCCTTTCCAGTGACCATGGTTCTTCTCTGCTCCTATGAGCTTGATTTTTGTGGCTTCTAAAATGAGAACATGCAGTGTTTATCTGTACCCAGTTCATTTCATTTAGCGGAACGTCTTCCAGATCCATCTATCTTACTCCAAATGACAGTATTCCACTCTTCCTTTATGATTTAATATTTGTACATGCAGATACACACCCACACTGTGATTTTCAAATGTATGTAATTGTTCGGGAACAGGGATTCATTTTCCCAGCAATGCCAGGTATAAGCCTAGTTTGTAAAGCAGGGGAACAGGCATGTGCCTCAGGAGACGTAGTCTAGGAATGCCAGGTGCCTACATGTGCCCTACATACACGCAGCCCTGTAGCCCTTGACCTTTAAAGCATCCACTCAGAGCAGCATCCTAGCAACTGAGTAAGCTTTGTTTTCTCTAGTGTCTGATACTTGTCCAGCTCAGCCCTGCCCCTGGGGGCCTCAAAGATCCCTCGGTTGCTAATTGGACCACTTTCCCGGCCAGGCACATTCTTAGAACTACTAACTGGAACATCCAAAACCTATCTCCCCCCCCCCCCTTCTGTCCTCTGTTGACAGGAACGGCTGGCCAGCTCTGATCTATCACCAATTTAGTATAAGAAAAGCATCAGATCTTAAATAATCGATGTTTTATAACCCACACAGGCACTTGCCCCGAAGACAATATGCTGATTTTCCTGGAACCATACACTTTGAGGATAAGGGTTCTGTCTGTGTGTCCTGTGTCTTTGGTGTTTGTTGAAACTATAAATGGGAGGGTGGCCTGGGAAAGTGCTTACTGGACCTTTGTGCCAGTGACTAGACCAGTGACTGTCCCTGGGAGCCTTTGGCCATCCCTCAGCTTCTCTGCTGGAAGCTGGAGAAAACACACTGATCACAGCCCTATTTGACTCAAGCTGGGTCAAAAGAGATACCTTATACCTGGTAACCCTGAGCAAACTATTGGCCAGTATGGGCTTCATTTGCCTCATAGAGAAAAAAGAAGACAAAAGCACCGAGTACCGGGAGTCTGCAAGCAGGCATCGGACCAGTTGCGAATTAAGATATTTCACTTCTGTGAAAGTTCTCATTTCCTGAAGCTAGAACTAGAGGTCCTTTGGGCACTCCGAAGGTGTACTGGTTTATAAAGTGCCAGGCCCTATATTTTGTCTAGTAACTTTACAGATGAGGACATCAAGGCTCATTTGACATCACTCAGTGACAGTTGGGATTAGCAGCCTCCAAGCTTGTGATTCAAGCCCTTTCTCTGTTCAGGCAGCTACCCACTCAGAAGGCCTTTCAGGGTTGCTTTCAGCCCCATCTTTCTAGGGTCAAGGTGCTCCAATGGAACAGTGAATCCACACAGCCAGTCTAGGGAGTCAAGACTTCACTCCTGTACTGATCAGGCCACACAGAGGTGCTGGGGGACAAGGTTCCTGGAGGAATGCAGCATTCAGGGAGGCAGTGAGCACAGAGGCAAGATGCCATGTGTGCACTAAGAGGGGTCTGAGGAGAGAAGCCATGGGATGGAGGGGAAGGTATTGGTGAATCTCCGGTGGCTTGATCCCGATCCCTGTCTATGTGTGTCCAGTGCTGGGCCTCTAGATCCCTTCTCTCTCTCTCTCTCTCTCTCTCTCTCTCTCTCTCTCTCTCTGTGTGTGTGTGTGTGTAACTTTCCTTTTTCTCTCTGTAACTCTGTGTGTGTATGTGTGTGTGTGTGTGTAACTCTCCTTTTTCTCTCTGTAACTCTGTGTGTGTATGTGTGTGTGTGTGTGTAACTCTCCTTTTCTCTCTGTGTGTAACTGTCTCTCTCTGTAACTGTGTGTGTGTGTGTGTGTGTGTGTGTGTGTAACTCTCCTTTTTCTCTCTGTAACTCTGTGTGTGTATGTGTGTGTGTGTAACTCTCCTTTTCTCTCTGTGTGTAACTGTCTCTCTCTGTAACTGTGTGTGTGTGTGTGTGTGTGTGTGTGTCCCTTTCTCTCCATTCTCTTCCCTTTAGTTCCCCTGTGCCCTTTTTACGTTTCTCCTTCCCTCCCTCTCTCTTGTCTTTCTCCTTTAGAACTGTCCTCGCATTCTTTATGTTCCCTGTACTTCAGTCTCTCTTTCAACTGTGCATCAGAGCTGGTGTGCAGTCACACAGGATGCTTGTTAGATCATGGATACCATGGCCCCTACCCTGGGGAACAGTTCTTCAGGCCAGGCTGAGATGCCGGCCAGGCTATTGCATTTTTAACCAGCACCCCAGGTACCAAGCTACAGCTTGTGGGCATTCAGGCCCTACCCCCTGGATCTTCTGCCTGTTTTCACAATTGATGTAGCCATGGCCTCCCAGCATGTGCTGGGCACATCACTCATATGCCATCTGGCCTGCTAAGCCTGTTGCCGCTGGGATGGGACCACAGCACCTGCATGCTATTTTCTGTGGCTGTCCTTGCCTTACTCAGGAAGTCAAGTTCATCCGAAGACAGAACCCTCACAGTCCTGCACAGGCTTCAGCGGGGACCTGTATTTGCTCGCATCCTCAGACTCGCTCTGTAGAAACCATGAGCTCCACTTCTTGACCTTAAACATATTCTCCTTTGTGAGTTTTGCTCTTAGAGAGAGACAGGACATTGCACAGCCTCATCTCTTCCATTGGGAATTCTTGGGTTTGTTCATTACAGGCCCCATCTGCCAGGCTGCTCTCTGTCCATATCAGCCCCAGGCAAGAATCTGGGAGGAAAGCTCTAGGGATTGAGTTGGCCAAGACTCCTGCCAAGACCATTCAGCCTACAGTTGGCTTACTGCTCTGGCTGTCTTGTCAGTAATTTTGCAGGTTCACTTGCCTAGTAGCAGCCCTCTGCACTCTGGAGTTATGTCTAGGACCACCTGTGGTCTCATGTGCTAGAGGCTTGGATGTTGTAGTAGAGAGATGACTTGTTTTGGTTTGATTTTGTGTGGAAACCATCCCTTGCCCTCAGGCCCCAGTGGAGCTAGCTGAGTTCTTGATGCCTTCAGAGTCCAGGGAGCAAGAATCTGTCGGTTCCTTCTATAGCAGGGTGGCAACGAGGAGCAGTGAGGCAGTGAGTCATCTTGACATGGAAATTTAGCATCCAGACCCCACAGTAGAGTGAGTGAACTCAGCTGCTTCATCTAGGAAAAAGAGTCCCCCTCCCTCCCCAGCTCCTGTCTACAGAGCCACCTAAATTTCTGTGTTAGTAGGGGATCCACCTGCTGTAAGAATCTCTGTGGG